>NC_138759.1:118732673-119332673 GCF_965113315.1 Podarcis vaucheri | reverse complement strand
CGCCAGAAGGCCCTCGGAGCTGGACCTCAGTGTCCAGGCAGAACAATGGGGGTGAAGACGCTCCTTCAGGTATATTGTTTAAGGATTCATTTCGGGAGGGGGAAAAGTATTTTAAAGCTGAGGATGCATTGCCTCATCTCTAGGTTTTCAGAGATGAGCTTTCATGAACGGGATAAAAAATAGGTATTAAGATTATGACAAGAAAATTAGGCAGGCTCGTCTCACCAAAATCAGTAGATTTCTCTGATTTTTTAAAAATTGGAGGATTCCCATATGGGACAGCTGCATATTCCTGCATTGGAGGGGGTTAGACTAGATGATACTCAGGTCCCTTCCAACTCTACAATTCTATAATTTTATGAATGTTACAAGGGTCTATGATGTTAAAAACTATTTTTGCTGATTAGAGAGCTTAGAGGTGGGGCAGGGAATCTGTGACCCTCAAATGTTGCTGGTCAACAATTCCCATCATCCTTGACCATTAATTATTATACTTCCCTTGAAGGAAAAGTATGATTAATTAATAAATGGGGAGCCCTGCTTTCTTTTATGCTTCCCTCATACTTAATAATTTAAAAAACATTTCAGATACCTCAACTCCTAAATTATTAACATGCTCATAAATCCCCTTGCGTTATATATCAGTCGGTCTTTCACGTGGCGGCCTCTGTAGACTTAAGTCGACAGCATGTACCTAATCAGCCATTTTAAAGCAGCCATTCTAGAGACACTTAAAATGTAGATGGACCGCAGTAGCAGGCAGCTCTCAGAGGTTTTACTCATTTCCTGCACGATTAATCTCCAAGCAGAGAAAAAGAGGAAGACTAAATGGCAGCGTAGGATTAACAAAAACAAAAAAACCCATAAGGCTGATAGAACTTAGCCGGGGGGGGGGGGTGCAGAGAGAGCGATTAAGTCAAAAGTTTAAGAGTGGGCATTTTCCTGCCCACTGTTTCTGCTCCCTGACACTAAAAAAAGCAGTCTAAAGTCTAGTTAAGTTGCTCTGTGTGTGTGCATGTATATACAGAGAGAGATGGAAGAGGAAGGGAGTCAAGTGTTGAACAGATTCATCAACTCAAGTGAAGTAATGAAGAAGGAAGCCTGGGTCTATAAGCTATCCGTTCATAAAGGTAAAGGTAAAGGGACCCCTGACCATTAGGTCCAGTCGTGACCGACTCTGGGGTTGCAGCACTCATCTCGCTTTATTGGCCGAGGGAGCCGGCGTACAGCTTCCAGGTCATGTGGCCAGCATGACTAAACCGCTTCTGGAGAACCAGAGCAGCGCACGGAAACGCCGTTTACCTTCCTGCCGGAGCGGTACCTATTTATCTACTTGCACTTTGACATACTTTCGAACTGCTAGGTTGGCAGGAGCAGAGACCGAGCAACAAGAGCTCACCTCATCGCGGGGATTCGAACAGCCGAACTTCTGATCGGCAAGTCCTAGGGTCTGTGGTTTAACCCACAGCGCCACCCGCGTCCCTTCATATGTTGCTATGAATACAATGATATTTGGAATGACTTTATACAGAATATAGTAGGTTATTGAAGACTGGAGGAAAGACCCTCTTAAGTACATTAGAGGGGGTGGGCAGGGGAAGGACTAGACCATGTGAAAAATGAACATGAATTTTAGCTGCGGTTCATTCATTTTCAGCTTTGTATTCTTGTCACAAAAAAGCGCACCTAGAAATTTTGTAGTTGTGCCTATAACCTAGGTTTAAGCTGCCATTTAGCTCCTAGCTTTCACATCTCAGTTTCTAACACTGGTTCCACTGTCTAACAGCTCTTACTGTCAGAAAGTTATTCCTGATGTTTAGTTGGAATCTGCTTTCTTGTTATGTTTTCTCCTTTCAGTATTATGTTTTTTTTTCTGGTAGTTCCTTTACGTTTTTCTCCAATGCTAGTTACTGTGAGATTTTACTTTCTTGGGCTCCACGATCACTGCAGATGGTGACAGCAGTCACGAAATTAAAAGATGCATGCTTCTTGGGAGAAAAGCAATGACAACCCTAGACAGCATCTTAAAAAGCAGAGACATCACCTTGCCGACAAAGGTCCGTATAGTTAAAGCTATGGTTTTCCCAGTAGCGATGTATGGAAGTGAGAGCTGGACCATAAAGAAGGCTGATCGCCGAAGAATTGATGCTTTTGAATTATGGTGCTGGAGGAGACTCTTGAGAGTCCCATGGACTGCAAAAAGATCAAACCTATCCATTCTGAAGGAAATCAGCCCTGAGCGCTCACTGGAAGGACAGATCGTGAAGCTGAGGCTCCAATAGTTTGGCCACCTCATGAGAAGAGAAGACTCCCTGGAAAAGACCCTGATGTTGGGAAAGATTGAGGGCACAAGGAGAAGGGGGCTACAGAGGACGAGATGGCTGGACAGTGTTCTCGAAGCTACTAACATGAGTTTGACCAAACTGCAGGAGGAAGTGGAAGACAGAAGTGCCTGGCGCGCTCTGGTCCATGGGGTCACGAAGAGTTGGAAACGACTAAACAACAACAACAAGTTTCTGTAGGCGAACTTTCCTAACACAACAGTTTGCTTTCATAGAATGCAAATTCCTTGCTACCCTTGGCCATGATTCTCACGACACCCTCCTCAAGCACAATTGGCTGGCTTGGATTTGCCATTGCACTGTGAACAGCTCCCATCAGCTCCAGCCAGCATGGCCAATGGCAAAGGAGGATGGGAGTTGTAGTCCAGTCACACCCCTGGAGGGCCATATGGTCCCCATCTTTGGCCCCGAGGCCCCTTTCTAAGCTCTCGCATGCCTGTGCAAATGGTGAGCTCGACGAGTCTACTGAAGTTTAACGCAGTGAAAAATTGGCATTTGTCGGGCTGTTAAAGGACGAGGAGACACATGCCGAGTGCTGGTAAACAATGTAACTACCTATTTGCATGCACAATTAAAAGTTCCAGCAGATATGATGGCAGGGCAATAGCCTTAAAAGTAGATCCTGCTCTTTATTGCCGTCAGGAGTACACTTTGCTCTTCTGCAAGACGGGCTCTTGCTGCTTAAACAGGTGAACCAAAACAGTCCAACAATCTCCCCAGATACATTCCAACGGAGACCTCATATTGAGGACATCGGCTGAAATAGAAGTAATTACGTCATGTGCACTGCAACTATACCTCTGTAGATCTAAGGGAACAACAATGGCCCCAGGCCCCAGTAATCAACATCATTAATTAATTAATTAGTCACCTAATTAATCTGACTGGGTCACCACAACCACTATGGGTGGCTTCCAAACAAATTAAAAGACAGTATGACACCAAATATCATTTCCTTACTTGTTCTCTCTTACTATTGAGCCTGAACTAGAGCTGGGTAATAATAATAATAATAATAATAATAATAATAATAATAATAATAATATATTTATTTATACCCTGCCCATCTGGGCAGCTCCCCACAGAATATTAAAAACACGATAAAACATCAAACATACAAAACTTCCCTAAACAGGGCCGTCTTCAGATGCCGTCTAAAAGTCAGATAGTTGTTTATTTCCTTGACATCTCATGGGGGGGGGGTGTTCCACAGGGTGGACGCCACTACCGAAAAGGCCCGCTGACTGGTTCCCTGTAGCTTCACTTCTTGCAGTGAGGGAACCGCCAGAAGGCCCTTGGAGCTGGACCTCAATGTCCGGGCTGAAAGATGGGGGTGGAGATGGTCTCCCCCCATCCCATTGTGGCCTTCGCACACTGCACAAGCACCGGTTTTCCTGTCAACATTTCCAAATAAAATGGCAGCAGTACTCCCAGGGAGTCTAAATCAGTGTCTAAATAATTCTGCCCTGCGGTGTTCAACGGCATAAGCTTACAGGTGTTGTTAACAATGGCTTTCTGCAAACATACAGCTGATTTCAATGGTCTTCAGCAATGGCAGGGTTCCCGCCCCCCACATGCTGGCCCCTATCTAGCATGGCATGGTGAGAAACTGCTTGCAGCAGCCAGAGGTTGCATACGTGGTGGCACAGTTCCCCTCTGCCTTGCAAGGCTGATGCTTCATGGCTTCACTGTGAAGGGGCTACATCAGAAGTGGGGAACCTGTGTATCACCCTTCAGGTGTTGCTAGATGACAACTCTAACCATCCCTGACCATCAGCTGTGCTGGATTGTGCCGTCTGGCAGTGAAGGCAAACAACATCAGGTAGGGCCACAGGTTACTTAAAAGGTAAAGGGACCCCTGACCATTAGGTCCAGTCGTGACCGACTCTGGGGTTGCGGCGCTCATCTCACTTTATCGGCCGAGGGAGTGGGCGTACAGCTTCCGGGTCATGTGGCCAGCATGACTAAGCCGCTTCTGGTGAACCAGAGCAGTGCACGGAAATGCCGTTTACCTTCCTGCCGGAGCGGTACCTATTTATCTACTTGCACTTTGACGTGCTTTCGAATTGCTAGGTTGGCAGGAGCAGGGACCGAGCAACGGGAGCTCACCCCGTCGTGGGGATTCGAACCGCCGACCTTCTGATCGGCAAGTCCTAGGCTCTGTGGTTTAACCCACAGCGCCACCCTCTTGGTTACTCCCAATTACAGTGGTGCCTCGGGTTACATACGCTTCAGGTTACAGACTCTGCTAACCCAGAAATAGTACCTCGGGTTAAGAACTTTGCTTCAGGATGAGAACAGAAATCGTGCTCCGGCGGTGCGGCGGCAGCAGGAGGCCCCATTAGCTAAAGTGGTGCTTCAGGTTAAGAACAGTTTCAGGTTAAGAATGGACCTCTGGAATGAATTAAGTACTTAACCCGAGGTACCACTGTACATTCAACAGGAGGCCTGTGACTGCACAAGCCATCTCCACAAATCTGCACGACATCTGCAGGTGCAAGTTGTTTTACCTGTATCTCAGTAGGGTTCAGCGCACATCTTTGTGCATGGAGGGCAGAGCTTTGGCCCTGCCCTTTCAGCTGCTCACCCTCTACCACATAGCAGACTCTTCTGCACATATACCCAGGAAAAAGGAGGCTTTTTTCTGCACACCTAAGGCAACTGACAGGAAACAGGGCAGGGCTCTCTCTGCAGCTGCCCGACGCTGCACCTAGCAACTCCCATGCCAGCCATGGGGAGGTGGGAGTTCTATCACAAGGACTCCTCTTCCAGGGTGCCTCGTTGGACAGGGCTGAAACTGTGGCAACCTTATTTGTTATGCCTGCCAGCACACTGAGGTAGCAACTAACACGCAAACCTTGCAATGGCGGTTGTTGAGAAAAGAAATGGCAACAGCTGGGCTTCAGATACAGAAGTGGCTGCATGGCAAAACGAACTGCAAAAAAACCCCAGCACTGCATGTCAAAAAGAGGTACGTTTAAAAAGGTGAAAGAGTCGTGCTACAAAGGATCTAGACCAGGGGTCAGCAAACCTTTTCAGCCATGGGCCGGTCCACTGTCCCTCAGACCTTGTGAGGGGCCGGACTATATTTTTTTGGGAAAAATGAATGAATTCCTATGCCCCACAAATAACCCAGAGATGCATTTTAAATAAAAGGACACATTCTACTCATATAAAAACATGCTGATTCCCGGACCGTCCACGGGCCAGATTTAAAAGGCGATTGTGCCTGATGTTCAGCTGCAATCTCCTTTCTTGTAAAATGGACCATTGGTTTGGGGCCTACCCTCCGGAGCAGGAGAAAACAAGCTTGTTCCATCTTCCATGTGACAGCCCTTTCGATATTTTAAAAAGGCTATCACATCTCCTCTCAGTAGCACCTTAGAGACCCACTAAGTTTGTTATTGGTATGAGTTTTCGTGTGCATGCACACTTCTTCAGATACCTGCACTGGATGCACACCAAAGCTCATACCAATAACAAACTTAGTTGGTCTCTAAGGTGCTACTGGAAAGATTTTTTTATTTTTTTGTTTCAACTATGGCAGACCAACATGGCTACCTACCTGTAACTATATTTCTTCTCAGTCCTCTCTCTACTAGACTAAATATACCCAATTCCCTCAACTGTTCCTCATAAGGATTGGTTTCCAGATCCTTGATAATCTTAGTTGTCCTCCTCTGCACACGTGTCAGCTTATTAATATCTTTAAATTGTGGTGCCCAGAACCGGACACAGTACTCCAAGTATGGCCTGACCAAGGCAGAATACAGTGGGACTATTACCGGTACTTCCCTTGACCCGGACACTATACTTCTATTGATGCAGCCAAGAATAGCATTTGCTTTCTTTGCTGCTGCACCATTCTTGCATGTTAAGCTTGTTAAGACTCCTAGATCCTTTTCACATGTACTACTGGCAATCCAGATGTTCCCCACCTTATAGTTGTGCAGCTGGTTCTTGCTGGCTAAGTGGAGAACCTTACATTTGTCCCTACTGAAATTCATTTTGTTTGTTCGGGACTTAAGGTCAACTTGAGTCCCGATTCTGTATTCTGTGGCAATGGCTCCCCCTCCCAGATTGGTGTGATCTGCAAATTTGGCTAGCTTCCCCACAATACCTTGATACAAGTTGTTTATAAAGATGTTGAATACCAGTTGGCTCTTGGCAGAATCCTGCAGCCTCCCACTTGTTCCCATTTTTCCAGGATGACAAGGAACCATTAGTGAACACTCTTTGGGTTCAGCCAGTCAACTAGTTGCAAATCCACCTAACAGTTACCTCATCCAGTACACATTTTTCCAGCTTCTCCACAAGAATATCATCAATAGGGATTTTGTCAAAAGCCTTATGGAAATCAAGATATACTACTACATCCACAGCATTCCCCTGATCCACCGAGCCTGTAATATTTATCAAAAAAGAAATATGATTCATCTGGCATGACTTGTTTTCGAGAAATCCACGTAAAAAGAGAGCAAATAGAAATGGCGGTTTCAGAGCCTTTGCCCAGCAGGGCATGTTTAAAGTATGGTACTGAAATCCTGGGCACAGCTCCTCCTCCTCTTCAAAATGCAACAGGGAGGCAGCCAGATGAGAGAGGGAGGTGCTTAAAGCTCCTGAATAGATTGTACAGTCATTAATGACCACCTGATCCTAAGGAAACTAACTCAACCCCCCCCCATTTCATTAGGACCTTCCTCTAAGGTGCTTCAGTTTGGAAGGTTTCATATTCCATGGTTCTGCAAACTAAAAAAACTTCTCTGGAATCCCATTTGGATAGGAAGTGTTAGGGAGAAGTGTTTTGCTGTAGAAAAACAGCTGACGAGAGCAAAGGTTAAGTACCGTATTTTTCGCTCTATAAGACGCACCAGACCACAAGACGCACCTAGTTTTTGGAGGAGGAAAACAAGGAAAAATATATTCTGAATCTCAGAAGCCAGAACAGCAAGAGGGATCGCTGCGCAGCAAAAGCAGCAGTCCCTCTTGCTGTTCTGGCTTCTGTGATAGCTGCGCAGCCTGCATTCACTCCATAAGACGCACACACATTTACCCTTACTTTTTAGGAGGGAAAAAGTGAGTCTTATAGAGCAAAAAATACGGTACTCCCTCCCTCTGTTGTGATTTCGTGCCCTCCTAGCTTCATCAAAAGTGGTGCCTGGGCTGACCCTGAAATACAGACATTTGGCTGAAAAAAAGTATACAGAGAGCCATATGAGTTTTCCACACGGCGTAGACTAGAGCCTTCAGGAAGAGAGCCGCCCTCTGTATAATTTGTCCCATGTGTTACATTCACCACCAGAACATTTAACAACATGGGATGGCAACTACATTTTGGATAAATATTATAGTTCCAGGAATTTGGCTAAATTTACATGATTTTTTTCATCCTTAAGTGTTCGAGAGAGAGAGAAATCACCTGTATAGTGAATCTGCTTTGACCAGTTAAGGGAGATTTTTTTAATGTGAAGCTGTATCCTCAGCTAACCTTCCAGCTGTTGCAGTCTATTGGTTGGAGGGAGATCATTCAAGCTTCGGTATTCAAGCTTGTGCGCAATACAGACAAAGGGAAGGAGAGGAGCTGAGTTTTGACTTTAGCATATCTTCACGGGAATTAGGAAATAAGGGGGCAGGGGGGGAATAAGCAACATACCTTTCATCTCTCTTTTTTAAAGGATAACGCTGTAAGTCCCAGCCCCCCACCATATGGATTCAAAAACTAAGGCCATTGTTTAGCAATGACTGCCAATGAAAGATACCTTTTAAAGACATATTTGAAAGTTAAGTTTTTAACTTTTAAAATAATAAAACCATTTGCATTGTGTGTGGGTTTTTTTAAAAAAAGTCAAATACAGTGGACCTTCTAGTTATGTACCGCTCTGGATACATAACTTTCGGCTTACGAATGTGGCAAACCAGGAAGTATATACTTCCAGGTTTCACTGTGCACGCATGAGCAGAAGCACTCTGTGTGCCACACACATGCGCAGAAGCGCTCAATTGTACCGCGTGCACAGAAGCAGCGTCTCTGCCTACGGGTTTTTCAGGTTGCGGATGGACCCCCGGAATGAATTCACCGTATTTTTCGCTCTATAAGACGCACCCGACCATAAGACGCACCTAGTTTTAGAGGACAAGAAACAAGAAAAAAAATTCTCTCCCTCCCTGCGCAGCGCCTCTCCAGCAAAGCGGGAGGAGAAATGGAAGGAGCTCCGTTTCTCCTCCCGCTTTGCTGAAGGGGCGCTGCGCAGCTTTCCCTCTCTGCGTAGCGCCTCTTCAGCAATGAAGAGGCGCTGTGCAGAAGGAAAGCTACGCAGTGCCTCTCCAGCTAAGCGAAGTCAGAACAGCAAGAGGGATTGCTGCGCAGCGAAAGCAGCAATCCCTCTTGCTGTTCTGGCTTCTGGGATAGCCGTGCCAAGCCTCTTCAGGGCAGGGGGAGTGCTCCTCCCGTTGCACTGAAGAGGCTTCGTGCGACTATCCCTGAAACCAAGAGAGCAAGAGGGATCGGTGCGCACTGATCCCTCTTGTTCTCCTGGCTTCAGGGATAGCTGCGCAGCCTGCATTTGCTCCATAAGACGCACACACATTTCCCCTTACTTTTTAGGAGGGGGAAAGTGCGTCTTATAGAGCGAAAAACACGGTAATTCATATCTGGAGGGTCCACTGTACAGTCGTACCCTGGATCCCGAACAACTTGCGAGTCAAATGTTTTCGCTTCTGAATGCCAGAAACCCAAGAGTGTTCCAGTTTGTGAACATTCTTTGGAACCCGAACGACCAACAGGGCTTCCGACTGGCTGCAGGAGCTTCCTGCAGCCAATCGGAAGCCGTGCTTTGGTTTCCGAACGTTTTGGAAGTCCAAACTGCTGCACAAGGGGGATAATTTTTGTCAGGCTTACAGAAGTGGAGGGAAGGGATAAACAAGCCCTTGCTATGATCCCGATGAAAAAATTCTCCCCTCTCCATTGCCTTGCACATATTATACTTATCAAATCTCTGTATGTGGTTGTTAACCCCACGATTAACATAATGTCTACTTCAGCCCTTAAAGGTCACCAAGTAGCAAGCAAGCGTCCCCACCCACAAACCACACCAATCTGAATACATAACCAACTAACAACTTTTGTGTATGTGCTTTGCACATGCCACATCATTGAATTCCCAAAGATACTTCTTCACGTTTTCTCAGCAGTCGGGGGTTTAACAGAAGCAAATTTGCCTTTGGGCTTTGAATGATGCCTGTCACACGTGCCACTGTGGTGCTTTAACTACATCAAATCATGCTGATTATAGTAAGGCAAGATACATATTTTTAAAGTAATCCTAGGCGAAGAGAACGCTCTCTCTCCCGATTTCCACGAGGAGCACAGCACACAGGTAGCAGAGGTCCAACTCCTTCCTCCCTCATCACGACGCAATGGGATTTCCCCCCCCCCATCGCTAACTGCGGTACCATGCACTGGAGAGAGGTGTTTCCACTGAGTTCGTGGCTGTGGAAGGAAGTGTCAAACCACTCCTTCCTGGTGAGCAAACTTTTTGAGTTCTCCAGAACTCTCCCTTTTGTTTAACATTCAACCTGAAGATGAGTTCTGTAGGACTTAAAACACTACTTAGTACATCCCCACCCCCACCCCAGATTTTAGGCATAGCTGTCAACCGTCCCTTTTTTTGCGGGAAATTCCCTTATTCCAGCGCTGTTTCCTGCTGCTTCCCACTGCTATCCCGGATTGTTAGATATCCCGTAAACTGTCCCCAGGACAGGTGAGGCTGCTGATCCCTTATTTTTGAGGCTGCTAATCCCTTACTTTCAAATCTGAAAGTTGACCGCTATGATTTTAGGTGGTCCAAAGAAAGATACTGTGGCTTTTGAATTTCATCTCTTGGAACAAATACACAATCTCTGGCTGAGCACTGAAATATTTCAGATTGTTCTCCTGTTCTCACCATATGTGCCTCTATTCTAGTTCCAGCTCAGGGAGAGAGAAAAGGTGAGTCTTATCAATCAGCAGGGTTTTTTGGGTGGGTAGAGGGGAGACACCGGTTTAATACCTTGCAAAATAAGCAGAAAAGTTTTAATGAAAGCAATTCAACTTGCTTCCTGTTTAGCTTAAGCACCTGCGAAAACCACAAAGCGCGGTATAAAAGGGCCTCTTCTGCTCCCTGTTAACTTTTAAATTTTATTTCAATGCTGCAATGCTGCCAGTAGGGATAAATATTTTGGCTGCACCGGGCAATAATGAATTTGTTTTAAGCTTACTTACTTTTCTATTTAGTTTCTGCCATTAATAAACGGAAAGCTGCATTTGCAGAGATTGCGGGGTGGGGCAGGGGGAATCTTCCTTGCCAGAATAAAACTGGAATCCCAGAACTCAAAGCCTCCTGCCCATACATCTGTGCATGATTTATATATTCTGTTTCAGATCCTACTTCGTCTGAATCAGTCACCTCTGGTGCCCTTCAGATGTCTTGCCATATAACCAGTGGCATAGCGTGGGATGTCAGCACCCGGGGCAAGGCAAGTAATTTGTGCCCCCTAACCCTTGGATTTGCGCCCCCTAACCCTAACCCCCAGATGTTGCGCCCGGTGCGGCCGGCCCCCCTGCACCCCCCACGCTACGCCACTGCATATAACCTTCACCTGGCTGGGACTGAGATTGGCATTCAAGTCCAAAACATCTGGAACACACAAGGTTTGGGGAGGTCTGGACAGTAATCCTAAACCAGATGATAAAAATCAGCAATTTCTGTCTTGAGCATGTTTAGGGTTAGGAATACCCACTCAAAAGAGTATTAGTCAACTGACATTTCCAAACTACTTGAAACTTTGGAGGTGAAAGAAACCTTACAAAACATTTACTTAGGAAATATACCAAAGGAAACAAAACTTCCCTGGCTATCAGCCTGGGGGAGAAAACAAACAGGCAACGCATATGCACATGCACAAACGCAGCCGAAATGGGGCCAAGCATTTAATGATATTTCTCTATTGTCTGACCCCATACAGAAGCTTCTTTTAGAAGGGGCCAAACACAGAACTTCATAGCCTAACAAAACTGCAGGCTTCTAATGGATCGGCTAAAAAAAAAAGCCAAGACACTTACTTAATTTGCACACTAAACAAATTCACTTAAACATCTGGCCCAAGGCTGGCTGGCAGGTCCCAAACGCATCTTTGAAAAATCTGGGCAGCAGTTACCTTTTCCGAGAAATAAAGCACACGCACTAATTTGTTCGAGAGACTTTGATCACGCCAAGACACCTGCAACTGTACAGTGGTACCTCGGGTTAAGTACTTAATTCGTTCCGGAGGTCCGTTCTTAACCTGAAACTGTTCTTAACCTGAAGCACCACTTTAGCTAATGGGGCCTCCCACTGCCGCCACACAGCCAGAGCACGATTTCTGTTCTCATCCTGAAGCAAAGTTCTTAACCTGAGGTACTATTTCTGGGTTAGCGGAGTCTGTAACCTGAAGCGTATGTAACCAGAGGTTTCACTGTAGTTCTTTGGAGCTTCAGCACAGCTGAAGGCTTGGGTTTGTGGAATGCCTTTGCAAGAAGCTGCTGTGCAAGGAGCATGAAACCTTCTATCTACCCCATCAAATTGCTCCCCCAAAGCAAAGATCTGTGTTATGTACTGAGTTGAATAGGATCCAAACTGCAGCAGTCTGATTGGTCCTAGAATAGGATCCAAAATGCAGCAGTCTGATTGGTCCTAGAAAAATAGGATTCAGAATGCAGCAGTCTGATTGGTCCTAGAACAATGCAGCAGTATGATTGGTTGGCAGGAACCACCCAATCCTGCTCCAGATAGAAGTGAATCCACAACCTGATTGGCTTACAGTAGAATTCCGGAATTAGCCAATCATGTGCAGCCCATTGTGCAAATAATGTATATAAAGCAGATACTGTGAGGGGACTTCCATTCATTCCTCCTCACCACTATGAGCTGAATAAAGAGCATGAAATCACTTTGCGACTCTGAGTATATTTCAATCTGTTAAGGGCTGCAGTGGGTTACATAACCAGGGTTGCCATCACAGAAAACTCACCCATGCCCTTCCCTCCTCATGCTGATCATTTGTCCCTATTTATTTACGTTTTAGAAGAATATTTGCATCATTCATTTGCACTGTCTAGTCTAGCCTCTGTGGACCACAACTCCCAACATCTCATGCCAGTTTGGCCAAAAGTCAGGGAGTTGTAGTCTAAAACATCTGGGGAAGAGTACCACATTGGCTACTTCTGAGCTAGTTTGTAAAGCATCACACTATAGTCTATTGTAAAAAATTAGAAAAATGATCAAAATATGACAGAGAAAAGAGGTGTTTACAAGGGCCCTGGAGAAGGAGTAAGCAGTGTGTGTCTATATAGCAGGCTCTTTAAAAAAATAGCAGAAATTGTGGCTTGCACCTTTGAAAAGCTAATAAAATACAGTGGTACCTCGGGTTACATACGCTTCAGGTTACAGACTCCGCTAACCCAGAAATAGTGCTTCAGGTTAAGAACTTTGCTTCAGGATGAGAACAGAAATCGTGCTCTGGCGGCGCGGCGGCAGCAGAAGGCCCCATTAGCTAAAGTGGTGCTTCAGGTTAAGAACAGTTTCAGGTTAAGAACGGACCCCCGGAACGAATTAAGTACTTAACCCGAGGTACCACGGTAATACACAGATTTTAACATCTCTAAGCAGCAAAGTTTGGCAGATGTTGGACATCTGCCAAGGCACGGAGCCCACTGCCAGAACCACTTAAACTGTTACTTTACATTTTACACTTCTATAACTAAAGTAATGCACTCTACTTAACGCTCAATTAGCTTCATAATAACATTCCTATTAATTATTTTTTGTTGCAAACCAAAAGGGCAGAAAAGCACGACCAAAGCGCACGCGCACGCGCACACACGCACACACGCACACACAAAACTACTCCCTCTGAACACAAAACACCCACCAGCTACTCCCAGGAACAAGATTTTAATTGAAATGACCGGCAGGACTTGAATTCAGACAGGTGCGGAAAGGAAGGTACAGTGGTGCCTCGCAAGACGAAAAGAATCCGTTCTGAGAGTCTCTTCGTCTAGCGGTTTTTTCGTCTTGCGAAGCAAGCCCATTGACGGATTAGCGGATTAGCGCTATTAGCGGCTTATCGGATCAGCTGATAAGCGGTTTAGCGGCTTAGAAAAGGGGGGGAGGAAAAAAACCCCGCAGGAACTCGCAAGACATTTTCGTCTTGCGAAGCAAGCCCATAGGAAATTCGTTTTGCGAAGCACCTCCAAAACGGAAAACCCTTTCGTCTAGCGGGTTTTCCGTCTTGCGAGGCATTCGTCTTGCGGGGCACCACTGTATTAGGGCAAGGGCAGCTGTGCAGGGCACCTACAGGCGCCAACAGGAAAAACACGCTAGTGGGTAGCATGAGCTCCGGTGGCATGCAGGGCTATGCAAGAAAAACAAAACACCAAGGGCTTTCAAAAATCTGCAACTAATGGGAGCACTTTATTAACCCCAATTCGCTTTAATTACAATTCCACCTAAGCTCCGGGACAGGAGCCTATTGAAACAAAACAGCGTGGTAGCTTAAATAACTGGATAAATTATATATATAAAAAAACCTCGGTTGAACCGCCACACAAATTCCGAAGTTAGGGAAACAGCTTTAAAGAAAACCCACACTGCCCACTTTTCAAACTGCTTTTCTGGTGCAGGCTCTTGCACCTATAGCACAAGAAATAACACAAGAAACCCAGCTGATCAGATGAAAGGTCGACCTAGCTCAGGGTCCCATTTTCCCAGAATGATCTTCCAGGTGCATCCAGAAAGCCCTCTGCTGTTACGTGCAGCATTTGAAATTCACCAGGTGCCAGTCGCATTTTTGTACCTGGCTTTCGGACTCTTGCAACTAAGCGAAGATACTCAGGTGGCAGGATGACGCCTGGCGTCTCCACCATCTGGAGATGCCACGCCTGGAGATCATTGGGTCTTGATCGTTTTCACACAGTGGCAACACATCCTGTAGAATTCTATCCATGAGATTCTATCTGCACAATCAGAATGAATTTCAGGAACCCAAAAGTGGTATTGAAATATACGATTTTCGAGCCGCTTGGCCCAAAAATGGCAACCAGGCATTGTTTTGGCGACTGTAACCCTGGTTTAAGGAGCCATATGGTGCCTGGCTTATATATATGAGTTTCTATCACTGGTTACATGGTAAAGGGACCCCTGACCATTAGGTCCAGTCGTGACTGACTCTGGGGTTGCAGCACTCATCTCGCTTTATTGGCCGAGGGAGCCGGCGTACAGCGTCCGGGTCATGTGGCCAGCATGACTAAGCCGCTTCTGGCGAACCAGAACAGCACACGGAAACGCTGTTTACCTTCCCACCGGAGCGGTACCTATTTATCTACTTGCACTTTGACGTGCTTTCGAACTGCTAGGTGGGCAGGAGCTGGGACCGAGCAACGGGACCTCACCCCGTCGCGGGGATTCGAACCGCCGACCTTCTGATCGGCAAGTCCTAGGCTCTGTGGTTTAACCCACAGTGCCACCCGCATCCCGGTTACATGGTAGACTGCCCTTGAAGCTGGACATTTCATATTAGCCAGTGATAGGCCTCCTCTCCTAGGGAATATGCTTTGAACCTATTTCTAAGCAGGAGGCCTTTGCCACAGCTTCTGGGAGCGAATTCCAAAAAGAAATAAAATGCATGCTGTACCTCTTGCAACAGCTGCAGAGCGCAGGAGAATCTGAGCAGGAAGAAGCACAGCGCAGAAGAAAGGTTCTGGCCTGAAAGCAGAAGGCAGATGGGCTGCCATGTATCGATACCTTAGGCTAAGTCCTAGAATGGAACAGGTGTGTGTTGGCTGCACGTCCTTTTTATTGCATGTGTACAAAAATAAGAACCCAATACCACATCCTATTACCAAGCATCATATGTCCTCCAAGCACCCTGCGAGGTTGGTTAGGCTGGCAAATAACAATGAGCTCAAGGTCACGCCGTTGGCTTCATGGTTGAGCAAATCCAATACGCCACAGGCTACACCCCAGTGGCTCCCAAGGCCTGTGATCAACAGCCTTAGATGGAAGCGTGAGAACCATTGAACCGCTGGTGAGGCTTCTCAAGCCAGCCTCTCTCCAGCACTGCAAAATCAACTCACCCCCCTGCCCAAACACACACACTGCCTCAGCCTCCACAGCAGCTTAGATCCATTTCCTTACCTGTTCTCTCTTTCTATTGAGCCTGAACTAGGGCCGGGTAATAATAATAATGATAATGATAATAATAATAATTTATTTATACCCTGCCCATCTGGGCTGCTCCCAACAGAATATTAAAAACACAATAAAACATCAAACATTGAAAACTTCTCTAAACAGGGCTGCCTTCAGATGTCTTCTAAAAGTCAGGTGCAGTGGTACCTCTGGATACGAACGTTTATGGTTGCGCACGCGTTGGGTTATGAGCTGCGCCAACCTGGAAGTACAGGGCTGCTTTCTAACGTCTTCTAAAAGTCAGGTAGTTGTTTATTTCCTTGACATCTGATGGGAGGGCATTCCACAGGGCGGGTGCCACTACCGAGAAGGCCCTCTGCCTGGTTCCCTGTAACCTCACTTCTGGCAGTGAGGGAACCGCCAGAAGGCCCTCGGAGCTGGACTTTAGTGTCCAAGCTGAAAGATGGGGGTGGAGATGTTCCTTCAGATATTTTTCAAAAACCGTGATCTATCACTGCTAAACATCGCAATATAATAATATATCATGATGTCTGAAACAAGGATGGAGCTATGTAGTGATATTGGGTGGGTCCATGGTATTCCCTCCATTGTGATTTTTATTATGAAACTGATATCATGATATGGACTTCAAACTGGTTTTGGACAATATATTGATATATCAGCCCTAGCCTGAACCATTCCTTCATTCTTCCATATTTACATAGTTGTGTAGTCTTTTCTTGCTCTTCTTCCTGCTGCTCTAATTTTAATCTGGAAAATTAATTCCCCCCTCAGCCTTCTTTTTCCAAGAACTCTGGTTTGCGCAGTTACCACTTTTGTACAATCCCCTTATTGTTCCCCCCCCCTCCCCTCTTTGCCTCTGCCACAATGCTCTCTGACTCTTCCCACTTCCTCTTCTCTAACTTTTCTCAGTTTTTCTCATCAAGCAGCGTTATCCGTTTATAAAACACAGGCTATCATACGCTGCTCTGCTTTTGCATGCTTCAATGGTGGTGCTTTCAAAAAAGATTTTCCATTCATTTTACAGGTCCACAAAGAAGTGCTACCGGTGTGAAAGAAAACATAGAACCTGAAGCAAAGTGAATGGCTTTGTACAATGGAAGCCAAAGGTTTTGTACAGTGACACACATAGCCTTGCAGCACACAGGGGCCATTCCCCCCCCCAGCTTGCTTTTTGTGCACAGAGGTTTGCAATTGTACAAATCTTCACGCAATAATTGCCCTTAAAGTGGAAGATGCTATCTTTTGTTGTCCCCAGTCACTCTGGGCGGCGTCCAACAAATTTGAACACAGTAAGACATCAAACATCAGAAACTTCTCTATAGAGGGTTGTCTTCAGATGTCCTCTAAAAGTCAGATAGTTGTTTATTTCCTTGACATCTGATGGGAGGGCATTCCACAGGGTGACCCCACCTGTATATATATTGGTACACTGAGGTGGCTGCTGCTTCCTGTTTTGCCTACTTCATTCATAGACAAGTGCAACAGGAAGAGGAAGTGGCACAGCCTTGCATCATCTGTGGACTTGCCCCAATAGGAGTGATCTGAGAAAGCCCTCTCTGGACTCAGCGAGAATGGCAAAGAAAAAGCGATTTATAGGCACTGTATATGCAATATAAACATTGTGCCACCAGATGGCGCTGTGGAATCCCGTTTTCTCTCTCTACCTGTTTTCCCTGTTTAAATTTACGTGTTTAACTGACTCTGTGTACCCATATAGGCCGTAAGTGCTTGAGAAGTGCAACAGAGCAAACGTAAATGTTCCCAGCAAACGAACAGTGTAGGACAGGGATGACACCCCAAAAAGGCACCCGTGCCCTGCAAATTATAACACAGTGTGGTGGGTGCTCACTCAGTATTTGCAACTCAGCCTTTTCTTACAACACCTATTTACAGAGCCTTGTTACTGTTCTTTTAGGGTCACCAGATCGCCATGCTGACGGCAGAGGCAGTGGAAGCCACAACTGGCAATCAGAGCCTAGTTCCTAAAAGCCAGATGTTTTGGACTACAACTCCCATCACCCCAGACCCATTGGCCATACTGGCACAGGGGTTAATGGGAATTGTAGTCAAACAGCTGGAGAGCACCAGAATGGGGAAGGCTGCTAAATCAAGTAATCTTCTTGATCCTTTTCTCCATGGCCCAGGGTCCTACAAGGACTAAATCTCCTTTGACTGGCCATTTTCCTTCAGTTCCCAGAACGGACCTTCCTGTACTTCGAACACTTGTGAAATTATGCTGCAGTCAGACTTTCCCTTTTGCTTATTTTTTCTTCATTCCATCAGCTCCCCAGGTTTCTTCCTTAAAACACCACTCACTTTTTGTCCAACTTCCTTTAGCTACCTTCAGTTTCTCAGTCTCCTTCCCTTGCATCCCAGCTTTCCTCTCCTTAAACCACACTAAGGGTCTTATTCAGAGGACCTTCTCTCTCAATTCTCTTTTCTCAGCTGAGTTGGGTCCCTTGATTCAGCCATGCTGCCTCCAAGATTGCAACCCTCTAATTCCCTCATTCTTGTGAGACTAGTTGACAAACCTACTTCTGTAACTAAGGTCTGGGTGAGGTTCTAATCCCTTGCCAAACTGTCAACTTCTCCTTCCCCCACAGAAACTGAGCTGTATAGATGTATAATCTATGAAGCCTGAATAGTTGGGGTGGTTATGAACATTCTGTGCTGCTGCTTCAGCCAATGAATGTCACATGCTTCACCACCAGAAGCACAACACGCTAAATAAGTTTGTGTTCTTCCCTATAAATAGCATTATTGCATAGATCTTGCAGTATTTATGTGAATCCAATCATACAAAGAATCCAATCATCCAATCATCCAAAGAATCCAATCTTCCAATCATACAAAGGTAAAGGTAAAAGTCTCCTGAATGGTTAAGTCCAGTCAAAGGCGACTATGGGGTTGCAGCGCTCATCTCGCTTTCAGGCCGAGGGAGCCGGCGTTGGTCCACAGACAGCTTTCCGGGTCACGTGACCAGCATGACTAAACCGCTTCTGGTGCAACGAAACACCATGACTGAAACCAGAGCACACGGAAACACCGTTTATCTTCCTGTCACAGCAGCACCTATTTATCTACTTGCACTGGTGTGCTTTCGAACTGCTAGGTTGGCAGGAGCTGGGACAGAGCAATGGGAGCTCACTCCATCATGGGGATTCGAACCGCTGACCCAGGCATGTCTCATTACAGCAGAAAATGCTGATTATTTTGTTACATATCCCTAGAACCAAAAAACCCCCTACAGGTTGTGGATTTTCACCATTGTGATGACAAGGACATTTGCTTTTTAGAAGGACGGGGTAGATAAACACTAGTCAACCTCTGCATTGTCAAGAATCAGCATATTAGAAAACATTCTGAAGCCAAATATTATTTTGCACAGTTAGAGACAGACCACAGGACAACGTCTTGGGAGTCACTGATCCAGTGTTGGGGTTGGTGCTCTTTCCCCCATGTCCTTTCTGGGTCTCAAAGTGGGACATGCATTTCCCCTCCTCCAACCATGTTGTCCTCACAACTACCCGGTGAGGCAATTTTTGGCTGAGAGCGTATTTCAACTTGGGTGCCCCCTCCCCCGCCCAGTCCTAGTCTGAGCACAACCCTGAATTTTCAGAAGAATATGCAAGTTATTCACAGAGAAGGACAGAGGCCACAGAACCACCCAACTGGTTCTGTGACTTTAAGTGCACTTTTGGACTTGTTTTTCCTGCAAAAGCAACCCCCCGCTGTCCGCTGGAAGACTGCAATTGAAACTGATGGAAGTTGCAAAAACAGCTTGTGATACGGCCTGGGGAGGAAGGAGGTCCAGAGGAGGGGAAAAAAGAATATCTGATCCTACCAGTTAGGCCCCTTACACCAAGCCCAGCAATTCTCTGGATGTTGGGAAGATTTTCTTCTTACTCTTGGAGCAAAAAGGGTTTAAGTGAGACACATTTCAGACAGAGACAAAGAAGAAAGCAAAATCACATTGATGCCCAGGGACTGAAGAAGCAAAAGGAGGCACACTGTGGCTTATGCCATTGGCCAGAGCTCCATGGAGCACTGAGAGTCTTAATCTCAGAGTTGTGGGTTCAAGTCCCACACTGGGTAAAATATTCCTGCATTGCAGGGGGTTGGGTTAGATGACCTTCGTGGTCCCTTCCAACTCTACAAATTCTATGATTTTTGTCTGCATCCAAGGGAGAACACCATGACAAAGGGGAGACCAACCTGGTTCAATTCACCGGCCCCTGGAGGAGCTGCAACGCTTGCTTTCCTCTTCTTCGCTCATTTTGCATTGCATCTAATTATACCGCAAGCTCACAAGGAAGCCCTTGTGCTCTCTTTTAATATACGTGCAGGGCTTAGAAATTTTTTAAGGCACTGTAAGTATTGAAATCAGTAATAGCATTTCAGAGCTAGCAAACTCCACTAAAGGAGAAGCCACATCTGCAGCACAATCCTAGGCATGCTTACACAAAAGCACATGTAATTTAATTCCCACTAAATTCAAGGGGCCTTACTCCAAAGGAGGCACGATTGGACAACAGCTGTGTATAGGATTGCAGCCTTAAGTCTTTTGCATTAGCCAATTACAATAACAGTTCAAGGTTCTCCCCACCCCAGCTGTGTGTGTGTGTTTCTCAACCTGTGAGTCCCCAGATGTTGTTGAACTACAGCTCCCATCACCCCTAGCTAGCAAGGCCAGAGCTCAGGGATGATGGGAGTTGTAGTCCAACAACATCTGGGAACCCACAGGTTGAGAACTGCTGGTGCCACAACAATAAAACATGCTTTCATTACTGAAAATAAAATCCTCATCTTCTCACAGACAGGTAAGTTCAGCAGCACACACACACATACAAACTGAACCACCAACCTGAATATTAATTCTTCCCTGTTATATGCATCTTTTGGGCGACCTTGTAAGTCAGAAGCTCAGCACTGTCCTAGCGAAAGTCTCATGCTACAGTCGTCCTACCCCAACCACGACAAGCTTAAACACACACACAACACTCATATTCGAAAAGAATAAAAACTTGCTGCAAAAAGAAAAACACAGACCTGCGCTGTCTTCAAGAGTAGGAGAGCTGTCACGTCTGAAGCTCACCTCAGCTTTCAGCTGAGTTTCCTGTCACATAGCCACATGACACCACACTTCCCCACACTGCCTCTTGCTAAAAAAACCCTTGCTCCATCGACTTTGTTTCGACTCGGAGAATATTTATACCTCACGTTATTATGCATCCCATTTGTTTGCATAATTCCGCTATCTTGTTTGTTCCGCTCAGAGCGCTCTAAAACTTAAAAGGGCAAACGCAAGGAGACAATTAGGAGTGTTACAGGAATGGCCCTCCGGTCAGTTCAAGGCCATATTAAAGCTTGCACTGTGTGCATGCATTGAAATCTTTTGTGGTGCCACACTGCTGACTCATTTAAACTATGCTCTGTCTATGGCCTGCTGCTGGCAGAGGGGACAGGACCACACAAATGTGAACGAGCACACACACACACACACACACACACACACACACACATTTCATTCCTCCCATTAACTCCATCCTGTCGTGGAAGCTTTTCTGCAGCAGAGCATTTTTTTTTCTCTCTCTCCCTTTCACTACATCAGTGTTTCCCAAACTTGGGTCTCCAGCTGCTTTGGGACTACAACTCCCATCATCCCTAGTCAGCAAGACCAATGGCCAGGGATGATGTGAATTGTAATCCAAAAACATCTGCAGACCCAAGTTTGAGAAAAAATTGCACTAGACAGTTAAAAATTGCTTATAGGTAGGAATGTAGCTACTGAGCCACTGTATTGCGATCAGGGAACACAGACTGTGGTGTGAGCCACAGGAAGTTTTGAAAGAAACTCATGCAATAGGAAGAAACAGCAAAGGTTTCAAAACAGGGTCACCTTCTGCCCCCCCAAAAGCCTTCACTTTGGCTTACTGAGCACAAAAGTCCCACCCAGCCTCGACTATTTAAAAAAGCAGAAAGAGCTATAGGTAGGGGTGAAGTCCGATTTACCAGTGTGGTGCTGTGGGATACAGGTGGCGCTGTGGTCTAAACCACAGAGCCTAGGGCTTGCCGATCAGAAGGTCGGCGGTTCAAATCCCCGTGACGGGGTGAGCTCCCATTGTTCAGACCCAGTTCCTGCCTACCTAGCAGTTCGAAAGCACGTCAAAATGCAAGTAGATAAATAGGTACCACTCCGGCGGGAAGGTAAATGGCGTTTCCGTGCACTTCTCTTGTTCGCCAGAAGCGGCTTAGTCATGCTGGCCACATGCAGACAAACGCCAGCTCCCTCGGCCTATAGAGCAAGATGAGCGCTGCAACCTCAGAGTCGTCCACGACTGGACCTAACGGTCAGGGGTACCTTTACCTTAACAAAGGGGGAGAGTGCTTTTTTGTTCAGGTTCTGTTTTTAGGTTTTCCATAGGCATCTGGTTGACCAATGTGAGAAAAGGATAATGGACTTGATGGGTCGCTGGCCTGATTCAACAAGGTTTTTCTTCCGTTCTTAATTTTGGAACGGAGGCAGTAAGAGTCTCTTTTATACAAACACAACTAAGGTTTCCCTTTGACTAATTCATGCAGATACAACTCCGTTAATGCCATCTTGGCAAACTTGAGCTTGGAAGACCCCCACCCCCTACCTAGAACAGGCTAGAGGAAAAGTACCAAAATCCCATGGAAGATTACCACTGGAGATGTAGCAGAGTTGATAAAAAGAAAGTTAGCAGACAGTGATGCAAACAGCAAGTAAAAACCACAGGAAGTAGCATGGGAGGTAGCATTTACACAGAATTTGTAATGTGGAGAGGCCCTATAGCCATTTAAAGATGGGCCAAAGGAGGAAGGTGGCACTGTTAGATTTGCATTTACAACCTCATCTCTATTCACATGCAAAACTGCACCCAGAATGAAGCAGTTTTATTCATTCCGCAAAGTACTGAGCAGCCACTGTCTCAAGCTCCTGTACTGAAATATTGCATTTATATGCATGGCAGTACTGCCATCCTACCAGGCTGAAAAGAGAGAAAAGGTGGTTTGTCCACCCCAGCCTTCGCCGACCTGGTGTGCTGCAGCTGCTTTGCACTACAACTCCCATCAGCCTCACCTAGATGGGAGTCAGAGTCCAAAGACAGCTGCAGCACAGCAAGTTGGCAAAGGCTGATCTGTTAGTTCTGGCCCAAGTGCCTAGCCAGCACACAAACACACCAACTCTGGCTTCCTAGTTATAAAAAAAGTGCAGTCTGCTCTGCCTTAAGACAGCGTTTCCCAAACTTGGGCCTCCAGCTGTTTTTTGGACTACAATTCCTGGCATCACTAACCACTGCTAGCTAGGGATGATGGGTTTGAGAAACGCTGTCTTAGACACAGAGCAGACCCCACAGAGCTGTTATGAGATTGAAAAGGAGCAGGAAGGAACTAGGCAAACCACCTTAATCTCCTCAGAGGAACAGCAGGATATACAGTGGTACCTCGGGTTACATACGCTTCAGGTTACACACACTGCTAACCCAGAAATAGTTAAGAACTTTGCTTCAGGATGAGAACAGAAATTGTGCTCCAGCGGCACGGCAGCAGCGGGAGGCCCCATTAGCTAAAGTGGTGCTTCAGGTTAAGAACAGTTTCAGATTAAGAACGG
Organism: Podarcis vaucheri; assembly: GCF_965113315.1. Classification (NCBI taxonomy): domain Eukaryota; kingdom Metazoa; phylum Chordata; class Lepidosauria; order Squamata; family Lacertidae; genus Podarcis; species Podarcis vaucheri. Next base: position 119,309,466 of record NC_138759.1, on the reverse strand, counting down.
ACCTCCGGACCGAATTAAGTACTTAACCTGAGGTACCACTGTAAATGTAATAGAAGAAGAAGAAGAAGAAGAAGAAGAAGAAGAAGAAGAAGAAGAAGAAGAAGATTTTAATATTTATTCTGCAAGATCTGTCACTCACTCCTGCACACAAACGCCACTCACCAGTTTGGGCACAGTCAGATACGACTACCCCAAATTAAAAAGAAAGAAGAAAGATAAGCTCTGTCCACATTTAGAGAACCTTGATTCGAACTAAATAAAAAAATTCCTTCCAGTAGCACCTTAAAGACCAACTAAGTTAGTTCTTGGTATGAGCTTTCGTGTGCATGCACACTTCTTCAGATGCACATGAAAGCTCATACCAAGAACTAACTTAGCTGGTCTTTAAGGTGCTACTGGAAGGAATTTTTTTATTTTGACTATGGCAGACCAACACGGCTACCTATCTGTAACTTGATTCGAACTAGGTTGCTTTGCCAGGGGTCCCACTTCACCCAGCACCCATTTTGTGGCAAACTGTGTTACAAGGAGGTTTCCTCTTTTAATTAAACCAGGTCTGGGAAAACTGTGGCCCTGCAGATGTTGCTAGCCCTGCAGATGTTGCTAGCCTACAACTTCCATCATCTCTGAACCTTGGCCATTAAAATGTTGAGTCTATTATCCTTAGCTACAGTAATGAGGACTACTAGATACACTGCCAGACCTGGCTTAAGCTTTATATCAGGGGATGCCTTATATTGAACCAGGCCTATGGTCCACCGCGTCCAGTATTCCACATACACACCCTGAACTACAGCAAAATATCCTTTCAGCCAGAAGTGCTGGTGAACAAATCAAATCTGAGATTTTAGCCATGCAAACCATGCATACTGGATCGTGCTTTCACCCATAAACCGTGTCAGGTGACTACTTCTTCCCAAAGCTCCCATTTGCGCATGCAGTTTAAACCTCACTGGGAAGTTGCACCCAAAAGCTGAAAATGCAAGTGCTGGTTATTTATATTGGAAGCTTTCATTTCATTTCATTTCATTTGCACACACAGCTGAAGCGATCCCTCAGTCAGCAGGAATATATATATATATGTGGTAGACCCCCTGAGTACGAAAGAACTCGAAGGGAAGTTGAAGAGTTCAGGAAGTGACTTGATGTTTGCTCATGAGACACTGTCCCCATTGTCTTTAAAACCAAACTTAATTTTGAAAGACTTGAGAGGGAAAACACTAGCACGATTTGCTGACAGTAGCAGGCCTCTCTCCAATCACATTCACACCACACATTGAAAGTGCTATGATGCCACTTTAAACAGCCATGGCTTCCACCCCAATAATTACTGGCTGCGGGTGCTGTTGAGACCCCTATTCCCGGCACAGAGCTACAATTCCTAGACTTCCCTGTTAAACCACTCCAGGAATTGCTCTGTGAAAGGAACAGGAGATGAATAGGTTCTGTCTTTGGATGTTAAACAAAAAGGGTGAGTCACCTGCGCTGTTCTCCACCCTCAACTTTCTGCCTGACATCCAAAACTGCTTTGGGAGGTGGCGGCTGTTCTCCACCCTCAACTTTCTGCCTGACATCCAAAACTGCTTTGGGAGGTGGCGGCAGCAGTGGGGGCTCCCTGTCCCTACGAAGAGCACAGAGGTGGCTGGCGCCAACTGCCTTTCATTCTTCCCATCCCAGAACTGTTTCCCTCAACAGTCATTCTCCCCTTGCTACATCTGAGGGAGAGGGGAGACAGGAAACCCTACTCCACAGAGTCAGCTCAGGGCAGTTACCTATTTCGGCAGCTCCTCCACCTGAAATAGGTGTGCTCAGGTACAGCTAGGCACAGTGGCGTAGCGTGGGTTGTCAGCAAGGCAAGTAATTTGTGCCCCCTAACCTGTGGATTTGCGCCCCCTAACCCGTGGATTTGCGCCCCCTAACCCGTGGATTTGTGCCCCCTAACCCTAACCCCCAGATGTTGCGCCCAATGCGGCCGGCCCCCCCTGCACCCCCCACGCTACGCCACTGGCTAGGCATCCCAAGGCAGAGATGGCTAATCTATGACTCCTGTGGAGCTTGTTGGATTCCAGCTCCCATCAGCTCCAGACAGCAAGCCGTCCGAAGCCGAGGGGAGTTGAAGGCAACAACCTCTGGAGGGCCAAAGGTTGCCCATTCCTGATCTAAGGTCATGGGCGGATCGCCCATGAGGTACGCTGAGGCAGCCGCCTCTCACTTCCGGAGGCTCAGATTAGTTTTCACTTCGGTGCTAAATTTGGTCCTCATACCTGCTGGTGCACGGAGGACACAGGTAGGGCTAAATTGGGATGGTTCAAATCTTCCACATGGTTCCTTGAAATGAGTCTGGGAACTCCAATCTCACCCACCCAGCCCTAATATAGATCCCTCGTGCTTATTTGCTACCTGATGCTGTGCATCACACCCACATTTTAGCAATGGTGAAGAGAGTTTACATCTTTCCTGCACGGAATATGAAACCAGTAGAATACGTTAAGAAGGTGTGAGCTACAGCAGTGAAGGAAAACGTGGTGCTTTTTTCTTGGGGGATTGAAGAATAAACAGTACCAGCACCTTAAAAAAAAAAATGTTAAAAGTGTAACAACTTCATGGTGGGTACCGGCACCTTTTCTTCTAAGAAAGAAAGAAAGAAAGAAAGAAAGAAAGAAAGAAAGAAAGAAAGGCACTGAATTCACAGGAGGTGAATTAAGAACATCATAACTTCTAAAAAGGCATGAAAAGCTTAAAGCTGAAAAAGGAGAATTTTACATTGGTACAAAGCAAGCTTGGCACATCTTGCTCTATAGTCTGAAGGCTTCCAAAGTAAACTTTGTTGAAACCTGGAAAACTTCTGTGTGTGTGTGTGTGTGTGTGTGTGTGTGTGTAGAAATCTAACTTTCTGGACACCAGTGACATGTGCTTATTTGAAACTTTGTGAAGCAGTTGCTTTAGGTATGCATTAAATACTCATACCAACGGGAGACTTTGTCCTATATCTCACATGCTCTAGTTCACCCCAATAACTAACACCTACTGTTCGCTAATTTGCAGCAACCTAAGGTGCTGATAATTAACAAAAGGAAATAGAAGCAGCAGCAGCAGGAGTCATTGGGGAGAGCAGTGGCAAACTAAGCGCCACGTTTTGCGATGCAACATAGCATGTCAATTGTACCGCAAAAGTATCTCGCTTTGGAAGAGAAAAAAGTAATGGGAAGAGAAGAGGGAATTCAGGTGCCAGTACATAAAGTTACATCAAGCTATATAATTATGGACCTTAAGAAGGGGCAGCCTGTCCCATTTTGCCGCCTGAGGCAAAACAGGAAGGTGCTGCCAGCACCAGATTTAGGGTGGCACACTGAGCCGAGGGGGTGCAAAATTGAGACGATCCATAATTGAGAAGATCCATCTGGGTGTGCCGAATTTTGACCTCGCACAGGGTGGCTTATTATGAAAGATTACCAAAGTCCACTCAGGGTCGTGCCCCCTGTTAAAGCCTCCCTTAACTGGCTTTTGAGGCGGTACCCACAAAGTGTTGGCGATGGTTGGGTCTGGCAAGATATTCGTGTTGACACATTAAATGATTTGTAAAACTGCAATTCAAACTATATGCTTGTTCTTCCTGTGTGTGTGGCAATTATTATTTCCGTGGTGTTTCTTCCTGTCCCGTTAAGGCAGAGCGGAACTGGAAGCAGAGGCGAAGCGTTTTGGATACTTTAACCACGTTATATAAAACATGATCGCAAGATATCTTAAGAAGTCCCCCAGCACATGCACATTGACAGTTAGGATGGCTGGAATTTCAATCAGCACAGAGGAATGAGTTCCTGAAACTGGGCCAAGATTACAGGAAAGGCTGCCAGATGGCTGCCTCCTATTATATCAAACGAAGTAGCATTAGGACATTTGAAATCTGCAGCAGGACGTTGTGTGGAATATTGTAGCTCTCTGCTCCCCAGCCAGTAAATATCCAAGTATTTGGATTTGAAAATAAGCAGCGGAGTTAACACAGGACACTGAACCATCTGGTTATGTTTGGGCAGTGGAAATTCTTGTGCATGAATTATTATTCTAAGCTGCCTCAAGACCTGTTTTCCAGAGCGTTTGGAATAAGCCTGCAGTACCACTCAGACACGCAAATTAATACTCCTATTTCTCACACTGTCTTCTTAAAAGGCTTCAGAGCACATATCTAAAACACCATCACCCCTCCCCCCCCCAACAGTGATAACTCTGTGAAGTGTAGCAGGCATTTTAAGATGGTTTTCTGTTTCTACGCTATTACCGATAGAACTGGGTTGCTCTGCAACTCTTCCAGACGTGGCAACGGACCTTGCCTCACAAGTTAGGCAGGAGCCTAATGCGAAACTCACGATTAAAGCCTTGGTGTATTTAATGCAGGGAGATTGGCAATTAGCAACGAGTTTAGCAAACACGCTGTCTCGTTAACTGCTTTCTGGCTCTGGAATTCTCTGTCTTTGAAGGTGTGCCAAAAGTAGAGGCTGATCCACCTCCCAGAGGAAATGCAAGGTCTTTTTCATTCAATAAGCATGGGCTTGCTTTAATAGCACATGTATGCAAGAGTATCTTAGATCCTTCCAAAATCCCATTGATTGCGGATAATAAACTTGCTGTTAGCCCTGACCTTTCAAGAACAGAGGCAAGACCATAAATGCAAACTATACGCTTCTAAGAAAAGCAATCCCTCCTCTTCATTTGGTGTCGGGTCATAGAGATGCTTTTAACAGACTGACACAAAAAGGTTCTGGGAATCTGCACTGATTCTATTTAGAGACCAGCTGTTGTTGCACAAGTGCTCATGTGACTCTGCCCAATAATAAGTGAGGCTTGACGCTGCCAGCATTGTACACAGGAGGAAGGGAATTGTTGAGGGACTCTTACTGCCTTTGCACCTCTTACGGTACAGTCAAACCTCAGTTGTCGAATGCAATCCATTCTGGAAGACTGTTTGATTTCCAAAATATTTGACGACTGAAAACTGAAGCCTCAATAAAATAGGGAAACTCAAAACGGGAGCCACGTAACACGTTTGACTGCTCAAAAACCGGAGCAGTTCCTTCCGGGTTTTCGGCATTCAGTAGCCAAAAAGTTCAAAAACGGAGCCATTTGAGAACCGAAGTTTGACTGTACCCCTAATCTGCACAATAGCACATGCTATCTCCAGTGAACAGAACCCCAAACCTAGGAGTCTGCCTTTGTTAAGAAAGGAGGGTGTTTGTCCGTGGAAAGCAAGTTCAGACCCTAGTCCAAGACAACCAGGCCATTGCCCAGCTAATAAATCACGTTGTACACTGACCAAAGAACATTTCAAATAAAAATCAACATGTCTGGAACCACAGGAGCAGCAAAAAACAAAAAGACAAAAACAAGAACCTCAACCACTCAAAGCATATGCCTAAATTTTAATCACAGGAGAGGAACTTGTCGGTTAGTGAGAATTTCCCGTTTTAGAAGCCACATAACTGCAGCTCAGAGTTTGCAGTTTTCTTTCCTCATGAGAGTTAAAAGGAAAGATCAGCTGAATTTAGAGATGATGGAAGCTAAAAAAGAAAAAGTATGGCTGAAGCACTAGCCAGCTTCTTCAAAAGCTACAAGGAGGAAAAACAGAAGGTTGCTCAGATTTTCTTAGGTCTCCTGGTTCGCTAATTTGTGGGGACAGCTATGCTTTTCCTCCCACAGTGACTAAGTATGGTGCAATTGAGGCGCAGAGGGGATTTCCACGGACAAATCAACTTTGCATAAAACTATCGGCAAGCCACGTTTTGTAACCAGCTGTTTTCATTCTCCTTTATGTTTAACTGACACGAGTTGTTTAAACTGTTACCCCCCCCCCGTTTATACCCTGATTGAGAACAGAACAGCAACTCTGAGGTTTTAACTGAAGCAAATCAGAAAGAAAGTTGAGAGCAAGACTGAGCCATTTTTAAAACAACCAGAACTAAATTTAGAAAACAGTGCTCTCATTTTATGAGTAAATTTTACTTTGGAACTGCACTTCCCCCAAAATCAGCTAGGGGTGTGAATGACAGGAGATCCCCAAAAACAGCACACAGTGGGAGGAGAGGGGAGATCATTTTGTTAGGCAAGCAGAAAACGCTTGCAAGTGAGGAATGATTGTAATTGTGTGACATGTACGTGGCATAGTAAATTGGGTTATTTTGAATAACATCAAAGCTAGCTACGACATGTGGGCATTACCTGGAAAGATTTAGATCTATTTTTTTAAAAGGAAATTCGCATGGACGGTTTCCCTTGATAGACTGATAAAGGGTGAATTCAGAAGTAATGTCAAGCCATAGTTTGGTGTTACAGGAGCCTCAGAACCACACGTGCCCTCCCTCTTTAAAGCATAAGGCAAGCCAGAGTTTCTTGTGTATCAGAGTGCTGGTGCCCCCTGCCTGATGGTTCCTACTTTGCTCTTCCCTTGGTGCAAAATGGATAAACAGGAAGCCTTGGCTTTGCATTACAGTGGTGCCCCGCAAGACGAATGCCTCGCAAGACGGAAAACTCGCTAGACGAAAGAGTTTTCTGTTTTGGAGGTGCTTCGCAAAACGAATCTCCTATGGGCTTGCTTTGCAAGACGAAAATGTCTTGCGAGTTCCTGCGGGTTTTTTCCCCCTTCCCCCCCCTTTTTCTAAGCCACTAAGCCGCTTATCAGCTGATCTGATAAGCCGATAAGCCGCTAAAAGTCACTAAAAACCGCTAATAGCGCTAATCCGCTAAGCCACTAATAGGGTTGCTTCGCAAGACGAAAAAACCGCTAGACGAAGAGAATCACAGAACGGATTCTTTTCGTCTTGCAAGGCACCACAGTATGTCCAAACCAGGGATCTGTTGCTCCCTAACAAGCCATGATCACTGGTCAACAACAATCATGGCTTGTTAAGTTGCCTGAATTGCTGGCGCTGGAAGCCAACAAGCCATGATCCCTGGTTTGGACAGAACAAAAAGCCAAGTTTTTCCCTTCAGCCTGCCTGGTTTGTTTATGCTGCTTACAACAAGGAGGGAGCAATTGGAAAGTAAGCAAGGATATGCTGCTGCTCCTTCTTGTCAACCGCAATGAGACAGAAAATCTGGCTGACTGGTGTGTGAGAACACAGTCACTATAACCATGGCCTGTTGATAAGCTTTTGCCATTTTGAGGGCAAATGCAAACCATGGTTGCCAGTTCAGATGCAACAGAAACCTACAGAAGGGAAGGATTTAGAGCCAATGAGAGGAAGAAGACCCTTAGACTCCTGCATGCAACACAAAATCATGGTTTACTGTTACATCTGAACTGGGCTTTGGGGTACTGGAAAAGCACAATACTCCTAGTAGGAGAATTATGGGAATTGAAGTCCCCAAAACCACAGGGAACACTATGATGGCTACCCTTGCTGCAGGCAATACTAGGTCAATAACAACTGGGGAATCTCTCGATCAACTTCATGGGTGTTTTAAAACCAGGAAACATGAGCAAATGCGACCAACAGCTTTCAAAGTGTGTATTGCATATTTTTATCTCCAAGATGTAGACTGGATTAATGCCCTTGTGCAATTCCATATCATTGGTGTGACTTCAAGGGGAATATTTGGGGTAAGCTGCTCTTTCCCCCTTTTTTTGCAATACACATGTAGTCTGGCATGATATCCAGGCTCATCTTCCATGCCAAGTTAACCAGACAATTGGGCCTTATGCAATGCACACAGCTGTCAGTGAGCATCATTCGCGCATACAACCCTCCCTACAGTCTATCACTACAATGTGTTTTCTGATGCTTGCAGCAGTTGTGGCTTTCATTGTTCCATCCGATCTCTAGGATTTAAAGGATTGTGCTGCTTCCTGCTCACAACAACTGTTTTATGCTGTTCTCTTAGGCTTGCTTATCTTAGTAATGTCCATAGGGTTGTGTGTGTGTGTGTGTGTGTGTGTGTGTGTTTTAACCTGTCTTAACTGCATTATATTTTTGTAAGCCACCCTGGAAACTTGGTTGAAGGGGCAGGGTAAAAATATACAAAATAAATTACAACAACTTCTGTCCGCTTTCTGATTTTAACTCTTCATATCAGCTTGTATAAAAATAAAAGTAACCTTCATCGTAGTAGGATAAGGATAAAATGATGTCAAGTTTGAGACCCTTGGGTCCTTCTTCTGAAACACAAGTAGATTCTACAGCTGCTAGAAATTAGCAGATGATTTTACCTAACTGAGTGCCAAGTTAGTTGTCTAATAAATCCTTTTTTAAAAATTGAAACTGCATTTTAGAACCCAAAAAAAGGGAACTATATTTAAAAAAGGGCAACACTAAACTGCACCAGAAGGTCAGTTTTTTTGCTATCCTAGCACTGCTTTTCCTACATGGAAGATATCCACAACTTTTCCTGGAATGGTATGGACCATGCTAGTCCTACTCAGAGTAGAGCTACTGAAGTTAACACACATGACTAACTTAGGTTCATTAATTTCAGTGGGTATACTCTGAGTAGGACTTTCTTAGCTGAATACAACCCTGAATCTGGAATTTGAACCCCAGGAACGGTCCTACCCTTATGCAGTGAGGCAACAGAAAGATCTCAGGTAGAAGATGGAGATCCCTTATACTGAAATCAAATGCACCTTCTAGAATTGGGAAATACTTGCTACAGAAACCGCCAAATACAAAACACACACATTAAAATGGGCAGTATTATCCAGTGTAAGAGATACAACCTGATTACAATGTCCATCTCTATATCAGCGTAGACACCATGATGTTCTCAAAAGGCCGGCTCTAGAGGTTTCTTCAAAGGTGAAATCCAGTGATGTGCATCTTCAGTGAAATGCTCTCCTGCTCTTCCTGCAGCTCCCTCCCAAATCTGGGATACACTCAGAGCATATTTGGGGAGGCACAGGGGACTGAAGGTGGGGAGGAGGGGGAGGAGGAGGAGGGAAGGAAGATCTGCTTGCACAACACTGTATATCACCCTTAGTCTCCACTTCTTACCCAACATAGGTGAAGCCATTTTCCCCCTCACTTCAATTAAAGCATTTTCCATAGACACCCCCAGAAGGGTGACCATACCCGAAGCAGAGTCATCATGATTCTTAACACACACACACACACACACCCCACCGCCCAAGCAAGAGCCAACACACTTTAAAAACGTCTTACCAGACACCAGCTCCTTCCTTCATCAATGCCCCCTTATGGTGACATCGAAGGAGATTGCTTCACTCCACTGCAAGGCAGAGCAGGAATCCAGAGAGGTCCCATGAAGCCGGTGAGAGGCAATTTCTGAAAAACTTCTGTGTGGTTTCCTCTAAGGGAACTATAGCTCATTAGCTTCCTTATAAGCATCAAAAGTTCCTTACTAAGGCAGCTTCCTGTTTGCACTCCCGTTTGCTTTTAATGCATCTCTGCAGCGGCTAAAGTTCTAAAACTTTTACAGAGGTTTCCATTATTTAATTATCCAATCCATAGCACAAGGCCGCTGTGATCCAAACACTTATTTCATTGTTTAATTTCCTGGAAGAAGCACCCTGACATAAAGCTGTTAGCACTATTCTCCCAGTTCCATTCAGAAACCAAACAATATCTTGTTGATTCCTCGCTGCACAGTCGGTAAACCCCTTGTGCCACATCCAGCACAATGCATACCAATGTCGCAGTCATACATAAGAGGGTGACTTCATGAGCGCCAGCATCAGAAACACAGCCTTCTGTCCTTCTTTAGTAGCATTGCATGCCAATAACTCCAAGGGCCTGGGCAGATGTCATGCTAACTGTCTTTTAAGTGGCGATAAAGAGACCAGAAGCAGGTTGCATGCTCGCCATCGACCTGAACCATAGTGGAGAATTACATCGGTTATCTGCGTTAATGCCAACATATCTAATGCGAACCAGGATTCCCTATGAAGGAACAGAGAAGAAGTAGCTTCAAGAACTACCGTATTTTTTGCTCTATAAGACTCACTTTTCCCCTCCTAAAAAGTAAGGGGAAACGTGTGTGTGCGTCTTATGGAGCAAATGCAGGCTGCGCAGCTATCCGAGAAGCCAGAACAGCAAGAGGGATTGCTGCTTTCACTGTGCAGCTGTTCTGGCTTCTGAGATTCAGAATATTTTTGTTCTTGTTTTCCTCCTCCAAAAACTAGGTGCGTCTTGTGGTCTGGTGCGTCTTATAGAGTGAAAAATACGGTAGCTTGTCTCCCTTCAGACAGTCACTACTTTTGGGTGGGATTCAGTCACATACTGCCGAATTCAGGTTGCACACTTAAAGCTGCTTTGGAGCTCTTGTGCAACAAACCCACTGTCCCTCACCATTTTTTGCAGTAAGGAAAGTGATGGGGAATTGCACTGGGAAGAGAAGGATAACCTTTGCATGTAGGATAACCTTTGAAGGAACCACTGGAGCCAGCCATGATTACTATTCATGTAGACCAAGGTACCCAATGTGGTACCCTCAGCAAACCTACGCCAACATATCTTACTTCCCGGTAAGAGGCACTCCTGTTTAGCATAAAGTGGGATTAACATATTTGCTAATGCAATGCTTAAGGCTGGTAGAAGGGAAGTTAATGGAAATTCCATACATGACTGAATTTCATCTATCCTACCAAGTTCTATTAGGAATTCTACCCAGGAATTCTAATGCTTTAACTATTGTCTTTTCACGTTCATAGTCTGTGGGACACCATGGAGGGCACAAATCATCACTCTACCATTGTACCCGATTGATAGTGGCAGCACATACATTCCCTAAATAAAAACAACAAACAACCGCAACATTTATTTAAGCCCCCAATTAAATTGCTGGGTCTCCAAGCAACCTACGGGAAAACAGTTCAGTGCAACATTGCAAGACTCTTCTGTCCTTGCAAGAAAAGAAAAGAAGAACCACAAAATCTTATTGCGCCATTTCTGTGCAACAGTTATGTGCTACAGAAAAACCTTTAGCAATTTAATTCTTCGTATTTTACTCAGCACTCCAGCAAGAACCATTCCAACATTCATGGAGAAAACTTATGAAAGGAGAAATTAAACAGAGAGGAAATACTAAAGCCTGAGAAAGTAAATATTTCCATTTAAAATGCTTATTTCTGCATGCATGGATAAGTCCCATTTGTTTCAGCTGGAGAGGTGACACACTCTGCCATCAGTGTCAATAGAACTTTGGGCGGATCAGACATCTAGCATCTCATTGTGTCACATGACAAATTTAAATCATGAGCAAGATGTAGTTATCTCACAGTTATAAACAATTAGGCAGAAGAATTTTATTGTGCCCTACAGGGCTAGTCAGTGCTGTCATTAAGCTCTTAATTGGAAATACCCAATTTACTTCCTACTTCCTTGAAAATGAAAACGAAACCCAGATAAGCATTATCAAGAAACTAGAAAAGAGAATATGAAGATAATTAAAAGTGAAATCACTCTTCCTTGCCCCAGAGCACCTAGTCACAAACACTGTTTTTGTGTGTATGCTGTGCCTGATATATACGTATATTTGCAGTTTTCACTTTGCAAACATAGGCTGATTATCCAGATTTAGTCATACTCGGAGTAAGCCCATTGATTTCAAGAGGCCTACTCCAAGTATGAGTAAAATTGGGTACTGCTAACAAATGGCTCCTCTCCCCCAATACTTTCATGTTCTTTAATCATGGGTTCCTTTTGGGAAATGCCTGGGGGTGGGGAAATGATAATTGATTCCAGAGAAGTTTTATCACCATCTCAAAACTGATGAGATTCAATCGAACAATAAAAAATGACTAGCAAAAAACTGACTGCTGTTCCTTACAATTCCCCAGCGATGGCATTCCTCACAGCTGCTACAGCAGAAGAACCAACATAAGACTGGCAGAGGAGTGGGGTGGAAAGCGCAACATATGGATTTGTAAAATAAGTTAGGGTTGCCATACATCCAGAATTTCCCGGACATCGCCGGGATTCGGCTGCCGGAAACAGTGTCTGGGTGGAAAAACGTCCAGAAAAACTTTGTTTTTTGAGATTTTGCCAAAAGAAAGTTCGACATCTCTTGTGTCCAGATTTTCAGTTTTTGAAACACGGCAACCCTAAATAAGTGAATGCATGCAGGGAATGTACATCACACACCTGCACAGTGTAAATGCCTACATTTGCTTCCAATGCAATTCAGGCTTCTTATTTAACCTTTGGAAGAGGCACCAATAGATATGCATGCTGTAAAATGTGCCTCAAAGAAACAATAAAGCCTTTAACTAAGATCCTGCCATGCTTCATATTATCCGCTGCAACTCTTTTGACTGTACAATTCACATTTTGCATGAAGGTAACTGCCAAACAGGCACGTAAGTTGACAAGCAACGAGGAACAGTACTTGCAGTCTCTGCCATCGGATATTTTTAATCTTAGGATAGGTTGCTCAGAGTGGCAAACAAACTGTACAACTTTGAACTCAAGCGTTAAAATGACGTCAGAGGTCATCTTGTCCACGCTGCTGCTGATACAGGAAACTCACTACTATTGCATCATTATTAGATATGGGCTTGTTTGTTTTTAACTGAATCTTTTTAGTAAAATAAAATGGGTTCTTAAATGTTTTCAACATATATTCTCAAAGCGGAATTCTCAGCAGTTCCATCCAACGTGGCCAATGCTCAGGGATGATGGGAATTGTAAGTTCAGCCAGAGACATCGGTTCCTCAGACCTGGTTGTAGCAAAAGAGAATTCTGTGCCATTTCCCTGCAGCTGAAAAGCAACCCCTCCTTGAGAGAAAAGAAACGGGTAATAAACAATACGCTCCTATAAACACGAGAGTTTGCGAATCATGCAAAAATCAAGTACAGTGGTGCCCCGCAAGACGAATGCCTCGCAAGACGGAAAACCCGCTAGACAAAAGGGTTTTCCGTTTTTGAGCTGCTTTGCAAGACGATTTTCCCTATGGGCTTGCTTCGCAAGATGAAAACGTCTTGCAAGTTTGTTTCCTTTTTCTTAACACCGTTAATACAGTTGCAACTTGACTTTGAGGAGCAACTCATAGAACGCAGTGTACATAGTAGCCTTTTTTTGAGGATTTTAAAGACTTTGGTGATTTTTGAAGCTTTTCCAAAACTTCTTTTGCAGCCATTTGGCAAGTTAAGCTTTTAAAACTTTTTGAGGGGGTTTTGGATTTTGGGTTGGGGTGTTTGGAATTCAAGGACTTGGTGTTGGGAAGGAGTTTGCAAGAATCTGGAAGCTTGTGTTTCCCCCCCCCCCTGCATTTTTATGATTTTCTGTGACCATTGGGCCACTCTGCTGTTTTTTTAAAAAAATTCTGGATTTGAATTTCTGTGTGCTGGGTGGCTAGGGGAACAGTAGGGGAGGGGTTTGCAAGAATCTGGAAGCTTGTGGTATTTTTCCTGCATTTTTATGATTTTCTGTGACCATTGGGCCACTCTGCTGTTTTTTAAAAAAAATTCTGGATTTGAATTTCTGTGTGCTGGGTGGCTAGGGGAACAGTTGGGGAGGGGTTTGCAAGAATCTGGAAGCTTGTGGTTTTTTTCCCTGCATTTTTATGATTTTCTGTGACTATTGGGCCACTCTGCTGTTTTTTTAAAAAAATTCTGGGTTTAAATACAGCTGAAAAATTTGCAAGATGAAAAATTCGCTAGACGAAAAAATTCGTGGAACGAATTAATTTCGTCTTGCGAGGCACCACTGTAATTTACCCCTCAGCAACTCAATAAAGATGTAACTTAGGGTCCTGACTTTTTTTTAAAAAAAAATCCTCATCCCTGGGTCCCCCTCGTTCAGCTCCGGCCCAAGACATTTCGCCGCTTGAGGCAAAACAAAAAATGGTGCCCCTCACTGCTTTCCCCTCAGCTGCCTGAGGTGACTGGAGAAGGCCTGGGAAATATCCAAGGCAGTGAGGGGGGGAAAGGAGGCCAGGGAGGAGCAGGAGGCAGCAAGTTTCTCCAGGGCTTGGATCTGCTGCTCCTCCCAGCTGCACTCAGCCTGCTGCCTGAGGCGACTGCCTCACCAAGGTTAATGGCTGGGCCGGGCCAGGCCTGCCCTTAGTCCCTATACCTCTGCCCTGCCTTTTCAGTATTTACAGTGGTGCCTCGCAAGACAAAAAGAATCCGTTCTGTGATTCTCTTCGTCTAGTGGTTTTTTCATCTTGCGAAGCAAGCCCATTGACGGATTAGAGGATTAGCGCTATTAGCGGCTTTTAGCGGCTTATCTGCTTATCGGATCAGCTGATAAGCAGCTTAGCTGCTTAGAAAAAGGGGGGGAGGAGAAAAAACCAGCAGGAACTCGCAAGACATTGTTGTCTTGCGAAGCAAGCCCATAGGAAATTTGTTTTGCGAAGCACCTCCAAAACGGAAAACTCTTTCGTCTAGCGAGTTTTCCGTCTTGCGAGGCATTCGTCTTGCGGGGCACCACTGTATTCATACCACCTCTCTTCCAAGGGAAGAGTTAGACCAGATGTTGGACTACAAATCCCATCATCCTTAACCTTCAGCCATGCTGGCTGGGGCTGATGGGAGTTGGAGGGCAATATCGTCTTGAGGGCGCCATGTTAGCTGCCCCCCCCCAGGTTATGGCCAACCATAGCTGTACATGCTTAGCACTGAAGTGAAGTAAATTCACAGTCTGAACAGTCTTACGGTTTGCCATCCAAAGGGGTGGGGGAATGCAGGTTACTTCAGAATATGGCCAATTCAGGCCCTGTTGCTGCGTCTGAGGAGATTCCTACTCATTCTGCTAAGTGAGGCCCAAATCACCACACAACCGCCACTCCAAACAGGCACTAAAACCAGCAGCCGCAAAAAGGAAGAGGGTGGAATCCAGACGGCAACTGGGAAACAGAGCAAGGGGAAGTTGCAACACGACTTGCGAATCTCTTCCCGATCACAGTGGTACCTCGGGTTACATATGCTTCAGGTTACAGACTCCGCTTACCCAGAAATAGTGCTTCAGGTTAAGAACTTTGCTTCAGGATGAGAACAGAAATCGTGCTCCGGCAGCGCGGCAGCAGCAGGAGGCCCCATTAGCTAAAGTGGTGCTTCAGGTTAAGAAGAGTTACAGGTTAAGTACAGACCTCCGGAATGAATTAAGTACTTAACCCGAGGGACCACTGCAATTACATCATATTTCTCTCTCCCTTTCGCCCTATTTATCCTTCTCAAACTCTTGTCATTTCAATCTGACTCCGTTTCCACCGTACAGAGAACACAATTCTTCAGCGTTCCTGTGCTACATCGTTTTAGACATAATACTCCTTGTCTTGAGAGCTAACGGTAAACCTTTGCACACTATTCCAGAAGCAGGACTCTGCTCATCTCTTGAGCATTTGTAAGGATGCGGGAACCGCAACAGTCAGCTGATGGCTAGCCGACCCATTTCGTTTGAGAATACTTTCCGATCTGTTTTCAAAAGCGGGTGGAGTGGGAACAGCAAAAGCGACTGGGGATCTTGTCACATAAATCACACAAAACACAGAAAACAGAGTATTTGTACGCATGCCAGGGAAGAGGAGGGAAATGTTGAACTTTAAATTTATACATAAAGGAAACTGAAAGCCGTTCAATAGCCATTTGGCTCTGAAGCAGTTGCTAACATTAGCTCATGATAGGCACAGGAAGGAGGTAATAGCCAGCATCACATACTTGAGCAGAGCACTGTGGGAATTTTATAAGCGCCTCTTCTCTTCCGTCTTTCTTTAAAAAAAAACACTCACCAAAAAAAACCCCCACCAAAATTCAAGAGATTCAAATGACTTGTTCTAAACAGAGAAAATTAAATCAAATCAAGCATGAGGAAGTTGAAACCGAGACAGTGATGCTCTTTTATAGCAAGCTGGCAAAGTTGCTTGCAGAAGCCATTTCCAAGTGTTTTGCAGCTGACTCTAAGGCACAGCTGAGGAGATATGGAAGTCTGATTTGATTCACGCCTGCTTAGAAACATAGAATCATAGAATCATAGAATCATAGAGTTGGAAGAGACCACAAGGGCCATCGAGTCCAACCCCCTGCCAAGCAGGAAACACCATCAGAGCACTCCTGACATATGGTTGTCAAGCCTCTGCTTAAAGACCTCCAAAGTAGGAGACTCCACCACACTCCTTGGCAGCAAATTCCACTGTCGAACAGCTCTTACTGTCAGGAAGTTCTTCCGAATGTTTAGGTGGAATCTTCTTTCTTGTAGTTTGGATCCATTGCTCCGTGTCCGCTTCTCTGGAGCAGCAGAAAACAACCTTTCTCCCTCCTCTATGTGACATCCTTTTATATATTTGAACATGGCTATCATATCACCCCTTAACCTCTTCTTCTCCAGGCTAAACATGCCCAGCTCCCTTAGCCGTTCCTCATAAGGCATCGTTTCCAGGCCTTTGACCATTTTGGTTGCCCTCCTCTGGACACGTTCCAGTTTGTCAGTGTCCTTCTTGAATTGTGGTGCCCAGAACTGGACACAGTACTCCAGGTGTGGTCTGACCAGAGCAGAATACAGTGGCACTATTACTTCCCTAGAACTACATAGAACTGTAGACTTGCAAGGGACCCCAAGGGTCATCTAATCCAGCCCCCTGAAAGGCAGGAATCCTGCCCACAGCCATCCCTGGAAGTTCTAGCTGGGGGGGGGCATTCTGTCTCACACACACCCTCTCTCTCACACACATTAAAAACATCACTTGATATGACACTTATCAAACGCGAATGCAGAAATCAGCTGTAGTTAAAGCCCTCTCGAAACCTTTTTCCAAAACAGAGCCAGGGGGTGGAGGGGCTAGCCAGGGTTGGGGTTTTTTGCCCCAAGTGAAGTCTCCAGAGGGGTGGACTGAGGTTCGCAACATATGCAAATGTGCATGTGTGTGTGTGTGTGCCAAACTAGGTCTTTGCCCCAGGGGAAATAAAGCCTAGTTTTATCCCTGTCCAGACACCCACAGCTGCTTTAGGTGAAAAGAGAAACAGGGACTCTCAAGCAGACACACAAAGCAGAGCGTCAATGGAACATCAGCATGAGCCTCTGGATCGTTCCCCGGTCGTGGGTTCGAATCCCAAGTTGGGAAATTAAGATTCCAGCACTGCAGGGGGTTGGACTAGATGAACCCTCTCGATTCTATGGCTAGAGGGGTTTTGATTCCATTTCATTAAAAAAAAAAAGGCAAGGGTTAACGCGGGTTCTGAAACTGGGTCTACTTTATGAGCCACATCTGCTTACCGACGCCCCTCCTCCGCTCCCGGCGCCCGGGGGACGTTTCTAACTTAGGCAGGGGCTGCGGAGGGAGCGGCG
The DNA here is from genome assembly GCF_965113315.1 of Podarcis vaucheri. NCBI lineage: Eukaryota > Metazoa > Chordata > Lepidosauria > Squamata > Lacertidae > Podarcis > Podarcis vaucheri. The sequence continues at coordinate 119,292,240 of NC_138759.1, read as the reverse complement.
GCCTGTGGGTCGCCCCGCCGGAGACTTTCGCCCCTCTTCTACACCCCGCTTGCCAAAAAACAAACAAACCACAAAGCCTGCTCTGCTAAGCGGCGGCTCCTTTGGCCAGATGAGATCTGCAGCAACCCCGGCTCGCCTGGAGCAACAGGGGCGAGGACCGGGAGGTCGGCCCGGGATCTGCAGCAGAAATTTGGGGAGGGGGGTGGCAGAGGGAGTACCCCAGACTGGAGGCACCTCTCCCTTCTGCTGGTTTAGTTTTTGTTCTTGGGGTGGGGAGATGGGAGGAGCCGCCTCCCCAGCAAAAGTAACTGACCGATGCTCACATCCACACAAGTCAACACCCCTCCAAAAAAACAATCATAATCATCACCGTTATTGTTAATTGCCTTTTTATAGAAAAGTGGGAAGGATACCAACCTAAACTTCTACTCGCGCTTTCCTCTCCCCCGGAGCCATTCAGAGGTTGCCAATTGCCCAGAGCCCCTCCAAAAGAGAGAGAGAGGGGCGGGAAAAAAGCCCCTCCCCTGATCCAGATGTTTATGGAAAGGCAGCGGCGCGAGCGGAGGGGGAGGCGAAGAGGAGGAGGAAGAGGAAGAAGAAGAAGAAGGCGAGGCAGATCCAGAGAGCAGCCCCGCCGCCCAGAAGTCGCTCCCCCCTCCGAGATCCGTCCTCCTCCTCCTCCCCGGGTAGAGCAGATCTGGGGTCAACCCAGGAAAAGAGAAACGGGGGCGGGGCAAGGGGGGAAAGGATCTGCTCCCCCCCCTTGCGGAGATCTGCTGAGATCCTGTGCAAACTGCGGACTCTTACATCCGCGGGTGGTGGCGGGGTGAACTTAAAGCTCGCCGTTGCGCAGCCTGGGGTGGGGGGCAACCTATTTTTAGAGCCCTCCAGCAGGATCTCGTGTGGTTTTTTTGTACGCAAAGCAGGAGGAGGGGGAAAAGAAGGGGTCCTTCTGGGCTTGTCCTGTATTAGAGACTCCCATGCACTCCCTAGACACGCACACCGCCTCTTCCCAATTGCACTATGAATTGTTTACTTTTACGCATGGGTTCAACTCCCTGCAATGGTCCCCCCCCCACCAGTGAGCATGCGCGCGACCTGCAGGCATGCCCAGTATCCACCAGAAGCGCCCCCTGCCCGAAGCTGCTGCCCTTAGCCTGCCCTTTACACGCAGCGCCGAGACAGGCAGATCTCTCTCAGTCCGGATAGTGGAGGTGCAAAGGCCAGGCCAGGCCAGGCCCGAAGGACAAAAAAAAAGGCAGCGGCAAAATGTGCTGTCTTGCTGATCTAGAATGCAAAGAGGATTTATCAAAGGGTAGTTGGGAAACAAGTCCCCCCGCCCGGTGCTGTTAGGCGTGACAACCAAATATTTTTATTTTCCGAATGTGATTTAAACGGGCTGTCGCTGCCTGCGCGCTGCTGGGCAAGAGACTAGTTAAAACAAGATGAACATGGAATTACGTCTTCAGCAAACCCCCTCTGATCAAATCTGCCAAGACGTTCAGATGCATTTAATGTCATAAAATCATTATTTTATTTATTGAATTTATATACCGCCCTATACCCCGGGGGTCTCAGGGTGGTTCAAAGAATAAAATCAAGATATATAAAAAAATAGGATTCAGGGCCGTGTTTACCTGGGGGTGCAATGCGGCAAATTCTGGGGGGCGCCAAATGTATACCTATTGTCCCTCTCGCAGTGGCGTAGCGTGGGTTGTCAGCACCCGGGGCAAGGCAAGTAATTTGCACCCCCTAACCCATGGATTTGCGCCCCCTAACCCGTGGATTTGTGCCCCCTAACCCCCAGATGTTGCGCCTGGTGCGGCTGGCCCCCCCTGCACCCCCCACGCTACGCCACTGCCCTCTCGATTGGTGGCAGTGAAAAGCAATGGAGCGAAAGTCCCTGCCCCCCTCTTCCATCACTCGGTTACTCTGTAGCATCAAATATTTTTAAATTGTTAATTAATTTATTTTATTTCTATACTGCCCTATACCCGAAGTTCTCATTTTATTTTATTTCTATACCACTACCCCCAAAAAAGTTCAACAACTCTGGCTTCCCCCCTCCCCAAAAAAACTCAGTAAAAGTTAACTTGTGGGCAGCTAAACTAAATTTGGGGGCCCTGGGCGGATTTTGGCACCCCAGCAGCGCATATGCTAAAGACGGCCCGGATAGGATTCAAATTCTTTCTCAGCTATTTCATCCTAACAAAATGCACATTTGTTTGTCGCTTTATATCAGATCTATCCAAATAGATAACTTCTATCAATAGTGCTGCGTTATTTTCCTTGGGCAGAGACCTGGTGACTAGAACAGCTGCATAGCCTGCAGGAATTTAACTGGCATGGAGATGATGCAATACTAGGAAGTATCACCTGCGGGAGTGTTGAGTTCTCCCCAACCAAACCACCTCGCAGCTGCTAAAGGCTCAGGATCTCTGCCAGGGGGGGAAATAAAGGGTGGCAGTGGTTTCGGACCAGCTGTTCTCTGAATCTGACAAAGGGGCTGGTCATTTCTAGGGAAAGTTTGTTCTCATTATTTCTGGTCAAGTCTTTCAGCTAGAGTTCCTCCCCCACCCCAAGATATCACACCCTTGTGGTCCACATTAGCTAATCTGAGTGGACATGTTGCCCAGGATATGAATTTAAATATAAACAAATTCATGCCCTAGGCAAAATGTCCACTCCAGGCGGCTTACAATACCTCAAACAAAGATCAGTAACAACACAATCAAACCATAAAGCAAAAATAAGGTCGGTTTAAAAAACACACACAACCCAATATGCTAGAGCCAAACAATAAGCAGAAGAGCACAATCAAAACCAAGCAGAGGAAAAATAACTTTTTTAAAAAATGCCCACCCAAAATAACAACAAAATCCTGGTAGTTCCCTCACTGCGAGAATTGAGGTTACAAGGAACCAGGCAGAGGGCCTTCTCGGTAGTGGCGCCCGCCTCGTGGAACGCCCTCCCATCAGATGTCAAGGAAATAAACAACTGTCTTACTTTTAGGAGACATCTGAAGGCAACCCTGTTTCGGGAAGTTTTTAATGTTTGATGTTTTTAATATTCTGTTGGGAGCTGCCCAGAGTGGCTGGGGATGATAATGATGATGATGATGATGATGATGATGATGATGATGATGATGATATCCCTCCCATCTAGCTGGGTTGCCCAGCCACTCCGGGTGGCTTCCAACACATATAAAAACATTTTTAAGAAAACACATCAAACGTTAAAAACTTCTCTAAACAGGGCTGCTTTCAGATGCCTTCTAAAAGTTGTGTAGTTCTTTATCTCCTCGACATCTGATGGGGAGGCGTTCCACAGATGGGGCGCTACTGCCAATACAACTACAGTAGTGGCATATCAATAATGACTATGGTTTGGATTATACGCCGTCCTATAGGAAATTGTTAGGGAGAGAGTTCTGCCTTTGAACACCAATTCAGACTTGGCATCTCCTCTGATTCGTATGGTTCTCTGAATTTGCCAAGGCCTCAATTTCTATGTTTCATGTATCCATCAAGTCTATGAGCAGATACACAGTGTACATGCTGTATCCCACCCACCCCCGGCAATACACCTTGTGCCCCTCCATTTGTAGACTGGAATCTGGATTTTAAAGCCATTGACTTAGAAGTACATTGTATTTCTTTCAGGGCGGTTTGACTCGTGCGAAGGTGCTTTGTCCCTACGTACCCACAATATCCAAACGAGGTGCTTTGCTTTGAAACGCTCCCACCAGTGTCCATTGACCTCCCAAGAGTTTATTGTCCTTGCCTTGCCTCTAATGGCCTCGATTACATCTATCTGGGGAAGTGTGTGTGTGTGTGGGAGAACAGTGGTGCTCTGGGGACACAGATGCCACAGGCAAAGGGTCAGGCAGAAGAAAAAGAGCCCCATTAAACAGTAGGGGAGAGAGGCTGCTGCCAACTCTGCTTTCTCAAGTTGCAGGATGTGCAGAGGTATGGAAAGGTCAATTACTTCTTCAAATGATGCCCGCAAGCATCCCATCTTGATTCACATAAAAAATAGCATCAATAGGCAGGCTGTACAACTTTCCGGGTGTTTCTCCTCCACCCCTCTTCTCTTCAAACTTTGTTCTGTTTTGGTTTTTGCTCTAAACCTTCCTTCCTTCCTTCCTTCCTTCCTTCCTTGGCTTTGGGGGAAAATCCATCTTGTGCCATTGTACAAGTTCTTAGGATAGGGCTTGCTTACTGCTGTCTCAGGCTCAATGTCACAAAACAGGACATTGCATAGCAGGGAAGTTTCGGGCACATTGTGGTGAAAACATTTAGTTGGCGTGCACTGGGACCCAGGCATAGCTGTCAACCGTCCCTTATTTGGCGGGAAACTCCCTTATCCCAGCGCCATGTCCTGCTGCTGTCCCTTACTGATGATGTCCCTTAAATTTCCCGGGTTTCATGCTCACCTGGCTCGGGAGGGAAGCAGCGGCTCAGGGTCCTCCGCCCTGAGAGAGTGAGAGAGAGAGCGCACACGAGCTGCCGCGTCTCCGCCTCTCCCTTTCCCCTCTCAGGCAGCTCCTCTCTTGCAAGGCTTCCCGTCGCGCTGCCAGGGGAAGCCGGAGGCAGCGGCGGCGGCCTGAGGGAGGAGGAAGAGGAGGGGATGGGGAGGGACACAGAAGGGCGGCGCTTCAGCGGCCACGGCGGCGCTGCAACCGCCTCATGCCGGGCTCACGGGCAGCGTGGGTGAGAGTCTTCCTCCCTCTCGGGAGGAACTCATAAACTAAGCAAAATCCCTTATTTGGGCTGCTGATCCCTTACTTTCGAGGCTGCTGGTCCCTTATTTTCAAATCTGTAAGTTGACAGCTATGGACCCAGGTCTCTAAACCATGCTCCAGGCCAGGTGTGGGGGACCTTTGGCCCTCCAGATGTTTCTGAACTGTCAGGCCCAGCAGGGCTGGTCAGGGATAATGGGAGTTGGGATGCATTTGACGCACTTTGTAAGAATAGGAAGTGGTAGTGATCACCCACTTAGCAGCTTTAGTTATTCTAAATTGGAAAACCACCACTAAGTATTGGAAATAAACCTTATGTACAGTACATGGGAAGAATTATTTTATTTTATTTTGCTTTATAGAGGGCTAGAAATTGCCTTTCTGTGCAGCTGTGAGCACGATCCTTTGACTTCCTATGCTATATTGTTTCCAACAGCTATTCCTGTTAGGTAAGCTTGGGGCTGGATCTAGACACATCAAAGAAGTGTTTCAGTTAAATGTGTTGCAAACTTTGTACAGTGGTACCTTGGTTCTCAAATGCCTTGGTACTCAAACAACTTGGAACCCAAACACTGCAAACCCGGAAGTAGGTGTTCCAGTTTGCGAACATTTTTTGGAAGCTGGACACGCTCCATTTTGAGTGTTATGCTGAGGTCTGTCTGTTTTTGTTATGTATTTCTCTTTTTGTGTTGTTTTTGTGACTGTGTGGAACCCAGTTCAGCTACTGATTGATTGATTGTGTGACGGCAATACATTGTTTGTTGCTTTCATTTTATGGATCAATGGTCTTGTTAGACAGTAAAATTCATGTTAAATTGCTGTTTCAGGGGTTGTTTTAAATGTCTGGAATGGATTAATCCATTTTGCATTACTTTCTACGGGAAAGCGCAAGCGTGCCTTGGTTTTGGAACGCTTTGGTTTTGGAACAGACTTCCAGAACAGATTAAGTTTGAGAACCAAGGTACCACTGTATGAGAAATCGGGTTGGCAAAAAAGGAACTCCACAGTGCCATCTGGTGTCACAGTGCTAGAATGTATAAACAATGCATATAAAGTGTTTTTTTCTTTGCCAGTGTAGCTGAGTCCTGGGTCCCATGGAAATCACTGAGACAAATTAGTCCTGAATTTAGACCCACAGATTTCAAGGAGACCTAACTGCAACGTACTTGGTGTGGATGCAAATTCTACTCAGTAAATTCTACTCAGAGTAGATGCATTGAAATTTCTGGACCTAAGCTAGTCATGTACATTCATTCTAGAGGCCCCAAGTTCTCTTAGTCTTAACAACATTGGATACAACCATTAGGTGTTTTAATTCTGAACTCCCACTGATTTCAGTACTGCTAAATATTTTGGTAAATGTGCATTGAACTGTAGCCTTAAAAGTCTGTTTAAAAGGACAGCAGCTGGAGAGTGGGGTAAGAATAATTAAATTGAATTAGATGCGCTAGTAGTTTGACTCAAGAATATGACAAATTCATATCTGCATACTCGGAAGCTCTGCATTATGTTGCTCAACATTTAAAGGGCAGGTTAGCCAAATATGGGGCAACTGAATAATTCTGCTTTTGTTTTTTAATGGTTTTGGATAGTCTGGTGCATGCACAGAGATTATTATTATTTAAATAAAGACCACCCAGTAAAATTTGGGACCATGTTTTGATGTGGTAAAAGAGTAACTGCTGAAAAATGCAACTTTTGCAAGCCACCAGCAAGGCAAACAAACCCTACTGGTGATGAAATTCATCATTACGCAAGATTGCTTTGCTGTGATATTCCACCATGAACGATGTGGTGTTGATGTTGCTCTTCGTAATGAGGCCCAGGCCCGGGATGGATTTCTAGCACTGCAGAGAGCTGGGCTGATGGATGCCGTGAAAAGAAATACCCAACACTGTTATCCTAAGCCCTGTCTTTTTGCCTTTGCTTCTTCCTGCAACTCCTTCTTGCAAATGTGGAAACAGGAACTGCTTAGTCAGCATGAGAGTCATAATGCCTCTGGGAGAGAGGAAACCACAGCAAAGAGGACAAATATACACTTAAAGTGAACAGAACAGTGGAGCCGTTTGGAAATCCAGCCCTAACGACAGAGTGAGCACAACAGGAAATGTTTTAAAACTGTGGATCCAGCAGTTTGTGACTTGATGAAGCCAGAGATGCTAAGGCGGAATTGACGTTTGCAAGTGTTCGATTTCTGAGCAGCGAATGCCAGGAAGCCGAGACAGAATTTGTTTTGCTGTGGTTCACTTCCAGGCAGAAATTAAAATAGAATTTCTGTTTCTGTGGCATTCGGTTGAAATGAAAATGTCCAATTAACATTTCCACACTGTGGGCGTAAGTCCCACTGAAATTAGGGGGGCTTACAGTGGTACCTTGGTTCTCAAACGCCTTGGTACTCAAACCACTTGGAACCCAAACACTACAAACCTGGAAATAAGTGTTCCGGTTTGCAAACATTTTTTGGAAGCCGAACGTGCTCCATTTTGAATGCCACACTTCCGTTTTGAGTGTTACGCTAGAGATTTGAGTGCCACACTTCTATTTTAAGTGTTATGCTGAGTTTTTTGCTATTTATTTTGTGTTTTTTGTGGCTCTTTTTTGTTTTGTTTTTGTGACAGTGGAACCCAGTTCAGCTACTGTTTCATTGATTGATTGTGTGACTGCAGCACCTTGTTTATTGTTTTCATTTTATGGATCAATAGTCTTGTTAGATCAGGCATAAGCAACCTCCAGCCCTCCAGATGTTTTGGCCTACAACCCCCCATGATCCCTAGCTAACAGGACCACTGGTCAGGGATGATGGGAATTGTAGTCCAAAACATCTGGAGGACTGAAGGTTGCCTATGCCTGCGTTAGATAGTAAAATCCATGTTAAATTGCTGTTTTAGTGGTAGTTTTTAAAAGTCTGGAATGGATTAATACATTTTGCATTACTTTCTATGGGAAAGCGTGCCTTGGTTTTGGAACGCTTTGGTTTTGGAATGGACTTCTGGAATGGATTAAGTTTGAGAACCAAGGTACCACTGTACTTCCAAGTACACATGTATGGGACCAGAGTTTAAATGCTTCAATCCCAATTACATTTGCTTGGGAAGGAACACTTTTTCTTTTTTTAACATTTCGACAGGAACGAGTTTAATATTATGTACACATTCCCAGCTTAAAATGCAGTGGGGTCATTTTCATTAGCAGGTCACTGTACGCATCAGTAGGATTAGATGTGTTTCCTCGTCTCCTGCTGTCTGTCCAGACTGGAGGGGGGGAAAGGCAGGGATGTTGTTATTGGGCATATGTTTTCCAATCGGATCAAAGCTGGTTTGCGGGGAAAGGCATTAAAATGCAGCGTTTCTCAAGAAACTACAGGATAGGTGTGGATTGCAGCTAACATCATGTGTTCAAGGCTTGAGAAACCAGTGGTGGGGAAATTAACATGTTTAACTAGATAAAAATCATTACTGACATTTATTACACAGTGGAAACTTCTCATGGACGTTTTGCATGAAAGAGAAAAATGAACTGGCAATATCTGGATTTGAAGATGGAAAAAATATTGGCTTATAGAAAATAGAGCAGCTGGTTGTTAACGAGTGAATACTACATTTAGCTGCAGGACAGAGAACCTGAAGTCTTTAAAAACTTTTTCATTGTCTTTTCTTTTCTTTTATCTTTTCTTTTCTTCTTTTCCATTCTCTCCTCCATTCCATTTTAGGTTAGATTTCTTAGTAGCATTTCTTTATTTCAGTGTACATATTATAAAAAGGTACTTATCTTCGGATAAGTATCAATAAATATAGATTTTCTTTAAATAAAACAGTGGTGTGAGTGCACTGGATGTAGAATAAATGGCAGTGTGCACACAGCCTAAGAATAGGATGCAAATGATTTGAGATCTTCTTTCTCAGCAAGTCTGAAATCCTAAATTCTCTTAGAAGTCCCACTGAACTCAGCAAATCTCACTTCTTAGTAAAGATAACATCCACAGTCCCCAGCCGATGCAAATTATTTGACTCCCTTGATTGTCAAAGATCAAGATTGCAACCCAGAAACCACAGACCATCAGTTGAGACTCTCTCCATGTTGTCAGGATCTGTGGATGGCAGACAGCCGCAGACTGGTGTCCCACATGATAATAATGAACTCATTATCTGAGCGTGGATCCTTATTTAGCAAAAATGAACCATCCAACACAAGAGGGAAGCATCATCAGACTCAGGGGAAATCCCAAGATTTACAGAAGTAGATTTTTTTAAAGGGGGGAAAGAACCCCTAAGGCAGTGAGGTCCAGCACCGAGGGCCTTCTGGTGGTTCCCTCGCTACGAGAAGCCAAGTTACAGGGAACCAGGCAGAGGGCCTTCTCAGTAGTGGCACCCACCCTGTGGAACGCCCTCCCACCAGATGTCAAAGAGAAAAATAACTACCAAACTTTTAGAAGACATCTGAAGGCAACCCTGTTTAGGGAAGCTTTAAATGTTTAATAGGTTATTGTATTTTAGTGTTCTGTTGGAAGCCGCCCAGAGTGGCTGGGGAAACCCAGCCAGATGGGCAGGGTATAAATAAAAAATTATTATTATTATTATTATTATTATTATTATTATTATTATTATTAGAGGGTTGATGAATAAGGGTGAATGGGGCTCTCTCCCACCAACCTGTCAGTTGTTACCCATCTGCCTGTCTTCTCACTTACACCAGAAATTGTGCGATCTGTCAGATTCCTCCTGAATCTGTGACATGTAGAACTCAGCAGGGAGGAAGGGGATGGGGACAACTATAATTAGTTGGCTCTGGTTTCAGCTCTGGCGCCACCTGCTGTTAGCCTCCCTGCTTTCCACCCTACTCCTAATGGGCAAACGAAGCCATAATAATAATAATAATAACAATAATAATAATAATAATAATTTATTTATACCCCGCCCATCTGGCTGAGTTTCCCCAGCCACTCTGGGCGGCTCCCAATCAGTATTAAAAACAGTACAGCGTTACATATTAAGCGGTGGTTCCCACAGCGCAGCAACCCGGCAAAGGGGATGCAGCAAGGAAAACCACCGTTACCTCTCCTCTGGGAAGCGCTGAGCAAAGGCGAGTCCCCAGGCAACGCGGCCGATTTGTTCAGCACAAGGAATACAAGCTCCACCCCCCAGTCGTTCTTAGACTCCTTATTGGGTGAGCAACGCAGCCAAGCAACACAGTTGGAGCCTCCCTTCTCACTGGCCGGCAGGGAGGGAGGGAGAGGAGCTGCTTCCTTTGAAACTCGGGAAATTTAAGGGTCATCATCAATAAGGGACAGCAGTGGGACACGGCGCTGGGATAAGGGACTTTCCCGCCAAATAAGGGACGGTTGACAGCTATGCTCTGGGCATTGATGAAGGTGGAAATTTCTTTTGTACTGAGAGCTTCCTCGAGCAAAGCACACACAAGACAGAAACCATTTTTATGCCAGTTTTTTCTGGTAGGAATGTGAGTACTGTATAGGTGGGGGAAGATGCTATTTGAAAAAGGCAGCTCTGCTTCTCTGCCACGACTTTTTAAGGCTATGTCTCAGTGGCTCTTGGCAACAGCTACAGGGAGCATCTGTGTTCCAAAATGGGCGATAAAGTTTTGACAAAGGGGAATTATTTCCTCTAAAGGCCTTGATGTTGATATAGGAAAGGCCGAACAGCAGTGCGAACGAATAAATATATATCTGAATTTATTTATTCTCTCCTGTAGCATGGCAGGGCTGTGTTCACAGGCTGGATATATATCATCTTATCTTCCATGGTAACTTAAACCATAAAATAAAGGGGGCGAGGAATATATAGCAGAGCTGTCAACTTTCCCCTTTTCTTGCAAGGAATCCTATTCAGAATAAGGGAATTTCCCTTTAAAAAAGGGAAAATTGACAGCTATGATATATAGACTGAAGGCATGAACCACATTTCCCTTCCCCAGGAAGAGGAAGAAGTCATTTTGGTTCTGACAAGTTTCCCTAGCTGGATAAATGGGTCTTTAACACAAATGTCCTCTTGCTAGGGTTTTAGTCTTGTTTAGAAGGCAGGGGCGAAACTGGGCTATATTCCACCCAGGTCAAAGACCCAGTTTGGCGCGTGCCAGTTAGGCCCAAACCCTAACCACTAGGTCACACTGGCTCTTTGTGATCACCATGGTGATACATTGTCTATGAAGGCAGCAGAAGCATGTGAATTCCAACCTATAGCTAAACAGCTTTCTTTCTTTGTCAATTAGTTCAAAACCTTGTTCTGGAATAGGAGTTGGCTAACTTTCCACCATGCCACCGACTTTACTGCTCCTATTGTAACTGTGTCCATTATAGAAAGTCTGTGTTAAAGGGTAAAGGTAAAGGTAAAGGTACCCCTGCCCGAACGGGCCAGTCTTGACAGACTCTGGGGTTTGTGTGCCCATCTCACATCTATTGGCCGGGGGCCAGCGCTGTCCAGAGACACTTCCGGGTCACGTGGCCAGCGTGACAACGCTGCTCTGGCGAGCCAGAGCCGCACACGGAACGCCGTTTACCTTCCCGCTGGTAAGCGGTACCTATTTATCTACTTGCCCCCGGGGGTGCTTTCGAACTGCTAGGTTGGCAGGCGCTGGGACCGAGCAGCGGGAGCGCACCCCGCCGCGGGGATTCGAACCGCCGACCTTTCGATCGGCAAGCCCTAGGCGCTGAGGCTTTAGCCCACAGCGCCACCCGCGTCCCTGTGTTAAAGGGTATACCTGCAGAAATACTGTATTTCCACCACAGGAGGGAGCCTGTGGCTCACAAATTCGACTGCAACCGGCATTTGCTTGAAGTGGGGGAGGGGGCGAAGATTTTTTGGGTTGGGTAAAAATTAAAATCTGAAACATTTAAATTCTTATTTTATACAGTGCCCTAAACTGGGTGCTTGCATGCTCTCAGCACACATTCTCCAAAATTCTAGTGAGAACAACCAATAGTCAGATGGGCAAGTCCCATAGAATTCAATGGTGCTTACTTCTGAATAGACCCATGTAGGATTGCACAGGATATAACAGTTTTTCCCGTTTGGCTTTAGGGCATGCATGTGAAATTGCTACATTTAGAACTGCAGTCAATTGGCCTGCTTATTTCATATCCGAGCATGTGTACAGAAGACATCTAAGTACTCCTTAGCTTGCCAGCTTTATCCCTGACTGTGAGAATAATGCTAAGAGGATCAAGCGAATTGTGAGTATTGCTGGCAACTGAAAAAATAAATCCCAAAGCAGAACTAAGATTGGGGTGGTGGTTCTTAAAAAAGAAAGAAAGAAAAGAAAATGAAGTATATCACAGAAGCACATTTAATAAAAAGTAAGTGCTGGGACGCGGGTGGCGCTGTGGGTAAAACCTCAGTGCCTAGGACTTGCCGATCGTATGGTCGGCGGTTCGAATCCCCGCAACGGGGTGAGCTCCCGTCTTACGGTCCCAGCTCCTGCCCACCTAGCAGTTCGAAAGCACCCCTAAGTGCAAGTAGATAAATAGGTACCGCTTTATAGCAGGAAGGTAAACGGCGTTTCCGTGTGCTGCGCTGGTGCCGGCTCGCCAGAGCAGCTTCGTCACGCTAGCCACGTGACCCGGAAGTGTCTCCGGACAGCACTGGCCCCCGGCCTCTTAAGTGAGATGGGCGCACAACCCTAGAGTCGGACACGACTGGCCCGTAAGGGCAGGGGTACCTTTACCTTTACCTTTAAGTGCTCAGAAGCGGCTTCTGAATATTTCTGAGTAAACATGGTTTTGATAGGCTTGCAAGCAAGAACCACAGCTGAGGAAAGAGAGTAGAAAACAGCTTGGTAGATGTCAGTCAGTGACTATTTTCTTTTCTTCTGCACGGGCCACTTTCAGCAGTGTGTGGGAGATTCAGATCACAGATGTGCTCAGCCAAGGTTCTCTGACGGAGTCATTTGGAACATATCTATTTTTTCAAAAAAGCAGTGAGGAATGGGAAGTGAGAAAATTGTGGGTTGATGACTTGATGAAGACATGACTGCCAATGGGTTGAAGACATGGTGTTCAATTTTTGCATCCTAGATTGCCAGTGATTAGGGACGACCAATAGGCAATGAGATGAACCATTGGTGTACAGCACCAAAGCCGTTTTTCTTAAATACCCAGAACAGACCGATGTCCTAGGCTCATTGACCTGGTGATTTGAACAATAAGAGGTTCTGACCCAGTGCCTTAGCAAGTTGGTTAGGTGCGACGAACGTCATGCCGGTTGACATTAAAGACGCCAGTCAATCAAAAACTTTTAGCAGAATCACACTTTCTGGAGCCTGAAATTGCCAGTTCGAAAAAGGTTATCCCTCCATTTAGCCCCGTTTAGGCAGAGACAGATTAACAACACATTAAAGATATAGGCTTGGATCTTAAGATAAGCAAAGTTAAGGAAGTTTCTGGAAGGAAAGCTTTACTGGCTGCAGCTCCCAACCTTCAAGCTTCTTTGAAAGGCTTGTTTTGCTGAGGGGATGGACGAGAGGGAGATGGAAGACTTTCCTTCCATGAACTTTCTTAAGTGAGCACATATTCAGATCAAAATCAAGCTATCCCACTTGGTTTTCGCTTTTCAGCCTTGCTGCTGTAATTCGATGAGGCGACCGGCAAAGACAGCCAGTGTTCCAATGATGCAAACTAACATGAAGATGCCTAGCAGAAGGTGATCCACTACCATGGCAACAAACTTCCATTCTTCGGCAGCCTGAGGATGGGGAAAATAAAAAAAGACAAGAGGCAGTTAGAATGATCTTGGGCCTAGTCGTTGTTTGCACTGGGGAGTTGGCACTTTTGAGCATTTATGCTTCTCTGTCTTGGAGGAAAAAAATATGTTATTCTGTATGTTCTCCATTGCAGGAACAAACTTCAGTATGTAATGCATTCTAGTCAAAAACATGTCCTTGCATCATTGTGAGAATGACCTGAAACAGAGGAGTTTGACTATCAAAAAATATGTGTGTAATTTGGTGCCATTTTAGTGCACATTACAGAGTATATGCTGCCCCCTGGCCGGAGCTTGATGTACCGTGAATTTCGATGAGCCATTTTGTTAGGCCTTGGGTCACAAGAGGGAGCCAAATACCAAATAAAGCAGTGTTTGTCCAAATTGAGGCTGAGTGGAAAAGGAGAGGAAACAACAAAAGAGACTCGTGGCAGCTTAGTTGGAGACAAACTGGCTTGTGGTGGCATTTGCTTTCATGCCACAGGATTGATTCCTTCTTCCTTTTCGAACAACAGATTAATACAGCTCCTGTTAGGGAGCCAGATATGCGAGAAAGGTGTCCGCCATCAAAGAACAGCATTTTGGTTCCGTATCAGAAGCAGGTGTGTGTCATCATGGAGGCGATTCTGAGCCCAAGGACTCTGAAGCAGAAGGACAAGGTTTCTTCAGAGACTCCCCTATAGCAGGCCAGAGCCTTGACTTGCACCAGGCCTCACCTTGCCAGAGATCAGTGCTTGCCTCACAACAATAGCCAGGAGATTAATAATGGTATCCCTTAAACCAGGGCTAGGAAAACTGTGGAATTGCCAGATGTTGTTGAACTCTACCTCCCAGCCACCCCGGCCAGCTCTCTCCACCTCAGCCTCAAACCGTTGCTTGCCTGAATACAGTCTAGATTTCAATAGCACAGGTTCACTCATTTAAAACAGATTAAATGGTAAATCTGGACTATTTTAAAAGGATGCCCTCACAAACCCAAAGTTGCAGGAAGCGTGCACTGATTTAGGATTTCATCTTTAATCTTGAAACCACTCTTGCTTGTCCACATCCTCTTTCTTCCCCTCTGCACTTAGAAAGCACTTAGGTTTTAGAAAAAAACCCTCACATGCTGTTGATAACTCTTAGTTATCATTCTTTAACAGGTGTGTTAGAGACATTACAGCAGAAATGGGAAAGCTGTGGCCGGCCAGATGTTGTTGGACTACGACTCCCATCATCCCTGATCATTGGCCAAGCTGGCAGGGGCTGATGGGAGTTGAAGTCTTATAACGTCTAGCAGGCCAAAGATTCCCATCTCCTAAAACAGAAGGAAAAGGTCCTTACATTGTTGGATTCCTGGTCTGACTTCATTGTTTCAGCAATGTATTTGATGCCCTCAATAGCACTTTTCACATCTGGGTTTTTGGTGAGCGACGACTGGAAATTGACAGCAGCCGGACTTTGCTTCCCAGAGATTTCAGAAATATCAATGTCTTCAGTAAAAATCCTTTTCTCCTGCTTGTTTCTGGAAGGCCGTTTCATGGTTGAGAAGAACATGACATTCGGAATCGTCTCAATAAAAATCTGAAAGAAGTTAATATTTGTTTTACAGTCAGTGTCTTTTTTTTAAATAATAATAAAAAAAAATAGAATGAAAACAAGGGGCAAATATGTTCTCCATCTTGGCCTCAGAATAAAAACGTTTCCTTTCTGAGGTTTGGGCTTTCTTCTGCTTGCGATGCCTGAGGCCCCAGGAAGCTGTCTGAGTTTTTCAGGTGAACAGATCTTTAAGACTCATTTAAGTGAAACCACATACAGATGGATACTAACCCCAAGTAATGCACCGTTATCAAATCAGCATGTGAAACTGGAACTCTGCTGACTTGATCAGTTTAGGATCCAGATGTTGTTTTTATTATTATCTTATCTGTATTGGGTGGGCCTCCACTGGCCCCAAAAGGGCTTTCCTTCTTCACTCCTTCCCCCAGCTCTGCTAAGGCCTCCAAAAAAAGCACAGGCTGTTGCTGGATGCGGGAGTCAGTAGAAACTATGCACAACCAGATTGCCTTCGACTCACACTAGTGTGACCACCTCCCCTTTATTCATTTGTGAGCAGTGATGCTACCAGGGCAGGACTATGGGGTAGAAGTCGCCTATTCAGCACAACAGAGGTATAGCGTAGTTGGTTAGAACATGGTGCTGATAACAAGAAGGTTGCAGGTTTGAACCCTGTAATGGACAGCTGAATATTCCTGTATCACAGGGGGTTGGAATAGATGGTCCTCAGGGTCCCTTCCAACTCTATAAAAACAAGGAGGCCCCTAACCAGGCTTACTACATTTTTAAGTATGTCAAATAATACACATTTCCCCTCTAAAGACCCTGTAAGGCCATTAAGTCCAGACTAAGCTAAATTTCTGTCCATGGAGTTTTCTTGGCAGGGATACTGTAGCAGCTTGCCGGTTCCTGCTCCAGGTGGATCACATTTAGTCAAAACTCTCCACTATGACCTGTCTGTCTTGGGTGGCCCTGCACACCATAGCTCATAGCTTCTAAAAGACGCCTGCTTATTGGGAGAAAAGCAATGACAAACCAAGACAGTATCTTAAAAAGCAGAGACATCACCTTGCTGACAAAGGTCCATATAGTTAAAGCTATGGTTTTCCCTGTAGTGATGTATGGAAGTGAGAGCTGGACCATAAAGAAGGCTGACCGCCGAAGAATTGATGCTTTTGAATTATGGTGCTAGAAGAGACTCTTGAGAGTCCCATGGACTGCAAGAAGATCAAACCTATCCATTCTGAAGGAAATCAGCCCTGAGTGCTCACTGGAAGGACAGATCCTGAAGCTGAGGCTCCAATACTTTGGCCACCTCATGAGAAGTGAAGACTCCCTGGAAAAGACCCTGATGTTGGGAAAGATGGAGGGCACAAGGAGAAGGGGACGACAGAGGACGAGATGGTTGGACAGTGTTCTCAATGCTACTAACATGAATTTGGCCAAACTGTGGGAGACAGTGGAAGACAGGAGTGCCTGGCGTGCTCTGGTCCCTGTGGTCACGAAGAGTCGGACATGAGTAAACGGCTAAACAACAACAAGGCTAAATTTACCTAACTGCACTAGTGAATTCCAGAAGAAAACAAAGTCTGAAATTGGGGGAACGACTGGTTAAGTATTGCAGTCCATAAAGAAATATCAGTGTTTCTGTCAGCTTGCCTGTTTCTTTTCCTCCTTTTGGAAAACCTTCCCCAAAATCTTTAAGTTATAATGCATAAATAGGCAATGTTGTCATGCTCTAAATTAGTGGCTTTTTTTGTCCCAGTCTGCTCCCTACTTTAATGGAACGCACCCAGTACTAGTATTATGGGAGAGAAAGAGAATTGTCTCTCTCTGTTCTTTCTGTAAAGCATACATAATTTAATTGGCACCCAGTAAGCTACTTATAGATCACCTGTCATATCAACCTTAAAGAGGTCATTTGGTGGCTCTTTCCATTGAAAGAGTGAGAGAGGATCTCTTCTCTCTTTCGCCTACCCTTTGCTCCTTAGTTGAGTTTAGCAGCTGTTTTTCAATTATAAAAACAAGTTTAGAATATCTATCTGATCCATTTTGCACCTTGTCCTCCTCATATTGAAAACTGAAATTAAACTGGTACCTTGGAGACATAAGACAGGGCTATGGGCGAATTAGGATTTGAACCCAGATCCAACACTTTGTTGGGGACGTGGGTGGCGCTGTGGGTTAAACCACAGAGCCTAGGACTTGCCAATCAGAAGGTCGGCGGTATGAATCCTCGCGACGGGGTGAGCTCCCGTTGCTCGGTCCCTGTTCCTGCCAACCTAGCAGTTCGAAAGCATGTCAAAGTGCAAGTAGACAAATAGGTACCACTCTGGCAGGAAGGTAAACAGCATTTCCGTGCGCTGCTTTGGTTCGCCAGAAGCGGCTTAGTCATGCTGGCCACATGACCCGGAAGCTGTATGCCAGCTTCCTTGGCCAAGAAAGCGAGATGAGCGCCGCAACCCCAGAGTCGGCCACGACTGGACCTAATGGTCAGGGGTCCCTTTACCTTTTACCAACACTTTGTCAATCTTTATCCTATAAAGCAGGGGTGGCCCTTCAGATGTTGTTGGAGTACAACTCCCATCATCCATGACCCCAGGGGCCATGCTGGCTAGGGGCTGATGGGAGTTGGAGACTGGAGGGTCTCAGGTTCTCCCCATTTTTGCTATAATAAATGCCACCAGGTCCGTGGCAGCAAGCCCAGCCCAGCCTTTTCTCTTATCCCTGTGTTCTGTTCTGATCTTTGCAACTCTTCCAGGGGACAAGTTTCTGACTATAGCTTAGGGTTGCTAAACGTCCGGAATTTTCAGGACATAGCCAGTATTCAGTCCCCTTAAGCAGCGTCCGGGCGAAAATCACTGAAATGTCCGGAAAAAACCCATAGATATGGCAGCCCATGTTCAGATTTTCACTTTTTGAAATATGGCAACCCAACTATAGCTCATCTCACCTTCCTCACCCACTGCGGCATAGTGTGAGTACTTGGAGATCGGTGGTGGGTATTGATCACAATGACAGTGATGATGATGGAAGCTATGACGAAGACCATGGTGAACAGCATGTATTTGCCAATCAAGGGCACCGCGCTAGAAGTGGAAGGAATCAGCTCCACAATGACCAGAAGAAACACCGTCAAAGAGAGCAGGACAGAAATGCTCAGAGTCATCTTCTCCCCTGTGACAAAGAGTAAACAAAGAACGTGATTTTTTTAAAATAGCATTTTTAAAAAAAATTCTTAAACATATTAAACACTCAAACTCATTTTTTAGTATTTTTTTTATAATTTTCAATTTATACATTTCAGTAATTTTATAATCATTTTAACTTTTCAAAACTTGACTCCTTCCCCCTCTTTCTGCAGTTCCTTAAATTTATTTTTAAAATATTTTCAGCATATCCAAATGTAACTTAATTTGCTCACTTATTCTTCTACTTTAAATACACGCTCTTAAAAAAACCTGCAGGTTATTACAATAATCCTGCACATGTCCTTATCTGTTTATACTCAAACTCATTCATAAGAAAATACAAAAACACAACTGGATAGGAAAAAGAAAGAGAGAAAAGAATAGCAAAAGAATAATGAAAAAAGACCCTTTATAACATTTATGTCATGAATATCATATCATTTACCCACACACAGCGAGGCAGATTCCCCCAGCTCTCATCTGGGTGCTTACTTACCCAGGCAGAGGGCCTTCTCGGTAGTGGCCCTGTGGAACGCCCTCCCATCAGATGTCAAGGAGATAAACAACTACAGTGGTACCTCTGGTTACGAACTTAATTCGTTCTGGAGGTCCATTCTCATCCTGAAACTGATCTTAACATGAGGTGCCATTAGCGAAAGCGCGCCTCCTGCTGTGCTTCCACTCCAGGTACCTCCAGGTTGACACAGCTCATAACGAGACGCATGCACAACCAGAAGCATTCGTATCCAGAGGTACCACTGTTTTATCGTGTTTTTAATATTTTGTTGGGAGCCACCCAGAGTGGCTGGGGAAACCCAGTCAGGTGGTCAGGGAATAAATAAAAAAATGATTATTATTATTATTATTATTAAATTATTTTTCTCCCAGTCTCCCACCCTGAGAGATTCTTCCTACCCTGCCTTTTTTGCAGGGACCTCCCACCTCCAACTGTCCCCTTTCTGTGTGTGCCCTCCTATATAAATATAGGATGTGAATCAGATGTGATAAGAGGCAGAGAGAGGCTTTCGCAATGGCCGATAACAGATAAAACTACTTCTCCAACAGGGAAGCCAAATTAAGGGACAAGCTACCATGTAATTTCCTAAGCCGCCATCAAAACAGATGAATAATCAAGGTAGGCCAGAAGAGGGCAGGTTTTCCCCCCTGGCTGTGAGTCACAGTACAGTGGTACCTCGGGTTAAGAACTTTCATCGTTCTGGAGGTCCATTCTTAACCTGAAACCGTTCTTAACCTGAGGTACCACTTTAGCTAATGGGGCCTCCCGCTGCCGCCGGACAATTTCTGTTCTCATCCTGAAGCAAAGTTCTTAACCTGAGGTACTATTTCTGGGTTATCAGAGTCTGTAACCTGACGCATCTGTAACCTGAAGCGTCTGTAACCCAAGGTAGCACTGTATCCCACATACCTGAATCTGTAGGCAGGTAAAACACTAATCCGGTTAGGAAAGAGAAGAGGAGGCAAGGGATGATGACATTGACGATGAAGTAGAGAGGCAACCGCTGCAACACAAAGTGATAGGTAATGTCCAGGTAAGGTGTGGTAGGGCAGCAGGCGTAGGTAACCCAGTGCTTCCAGCCTCGGTAATCTTTCATGACCCATTCTCCGCTGGGCATGAAGTTACTCAGATCTGGGCGGTCACTTTCCTGAGAGGAGAATGAATGCCATTAACATAATATCTAAGGCCTGGTGCTCCTTTACATTCAGGAACCATTCGGTTCCATTTAAATACTGTAAAACCAATATCTCCTTTTGTTGTCAGGATAAAATAAACGCTTAGCCTGAGGGGGCGAGAAGTTACAGGGACCCAGGGTTTACCAAAGTTTGGTTTCGTTTGCGAGGGTTATAGCATTTTTGCAATATGGTTATTTATTTGCAAATGTATAGGCTGAGCATAAAGGTAAAGGTAAAGGGACCCCTGACCATTAGGTCCACTCGTGACCGACTCTGGGATTGTGGTGCTCATCTCGCTTTGCTGGCTGAGGGAGCCGACGTACAGCTTCTGGGTCATGTGGCCAGCATGACTAAGCTGCTTCTGGCAAACCAGAGCAGTGCACGGAAACACCATTTACCTTCCCGCCGGAGCGGTACCTATTTATCTACTTGCACTTTGACATGCTTTCAAACTGCTAGGTTGGCAGGAGCAGGGACTGAGCAACGGGAACTCACCCCGTCATGGGGATTCAAACCACCGACCTTCTGATCGGCAAGTCCTAGGCTCTGTGGTTTAACCCACAGCGCCACCCGCGTCCCTATTTGTGTATATACTAGCTATAGGTGCCAACTCCCTGGGGCTCTGGCTGTCCAAGCACCCACAGAATTCCTCATGAAAGGGCTACGTAAAGCTAAAGGTAAAGGGACCCCTGACCATTAGGTCCAGTCGTGGCCGACTCTGAGGTTGCAGCACTCATCTTGCTTTATTGGCCGAGGGAGCCGGCGTACAGCTTCCGGGTCATGTGGCCAGCATGACTAAGCCGCTTCTGGCGAACCAGAGCAGCGCATGGAAACGCCGTTTACCTTCCCGCTGGAGCGGTACCTATTTATCTACTTGCACTTCGTGCTTTTGAACTGCTGAGTTGGCAGGAGCAGGGACCGAGCAACGGGAGCTCACCCCGTCACTGCTTCCACATCCAATCTCCAGAAAAACAGTCCCTTAAAAGGTTTCCAGAGCCCAAACTCTGCTCTTTGTGCCTTGGTCTAAAATGGCATGTCATATAATCTAAGCACATTGCTTCCCCACAGAATCTTGGGGGCCGTAGTGTACTCCTCATGGCGCTATAGCTCCCAGCACTCTTAACAAACTACAACCCCCAAGCTTCTCTGCGGAAGCCATGCGCTTTGAACACATGGTGTATATAGCAGCTGGGAAAGAGGAACATCTGCCCTTCCCAAAATCTTTCAGTTATTTCCTACCCATTAAGCAAACTTAAGAAAAATGGAGAGACAGTTAGTTCCCATGGAAACACATCTCCAGGCTATTCACACTCTTTTGCCACATCTGTGGGCCGGCCAGGTATTTCCTCAGAGCAACCCACATGGCAGCCCTGCTGACAGAAACTGCATAAGAAACCTATAACAATATGTAATTTCCCCCTATGCACAGTGTTTAAAAGAACACTTGAAAAATAAATAACTATGCAGCTTATATATCTATTTGCTCCAAAAAAAAAATTTCCCTACCTAAATAAACTCCACACACCAAACAATATATAATGCAAATATATGAAGGTGTGTGTGTAGGGGGGTGCTACCCCTCCCCAGCAAAAAAGAAAAGAAGAAGAAAGTAAATAAATATTTAAAAGGTTAGAACTTTTCACAAGTAGCAAAGATGAATAAAAGCAGCTTGGCACAGATATCCAATGAGGTTTCGAAAGAGCTTTGTGTCTCATTCTATGACTCTAACAAGGCCTTAGGATTCTTGAATTGCAGGCCCCATCCCTCAATACAACAAAATGGCTGGAAGTGCAACAGCAGGGAACAGTCAGTTTGCAACCTAATGCCACAAACTGGCAGGACAATGGGGAGGAGGAAAAGGAGGATCAGGATTGCAGTGAAGGATGTAGCCGGGACTGGGACACACCGGGGCAAGTTGGGGTTGGGAAGAAGAGGTTGGCGTAGGAAGGGCTCATGGGGTGAAGGAAGATGAGGGTGAAGCAACCAGAGCAGCAGGACCCATCACCAGAGTCAGAGGGGCATAGGGAGCAGTGGTGCTCCAGGAGGCTGAGGCAGACAAAGGCCCACAGCCCATCTCCCTAGCTGGCCAGGTGGGGCTCACTAGCTCTAGGAGGAGGGGTGTGATTCCTCCCTTGGAGCAGGTGAGAGTCATCTGCCTCATCAGGCCCAGGTGCTGCAATCAGCCTGCGAAGTCCAACAGGGAAGCAGAGCTGAGGGCTGTGTCTCCTCCACTGCCCATGTTGATGGGCCTCAGCTTGGATGCTCTGGGATCTCTGAGGGAATTTGGACATGTGGATTGTCCCTTGACCGGAGACTTGCCGCCAGGTAAGCCACAGGTTTGGGGCACCGAAAGGTTAATTCTGTTAGTATTGAAGTCAGCTAGCTAAGAGAGGTATGGGGTGGAGGTGTTTGCTTAGCAACCAGGGAGAGTGGCATGACGGTTTGCTGAGGTAACACATGTGGAGTTCTGAGGGTGTGCTCTCTGTACGCTTGGTTCGGCGTCTCTGTGCCATATACAAGGCAGACAAAAACTCCCTGTCCTTTTCTCCTCAGATTATGTGCTGCTTTTGTTCAGTGTTATCAGGATTTATTTTCTCTCTGGGCTGTGTCTGCATTATTTAAGCGGCTTTGCCAATGAAGACAAATGACTTTTGACACCGAGGGAAGCTTCAAAAGCCTTTCAAGCACAGGAGATGTGTCCTCCAAAGTAGGAACACAGAGGAACTCTTTTCCAGCATAAGGGCCCCATTCCTCAATACCAAAACACAAAGGGCCTTTGGACCCTGGTCCTTGTCTCATATGCCCAGATGTTACCTACCGGAAAGATGGCGACCATTGTGCCATCGTATGTCCATGTTCCCAACTTCATACTACAGTTCTGCTCATCAAATGGAAAGTGGGTGACTATAATTTCACAGTAGCTTTTGAAAATGGCTGGAGGAGTCCAAGTGATGTGACCTGTATAGTCTAAGAGTACTTTGGTATCCTGGACGATAGCAAAATCTCCATCTGCACTGTAAAAGCAAAGAGATGAACACCAGTGCTGTGAATCCTATTCATTTTCACTAGCAAATGAGACACAGCAGCTACCAACAACTTTGGGAAGGCTGAGGGTTAATTTAACAGTGGAGTTCTATACAGTGGTACCTCAGGTTACATACGCTTCAGGTTACATACGCTTCAGGTTACATACTCCGCTCACCCAGAAATAGTGCTTCAGGTTAAAAACTTTGCTTCAGGTTGAGAACAGAAATCGTGCGGTGGCAGCAGTAGGAGGCCCCATTAGCTAAAGTGGTGCTTCAGGTCAAGAACAGTTTCAGGTTAAGTATGGACCTCCGGAATGAATTAAGTACTTAACCTGAGGTACCACTGTACAGATATAATATGCAGTTTCCAGTGTTGAACGTGGGCTAACCCGGTCACACCAACCAAATGCAAAACTACTACTCCATATTGTGTTTCTTGTTTGATCTGAAATACAGCAAATGTCTTGCATCTGCTTGAAGACATGTTGGGGGGGGGGGACAGAAGTCGGAGACAGGAACTTCCTGTCTGCCCTTTCCAGTTCTTTGGCAATTTTTTTTCATAGCACATAGGGTTTATATTTCACTTTTTCTTCCCAAATGAAGCCCAAAGCTGCAACAGCCAACACAAGAGCATCTCAACCCCCACCAGCAAAACAAAACTATCAGAATATTCAGTACAACAAAGCAAGTCAAATTGACACTCATGTCAAAACATAAATCCATTCATCTGATAAAAAATTATTCAACTCCAATTGTCCACCATTTGGCCTTGGTGCGCCCATCTGATGTGCCTATACTAAGCTTAATTTGTACAGTGATGGGTCTCATCTCAGGGAGATGATCGTGGCCACTGATGAGTAAACCTGAATATTCTTCCACCTCTGTGACCCAAATTTCTTCATCCTCACATGCAGTTGGAACCTAAGTCATCCCTCAAATGTGCCTGGATGACAGCTTCTGCACTTCCTGACCATTGAATATGCTGGCTGGGACTGATGGTGCCTTGAATCCGAAAACCTCTGGAAAGTCACAAGTTCCTTAGCTTTGCCCTAGTGTTCCTCTTGCAGACCCTTATCTGCCAACCTGTAAGTGCCCATGACAGCCATGGGTAGCATCAGGAATTATGCAAAACAAAGCAGTTCTTAAAGGTAAAGGGACCCCTGACCATTATGTCCAGTCGTGACCGACTCTGGGGTTGCGGCACTCATCTTGCTTTATTGGCCGAGGGAGCCGGCGTACAGCTTCTGGGTCATGTGGCCAGCATGACTAAGCCGCTTCTGGCGAACTGGAGCAGCGCACAGAAACTGCGCTTACCTCCCCTCTGGAGCAGTACCTATTTATCTACCTGCACTTTGACATGCTTTTGAACTGCTAGGTTGGCAGGAGCAAGCCCTAGGCTCTGTGGTTTAGACCACTTGGCTAAAGTTAGCTGGAGCTACTGGGGGGAAATGCTCTCATCGCAATTATGTAGTCACATACAGTGCCTGGACTCATTTGCAGCCTTGCTATGTGACTGCTGAACAATTAACATGAAAGAACCTTACTTACTTGTTGTACAAAACCAAGTCTGGACGCCAGAGTTCGCTTGAGGCGACGCGAATTTGTTTCACACCACCATAATCTTCTGGCTTCCATTTCAGGTTTACATCTTTCCATTGCTAGAAAATGGATTTAAGAAAGTTTAAAAACAAACAAACACCCCAACAACTCTTTCCTCTAGTGTGGAATGTAAGCCTAAAACAGAGCACTTATTTTATGGGGTGAAAAAATTCTGCAACTTATTTTGCCCTGTCTTCATGGTAACTGGAATAATTACTTGAAACTAACACGGCCATTTCCTTTTTGAGAACAAATATCTATGTACCCGTTATCAGCAATTCTCTGGCCACATTCACCATACATTCAAGGTGCTATGATACCACTTTAACTAGTCATGTCTTCTCTCAAAGAATTTTGGGAGCTGTTGTTTGTTAAGGGTGCTGAGAGTTTTTAAAAGACGACTACCCCCCCGAGCTAGAATTCCCAGAGTGCTGTAACAATAAATCCTTCTTCACAGGGAACTCTGGGAACTGCAGTGAGTTCTGTGAGGGAAATGTGTGTGTCTCTTAACAACACTCTCAGCACTCCTGAACTACAGCTCCTGGAATTATTTGGGGGAAGCTATGACTGGTTAATGTGGCATCATAGTGCCTTAAATGCGTGGTGTGAAAGTGGTGGCCTCTATAGTTAAAATCAGTGCGGTTCTGAAAGGTTAGGTCTGCCATCTTGATACAAAATGGCATCCAATTTCATCCCAAAATAGATGAAAACCTGTCCCCATTGTGCAAGATTGGCTTAAGACGTCTTACGAGGTGTCCAAATGCATAGTGAACAAACAGACAAGCTTGTTAAATGTGCAGTAGATTAATGAAAAGGGTGACAAAGAATTACCTGTTTTAGACGCACGTTGGTTGCTACAATCTGATTCACTTCATCCTTAAGAGAGCAAAAGGGGAGAGATCTTAGCAGGCAAAATGTACAGTAAGACTTACTGGTAAATAGCTATCTGCTACTTATTCCTGACTTTTCCACCCTATTCCTTTCTTCCCACTATCAAAATGTAGATTGTAAATGCCTGCTTTGTTTTAGTCTGCATACTTGTTGTACACTTAAATCATGCAACTGTCCCTGAAGAATTCCGGGAGCTGTTTGTAAAGGGTGCTTGGAACTGTAGCTCTGTGACGGAAAAACTACAGTTCCCAGAATTATTTCCGCGAAGCCATGTGCTTTAAATGTGCTTTCATCGTACACTGATGGCACTGTATAAGGGCACTTTATTGTGGACTCAATGCTGCAGAAATACCCTACAGGAATGTTAAATTTGTTTTTGTTTTTTTAATTTGCATTTTATTTATTTGTTAACATTCTTATATTACATCAGTAAATGTTGTCATATTACATTACAGGACTCACTATAATATAATTTCCAACATGTATACAAAAATTATATACAAATTTTATATACCTAGAACAAAAAAAAAGAACAAAGAGAAAAAACAAAAACAATTTCCCCCCAAAATCATATACATACCAACACACTAGACTTCCTGTCTTTTCTGTTGTATATTCCTTTTTTACAAATGAATGTACTCTTATTATTGTATATTTCTTTACATATTATCTAATACATTCCTATGTCAATATGTGCTCTTAGTCTTATTTCTCAACTCGGTCTCACTCCAATGTCAAACAAATGCTAGCGTAGATAGTGAACCTTTACTGTATTTTTGAACATATGTTTTATAACTATCCCACTTTTCCATAAATTTTTGTTTTGAATTGCCTCTCAGGGTATTTGTTAACTGCGCCGTTTCAGCAAATTCTTGTAGCTTGTTGGGGGGTTATATTTTGATGAGGACAATGTTGAGTAGACATCATGGAAAGCTTTCAATGGTTAGCCACGTTGTCTGTCGGTTAGACCTGCACACATTTCCACTTGATAACTTTGGGACAACTTTGTTGGACAAAACCAAAGTTACTTGAACTTAATTCTCATTGAAATCAATGGAACAGGCTAGGTATTATTTAAATCACATTGATATCAAAGGGGACTAAGTTCAACTCATTTAGCCCAGATCCAACCCTACATAAAAACACACATACACACAATCTGCTGCCTAGTTAAAGGGGTGCACCATTTTAGTTGGTTAAACTGTTTATAACCAACTAATCAATTAAACATTACACCCTTCAAATAATTAAAACTGCCGCTTATTACTACTACAGCTAACAATAATAATGGAATAATTGAAATTTGTACTATACCACATTGATCAACTGGATAAGCTGTAGTCCAACGGTAACGTTAACACTTTCAAGGTGGTTGCTTACTGGACGAATAACTTTGTTATAATGCTCGAATAAATGGGCAACCAGACGAGTTTCATGATCAGAACCCAGGACCAGAACAACTGCAGGACAATATAGAGCAAGACTTGTTAATTTGGTGTTGCAAAATTACTATTAGTGGAGTGCCGAAATCCCACAGGAGGGCATTGTGCCTAGTGCCCACATCCCCACAAATTTGGGGGTGGTATAGGGCACAGCAGGCAAGGGCAGTCCCCCACCATAATCCTGGGGGGGGGGTAGGGAGGCTATTTACTCCCATCACAGCCTCCAATTTACCTCGTGTGGGTCAGAGAGATGTTATTGTCAGCCATCTTCTGATGCGCCCCTAGTGGTCCCTGGGTTTACCTTCTTTTGTGACCGAAATTGCTGGCTAAATGACTAATAGATGCATTGTGAATAGCTAGGAAAAAGCTGGAAACTTCTGTACTGTTGTGTGCTAAATGGGAACATACCTTTTGCCATAAAGTAAACCTGCATTCTGAGATAGTTTTGAAGTAGGGAGACTGAGAAAACTGCAGAAGGAGGGGTGAGCTGAATTTTGAGGCTTTCTATCTGGGGACGTAGAGATGCCACTCTCTGGAGAAATAGATGCTCAGTGTTAGAGTTTTTAAGCTTCCTCCTCCACCTATGCCCAATTCACATCTTATCTGACTATATGATAAAATTGTAAGGTGTCGTCGCTCTGTTTTTATTGTCTGCTTTCCAAGGTTCCAAAGGCAGGTTGCTCTGTGAAAACAGTGTGCTAATGGGAGGGGGGTGCAGAAGTGAGCAAGAGCAGGTTAATACAACAGGTGTAGTCCTCTGGTGGCAGGCCAGAGGGAAAGAGAAGGAATTGGGGAGGGGCAAGTGAAGCTGGGGGTAAAGGGAGCTTTTGAAGAAATAAGAGGGAAGGAGGTGTGCATGACAGTTTTAGGCTGCTAGTGATACTGGAAGGAGAAAGTTGAAGAGGAGGAGGACTTGAAGAGGGGACAGGTGGTGTGGCTGGAGTTAAAGGGGCCATTTGCAGTGGTGTGGAGGAGCAAGAGGACACACTGGGAGGAAAGAAGGGGAATAATGGTCAGAAGAAGGCTCTGTCTGTGGTAATTGGTTTAAGAAGGCTTAAAGAAGTAAATCCAACTTCTTAAACCATGGTTTTGCTTTTTGTGGAAAATCGATGATTAGAAGGAGATAGTACTATGGTCATACAAAGACACAGCCCAATCTTATGCATGTTTACTCCATGACAAATCCCATCAAATTTAGTGAGAATTACTCCCAGTTAAGTGTGCATTAGGCAGAAGCTGCAGTTTACCACAAGACCTTTGGTGGAACGTCTACAGATTTTTTTGAATGAACTAGAATCCAAAGGAGTTTCACCATTCATAAGTTGTTCGTGCTATTTAAAAAGGGACATGGAGGATCCTATTTATGTCTGCAAATGCTGCTCTTAAAGAATGCGGATGTCTGCATCTCAGAAAACAAACCATCTCCTATTTCTTCTGCAGACCGGAAAGGTCTAACATTTCAGAGGGTACGTTTAAGACCCATTAACAGTCTTTTGGCAACACATGGAGCTGTCAATCAGTTCTGCTTCCATATCAAACTTCTGTACAAATAGAGGAAAAACATTCACCATATTATATTATACTTTAAGCTTTGCAGTATTTATTTCATGTCCCCACATACATTTTAAAAACATAATATTTATTCTTTTTGTTATTTATTATTTAGTGTGTTTTTTTGTTTTGTTTTCCCCCCACTGAAGCTTATTGTTAGTTTTACCCCTCATATTTCATTCTTTTCTGGTTACCGTTTGGGGGTGGGAAAAAGATCTCCAACATATATATAAAACTGTGTTCAGCTAAAGCTCATCATAAAGCTATAGGAAGAATCTTATCTTTGTAAACACATGCTCTCTCCATCTATAACACACACACACACACACACACACACTCATTGCAACGAGGCAGAAGCCACACCAAAATTATACTGCTGGTTGAAATGATTTACCTGGTCCAAGGAGCAGGAAGATTGGTAGACCACAGACGTCCATCCCTTTCCCTCTTCCAGAGAGTTCAAGATCTGTTACTGAGTAAAGCTTCACCGCTTCCAACTAGGGCGTTTAGGAAATGTGACCACGGAGTTATTGTTTCACGACACCTGCTTATGGGGATGGCAGCTGGAAGCCAGCAGAACTCTTTGGAAATGGGAACAGGGTCTATTTTTGCCGAGCCGCAAGTCCCCATGGCTCACAGTCAGGATTCTTTTTGTCTAAGTTACACATTCCATTGTCATGTGTGTGTGTATAGCAACTAGCAACCCAGGTTGAAGACCATTTGTTCCAATCCATGGAAGAAAATGAGGCACATTCTAAAGAAACTAGACTTTGTGTCAGATTGAGACCCTGAGGCCAGCTTACACCTATTATATTTCCATAGGTTTGGAGCTAGTACATTTTCTCCCCCAGTCAATACAACATTCATCATCAGAAGCAGAACAATCACCGGCCTTTTGGGCTAAGTTCAAGGGTAGAAGCAGAGCAATCAGTTTCTTTCTCTGCAATTTTCTCCAACCCTGCTGCTAAGGTGGAGTTGGCCAAATGGGTTGCTTTTGAGAGCTTCTGTTACATAAGCTTTCTAGCAGTGATTAGTTCCCCCCTCAAACAACAACAGGAAAGTTGTGATAGCACAAATGCTCAGAGCACTAAAGGCTTTTTCTTCTTACAGTTATATCTAGGGGTTTTGCTCTTTTGCTTTCAAAAAGACATTCCGAGTGTTTTTCACCACCATGTGTAAGCTAGCTCAGGAATTAAGCTGTTTAGGAGATTGTTTTCTTCACTGTGTTCTTCCCAGCTTAATGAACCAAAAATTGCCTAATTTATTTCCCTCCATCATAGACACGGACAGATATGACTACTCAAGGTCCATGTGGTTTAGCATATTTGACTAGTGGCAACTCAAACAGGTATCCTCTGGAAGCTCACAAGCAAGTACTACTCTTTGTTGTTGTTTAGTCATTTAGTCGTGTCCGACTCTTTGTGACCCCATGGACCAGAGCACGCCAGGCACTCCTGTCTTCCACTGCCTTCTGCAGTTTGGTCAAACCCATGCTGGGAGCTTCGAGAACACTATCCAACCATCTCGTCCTCTGTCGTCCCCTTCTCCTTGTGCCCTCCATCTTTCCCTTCCAGTGAGCACTCAGGGTTGATTTCCTTCAGAATGGATAGGTTTGATCTTCTTGCAGTCCATGGGACTCTCAAGAGTCTCCTCCAGCACCATAATTCAAAAGCATCAATTCTTTGGCGATCAACCTTCTTTATGGTCCAGCTCTCACTTCCATACTACTCCAGTACTACTCTACCCTACTCGTGTATTCCCACTATCTACTAATGTGAGTTATGCCACCTTTAATTATGGAAGTTCTTAACTATCATGGCTAACAGCAGCTAAACATCTTTTGGGGAAGGAAATTAAGGATAAGGCCCAGTCTACTGAATGTCCTTTCGAATGAGCCGTTTCTATACTTTGGTCCCCACAGATGTTGTTGGACTACAACTCACACCATCTCTCATGGCTTAGGTTGGCGGGTGTTGGAATCTGGCAGCATCTGGAGGGCTACAGGTACTACCCCCCATCCCTTCTATGTTGGAAATTGACCATAGAGAACCAGCTCCAAGACTGGGCACTTCAGAGGGTGTAACTGGTGGAGACAGCAGCCCCAGGATATTGTGTGTGGATGCTGGTCATGTGACCAGCATCCTAACTGCTTGGGCTGCAGTTGATTCATGGATTAGATTACTTGTTAAAAAGATCAACTGAAAAGGAGTCACATTAACTAGGGACCTTTTTAAAAAAAAGTCTATTCTTAATGTAAACCATGCCAATGATAGGCCACATGTTCATGAACGATAATTGCTAAACACCACCACCACCACCACCACCACCACTTATAATTATAATTTATTATTTAAACCCCACCCATCTGGCTGGGTTTCCCCAGCCACTCTGGGCGGCTCCCAACAGAATATTAAAAACATAATAAAACATCAAACATTAAAAGCTTCCCTAAACAGGGCTGCCTTCAGATGTCTTCTAAAAGTCAGATAGTTGTTTATTTCCTTTATTTCCTTGATGGGAGGGCATTCTTTCATGATCCGGACCTCATGAGAATCTCAAGGGCAGATTCCTCCTTCAGACAAACCACTGTATTCTCAGCCATTATGGCCAACCCATTTAAAGCACTCTTATGCCACCTTAGCAGTTGCGGATCTTTCCTTCCCCCAAAGAATCCTGGGAACTGCGGTTTGTCAAGGGTACTGAGAGCTGTTAAGAGACCCCTCCCAAAGCTACAATTCCCCTTTCACAGACTACAGTTCCCAGGATTCTTTGGGGGAACCCACAACTGTTTAAAGTGATATGACACTGCTTTAAATGTATAATGTGGATGGGGACCAGGTTTTGGGTGGTCTGTTGAGTTAGGAGTCTGGAGATGGGTGGTTGTGTGCAGCTGCCCCATGTATTAAGCTACTGACCTAAATGTCCTATGGGGCAGTTGTACACAATTCCAGGCTCATGTCCCAGCAACACCCCCTGCCCCTAACAGCCATAACATGGCTTTCTCCAAAATTGTTAGGGACCAAGCTCTAATTTAAAAAACATTTCCCTGTATAATAAACAAAAACCTGCCCTTATTCCCTTATGGGGAACACAAGAGCCTGTATAGAGTCCTTTGTAGGTTCTCCATCGGTCAGAGAGAATAACAGAGGTCAACCAGAGAATACTGAGAAGCAAAGCAGCTAGTAAGCCTGATTTTTATTGAACTGTTGCAACAGGGTGCTCCCCTCACATGCAGGAGAAGGAGGAGGACGCCAAACAAAGCTGTGCCCACCCTTATATAGACATTTTAAATTGCCCGCCCTGGAGTCCAAGACCACCCCCAGAAACATCATACATACATCACAGAAAGGGCGGTCTACAACAGAAATCTGAGTGTGTTGTTTATCTCCTGTCTGGCAGACCTGTTAATGGTCACTTGAGTGGATACCCTGGGGAGCCTGGCTAGTCTTTTGTAATGACAAATACTTAGTTCCTGAGCCAGGTCACAGGCTTACCCTATTCATACACAGACATACCCTTAAGACAGGATTTGTGAACAAAAAGACAATGGGGAGGCTTTTCCATTTTCCTTTGACCTTGCAGAGAAATATTTGAGGTCAATTTGGGAGGGACAAAATGGTTTCAGGACTTTTTCTGTGGGGTTTCAGACATGTAGTTTATATATGCAGTTATGAACATTTATCTCATATATATATATATATATATATATATATATATATATATATATATGCAGGTTTTGGTGTCTTCGGGTGTCTTCCCGTGTAAGAGTCGGGGTGTCTGTGCGACGTTTCGACGAGGTCTCACTCGTCATCTTCAGGCTGGTGCTTTCGGCTTCTTGTTACTGGAACAGAGCAGAATCTGGTGTTTGAGTTCCTATAAATACTGTTGAGGGGTGTGGTGTATAGCCTCCAACGTTCTGGGCAGAGAGGAAGTTCCTAGATTAGTGTGCCTTTTCTTCTTTTGTTCCTTAATTACTTGAGGGATATCTTGAGTGATTTCATGAGTGATATTCTGAATACCACTGGGTGGGTCATTAAGTGTAGATTAGTTGCTAAAGCTTTTGTGTCTTGACCTCTTGAGCTTGTGAAGAGTTTTTCTGAGAAGATGGCTGTGCTGCATTTAGTTGTGCTCTGGCTTGGCTTCGTGTATAGGGGCGAGCTGTGGTTTTGTGCCTTGTGCCAGCCAGATCTGTGTAGGGATTGCAGGGGGGTGCAGCATCCGGAGGTGCCACTATAGTTTGGCTACTGGATGGAGTCTGTAATATGTCTGTGGAGAGGGTCTGGGTTTGGGTCTGGTGTGGTTGATTGGTGACGGCGTTCTGTGTGCCTCTGGTTCTGGTGTCGGTTTTTGTGGGGAGGGCTAATTTCCAGATGTCTGGCAGGCGGGACGTGTCGTCACGCTTGTTCATGTTGTGAGGGTGTTTCTCTATCTCGATGGCTTCCATGATTATTCTCTTGTGGTGATGTTCCATGTTAAAGAGCAATTTGGAATCTGCAAAATTAATTTCGTGTCCTGTTTCTTTCATGTGTTGAAAGAACACAGCCATCTTCTTTCATGTGTTGAAAGAGCACAGCCATCTTCTCAGAAAAACTCTTCACAAGCTCAAGAGGTCAAGACACAAAAGCTTTAGCAACTAATCTACACTTAATGACCCACCCAGTGGTATTCAGAATATCACTCATGAAATCACTCAAGATATCCCTCAAGTAATTAAGGAACAAAAGAAGAAAAGGCACACTAATCTAGGAACTTCCTCTCTGCCCAGAACGTTGGAGGCTATACACCACACCCCTCAACAGTATTTATAGGAACTCAAACACCAGATTCTGCTCTGTTCCAGTAACAAGAAGCCGAAAGCACCAGCCTGAAGATGACGAGTGAGACCTCGTCGAAACGTCACACAGACACCCCGACTCTTACACGGGAAGACACCCGAAGACACCAAAACCTGCATTCCTGTACCCGTGAAAATCTACGAAAGCATATATATATATATATATATATATATAACCTTAATTTTTTTTATTTCACCTGCCTAGACGAGCTCCTTTACTCCATCTCCATTATGAATAACTCCAAGACAAAATCTGAATATTTGAGAATCAGATGCCATTTCCAAATTGGCTTCAACCACTGTCCGAAGTAAGCCAACGTGAAATGGATACATTTCAAAATGCTTCGAACGATAAACAGGGAATGAAGCAGTCTTAGCAAACCTTTGTTTGAAAAAGAAAAGCATTCTGAATATGCAGACAGATCACAAAAAGAAAACCCACCGTCCATTTCACCATGATTCCGAGAGCAAGCTTTTCTGAGCAACATTTGACCCAGTGGCGTAGCGTGGGTTGTCAGCACCTGGGGCAAGGCACGTAATTTGCGCCCCCTAACCCGTGGATTTTAGCACTTGAGTGTGAGTGCCCCCCCAGGTGTTGCGCCCGGCCCCCCCTGCACCCCCGCTACGCCACTGATTTGACCAGTTCTGGAATAGCGTGAGAAAATGCCACATAGCTCTCTAATTATTAGGAGTTTGCAGTGCATTAATCTACAATTACATCACCCTGAACAGTAACTCAGACGGATTTTATCATGCTTGACGGCCCTCATTTATAGTCATGATTTGTTGTACGGGGGGAGGGCAAGGGGGGGGAGAGGGAGGGCGGTGTTTAGCAGAGTGCTTTGCTTGTTATAGAAATGCATAGGGATTGTAGAGCTTGGCAGAGTGGACTCTTACCTACTCATTAGCTAATTGTACAAGAGGGGGAGGTGTGCAAGGGCCCAGCGCACGGAAGTGAGAATAATGCAGCCCAGCTCCCACTCCTGCCTCTCCCCACAGAACTGTTTGCCAGCGAGCTCGGCTCTCAATGCTGAAGGGTTCGAAAGTTCCCCGTGACTGTGGGTGGCTCTCTCTAAAGCTTGATTGACAAGGCAGCCCATGACTCCTGTGGGTGGTTCTGAGCTCAGTGTGGAAGAGGACTAAATATTGAACCACAAAGTTTGTTCCCTTTATATACAGGACTCACCTCCTGCTATAAAACAAAAACGAAAGTCCCCGAGGGAGGGGAACTGCCACCTCCGAACCAAAAAGAAAGAAAGAAAAGCCTGGTTTGATTGCTAGTTGGAGTTATGACTAGAACAAGATAGCACACACTTTGGATAAGGATCTCTGAACAGCTGCCAGCGTTGTTGAGGAATAATCATTAATTCTGACAGCTGCTCTTAAAAGTGAACAAGGCAGTCCCAACTGAAAGCAACAATCTGTTAAAACACGAGGTTCTTCCGCCGATAGTTTCTAATTTCTAATTGGGAGAGCATAGCTAGAAAGAAGGAATCCAATTATACTAATTGGGCCTCATTTATAATGCACTATTTACCTTCTGGAATGCCGAAATCAACAATTCAGAAGTAAAATCAGGAGGATGTGCTTGTCTGATCTAGTGCAGTTGTAGTATTTTCAAATAAGATATGGAATATATATATATATGTAAGTTTTGCAGTAACCCAGGTTAAAGGTATTTGCAAGCCTTAACAAGGTTCATCTTAGGTTTTCCTCAGCAAGGAATCTGCTTCTGTCTTGTAAAGAAAGGTAGTGGAAAAATCACAAGGTCACGCCTTGGCAGGACCACAGATATTTGTTGGGCCGTTCCTGATGGTGATTACATGATTTAGTTCTAAACAGAAGTGGGAGAACCACACGCAAGAAAATGTAAATTTTCTTCCAGCAATCCTGCTATAGTTTATATTTTGGACTGAACCAGCTGTGTCTCTGCTGCTAATTCCCTGGCCTGGAGTTGAGGGGATGGACAAGGGAATTGCGTGGCCTGTTAATAGTCTGTGACTTGAGTCAGAGCATCTGAGAAACTAACCTTCTAGAACTGCAGTGACATACCAAAGCCATATTTGTATTTTTTCCTTAGTCCTGA
Organism: Podarcis vaucheri; assembly: GCF_965113315.1. NCBI lineage: Eukaryota > Metazoa > Chordata > Lepidosauria > Squamata > Lacertidae > Podarcis > Podarcis vaucheri. The sequence continues at coordinate 119,256,940 of NC_138759.1, read as the reverse complement.
AGGAAGGGTAAAGGTAAAGGTAAAGGTACCCCTGCCCGAACGGGCCAGTCTTGACAGACTCTGGGGTTTGTGCGCCCATCTCACATCTATTGGCCGGGGGCCAGCGCTGTCCGAAGACACTTCCGGGTCACGTGGCCAGCGTGACAACGCTGCTCTGGCGAGCCAGAGCCGCACACGGAACGCCGTTTACCTTCCCGCTGGTAAGCGGTACCTATTTATCTACTTGCCCCCGGGGGTGCTTTCGAACTGCTAGGTGGGCAGGCGCTGGGACCGAGCAGCGGGAGCGCACCCCGCCGCGGGGATTCGAACCGCCGACCTTTCGATCGGCAAGTAACCCTCCCTTAAAGAGAAAGAAGGCCAAGCTGAAATTGAGGATTTCAGTTTTTGTCTCAATAATGCAGATAAATTTGAACTGCATGGCATATCTGATTTTACAAATAAAGAAGGCTTTACAACTTTAAGTCTATGAAAGCTGTAGGATTCTAGTGTGGCTACAGAACAATGTGGGCACATCAACCGTTATCAATTTACCCAGCCAAACAAAGGCTCTTGTATCTATTAGGCCAGGGACTCTTTGTGTGCAGAGGAGTCCCTTTCTTCAGTAGGGACAAATGTAAGGTTGTACACTTAGGCAGGAAGAACAACCTGCACATACATAAGATGAGGGGGACACCTGGATTGCCAGTAGTACATGTGAAAAAGCATCTATGGGTCTTAGAAGGCCACAAGTGTAACATGTCAACAGTGTGATGCAGAGCAGCCCAAAAGGTAATGCTATTCTAGGCTGCATCAACAAAAGTTGTATTCCAATCAAAGGAAGTCACAGTCCCACTCTACTCTGGCTTGGTCAGACAACACCTGGAATACTGTGTCCAGTTGTGGTTGCCACAAGGGATATAGATAAGATGGAATGTGTGCAGAAGAGGGCAATCAAGATCATGGGTCTGGAAACCAAGCCTTATGAGGAATGGTTGAAGGAGCTGGATATGTTTAGCCTGGAAAGGAGACTGAGAGGGAGATATGGTAGCCATCTTAAAATATATTTCAAGGGCTGTCACATGGAGCAAGTTTGTTTTCTCCTGCTCTGTAGGCAGGACCCAAACCAGTGGATCTAAGTTACAAGAAAGGAGATTCTGACTAAACATCAGGAAGAACTTTCTGACACTCAGAGCTATTTGATGGTGGAAATGACCCCCTGGGAGGTGGTGGACTCTCCTTCCTCCTCTTGCTTCCTTTAAGCAGAGGTTGGATGGCCATCAGTCATGTATGTTCTAGTTGAGATTCTTCCATTGCAGGGGGTTGGATGAGATCACCCTTGAGACCCCTTCCACCTCAACAATTTTGTGAGCCACAATATTTAAGTCAAAGAGGAACCACTGGCACTTTTGTGTGGGCAGTATGTTCCTCATCCACTTAGCTGGCAGGGACAGCTCTGCACATATAGCCATGATGTAAACACAGACTTGTCCTCAAGACTTGGTGAATGGAAATGAAGAATTCAGTCTTTATTCTCCTCCTGCTCATTACTTGCTCCATGGCAAAAAATACCACCAGATCACACCTTGTTTGCTTCTTTCTCCTTGTGAAGGCCTAAAACAGTGGAAAGACGGCTCCCAATCCAGCCTTGTTCAGCTCTTCTTCATCATCTTCCTTGCGGTGGGAGGAGTCTGGGAGGCCCCCCGATTACGGACCTCTGACAGTAAGTAGGATCTTTTGTTCATATGGACCAGATGGCATATAAAGAACACAGACAAGGCCTGGAAGTCAGAGCGTTGCATATTGGTGTTAAGTTTTGACTAGCAAGATTCACAATATTATGGCTCTATGTGTAAGGGGAGAGGGGAAGAATGAGACTCTCTAGTACAGTGGTACCTCGGGTTAAGTACTTAATTCGTTCCGGAGGTCCGTACTTAACCTGAAATTGTTCTTAACCTGAAGACCACTTTAGCTAATGGGGCCTCCTGCTGCCGCCGCGCCGCCAGAGCACAATTTCTGTTCTCATCCTGAAGCAAAGTTCTTAACCTGAAGCACTATTTCTGGGTTAGCGGAGTCTGTAACCTGAAGCGTATGTAACCTGAAAGCGCATGTAACCCGAGGTACCACTGTACCTTTCTTTGAAATAGGCCATCAAAAGATCTGCACAATTGCCTGCATAATTTGTCAAAGCTCACCAGTTTCTAGAGAATATTACCGTATTTTTCTCTCTATAACACGCAGATTTTTTCTCCTAAAAAGGAAGGGGAAATGTCTGTGCGTGTTATTGAGCGAATGTGTGGTCCCTGGAGCCAAAAAATCAGGCAAAAATCAAATCGCGCAGTCACGGAGAAGGGAAACCTGAAAAGAGGAAGCGGCTGCTTTCCTGCATTCTGCCTCAGGGTCTTACTGCCCACCCTTTTCTGTTTCGTTGCTGTGTTTGCTCAAACAGAACAAAGAGCAGGGAAAGCCCCTCCCCTCCAGGCAAGCAGAGTGTCAAGCAGAGTGTCGTTCCTTCCTCTCTGTGCTCCGGTGCTGCTGAAAACATGCAGGTGGGGGAGAGAGAGAGAGAGAGAGAGAGAGAGAGAGAGAGAGAGAGCTGGCTGGCTTGGGTGGGGGGAAACTTTTGCCTTCCTTTCCTCCCTCCCGTTATATCCCTCTCCTGCATTCTTAGCCAGCTGCTTCTCTGCACACCCCTCTCGTGCTCCTTGTCCCTTCTGTGTTTTTCCTTCCCTCCCCACTTAAAATGTGGTTACAAAGCATGGATCCACATGGATCCTCAGGATCTTTGCATTGGGTCACCCCAAATTCACCATCAGAGCACATAGCATGTCCATGGCTACAGCCTGCCCCCCAAAAATCACGCACCCACTGTTGCCTGGGGCTGCAATGGTGCAAAAACGTGGTTACAAAGCATGGATCCACATGGATTCTCAGGATTTTTGCATTGGGTCACCCCAAATTCACCATCAGATCACATAGCATGTCCATGGCTACAGCCTGCCCCCCCCCCAAAATCACGCACCCACTGTTGCCTGGGGCTGCAATGGTGCAAAAACGTGGTTACAAAGCATGGATCCACAGGGATTCTCAGGATTTTTGCATTGGGTCACAGCATGAAGCACAAAAATGATACATCCACTGTTTCATTCAGAATGTTTTTTCCCTTGTTTTCCTCCTCTAAAAACGATGTGCGTGTTATGGTCAGGTGCGTGTTATAGAGCGAAAAATATGGTATATATGAAACTGTATGTAAGATAGGACAGCTATATTAAGGGACTTGCAGGAATACAGACAGCAACTTATTTGCATGATTTGCTAAACCACACATACCCAAATCAATAATTTGTAACTTTAGGTCATTCCTCCCTGGTCTGAAGGGCAGAGTGTTTGGGGAAGTCACTTTCCAACAATTTAAGCTATGATTTGGATTCATTAAGTTTGGATTGCTGGTTTGCATAAGTAGGCTGGCTGGCATATCACCAGCTGTACATTTAATTAGAAAAATGAACTAGGAACTGGTGGTTAAAAGCTCTCCTGATAATTTATTATTGTCAGGGGTTCAGGAGCAGAGACGCAGAGAAGGGAGGAAGCAGAGAGCGAGGGGGAGGAATCCGAAGGGAAAATGAGTGATGATGACGACCCGAGATCTCCAAGCCTAAGCAGTGAGTCAGAGGACTCCCAAAAGGGAGCCCCAGTGAGCAGAGCAAGGGGGGGATCCGGGGGGACACCCCAGGAGGAAGGGAACAGAGGAGATTCAGAGAGCAGCAGCTGGAAGTCGGGACCCACGCTCATAACTGAGGGCGGCAGCAGCTGGAAGTCGGGACCCACGCTCAAGACTGAGAGCAGCAGGGAGGAAGGTAGCCAGGCATCGGGTTCCGGAGGCTGTCAGCAGGAGGGAGGGCACGAGTCAGGGGTGGTCACGCCCTCCTCAGAGAGCGAGGCAACGGTTAAGAGGAAAGTAGAGAGTTGGGCGCGCGCGCCAAGTTCAAATGCAGCGGAAGCTGGAGCAGTAAGCAGCCCGGAGAGTGAGCCAGGTCCTAAAGCCCGCCGCAAGGAGGCAGAAGGATCAGGGGGGTCAGCGTCAGAGGAGAGTAGAAGGGAGGAGGCCCAGGGGGGCAGAAGGACCCAGAGACGTAGGGAGAGGCGAAGGAGGTGGAGCAAGGCTAGGGTATTAAGCTGGTGTGCAAGAGGCGGGGACTCAGACGGGTCTTCGCCGACCTAGGGCAGAAGGTGTAGAGCTGCACGCTGCAGTTCGGAAATGAAACCTGTAACTTAATAAAGACTCTTATAAAGTGAACGCTGGCGGACTTGGTCCTATGTGAGCTGGGACTGGGTGGCAGCCCTGACAGTAAGACCCGTCTCTCAAAAGCTTCGGACACCTGATATCTCGCAGCGGAGAGAGAGGCAGCTGGAGGAGGGGATCGGTGTTTGGGAGCAAGCTCACGACGGTTAGCAGAGATGACGGAAGCAGAGACAGTTGCAGCGCTGCAACAGGCAGTTACCCAATTGAACGCGGAGGTACTGGCATCCAAGAAGAGGGAGGAGGATGCGGCAGCCGCCTACAGAGATCTCCACGCCAGGTTTGAAGCATGGGTTAAACACGGGCAGCCAGGACCCAGACCGGAGGGGGTTGGGTTGGCACGGAGAGCAGGAGGGCTTGTGGCTCACTTCGATGGGAATTTACAACAGTACCCCAATTTTCGAGCAGACGTAATGTGCGCACTGCAACTGCTGGCAAAAGACTTTAGAGATGAGGAAGAGAAAGTGGGGTTCATACTATCCCATTTGCATGGGGATGCTAAAGCGTGGCTACGCAATTTGTGGAGGGATAAAGATCCGGCGCTTCAGAATGCAGATGCCTTTATCAAAGCGATGGATGCGTGTTTTTTGTCTACTATTGATGTGGATCTTGCCCGACGGGAGATTCATGGACTAAAACAAGGGAGGGCAAGCGTCCGGCAGTACCACGCCCGCTTTTTTGCGCTGGTCAGTGCCTTAGAGTGGGACCGGGATTCGCCCCCTGTCAGAGACCTGTTCTGGGAGGGTCTAAGCTCTGCGGTCAAGGATGAAATTGCAAGGGGGGAGAGGCCCCGAAGCACGCAGGAGGTGGTCCAAAGGGCGCTGACTGTGGGGGTGAGGCTGGAAGAACGTCCATGGTGCAGAGATGAAGGACGTGGAGGGCGCGAAGCAGCGAGAAGTTTCTCTTTCGTTCCAAGAGAAGCAGCGCGTGCGCAATCCACACCTCCGCCTGGAGGGGGAGGGGAACCGATGGAGGTTGGAGGTGCAAGGGCTCAGTCAGCAGCCAGAGCCCAAGCACCGACAGCAGTGAAAGCGAAGCCTCCTAGAGGGAACAGGAAGTGTTACATCTGCGAGGATCCAGGCCATTTGGCGAAAGAGTGTCCCCGGAGGCTCCACAAGCACACTGCAGCCTCAGCAATGGTGACTGCAGCAACGCAGCAAGGAGAACCACAGCAGGGAAACGACGATGTCTGGCTGGAGACAGAGGCACTGGGGCCCAGCCAGACGCATCAGTGAAGCAGTCCCCAGCGATCTTGCAACCCACGGACCCCCTCCCACCCAAACCAGTAGTGCAGCTCACAGCATCTCTCCAGCTACCCGATGGCGTCACTATCGAAGTGCCGCTTTCTGTGGATTCTGGAAGCAACGCAGACTTTATAGCGCAGGATTTTGTGGAGCAGCACGCTATACAGCTACTGCCTGCCACTCTGCCCCTGCAAGTCGTCACAGTGGATGGCAGAGAGTTGCTAGGGGGGCAGGTGGTGAAGCAAACGCCACCGATGGTGATGCGCCTTGGCAACCACAGGGAAGTCATCAGTTTTAATGTCACCCAACTGTCGGACACGCCCATTGTGTTGGGCATGAGTTGGCTGGACAGGCACAGTCCGACACTGGCTTGGTACCAGAGACAGCTGATCTTCGGCTCCTCTTATTGCGCAGAACACTGCATCCTGCCCAGACAGGAGGGAGAGGAGGAGGAATCACAACTGCAGTTGGGAACGTTGCAAGCAGTCCCCCACAAATACGCAGACTTTCTGGAGGTCTTCTGCGAGAAAGAGGCTGACAAGCTACCACCGCACAGGCAATATGACTGCAAGATTGACCTCCTACCAGGGGCGACGCTGCCGAAAGGGAAGCTGTATTCCATGTCTGAGGACGAATTACAGGAACTCAAACAGTTCATAGATCACAATTTGCAGCGCGGTTTCATCCGGGAGTCCAGGGCAGTAGGGGGCAGTCCTGTTTTCTTCGTGAAGAAGAAAGACACGCCCCAAAAAAGACTGGTGGTGGATTTTCGCCTCTTAAACAAGATGACCAAGCCTTCTGATTTCCCCATGCCCAGGATTGACGACCTACTAGCGACGGTGCGCAAGGGACGCGTGTTCACCAAGTTGGACCTGCGAGGTGCGTACAATCTCATCCGCATGAGGGAGGGCGATGAGTGGAAGACAGCCATGTTCACGCCTCTGGGCACCTACGAATACAGAGTGATGCCGTTTGGATTGCAAAACGGTTCTCACTGTTTCCAAGCTTTCATGCATCATGTGTTGGCGGGACTCCTTTACAAGAAGTGCGTCTGCTTTCTGGATGACATCCTGATATTCTCCGAATCGCAGCAAGCCCATGACCAAGATGTTCGGGAGGTGCTGAAGAGGCTGCAGCAGCATAGACTGTACGCCAAACTGGAGAAGTGCCAGTTCGACACGACGGAGGTGGATTTCTTGGGTTACAAGTTGTCGGACAAGGGGCTAGCCATGGACAGCGCCAAGGTTCGTGCGGTGTTGGATTGGAAGAGCCCGCGCAACCGGAAGGAGGTCCAGCGGTTTGTCGGCTTCGCCAACTTCTATCGCAAGTTTATCAAGGGGTTCGCGATGCAGACGGCGGCCATTACGGACACGCTAAGCTCCAAGAAAAAGAAATTCATCTGGACGGAGCAGGCGGAGCAGTCCTTTCAGGCACTCAAGCGTCTCTTCGCGTCGGAAGAGCAACTGCTGCATATCGACCCCAGCAGACCGATGCGGGTAGAGACAGACGCGTCCGATAGAGCAGTGGGAGCTGTCCTGCTGCAAAGGGATCCACAGGGGGTCTGGAGGCCGGGAGCGTTCTACTCCAGAAAGCTCAGCAAGTCGGAGCAGAACTACACCATCTGGGACAGGGAGTTGCTGGCCATTCATGCAGCTTTCAAGGCGTGGAGGCACTTCCTGATCGGCGCCAAGCACACGGTGCAGGTCTGCACGGATCACAAGAATCTGGAGCACTGGCGCACGGCTCAGTTCCTGAACCAGAGGCAGATACGTTGGGCGGAGTTCTTTGCTGACTTCAACTTCCGAATAGAGTACGTCCCAGGCGACACCAACGTCATGGCGGATGCACTGTCCCGCAAACCGCAATACCTCGAAGAGGCGACGCCAGCGGCAGCCATGCACATCTTCGCGCCAACAGCGTGGGCGTGCGCTTCAGCCACAGTAGACCTGGATGCGGTGCGGCGGGCGTTGCAGGACGACTCCTTCGCGCAGGCGAAGATGGCAGAGGTGCACAAGGGCACGGCGAAGGGCGACGAGTTCCAGATACGAGACGGCTTGCTCTTACGTAAAGGGGCCATCTACGTGCCGGGAGACGAACTTCGCGCCAGGGTACTGCAGCAGCTGCACGACGCACCCACGGCCGGGCACTTTGGCACGGAAAAAACGGTGGAATTAGTCGCAAGGGACTTTTGGTGGCCCAGACTGAGAGGGGAAGTCGCGGACTACGTTGCGAGGTGCGACACCTGCCAGAGGGCCAAACCGGTGCACAAACCACCGGCGGGACTGCTGGAACCGCTGCAAACGCCGTTTGAACCGTGGGAGAGGGTGGCCCTGGACTTTGTTACGGATCTACCCAGCTCGAGAGGCAAGACAGCTGTACTAGTGGTGGTGGACTTGTTCACCAAGATGGCACATTTCATTCCGTGTGCGAAGGTGGCCACGGCGGAACAAACCGCCAAACTGTTCATAGATCACGTGTTCAAAGTGCATGGTCTGCCGCGGTCTATCCTGTCCGACCGCGGGCGCCAGTTCGTCTCGAATTTCTGGCAGAAGCTGATGAGTTTTCTAAATGTCAAGGTCGATCTGGCATCAGCAAGACACCCGCAGACCAACGGGCAAGCAGAGAGGGTCAATGCCATCATGCAGCAGTACCTGAGATGCTATGCCAATCAACAACCTGCGACCTGGGTGGATTACCTGCCGCTCGCCGAGTTCGCTTACAACAACACGAAGCACGTGTCCACAGGGGTGACGCCGTTCTTCGCCAACAATGGGAGGAATCCCAGAACCTTCCCGGGACGGGAGAGAGTGGGGGACGGAGAACCACAGACGGCGGACGCGTTCGCGTCAGAGTTGCAGGCGGTACACGATCAACTCAGACGGCAGCTGGAGCTAGCTAAGCACGCCTACAAGGTGCAAGCTGACAAGCACAGGCGGGTTGGCGAAGAGATCCAAGTGGGAGACTGGGTCTGGTTGGCAGCCCACGCAGTGCCGACCAGGTCACTAGCCAAGAAGAAGTTGGGGCACAAGCAAATTGGTCCGTACCAAGTCGAAGCACAGATCAACCCGGTAGCCTTCCGACTGGCGCTGCCGGAGGGTTCCAGAATGCATCCGGTGTTCCACAGGTCGGTGCTCACTCCCTACAAGGCACCTCACAGATTCCAGGAGCCAGGGACGGCACCGAGTCCGTTCCGGGAGCGGACGGAGACGCGAGGGGTGACGCAGCAAGACCCCATCAACGAGGTCACGGAGATTTTGGACTCCAGATGGGGGGAAGAGGGAGTCGAATACCTCCTAGCCAGAGAGGGCACCCGGGCCAGCGCCAATAGCTGGGTGCCAGACTACGCTTTGGAGGAACCCCTGCTCAAGGACGAGTTTCATGCCCTTTTCCCACACAGACCCATGCCAGCGAGCTTCTTCGACGACTGGCTGTTCACGCCCACACTTTCTTCCAGCACGTTCCATGGATTCGACTCGGACGGGGAACCCGCACTGAGCACCCGTTCCCCAGAAGGATCGCCGGCGGGTTCGGCGTCAGACACCTCGTATTGGTGGGACGATCGACCGGAGGAGCAATGGCGCCGGAAGTGGCTGGAGATGCCAGGTCGAGCGACCGACGCAGAGACTGACATGGACGTGTTCGGGGAGGACCTTGGGTTCGAGCACGGCGGTACAGAGATGGAAGCGGAACAGGTCAACGTCGGCGACCGCGAGGAGGAAGACTCGGAGGTCTTCAGTTGGCGGCCAACCACGGGGAGCGAACTGTATCCGGCATTCCCTCCCGTGATGATGGAGCACCCAGCACCCACACCTGAAAGCGGGGAGGGGGGAAGGGGGGGCTTCGAGGGGGGGATGGATGTCAGGGGTTCAGGAGCAGAGACGCAGAGAAGGGAGGAAGCAGAGAGCGAGGGGGAGGAATCCGAAGGGAAAATGAGTGATGATGACGACCCGAGATCTCCAAGCCTAAGCAGTGAGTCAGAGGACTCCCAAAAGGGAGCCCCAGTGAGCAGAGCAAGGGGGGGATCCGGGGGGACACCCCAGGAGGAAGGGAACAGAGGAGATTCAGAGAGTAGCAGCTGGAAGTCGGGACCCACGCTCATAACTGAGGGCGGCAGCAGCTGGAAGTCGGGACCCACGCTCAAGACTGAGAGCAGCAGGGAGGAAGGTAGCCAGGCATCGGGTTCCGGAGGCTGTCAGCAGGAGGGAGGGCACGAGTCAGGGGTGGTCACGCCCTCCTCAGAGAGCGAGGCAACGGTTAAGAGGAAAGTAGAGAGTTGGGCGCGCGCGCCAAGTTCAAATGCAGCGGAAGCTGGAGCAGTAAGCAGCCCGGAGAGTGAGCCAGGTCCTAAAGCCCGCCGCAAGGAGGCAGAAGGATCAGGGGGGTCAGCGTCAGAGGAGAGTAGAAGGGAGGAGGCCCAGGGGGGCAGAAGGACCCAGAGACGTAGGGAGAGGCGAAGGAGGTGGAGCAAGGCTAGGGTATTAAGCTGGTGTGCAAGAGGCGGGGACTCAGACGGGTCTTCGCCGACCTAGGGCAGAAGGTGTAGAGCTGCACGCTGCAGTTCGGAAATGAAACCTGTAACTTAATAAAGACTCTTATAAAGTGAACGCTGGCGGACTTGGTCCTATGTGAGCTGGGACTGGGTGGCAGCCCTGACAATTATGTTTATTCTTTATGCCACAAGAAAACTGTTTTAGCCCCAAGGCCACACTCCACACTGGCTGCGTGCTTCACACCCTCAAGTTTTTTTTGCTTGCCTTGAATACGTCCTTTGAACTCTTGCTCACCTGGAGGGAGGATAGAGAGGGATATGTGTGCAGAAATCAGCCTACTATGGGGAGGTGAAATTTGCTTTCATTTCTCTGCCCACTTTCACTTCCAGCTGCACCAGCCACTGGCAAAAGGGAGTGAAGCCTCAGCCTGAAAATGGTTCCCCAATCCACTAACAGCCTGATCTTGTGTTGAGTTAGGCATGTTTAAGTTCAAGATTTCAATAGGCTAAAGCTTAACTCTGTTTACGAGAGAACAGGGAGGGTTGTAAAGTTCCAGTCTTGTGCATTTATTACAGTCATACCTCGTGTTGCGCTGGCTTCACTTTGTGGCTTTTCAGGTTATGAACGCGGCAAACCTGGAAGTGTTTATTTCTGGGTTCACCACGCGCATGGACGCAATCTGCACGCTTCGCGCATGCGCAGGAGCGCTCTATCGCGCTTCGCAGTGGTGTTTTACTTACAGACTTTCCAGGGTGTGAATGGCACCCTGAAACGGATCACGTTCGTAAGTAGAGGTACCACTGTATTTGGGAATAGGCTAAACTGAGAAGTCAAGTAAAGGTAAAGGTAAAGGTACCCCTGCCCATACGGGCCAGTCGTGTCCAACTCTAGGGTTGTGCGCTCATCTCACTCTAGAGGCCGGGGGCCAGCGCTGTCTGCAGACACTTCCGGGTCACGTGGCCAGCGTGACAAGCTGCATCTGGCGAGCCAGCGCAGCACACAGAACGCCGTTTACCTTCCCGCTGGTAAGCGGTCCCTATTTATCTACTTGCACCCGGCGGTGCTTTCGAACTGCTAGGTTGGCAGGCGCTGGGACCGAACGACGGGAGCTCACCCCGCTGCGGGGATTCGAACAGCCGACCATACGATCGGCAAGTCCTAGGCGCTGAGGTTTTACCCACAGCGCCACCCGCTTCCCACCGAGAAGTCAAGTAGGACTTGTCAAATAAGTGTGTTTTTGTTTGGGGTGGGGGAATGGGGCAAAAATGCAGCCAGACTTGGTAAGGTTCCAACGCAAAACTTTAATAAATTAATACACATGCCCAATAAAAATACAAAATTACCATTTAAAACAACAACAAACCAGTCTTCATTCGTTCAGTTTGCCACCTTTAACTGGATCTTTACAAAAAAAGGCATGACTTAAAAGTGGCAGCCACAACGTAAAAGAAAAATGCACGCCATTGTTAAAACAAATGCTATAGAACCCAGCTAGAAATTACCGTATTTACTCGAGTCGAATGCACCATCAAATCTAATGCACGCCTCAATTTTTCAGCACCCTGGGGGTGGGGGAAGGATTTGCTGGCGAATGTAAATGTGCTATCAAATCTAATGAGCCCCTTAAATTTCTCAACATAATTTGGCCAAAAAAGGCACGCAATAGATTTGAGTAAATACGGTATCTTTCAAAGTAGGCTAAGAATGAGGGGTGATGTCAATGAAGAGCTAGAGGTCTTGGTTCACTGCAATCTGCTCCCCCCCCCCCCCCGCAACTGAAATATCAGAAACCAATTACGGAACGTAGTAAGAAACCCACAACAGATTTACACTGAGAAACATGCTAAAGTACAATCACAGACTATTCCAGAACACAGAAGCTGTGCTGTTCCTGTTGTGTCCTTTGCAGCAGAAGCCTCACAAGAGAGGGTAAAAGAAGGAGGAGATCTATTTCAGTTTGAATTTCCTGTACTATGATGAAACCCCCCAGACCTATTTAGTACTGGAAAGTACAATATATGTTCCCAACATTGTCTGAATGATACCACACAAGCAACGATAAACAAGCACCTTTCATACATCAAAAACCTCACAATCAGAATTCCGCTGCAGGCTCCACTTCAAAATATTCCTTCATCTTCCCCGGATTCTCTTTTTTCTTTTTCTTTTTTGCAGTTCATTTAAAAACATACATGCACACCCACACCCACAAACAAGTTCAAAATAAAATATCTTCGTTTTTTATAAGCATCTCCACCACAAGTCTCTGGTAACGGATATCGTTCAGGGCAGCCATCGCATCAAGTTCCGGCGCTCGCATCAGCGTTGGTCCAAAAACAATGCCCAGGTTCTCTGCGTTCATCAGATTCTCTTTTTCGTGGAGCGTCACCCTGAAACAAGGAGGGCTACAGTTAAAACACAAAGCACTGGGAAGACATTATTGGTAGCTGCCAGATTGATCTCACAAACATGGAACCAGAAACACAAACCACATTGATGCTACTAATTAAATGTCATAATGCATTTTGCCCTATTGGCAGCTGTATGTCGTCATGGCAGATATTCTCCCCAGCGGCAGAGCAAGCCGATTGGGCGCCTGGGGCAGTGCATGTGCCCAGGGGGAGGGCCAGCTGCCTGTGAGGGCGGGGCAAACTGGGGCAGGATGCTCCACGGGACCTCCGCAGAGAATGCCTACCTCTTCCCACTCAGCTGCCCTACAGCTGAGGGCGAACCGTTTGGGGCAGCGGGGATCCTGCGTGCGCCCAAGTCACTCCATCGCTCCCAGGAGAGACGTGTGGCTCGGATGCGCTGCAGGCCCCGTGGTGAGTGCCGCCCGCCATTTTGTCACCCCCCCAGTGGTGACACCCAGGGTCGGCCTGCCCCCACCGCACCCCCTTCCCCCTGCCCCTGATTCTCCCCTCTCTACCCCATTTCCAGACAGTCTGCCTTATGGTCACTGCTTTACAGAAATCCAGTTGGCAAGACTTGGTGGGACACTTGAGTCCCAACTACAGGAACCCTGAGAATTACAGTTTTGCAAAGGCGTTATCATTCTCCAACGAACTCTTCTCATGAAAACTAGTTTCTTTTGTTAGTGCAGCAGGGGGTTCGATTCACATATGGGGTCCAGAAAACCCTGTTTGTGTTGATAATTCTGTACTCTTAAGATCTGACCTTACAACAATTACAGCACGTGAAATCTGATGTTAAAAGGGGGTCCTTGTGTTTGTAAACAGGGTTAGAAATCCAGATATCTAAGCCAGGCACCAAATGGCTCCTTAAACCCAGGGTTAGAGTTACCAAAAACAGAATGCCTCTTTGCCATTTGGAGGCCATACGCCATGAACGTTTTATTTTTTAATAGGACTTTTTGGTTCCTGAAATTCATTTTGATTGTGCAGATAAAATATAATGGATAGAATTCTACAGGATGTGTTGCTAGGATGTGAAAACAGGCAAGACCCAAGGATCCCCAGGCAGGCAAGTCCAGATGGTGGAGACGACCGGCACCATCCTGGTATCTGGGCATCTTCACTTGGTCGCAAATGGCCAATGGCCAGGTGCAAAATGCTCCTGGTGCTTGGCAAATTTTGAACATGTTGGAAACTACTGCCCTAAAGGACTACTGTGAGACGGATATCCCCTTATGGGCTCCTTAGAGCAGCCTTTCTGAACCTGTGGGTCCCCAGATGTTGTTGAACTACAACTCCCATCATCCCTAGCTAGCAAGGCCAGAGCTCAGGGATGATGGGAGTTGTAGTCCAACAACACCTGGGGACCCACAAGTTGAGAACCGCTGATATAGAGGAAGGATCAAAGTCTAGAATTGAAAGAGGCCACGTGCTTCTATAGAAGCACACACACATCCCTTTTCATGTTATAAACAGTAAAATGGAATAAATATAAAGCACACAAGGCAAACCATCTAAAATGCATCGAATAAACATCTACGATACACAATCTATGTAGTAAATGACAGGAAAAGTGATTGTCTCCCTCTCTTCGGACTCCATTTGAATGGCGCAGCATGCAAGCGGCTGTCTTGAGAGGATACAGTACGCTTTACGGCAGTTAATTGCCTCTCAGAACAAATTAATATTTGTAAATTAGCTGGTGAACAGATTAAATTCATATCGCAGGATTACAACTCAAAATCCCCATCAAGGGCACACATATATAACTAAATGCCCACTGCTGAGAAGTCTGTGAATTATAAATAAAACATCAGCAGCCCCCTCTCCACCGTGTTCTTTCTATATTACAGAGTAAAATAAAGTTCAGACACCTATCATGATAGCTAGGAGCTGATAACTGTTTGGCATATTGTTCTGAAGCTGGCCAACTTCTGCAGTTTCTATTTACAGCGACTCCAAATATAGCCAAGCAGGCTGACCAACTGAATTTGATAACAAGACTTCATTAGCTGTTCCCTCATCGCAACACGTCTTTGTGAGCATGCCTATAAAAAGTTATATGCTGCTTATGTACCTATGTGAAATGGGTACGGCTGAATTATTCTTGCATCTGTGGTAAAGGTAAAGGTAAAGGTACCCCTGCCCAAACGGGCCAGTCTTGCCAGACTCTGGGGTTTGTGCGCCCATCTCACATCTATAGGCCGGGGGCCAGCGCTGTCCGGAGACACTTCCGGGTCACGTGGCCAGCGTGACAACGCTGCTCTGGCGAGCCAGAGCCGCACACGGAACGCCGTTTACCTTCCCGCTGGTAAGCGGTACCTATTTATCTACTTGCCCCCGGGGGTGCTTTCGAACTGCTAGGTTGGCAGGCGCTGGGACCGAGCAGCGGGAGCGCACCCCGCCGCGGGGATTCGAACCGCCGACCTTTCGATCGGCAAGCCCTAGGCGCTGAGGCTTTAGCCCACAGCGCCATCTGTGGTAGTCATAAGGAAATTCTGTGTGGAAATTTCTTGGCTATTGCTATAGAAAAGAGCAGGTTGACCTTCACACGAAATAACAAGTTTTTTGGAATTCTATCAGAAACTACTCTCTTCCTCCTTTCTCGCCTCTTTTGCTGTTTGCATTTGCTTTTTTGCACATTTGACTTTTAAAGAGGATTTTGATTGCGAAATTATACTTGCATGAGTGGAGTTTGTATTTAGAGAATACTTTTTAAAGAATAAACCACTACAAATCATATCTGAAGTGGCAAGTGCACATTTGTCAATGGATCCCATTAATATCTCGCTGAGCTTCTAAAGGAAAATGGTGCTGTTAATAAAAGGGAATGAAAAATCGTTTTGGGTGTGATAGAGAGAAAGTACCCCCCCCTCTTTTTTGTTACCTTTAATAGAAAGAGAGGAGAGCAGGCCTTAAATGTGCTTCACGTGGTCTGGATTGCGGCTTTCCTTATCCATAGCAAAGATGTTAATTTTTCCAAATTAAGAACCAAAGCTTGTGCCAAGAACTAAAAATGGTTGTTCAGAGAACAGGGCACACTACTGAAATATATATAAAAAAATTGTCCAGTAGCACCTTAGAGACCAACTAAGCTTGTTCTTGGTATAAGCTTTCGTGTGCATGCACACAAAAGCTTATACCAAGAACAAACTTAGCTGGTCTCTAAGGTGCTACCTGAATCTAGGGCACACTATCATTACTGGAATTTTATTGGCTGGGTGCAGCAATCCTAAACCCTGGGCTTGGAGCACTGGGCAGAGCAACTACTGCACCCAAAACTTTGCTGCTCATGCCAGCCAGGGCTGAAGATGTGGCAGAGGGGATTGCTCATTTTTAATGTTTCAATTACAGACTGGCACAGCTGAGTTGGTTCAGCCAGATTTCGACTTTGAAACCATATGCCAAGCCATACTCAATGTGGTAGACAAGAAAAACAGTGTTGGGCATAATGCGATAGTCCATGTAACTGGGAAAGACAAATTACCGTATTTTTTGCACCATAACACTCACTTTTTTCCTCCTAAAAAGTAAGGGGAAATGTCTGTGCGTGTTATGGAGGGAATGCTAATGGGTGGCATGCCTACGGATTTTCTTCCTCTAAAAACTACGTGTGCGTTATGGTCGGGTGCGTGTTATAGAGCGAAAAATACGGTAACTACCTGAAGATCCAAAGTTTGCATGTACTAACTAAAGGCATGGTTGCTTTGGGATAATCAGAATATTACTTTGCATTGTTTTTAATGGCCAGAATGCTATCCTCCCAAAGAAAACTATATGATCAAATAAAGTTCCTCAAAAGAGGGGGAAATAAGATGTCTTTTTGGCGGAAAAAAAAGTTTTTGCAAAGGAAAACAAAAACCCAAACTAGAGAGGATTAGGATTACACTCTCAGGGAAGTTTAGATTTTTGAACAGTGGCATGCGGTCAGTGCAACGCCAGCACCACACTCTAACCAACTGAGCTATCCAAAGGGACAGATCTCACCTGTTCTTCAGTTGAGGGGAGCAAAAACAAAGAGGCATTTTATTGGGTCTCTATTTTCAGAGGAAATAAATGGGGACAAGGGACTGTGCTGTGTGACCTCACAAGGGCTAAGTAATTCAAAAACCAATCTATGATCATTCCTCTGAATTCACAAGCAGCCTCGTTTGACATGGAAACACTCGCATTGTTTCGTAAATAGTTACATGAAGGGGGAAATATGGAATTCACACTTCTTGTTGAGAATTTGCTTATCAAGGCTCAACACATGAATAGGGCACAAAGGGTGACATTCCAGTGCTGTCTCTCCTATTGCCAGAAGGCATCCACCTACAGAATTGGGAAGGAGGCAATTTTACGGCAATTCTTCCTTCTGCTGCAGCTCCTTTCCTTCTCTAAATCAGCTTTAGAAGTTTGGGGGACCCTCCAGTTCCTACATTTTTTTGGGGGGGGGGGACACACATGTGACTGTAGGGAGGAGGAGAACTGCTGAAAATTGCCACTCCCTATAGAGTAATGCCTTCCATCACTGGAGTCCTGCCCTTAGGATTTAATGCCTGCAGCAGTTGGCCCAAGAACCAGAGGCAAGAAACACCCAAGAGAAACTAAGAAGGACCATTCATTTCCATACCTTTTTAAATGCGCCATGAGATACCGTAAAGTTTCACAGTGAGCAGGAGGCAGCAGTTTCAGGGCTTCGTGAAGTATTTCCAGCTGTTCGTCAGGATCCGTGGTTTCTAAAACAAGAAATATCTGATCAAATTGAAGCCAAAATATGTGGGGGTTTCAGGAGTTTGGGCAGTCTTCCCAGATAATTCTAGTTTATTGTAATTAAACAGATGATGAGGAATGGTTTGTGAAGCGGAGAGTTGCTCCGCAGCTCTCGAGTTTTAAATTAGTTTTAACTCAACTAATCAATATTTTACCAAGTGGAGACCGGAGGATGGAGTCCTGATTTTATCTGCCCTCGGAGTCTGTTTTTAATGAATTTAGACTCATTCACGAAGGGAGTATTGCATGACACAGTGTTTTTCAGATATGGGCAGCTAGCCTGTTGGTCAGATACCTGAAGAAGTGTGCATGCACACGAAAGCTCATACCAAGAACTAACTTAGTTGGTCTTTAAGGTGCTACTGGAAGGAATTTTTTTATTTTGTGTATAATAAAATGTTACTCTAGCTTAAACACACACAAACACACAATCCCCACAAGTTGCTTGACTCTACAAAAACAAAACCTATGGAGAATCTAGAGGTAATAAACAGTAAAAAAAAAAATCACTAAAAGGGAGGGGGGACAAAGTTCACTTGAAAAATAGTATAAACTAAAACTTACTTGCAGAATCTATAAACTTTGGGTAGGCATCGTATGTGATTAGCGGAATTGGCAAATCCCTGAAGTACAGTTTAAGTGCACCTGTGATAATATTGATATCTTCATATGTATTCACAGAGATGTCTGCTTTTTCCCCATCTGTAGGTAAAAACGAGGGAGAAAAGGGGGTGGGGGAGAGGAGAAACAAACAATGTAGGAGGATTATTTTCATACAAAATTGAACATTTACTGGTGTTCACCTTTTTGCTGTCCCAGCAAGCCTTTTGTAAACAACTCCAGTACTATATTGGCATAGGTTTCAGCCCTAAGTCAAGTACACTTAAACCAGCTTGTTCTTCTTTTCACAAGACGTTATAAATTAAATAATGATTGCTTTACACATTAAACCAAGTCTTTCTTCCTTACCGGCGAATTGGTACAGATAGTGAGAATGTTAATTTACGTTTACCTTGATTTGCAAGAGCGATTCCTTTACTAAGTGAGATGACAATGGCTGGATAAATCAGCCACAAACACTACTCTGTCCTCTGCTCAGTAATCAAGGCCAATTCACCAGCAGTGGCGTAGCGTGGGGGGTGCAGGGGGGGCCCGGCCGCACCGGGTGCAACATCTGGGGGTTAGGGGGCGCAAATCCATGGGTTAGGGGGCGCAAATTACTTGCCTTGCCCTGGGTGCTGACAACCCACGCTATGCCACTGTTCACCAGACCTCATACTGTCAACGTAAACAATGGCTGGTATGCCAAAACCTACCTTAGGTACAGTAGATCTGCATCTACTGGTCAACCTATGGTTGATTTGCAGTAGACTGGAAAAGATCCCTAAAACTTGAGTTGTTTAACAGCAGGAGCAATGAAATGCCTCCCAGTCCTAAATTTTACTTCTGAAATGAAGGAAGCTTGGGGTACCTAGGAGTGATTGTTTGGTGTGTTGAATGGCATCCAGTTGTGGAACTTGAAACCAATTCCTGACCTAAGAATTATTTTCATGCTAAGATTTCGGAATGGATGGATCTTGATCATAGCTGCACTAAACCATAGAATTGTAGAGTTGTAAAGGAAGCACAGGGGTCATCTAGTCCAAACCTTTGCAATGCAAGAATCTTTTCCCCAACCTGGGACTTGAATCCACAACCCTGAGATTAAGAGTCTCATATCACAAGCTTTGCAAGTCCACTCCATTTTAAAAATGGTCTGCTATCTGGTGTGGGTGCTGCGCTTTGGAGTCTTGGCCACTGTGTTGGATGTAAAAGCTAAAACATCCAGTAAGCAATATTACCTCGGTCAAAAGCCATTTTGACATCTTCAATTAGGTCACTGAATCCAGATACTCTGTAGAGTCCTTCAGAATTGAGACCTGTAAAAAAAATAAATCACTCAATTAAACTTAGATATTTATCTTTTCTACAGTCACATTTCTTTACTGCTAGCAACGCATAAATCTGAGCTGAGCTTTAAAAGCCACATCTTCCTTTCTGAGCATAAATTTCACTGCCAGCTCTCAATCCTAAATATGTAACACTGTTGTGATCAGCACACAATAATTTTACACAAACATATTTATGATAATGGTCCTTGGAATGAGGAAGATGTCATCAAATCACAAAGGAATTTGAAAACAAACCACTCACATTAGAATATCCAAGCTTATTTACATATATTTAAATATCGTAAGAGCAACATTCAAGCAAAGAATCATTAGCAGGGGTAGACGTTGAGGAGGAAATATGTAATTATAGTGCCTAGCTATAAATATATAATTTACCTGTTGTTTTCCACAGAAATATATTGGGAAGAGCGCATTTGTGCAAGTAGAACAAGAGATCACTCAACAGCAGGCATAAATATTAAAGCACTGGAAAGAATATTTTTTGTAACTTGTACCATTAAAGAAACAATAACGGGGATTCAGCAGAGACATTACATTAAAAAAAAACAAAACCCAATGCAAAGATAAGCATGAATTGCTCAGGGAAATGGGTATGTATTTGTAAGATGTGTCATGCAAAACAGTTTCAAACTTAAAATTCAGCTAAACCGGATCAATCTAAAGCAGAGTTTTCCAAACTCTACATGTCGGTGACACACGCATCATTCTGCGACACAGCAATTCAGTTTTACTAGCAAACCGGAGGTTAAACTAACCCTTTACCAGCCCCTGGGAGGAGTGTTCGCACGACACACCTACACACTGCAGCCGACATGCTCACACAGTTTGGAAAGCTCTGATCTAAAGGAATTATAAGAAAAGGCAACAATATCATTTAAGGATGCCTTACCTCTTGATTCAATCTCTCTAATGCACATGTCTACAACCATTGGTCTCTTCGTGAAGTGCGCTTTTACTAGTGTAGTGAGATCACAGCTGTACACTTTTTTGACATGTTTCAGGTCTGGCTTGCAGTCGTTTGGGACCATCTTGGAGCATTGCTTATGAACGTTTAAGCCACAATCTGGTGGGAAAAGAATACAAGCAACAACAACAACAAAACGGTTAGCCCAACATTTAGTGCTATGAAATCCTAGAGAGTCTGCTATTTTAAGGATCTCTTAAGTGACTGCATGAAGTACAGGACCTGTACACAGTTTGAAGAATATTATCACCTTGGTTCTACATGTCTATAACCGGTTATCAGCATATACTTCAATATGACTTCATTGCAAGTGATGCTGCAATGAAGTGATGCTACAGAATGAACCTATTCCCCTCTGCAGCCAAAGCGCATGTTCTTTCATCAAGCTATGCTCATCTTGCGTGTGTACAAAGTGGCCTTGAGTGTTCTGTGTTTAGCAGCAACCCCTTTATATAAACTAATCATCCAAAATTCACTGTCAGTCCCCTTCACAGCTTCTAAAACCACCAGTCCTTTCTATCTTATTTTCAGATTATCCAAATGTTTTCTAGCTTCTCAGGCCACCAAGGCAAAGATTACACTATATGGAATTTCATAAACCGCGAGAAAGCCTAGAAACATGATGAAATAGATTCTCAGATACTGCAGGTTGAAATGTCTCAGATAAGCCATTCTTCCCTTGCACTTTTCCAGGGCATCAATGGAAAGACAATATTTAAGAACAGAAAATATCGATTCTCGCACTCTCCAGTGAAAGCTGTAATAATGTCCTTTCATTAATGCATGAGCAAACACAAGACCTGTAAGCACTGTATATTAAGATTGCCCCACAAGGACCCATTTCAAATATTTGCTGAGAGTACAATAAGCAAAGCTGTCATTTTCTCTTCCACTGCTGATTTGATTTTAGTCAGCCCTAACCTTCTTCTTGCTTCTAATTCACTGGAATATATATAGTTGCTGAATGAGCTTTATAGAAAAATCCTCATATGTTAATGCACGGCCATCGTATTTTATCAAAGCTACGCTGGGGAAGGGTAGGCATTCTGTCACTTTTGAGAACAAATAGAAACGGAAATAATAATAATGTATATGCCCCTCAAAAAGACAACCAGAGAGTTCCTTCAGTTTTATGATCGCCATGAAATCAAAGCAGGATTTGGGGCAAGTGGATGAAATAAGCTTCAGCTAAGTCCCACCTGGGGCTAATTTTGGATCTGTGGAAAGAAAAAAACAATGTACTTGCATTTGCTCATATTAGCTTCCATTTAGTTGGTTAAAAATGCTGGGGAATCCTCATTTGCTGGTACTGGCAGCCTAGTGGCACACCAAGTATTCTACAGATATTAATTGACCCACAAATGATAAGAGACAATTGTGGCGATAACCATCCTAAGGAAGACTTTTTGAAGGAAAGAATCTATATTATTTTTTTCAAGCAGCTCTCAGTCTCATTGCTCTCTCGATAAATCTGGCAACCTTCTCTGTTGTCGAGCTGTTCTGGCCGGCTAGGAGTGAGAACAATTTGGCTTCACAAGAGCGGCCCGGGATGGCAGATAGGAGCGGCGTGATGGTCTCGTCCCTGAGATCTTTATATAGGGAGCAAGACAAGAGAATGTGTGGCACAGTCTTTATGTAGCCAGCTCCACAGGGGCAGAGCCTGTTCTCGAATGAAATTTTTTGATATCTACCTTCAAGAACAGCTGAGGGTAACATATTTAGTCTGGCCAGTGTAAAGGCCCGCCTGAGTTTTGGAATGGTTAAGGTAGACAAATAAGGTGCCCGAAAATCAAAGTGGGAGGGGGGCAGATAAGCGTACCAAGCACTGAATTTCTTAATATAGGCCAGATTATTCTGCTGCTCAATATCCTTCATGCGCTGGTCAATAATGGTTTTTGCCTTGGGGAGACCCATTTTCAGGAGATCTGTGCTTGGAGGCCACATGTAAGTAGTTTTTGATGCACTACTTTGGACCACCGACTTCTGTGAGCATCTCGTGCTACTAGAGGTAGCAGTCTGGATGGGTTTAAATTTAGGCGAAGCCAATAGTTGAATGTTCTTAACCAGGTTCGGGTTTCGACGGCGAGGAGGCCAGTCTCCAGCCGTAGGGCCGCATTTGGTGCACATGGTGGAATGGCTAGAATCTGTCTCTGTCTTAAGAATTTAGACTGGACCGTTTCAAGTGTGCGGCAATGATTTCCCGTCCAGATTTGGGCCCTGTAGAGTAATTGCGCCAAGGGTTTTGCTTGAAAGACCCCCAGAGCTGCTGGGATATATGTCTGCCCCCCTTCGTAAAGTAAAAGCGAGACAGTATTTTGGCGCTTTGAGATGCTTTCCCCCTAGCATAATAGGTCATAAGATTTTATGATAATTATATTTCTAATGTATTTTTGTCGGTGTTTGTCCTTTGATGCTATGGCCTGTCGGCTACGCAAATAAAGTCTTCTTCTTGTTGTTGTTTCAAAGATGATGGCAAACCACCAAGGATAGAACTTGCAAGGTCTGTTCAGGGTCGTCAACCCACCCTGCTCTTGCAGAAAAGTACTGCCTTTTATTTCCCAAATGGCCCATCGGTTGTGCAAGAATGCTAGGTATGGGTCACTTGCAGCTGCAAACAGTGGACGCATGCTCGCCGCAAGACATCTGGGCAAGGAGCCTGGTACGTTGGAGAAACTAGTCAGCATTCCACTTGCAACCCCCTATTATCTGTTGCTAATTTCATTTATAGCCAACCTTTCCTTCAAAGGGCTCAAGGATGGCATGCGTAGTCCCCCTTTCCCCATGTTATCTGCTCAACAACCCTGCAAAGTCTGTTGGCCGTAAAAGTATGTGCAATGTCTCTTTTTTCAAGTTACATTTTCTACAGATCAGTTTCATTTGTTGAGACGTTAGTGTTACCTTAGGAAGAAAAGGGGGAAAGAGGTGGAGGGGGCATGGTGGGTGGGGTCGGGAGGTGATATTTCTATTTTGCTTAACGTATGTGTGGGGTTTTGTGTCAGCGTCGCTTGTGCGGGTTCTCTTTACTATTTGCTTGTGTTCCTTTGGTGGTGAGAGAGGTTGGGGTTGGCCTAGGGTGTGGTTGTTTGTTTGTGACTGGCTGTGGTGAACTTTGTTTTCATGTGTGAGTGGGGTGGGTGAGTGCTTTCGAATCAGGTTAGCCATATTGATTCGTATGCTGTTGGCGGATTCTTGTCACTGTCTTGTTGGGCTGTGTATGTGATAAAGGGAGGGGGCATAAAGGCGTCTTCTTCTATATGTCCCCGTGTCAGTTTCAGTTTCAGTTTGCTGGTTAGTTTTTCTAATAAGGCTGTTTCCCATACTATTTGGTAGCATTGCTCCATGCTTACTCCTGACAGGTCTCTCCAGTGTCTGGCTATGATGTTGAACGTGTCTCTTCCCAGTCCTAGTCACATCACACTGGCTCTCAACCACTCTCTTTTGTTGCTGTGTCAGGCAACGCTTGTGCTTCAAGGTTTCCTGGGCCACAGCAGCAGTCTGGCAGCAGTGACTCCTGCAACCCACCAACCTTGCCCCCCCCCGCACCACTTAATACTTTTGGGCTTGCTGTGTTGCGTGTCATGAAGGGGCCCACACTGTTGGAATAAATTGTCCTAACTGCCTAGGGATGGGGTTCAAGGGGACAATGCAACAAAAGCTGAAGACTTTGAAAGTAGCCTGTGGCTCACTGAATCAGTTACTAGTGCTGCAACCCTGACCCAGCTGATTATTAGACTCCTGGAACCCCAATTCACTTTTGCTCTGTGTCCCAAAAGCACCAAGTCCTGAACAACAGCAGTTGCCACCAAACACGATTATAACCTTTAAGAGTTGTGACAACTGTCCTTTGACCTTGCTTATCTGCCAGTGCGGTAGCTCACAGAATCATTGCAATTAATTCTTTTCTGTCAGTCAGCTGACTAGCTTTTATGGACATAACAAAACCGGAGGTATACTACATTAGCCTATGCTATGATGTGGGACGCAGGTGGCGCTGTGGGTTAAACCACAGAGCCTAGGACTTGCTGATCGGAAGGTTGGTGGTTCGAATCCCTGCATTGGGGTGAGCTCCTGTTGTTCGGTCCCTGCTCCTGCCAACCTAGCAGTTTGAAAGCACGTCAAAGTCCAAGTAGATAAATAGGTACTGCTCCGGCGGGAAGGTAAACGGTGTTTCCGTGCGCTGCTCTAGTTGCGCCAGAAGTGGCTTAGTCATGCTGGCCACATGACCCGGAAGCTGTACGCTGGCTCCCTCGGCCAATAAAGCGAGATGAGTGCCGCAAGCCCAGAGTCGTCCACAACTGGACCTAATGGTCAGGGATCCTTTTACCTTTATGCTATGATGTGGCTATTTATTGAAGCAAATAGTTTCTTTTAACTGAACAACACTCTCACAAAACAGCCTAAAACAAGCCCTATCTAAATGAATGATCCCAATCAATCAATCAATCAATCATGGCACAATAATAGACCTGTGCTCTTGGAAGGCACCATTACCCAAAGGAATCTCGCGCCCCTCTGATACAGAACATCTCTTCCCTTCGTTCATTGCTCCTCTGGAATTAGAGGAGACTATTCACACCCTTCAGGGGTAAAGTGAGCTACCCTGTTTCTAAGGCTTTCATCTCCTCTTTAGGCTAAACCTCCTTCTGAGTTGGTTACAAATATTGTCTTTGAAGCTGCCTTTTGGCCAAGCTCCTTCTTAGCCTTGGCAATGCTGTTTCGCTTGATCTATCCATCACAAGTTAGTGTCAATGCAACAGCAACTGAGATGCAAGCATTTATTTATCCCAGTTGCATCCCACCCATCCTCCGAGATGCTCAGGCATTGCACTTGGGTTCATCTCCTTTTGACCGCACAACAATTCCTTGAAGCAGAGACATTATTCAACACTTTAAAAGACTTGGGGATATGCCCACGACACATTTTTTGCATAAACTAATTTAGAGTGGTGCCCCGCAAGACAAATGCCTCGCAAGACGAAAAACCCGCTAGACGAAAGGGTTTTCTGTTTTTCAATGCGCTTCGCAAGACGAATTTCCCTATGGGCTTGCTTCGCAAGACGAAAACGTCTTGTGAGTCTTGCGATTTTTTTCGCTCCCCTGCCTTTTTCTAAGCCGCTAAGCCGCTAATAGCCTTTTAGCCGCTAAGCCTTTAACAGCTGCTAAACTGCTAATAGCGCTAATCCGCTAAGCCACTAATAGTGTTGCTTCGCAAGACGAAAAAACCGCTAGACGAAGAGACTCGCGGAACGGATTATTTTCGTCTTGTGAGGCACCACTGTATATGAATAGATGCAAGGCTTGGCTGACTTTCAGAGTGGAAAAAACAAACAAACACTGGGCTTAATCTGCGCTATAGCGTGCCAGCAAGATTTTCTGAGCCCAGTATGGATTGGCCCCTCTGCTCCACCTGAAATCTACTGGCAAGAACTGCTAATTTAGGGACATATTAAAAAGAGAACAATTGTCTCTGGACAAATTAAGATGGAAGGTGGCTGAGGTCTCAGAAACCCCAGCGGGTGCAGAATGCCGCAGCGAGACTCCTTACGGGGTCCTCGCCGTGGGATCACATTCATCCAGTGCTATACCAGCTGCACTGGCTCCGGGATCAGGTTTAAGGTGCTGTTTTTAACCTTTAAAGCCCTATACGGCTTAGGACCCTTGCACCTATGGGACTGCCTCTCCTGGTATGCCCCACGTAGGACCTTACGGTCCACAAATAATAACATTTTGGAGGTCCCGAGTCTCAAGGAGATTAGACTGGCCTCAACCAGGGTCAAGGCCTTTTCAGCTGTGGCCCCGGCTTGGTGGAACACTCTATCACAAGAGACCAGGGCCCTGCGGGATTTGACATCTTTCCACAGGGCCTGCAAGATGGAGCTGTTCCGCCAGGCCTTTGGTTCAGTCTGACTCCCCCTCCCCTTTCATAATAACTTGCATGGCCTCCCAATTTTTCTCACATATAAGTTCAGCACAAACAGTTGGGCCTGGTGAGCACTTCAGGTCCCCAACCCTAATCTGCTGGTTGCCATCTGACTGGATTTTATTCTGATCCTGATCTGATTTTAGGATGTATTTTAATTGATTGTCTGATTTTATGTTAATGTGTTAGCCGCTCTGAGCCCGGTTTTGGCTGGGGAGGGCAGGGTATGTATGTATGTATGTATGTATGTATGTATAAATCAATAAATCACGAGCACTCCACTTTGTATCATGTCTAGTCACCCTGAAACAAACTAAAAAAAGAAACCAGTTTACAGAAGGGGAGGGACTGAAGATCTGGGACTTAACACCTAAAACTTGGGGCTCAGCCTCCCCTCTAAACACACACCTGCTGTGAACTGATTTCCCTATGCCAGGGGTAGGCGACCTAAGGCCCGGGGGCCGGATCCAGCCCAATCGCCTTCTCAATCCGGCTCATGGACAGTCTGGGAATCAGCAGGTTTTTACATGAGTAGAATGTGTGCTTTTATTTAAAATGCATCTCTGGGTTATTTGTGGGGCACAGGAATTCGTTCACCCCCCCTTCAAAATATAGTCCGGCCCCCCACATGTTCTGAGGGATGGTGGACTGGTCCACGGCTGAAAAAGGTTGCTGACCCCTGCCCTATGCCACTTGGCTTGATGGCCCCAGGTGAGGATGCTTTAAGTTTGAATAGTACAAGCCCCCAAAGCAAATGCAAAGCTCAAGAAAATTTAAAGGCGATAAGGCAGGAAGTTTGTTCTGTGTTTTGTTCAGGGTAAAGCAGGAAGCCACTTTTAATTTTCTTCCTCCCACTCAAGGACTTGGGGGTTTGTGTGTGTGTGTGTGTGTGTGTGTGAAATCTGGCCCTAAAACATTATTTTAATGTGGATGGCGATGCACAGTGTGTGAAAGAACATTATATAAACAGTAGCCATGCGGGAGGCAAGCCACCCACCTACATGCCAACTTAGAGAGAAGGGGCAAGCTAGTTGCCATGGTATGTCACGCACTGCTGAAAAGATACTGATTATAAAATTTACTCTGAAGAAAATGGATTGACAAGCTCTCATGCTATAAATTAATCTACGTGCTTACTGGAAAAATCTCCACGTAGCATTCCAACCCCCCCTGCCCCCCGCCCCATTATTTCTCTCTCTCTGCTGACACGCAACATTGCAAAAGTAATCAAGAGTATGCTCTGTTCATTGGACTTTGCTCAAAAATACGAACAGCTGGACTCAAGAATTTTATACAGTTTTCGCCTTCTTGCTTTATAGCTGACATTGCTTTTACATGACTAATAAGCACCCATTCCAATTTTGGTGCTCTAAGGGTTGGATCCTGACCACAGAATGCTAACTAGAACCTTGAAGGAGCAACTGTAGGCCTATGTTCTTTCGATGTTGCCCTCCAGCAAGCACCTGTTTCTGAATCTTGATTACATTCTTCGCCCGCCTTGATCTCAGACTAGGTAGCTTCATAGCAACTTCATGTGCAAAAAAAATCTGCCTGCCTCTGACAGTTTTCTTTGTACTTTCTGCAATTTAATATTGGTCTATAAACATTTTTTTTTTAATGTTGGGCACAACCCAGCCAAAGATGAACACTCTAGGCAAGTCCTACTGATTTCAGTGATAAGAGAAGCGGCATTTAACTCTTTGGTTGAAATCAGAGAGACTTAAAAGTCTTGATTGTACCCACCATAATAATTTAACATGATTTACTTTAGAATAACAACCTCAACTAAGAATCCGCCACATGTTTTGATATCTACCGCTAGAATTTTATTTTAAATAAGAAACGTAGGCTATTTTATTTGCAAGAATTAAAAGAAAACTTTCTGGGCTTCATCTGGTTTAAGACAGCAGTATATCTAAAGAACAGTGAGTTTATTTCCACAGCAGGATTCCCCCTGAAGCACTGCATGCCTGTCTATACAGTCTTAGCATTATTATGCTCCAAGGGAGAAGACACCATTTGGAAGTGGACAGAATGTTTATATACTTTTATTCACAAAAATCCATGTATATGGATTTGTGTTTTAATGTTTTCACATTCCCCCACCAACATGGCTCTCCGAAAACATATATTCATGACGTAGAAACAATTCGGCATTCACGTAACAATCTACACATGTGAGGTGATTGCAGTGTTTGTTTGGCTTTTAATACTATTTTAATTATTGTGAGCTGCTTTGAGCTCAACATTTGCTGTTGGAAAAGTGGAATACAAATATTAAATCAAATCAAATGTGTACTGGACACCCATAAGCTGACCCATTCATTCATATGGCACTAATTTGTGATAGACAGACAACCACCCTAAGAAGTAAATTCAACCGCGTATTGAAAGTTTGGGATTTTCCTTTCAACCGTGTGATGTTCACCTATATACATATTTTATTGAATCTGATTTCTTGGACTACATTTTTGTAGCTTAAAGCTTGTTTGCTTTTGCAGAATCTTCACAGCCAGTTCTCTCTTGGATGCTATCAACACATAATGATATCCAACTGGAGAAACTCTGACTTTCAGAATTTATAATTTATAGTTTTGTTGCAACTACTGCTGTTTTATGATGATTTTAGCATTGTTTCAGCCTCCATTTTATTGCTTTTTTATGTTAAAAGGCAGAGTGCCAAATTACCAATATACTTTCTGATTAATATAAGAGGCTGATCCAGTTACTTCTCGTGCCAATGGGAGTCATAACATTATTTACAACTAAAGTCAGTAAAGATTGAGGGAGCGCATTTCACTGTGAAATGCAAAACCTACTAAACATTCACAGCATCAGAAAGAAACAAAAGACCCAAGCAGTTGTTACCTGCACATTTCACTCCCTGAGCAATGAGGCCCCACATAAAGTTGGCACAATATTCACACCAATGTGGACCCCTGAAAGTGTGAACCTGAAAAACAAAAGCAGAAGTCAACAGATGAGTGCAGTGATTTGCAAGTACCTTCCCCCGCCCAAAAAAAAGTACACCAACCACACTCCCCTCTCTTTCTGTCTCTCTGATTAGCCTGGCTTCCATGTTGTACCTACTACCACATAGTATGAGATACCAGAAACACAAACTTTTACAGAGACAGATTCAAACTGGAAAAGACTGCTTCAGGCTCCGCAAGAGCTGTTCTTTTCAGCCTCAGGGCAGTTCTGAACAAGGTTGCCCCAAAGGTTTTCCCCTCTGTGTGAAGCTGTAGGCTTGAGGTATAAAGAATCTTTGTGGATGATTGTTAGGGATGCTAGACACATGTATCAAAAATGAGATACTCTGCCAAGCTGCGATACTTGCTCTATGTAGTATACATATAATACATCCATTTTGTGGAGCTATGAAGTTTTGGAGAAACATACATTTTTTATCCTGCCCAGCTCTGAAGCTATGGAGGTGGACAAAGCATCTTTGCCCCCTCTTCTAGCTCCAGACTTGGTGAGAAGCCTGGGACTTGACCAAACAGCGCCAACTAGGCAACCCCCCCCTCTTCCTGCTCCACCAAGAGACTCGTCAAAGCTAGAATACTCCCTTCCTCTCTTCCCTGAAGCAAAGGGTTGAAATATCAAGTTATCCCCATCCCCTTGCTTTTAAAGAAAAAATAAAAGTAGCCCATCAGATCTGAAAGGGAGCAGGGGACAGAGAGCTTTCCAATCCCTACATGGTGTTGAAAACCACCAAGATATTCAGATCAATCAACAGAGTCACTCTCCCATTGCTTCCCTCCCGGCAAAGGCTGTCCACACGAAGATGAACAAGGTGTCCTCACTTTCTAAATGGAAGATGAAACTAGAGTGAGCACCAAGTGTCTCACCAGAAGTCATAGCATATAAATGCATATAGTACAATTGCCAGCCATTTTTCTCCATTTAGCACCATCAGCATTGCATGTGGGATATGAACTGCACGCTCAATCCTTGTCCCATTCATTGTTAATTTTTCTATAGTATCTTTCTGCAATGCCTATTACTCAAGACAGTGTACAGTGGCAAAACAACAACAACATAACAGCAGATAATAGCTAGAAATGCAACCTGAGCATTGGAAATAAAAAGGCTGGATCATGGCCTTTAATGATTCTTAGCTATTTCTCCTGGAACAGATTGGTCGATTATTTAAAAATTTAATTTAGCTATTCTGCTAGATACAGCAGAAACTGAAATTCAGCTTTTACAGTTAACAGACTTAAAATCCACACTGGTTAGCAAAACTAATTATTTTCTATGTAAGAACATTGTGGTGTAGCGCAAAGCCTATCATAACCAAGTCAACATTAGCTCATGTGATTGCAGGAAGATATTTAAGGAGTTGTTTTTAATCATTAGCCTTGAATCTCTTTGTGCATAGGTAAGCTTCTATTTATTTTTACTTGCTGCAGTCCTGAAAAGCTTCATTCTGAATGAAAAAAACCTACCTCTTTCTTTAATAATTGTACCAAAACATGAAATCTTAACGTTCCTCCTCTCAATTTCTAGGGAAAGTTAGCCACTAAAGGTGAGAAAAGTAGCCAACTCCTTCTCTATGGTTGTGATTTTTTTCCTCTCCAGCCTCCTCTGACTGTCCTGTGGGAGCCTTCAGAATTCAAAACGGGAAGAACACTCTCCTTTGACAGGCCTGCTTCCACAGGGTGAATGCAATTTATAGCCAAGTCCTTATATGGAGAACTGGAGATGGTTCCACACCTGGGAAATCAGACCTTCAGATGAGATGCGATTAAATAACTCTATGGTCTAAGCTTTGAAGTCTAGCCTCCTATCGGCCACTGGCGGATTTAGCAAGTCAAAGGAACCCATAATTCTAGTCATTTCCATCTTTTGTTGGAAACAGCCTTATACCAGTTTAGACTGCTTGCTCCATCTCATCCAGATCTGTCTACTCTGATCGGCATCAGCACTTCCATGTCACAGACAGAGGGTCTTTCCCCTCACCTGTTTACCTAATAAATTTTAACTAGGGGATGCTGGGGATTGAACCTGCTTGCAAAGTCAGCTTCTACCAGTAAGCTATGGCTCTTCTGCTCCAGGGTAATATGAAACATGCTGCTTTCTACTTTAATATTGTGTTTTGTTCTTTGAATTTTCTGTCA
The DNA here is from genome assembly GCF_965113315.1 of Podarcis vaucheri. Lineage (NCBI taxonomy): Eukaryota > Metazoa > Chordata > Lepidosauria > Squamata > Lacertidae > Podarcis > Podarcis vaucheri. The sequence goes on along the minus strand of NC_138759.1, from coordinate 119,225,802 downwards.
GTCGCCCAGAGAACATGTTACTGGGCTGATATATACAGTGGTACCTCGGGTTAAGTACTTAATTCGTTCCGGAGGTCCGTTCTTAACCTGAAACTGTTCTTAACCTGAAGCACCACTTTAGCTAATGGGGCCTCCCGCTGCCGCCGCACAATTTCTGTTCTCATCCTGAAGCAAAGTTCTTAACCCGAGGTACTATTTCTGGGTTAGCGGAGTCTGTAACCTGAAGTGTCTGTAACCCGAGGTACCACTGTATAGGAAAATAAATAAAAAGAAACTACCGTTTGCAACTATTATCAGACTACTTAAATTTATTTATTTAGAAGACTGCTTTATAGCTCCAAGGCAGCGCACAGCCACACCATAAATCAATGCACATTAAAAGCACATTGTTTTCCCCAAGGAATCCTGGGAACTGTAGTTTGCTAAGGCTGCTGGGTATTGCGGGGTAAACTACAGTTCACATAATTCTTTGCGGGAAGTCTTGTGCCTTAAATGTGCTTACCAAAGATTCACACAATGAAAATTGCATTCAGATCTGGTACCAGGAACAGAAATAACATTGGGTTGCATCCAACTAGGCAATGAAAGAGAAGACATTGAAACCAGAGGGTCTTCTCCATGTATAACTCAATTTGGTCCAAACTGTGTTCCGACGGGTGTCAGGATTATTCAGGTGGCATTTCCCACCTGCATTCTTAGTCTTCTCTTGTGTTGCTCTTTGGTCGCTACCTCTTAGGAAACTGCCTACGTCTTGGGCAGAGGTTCTCTGAGCAATAGCCTCTGAGGCAAGGAGGTGGGGATGAGCAGCTGGAACCTGCTCATGGCGAAGCAAGTCTTCCCCTGCTGGCAGTTGCCAGGCAACACCACCCACTGATCTCCTCTGATAAAACCAAAGAAGGAAGAAGGCAGAGGCAGGATGCTAGAATGGCGATTAGACGCCACAATTCTAGTCATCTAGAGCAGTGTTCCCCAACCTTGGGCCTCCAGCTGTTTTTGGACTACAATTCCCATCATCCTTGACCACTGGTCTTGCTAGCGAGGGATGATGGGAGTTGTAGTCCAAAAACAGCTGGAGGCCCAAGGTTGGGGAACACTGATCTAGAGGACCAAGTTAAGAGGAGATTAACACATGCAAATAAATAAAAATTCTATATTTCAAGCTAGCGGAGCTTTAGGTGGCCTATCAAAAGCTGCAATCCTGCAAATAGGAGTCCGTAAGTGCAAAAAGGATGGTCATAACAACATTCTGCGGTGGTCCCCCCCCTCAGTTTATAAAGCCACCAAAAAACCCCTGGGTCGTTTTCAACAGCATATGCTACTCAGTATGTGGCAGAGCAGCACTTGAATTCCTGTGGTACTGACTGACATTACAGGATTACTTTTCTTCTCCTTAAAAAAACAACACGTGGCAGACAAAAAATTCCACCCAAGGTTTTCCAGGAAGATTCACTTCTCAAAACACAGAGGAAACAGCTTGTTTCTTTTCTTTAATGTATATAATGTAAAATGTATATAATATATAATGATCAAAACCAGCTGCATATTGGCTAAGCTGCTGCCCTTTTGAAGTACAGAATGCAGTTCCGAAGCCCCTGTTCCACAAATCACTTATTGAGGAGTCCCAGTGAATACAGACTTCTGATACTTTTCAATGTCCCAGTCATAAAGCCTGAGATAAGTAAAGGTAAAGCGACCCCCGACCATTAGGTCCAGTCGTGGCCGACTCTGGGGTTGTGGCGCTCATCTCACTTTATTGGCCGAGGGAGCCGGCGTACAGCTTCCGGGACATGTGGCCAGCATGACTAAGCTGCTTCTGGCGAACCAGAGCAGCGCACGGAAATGGCGTTTACCTTCCCGCCAGAGTGGTACCTATTTATCTACTTGCACTTTGACGTGCTTTCGAACTGCTAGGTTGGCAGGAGCAGGGACTGAGCAATGGGAGCTTACCCCGTCGTGGGGATTCGAACCGCCGACCTTCTGATCGGCAAGTCCTAGGCTCTGTGGTTTAACCCACAGCACCACTCGCATCCCAAAGCCTGAGATATAAGGCATCTAATCCTGCTTCCCATATAGCAAAGAGAGGGAAGGGTTCTTATTAACAGGTCTCAGTAGTACCATCCCCTAAAAGACGCCTATATTTCTTTTTGCGACTTACGTTTTCTATCGGTTTTAGAAATTAATAGTGTGATTGCTAGAGAGGGCAGCCTCATTAACCCAGAGCTGTGCCCCTTTAATGAGGATTTCGCTTTGCTTCTCCTTGCATTACTTGGCTGTGATTGCAGTGAGAGATACCAACAAACCATACTTCTTCATTGGCTAAAACAGAGAGAATATAAGATGCTAGATTTTACAAGATAAGAACTTGTAATGCCACATTTGGTGGGGAACCATTTAACGAACAGAAAGATCAGAAGGCAGATAAGGGAAATAAACGAATTAAGCCAATACCACACGCTTAATTAAAAAAGAGGAAGAAATGATGGAGTTCAAATGCCTCCCTGAACACATGGCCCTCTGCCATGGAAAGCCCTTTAACCTGAAGCCAAAGTTTATGGTTATTCAATACCGAGGAGCGATGTGCAAATCTATCCATTTTCCATTTCTCTCAGTTTCTCATTTTTCCAATCTCAAGTTCAGTTCTGCACATTTCCACATCAGCTTGTGATCTTAAAAAAAAGGTCCTCATGAAAATTCATCAGCATTTGAGTACAATTCCTCCCCAGACAACCTATTAATGTGTGGCACGCTCCAGAGCATGGCGATGAAAATGGGGCCAGAGACTTCCCTCTACACCCCCAATAAAGACTGGGTGAAATCCAAACAAAGAAATGAAATAGGCAGAAGAAACTACTAGTTCCTCATCCTCCAGAGTGTCTATGTAGACTTTCTAGCATTGTGCTTGCCTAATAATAATAATACAGTGGTACCTCAGGTTAAGTACTTAATTCGTTCCGGAGGTCCGTACTTAACCTGAAACTGTTCTTAACCTGAAGCACCACTTTAGCTAATGGGGCCACCTGCTGCCGCTGCGCTGCCGGAGCACGAATTCTGTTCTCATCCTGAAGCAAAGTTCTTAACCCGAAGCACTATTTCTGGGTTAGCGGAGTCTGTAACCTGAAGCGTATGTAACCCGAGGTACCACTGTAATAATAATCATAATAAATCATTCATGCAGAATTTAACAGAGCTGCCTCTTTACTCTGATTCAGCAGCTGAAAGACCAATGTCACAAAGACACTGATTTTTTAAAAAAACTGGTACATGGATGGGACAAGTGAGGCCCACACCATTTACCCAATGAGCCAAACAACAGCACATACTGAATGATAGCACTGAGAGATAAAACTCTAGCATCTACCTTATGAATGCTGTCAAGATGTTGCTTTCCCTTCAGCTAGTCAGATAAGATTATCACCTTTGAAGGTTTAGTACCTTGTATATTGCAAAAATCAAGAGCAGCAAACCAGGACATGAGATGACAAATTACTTTCATATGTGCGGCAGCACACATAAAGATGATACCAGCCCTATATCTCCTGTGATTGCAGCACCGCCGGAATCCCTGGTTGCGTGGCATTAGGACTGGGCCAGGTTAGTATTACAAGAGGAGCTTGAAAGGGAAAGCTAAATAAAATTTTGTTCCAGCCATTCTGAAACCAAATGCTGCCATTTTGGGATTTCCTCCCAGGCTGGGCTACCTCAGGTGGGCTAGTTGTGGCATAAACTGCAACGCGGCACAGAGCAGAAGGTGGGTGGGCTGAGATTTCTGCCAGCCTGTTCAAAGCATATTAACATGCTGGGAAGGCGTCCAGAATATTCTGTTCCCCACCAAGGGTCAGCTGTTTGGTGGGAAGCTCAAGTTCCTCCCAAACTCCACTCCTAACTTTCTTCTGTGCATTTTTAGTGTAGAAGCAAATAAATGGAAGGTGGTTCTGCTTAATCTTAATTACTGATACTTGTTTTAAAACATTTACCAATACCTTGGGCTCATATAAATATCCCAGAAGTACTGAAAGCATGATATGAACCCATCTAGTTAAAACATTTCATGAGGAAAATACTGTTTTCGTTTCATGGATGAGAAAAGAGAGGAGGATAAAGATGAAAAGACCAAAGGGCACTTGGCAAAATCTTGAAGAAATAGAATACATGTAGTGCAGTGGTACCTCGGGTTAAGTACTTAATTCGTTCCTGAGGTCCGTTCTTAACCTGAAACTGTTCTTAACCTGAAGCACCATTTTAGCTAATGGGGCCTCCCACTGCCGCCGCAGCACGATTTCTGTTCTCATCCTGAGGCAAAGTTCTTAACCTGAAGCATTATTTCTGGGTTAGTGGAGTCTGTAACCTGAAGCGTATGTAACCTGAGATACCACTGTAATATCGGAGATGATGGCTGGTAAAGTATGAATCTCAATAGGGAAATATATATTTTTTTGAGTGGCCTGGTGAAGATATCCAAACCAGTGGCATACATGCATATGCATGGGACCTCTTTGGCTGGTAGAGAAGGAACAAAAGATATAAAAAAGCTGGCCATTCAGGAGATTTAAACAATCAAGGTTGAAAGCAATGGATGTTCTGCAGTAGCAGTTTCCTTCAACGTGACAAGGTCACTGAGAAGACTTTACGCTCTGCCTGCTGTCTTTCAGACAGTGCTGAAGTTGCTCAAGTATCGAGCCTGCCCTGAATTTCAGCCAGCAACTTTGTCCAGGACTTCAGAGGACAACGGGGACATTTTGCACTGGGGCACTCCAGCATCCTTTGCTGCAGCGTATAAATAGCATTGTTTTATCAGCAAGGGCAGCGTAGACTCGAATGTCGAGTAGCCAAACATTCTTTACAGCCCTCACTCATTTCCCAGCCAGAGGTTCGGCGGTGACTTGTTTCACTTCCCTGTGGGCATTAAATGTGTCAGCAGGAATGTGAACAAGTGGAAATTGTATTGCAGTGAGGCTACTGCTAAACCAGTACAGGAAGTGGAAGACAATGGAACGCACACTATTTTTCTTTTAGGGATAAAGGGGTGGTTTTAAAATTAGTATCTACTGCACAGAACAGCCTACATAGATATAGATTCTACTGTAGGGCATGTATTGCTTTTAGCAGTAAAAAAAATGGCAAGCCCATTGAAAACGGGAGCAAGAGCGAAACTTATTGGCTAGATATAGAAATGCACAAGATGACTGTACAAAGCTGCAAATGAAAGGAACTAGCCCGGCCATGATGCTCTAGCTAATTTGGAGGAAAAGCTGATGATAAGAGGCTGTGACACACCATATCAAGTCCTTGAGGCAAACGCCTAGGCTGCCTCATTAGAGTCCTTCTACACTTCATCACATAGGGGAGCTGCTCAGCTCCTCAGGCCATGCATGTGCCAAGGCGGAAGACTCGCAAACAGCAATGTGTCAAAGCTCGATTTGCCTAGGAAATATATACACACACAAGTTCCTATTAACTGGGCAGGGAGGGAGGCTAGGGAGCCTATTTTCATAGCCTTAAATGTTTTGAAACACAGAGAAAGCAGTGGGGTACGCGACTTCTGCATTATGCATATAACACTAATGAAATGCTGAAGGTTAGAAGTGGTAGGCACAGAGTTTAAGCCTAAATGCAACCAGGTTGCCTTCTAACCACTTCCTAAGATGTAGGTTTAATAATAATAATAATAATAATAATAATTTATTATTTGTACCCCGCCCATCTGGCTGGGTTTCCCCAGCCACTCTGGGCGGCTTCCACAAAGACAAAAAATACACTAATATGTCATACATTAAAAACTTCCCTGAACAGGGCTGCCTTAAGATGTCTTCTGAATGTCAGGTAGTTGTTTATCTCTTTGACATCTGATGGGAGGGCGTTCCACAGGGCGGGCGCCACTACTGAGAAGGCCCTCTGCCTGGTTCCCTGTAACCTCACTTCTCACAGGAAGGGAACCGCCAGAAGGCCCTCGGCACTGGACCTCAGCGTCCCAGCAGAACGATGGGGGTGGAGACGCTCCTTCAGATATACTGGACCAAGGCCGTTTAGGGCTTTAACGGTCAACACCAACACTTCGAATTGTGCTCGGAAACGTACTGGAAGCCAATGTATGTCTTTCAAGACCGGTATTATGTGGTCTCGGTGGCCGCCCCCAGTCACCAGTCTAGCTGCCACATTCTGGATTAGTTGTAGTTTCCGGGTCACCTTCAAAGGTAGCCCCACGTAGAGCGCATTGCAGTAGTCCAAGCGGGAGATAACTAGAGCATGCACCACTCAGGTGAGACAATCTGTGGGCAGGAAGGGTCTCAACCAGCCTACCAGATGGAGCTGGTAGACAGCTGCCCTGGTTGACCTGCGCCTCCATGGACAGCTGTGAGTCCAGAATGACTCCCAGGCCTTCAGGGGCACAGTTACCCCATTCAGGACCAGGGAGTCCTCCACATCCGCCCGTCTCCTGTCCCCCAAAAACAGTACTTCTGTCTTGTCTGGGAACCCTTACCTGTTTATTTCATTTTTTAAAAGAACTGGGACAGGAAAGTGACAGAGATCAGATGTTGCGCTGTAAACGTCTCTATCAAAACAAGCAACCGCAACTAACCCAGCATTCGTAGAAATGTAGGGACAGCAGGGAAACGCTTCCAGCTCAGCATTAAAACTGCTTGAACATAAAGCTCATATTTAATGAGTGCATCAGGTCTGCTCCATCGAGAAATTTAAACTTTTGTACCATCATGTCATCAGCTAATGACATCATGAGCAGATGGGTCCATTTCATCCATCAATTTACTAGGCAGGCTTCACAGGCAGAAGTTAACAGAATATTGTATTCCAGCCCGCCTTAAACACTGTTTTAAATGCAGGAGACAAAGAAATCTAAAACCAGAGTTAATATCCCCCCACCCATTGCTCATCTTATTCTAGGAAGTGAAAAACAAAATCTGGGCCGAGTCTAGAATGGTTAGGTAGCTTTAACAGCACCACTCCTGAAATTAAAAGATCTTAGCATTCAAATATATTGCTCCAGCTGCTTGATGGTCTGCATCGTGTCTCCTCAGGAGTGGTGATCTAAAAGGACATGCAAACTGCAGAAGGAGCTGGCCAGAATTAGATGTTTCCAATACTCAGTGGCTGCAGGTCTGGCCCAGAGCCAACGAGGACTTGGAAAAGGATAACCTTCCCTTCACAGAGAGCGGAGCCCTGCATTACATATAGTTCCGTGATTCTTTTTGCAGACATTTACTTGGAAAAACCCAGCTGCTGAAGCTGCAATTTGGAGGCGAGAAAGGGTCTTTGTAACTGTTATCCCTCAACTTGTTTTCCCACCAAAAACCAGGCTCTCCAAGCTACTTCAAACACAGCAACAGGAGTGACATGGGTACCTGTATCACTTTTGCTGTAGTGGTAAATGCAACTTTTTGCTGGAAAGGGGTTTGAGGGGAAAGGGTGAAGAAGCCCATCTCCCCTACACCAGCCTACTGTTTCAAACTGTGTTAATATTTTTTTAAAAAAAACCCAGAAACTTAGTTCTGCTACAAGGTGTTGATCAAGCCAGTATCTCGCTTTCAGTCTGTCCCTTTGGAAACATGTCTAATTATTTCAAGTAGAGAAAACACTGCATGGTTAAATTTGTTTCCTAGCTGTAAATGTCTGACATAACCTTGCGCCCAATTTGTGATTGCATCCAGCATGTTTCTCTAGCTGGTACAACCAGTGCAATGCTCTTGGTATGCAACTGGAAGAAATACTTAGCTTTTTGAAAATTCTTCAGGGCCTTTGAAGACTTAAGAAAACGAACAAACCTCAAACTGGACAACAGACCTCCCCCTTCGCACAATGCCTGCTTCAGTTCCAATATAACACCAGTGAAATATCCCACCCCCTATTCCCAACCTAGCAAGTCCAGGAGTTGCAGTTCCACAAGTTAAGAAATTCTCTGCACTCTCACACAACTTTTTCTAGTTTGTCATGGAGAAGGGCCATTATAGTTAAACCAGATCATATATTTTGAGTGTCTGCTGTGCCCACTAGAGTCCCACAGCTACGTACGGAATCACGCCAATCATAGATGATCATTAAATCCAGAGCTGAGATTCAATGCTTCTAAATGGGAGAATCCAATCACTTTGTTTAAACATTGTTGTTTTATCCACTTTGTCAAGGAATCTAATTTAATATAAATTAGGTTTATGTTTTCAGAATGGCATGGGAAATTTGCATTATTTAAGAGGACATCTCCTGCTTTTATTTATTTATGTTCAAAATTCTTCTTGCTATTTGCTTTTAATTCAATGCCTGCTCTTAAAAAAAAAAAAAATTATATACCCTGGGGGCAAGTTGACTGCATTCTTAAGCTCCAAACCTTAGGGACTGCCTTTTCGTCTATGAGCAATCATCATCTCTGCAGTTAACCTACGGCAGACTTTTGATAATGCCTCCTGTGTATCAAGTGTGATGGGGGAGGGCACAAAGGGAGGAATTCTGTACTTTTGTTCCCCATCATTCCCCTGAAGATCTGCCAAAGGCAGTATCCTCCAAACTCCTCTTTATTTTTATTTTTCAAGTGCAGGCCGCTTGGTTGCCAAGGATACGCTTCTTCTTTTTCTTCTTCTTTGCAATATGTTTCTCCTCTCCCATTTAAATACATTTCTAACCATTAAAAAACACACAACTGTTCAAAATGTTATAAGCCAGACCAAGAAGCTAAAGGACCAGGGTATAATATGCATTTAAATATAATGTAAAATGATTGAAGGCTCAACAGAGGCAGGTTTCCCAGTGCTCTGCCTGGACTTAGATTCAGGGTAAACTAGCAAACCGCTGTTTAAGCAAAATGGATTTGGGTGCTCTTCCCACTTGCAATATAAATGTTTCCTGGAAACTGACAAATATATTGATAGAGATAAGGACATTCTTATAGCATTCATGCTGAAATGTATTACTCTGAAGCAAATGGGGCAGTATCAGGGCTTGCTTCAAGGACTGAAGCATGAAATTAATAAAATCTGGCACCAATCTTAACTTACGTTGTGGATACTTTAAATTAATCCAGAATATAGATGCAACTGGGCATAGGACTCAAATTACAGGTTTGGAGAGAACTGTATAGCACAAGGGGACATAAAAAGAAATCTCCTGAATAAAACTGGGTCAATATGCAGGTAATTATTCCCAAATTAAATCCTGCCCCCGCCCCCGAAATGACATACATTTGCATGGCACTTTAAACCACGGTTAAGCAAAACTATGGTTTGAAGTTAAGCGCACAACCTGCTCATACACCAGGCTAAAATTGGGAGAGTTTCTTTCCTCTTGGTTACAGCTTGTGGTTTGTTTGGAGAGAAACAAACCACAAACCTGGATTCAGATCCCAAAACACGAATTAACTCCTGCCAGTGAGGAAGGAACAAAGCGCCCATGATTTTAGACCTGTGCAGCAGAACACTGTGTTTTCACCTTTAAACCATAGTTTAGCGTAATTATGGTTTACAGGAGCGGCGAAGAACCTTGGCCTTCAAGCCAAATTAGTTCCAGCAGGAGGCCTAATTTGGCCCGCAAGGCCTTTCACCCAAACCATGTCCACCTGACAGCATGTGTGATGTCAGATAAAGATGTGACTGCAAAGGAACAATTAGGAGCCCTATTGCGTGCTCCCAATTGCTCCTTATCAGCTGATTGGCGCTGACAGCAAGCCCTGCTTACACACTGCATACATAAATACGGCATGTATATAAAGCCAACTGGGAACTCCATGCTTACAGTCAATCCCAAGTATTCAAAGCACATCATATATATGAAGGGTTTGGAATCCCATAAGGCAGGGCTAGGGCTAGCCTATATGGTGCCCTATAGAAGTTGCTGGCCTGCCAACCTAGCAGTTCAAAAGCACGTCGAAGTGCAAGTAGATAAATAGGTACCACTCCGGCGGGAAGGTAAACGGCGTTTCCATGCGCTGCTCTGGTTTCGCCAGAAGCGGCTTAGTCATGCTGGCCACATGACCCGGAAAAACTGTCTGCGGACAAATGCCAGCTCCCTCGGTCAGTAAAGCGAGATGAGCGCTGCAACCCCAGAGTCATTCGCGACTGGACTGTCAGAGGTACTTTACCTTTTGAGAAGTTGCTGCACTACAACTCCCAGGATCCCTGACCACTGCTCATGCTGATTGGAGCTGATGGAGTCCAACAACATCTGGAGGCCACCATTCTGACTCCACCTGCTGTGAGTCGGTATTACTACCATCTATATTGCAAATAGGGAGAGAGTGACTTGTCTGGAAGCCACCGAGTGAGTTCATGGCAGACGCGAGAACCAGGAACTTGCCAATCTGTAGCTCCTTCTCTGAAACCATTATGCCCCACTAGCTCTCTAGATTTCAGCTCGGCTTTACTACAATAAAGCACCACAATAGCAGGGTTCATATGTGTCTCCAGTCCAGAGCTCCGTGTATATTCAGGTGTGTGCACACAAGTATTCCAATTCATGATGAACACGTGTGCAATGCATTCCCAAAGAGTGAGCTTTGCATATGCAATGGACCGCCCATACCTAAAACCGATCACTGGATCAGAGCACCTGAGCACCGACTGATTTCAAAAACAAGGAATACTGATATTTTACTTCGGGAGGAGTGTGGGCCAAATTTTTATTCTGACTCCTAATGGCAACCTCTTTTCCAACATAAAACCTACTGAGGTCTGTTTCTGTTCTCTTGGAATAAGACAATGAGTAAGTGCTCATTCTGTTTACAAGACCTTAATTAAAGCACCCATTTAATCAGAGGGATGTAATAAATTATCTACAACCATCATTAGCTCAGTGTACACGTCTAAATAAGATAATTTTAAGGGTTCCCAAGAAATAGTGAAGAAGAAAATTGTATGGTGTGTTTTTTTTTTAAAAAAAAATACTAATAATAATAAAAAAATAATATTCAGAAGCTACATAAGGAAACTGTGTGGGTCTTTGAGAGTTACTAGCATTAAGAACCCTATGGTAACAACATGCTCTTTTCATCACAGTCAATTCATTAATGAAGGAGTGGGGGGGGGGGGAGAGAAATGAGCTAGGAAGCAGGAAAATGCAGACCATCTGCTCTGCCCAGATGAAATAAAAGCATGCTTCTGGCATCTAACACTATTTAATAGCAATGCACAGAGATAAGATCAGTAAATCCTTTGATCAAAGATCAAGTCTCTCTCACACAAAATCTTTATGTACCTCTGAACTAAAAGCCAGAATATATTTTCCCAGACTTTTTTACTTGTACATACACGCCCAACTACTGGGTTAAGATTAGGAATTAATCAAATTAATTCTACACGCAATATGTTACTTTACTGAAGTGATACTGCTAGGGTGATTTTTTGCCTAGCTTCAGAATGGAACACAGAGACATACAAACAAACAACTGCCCCAAACAAGTATGGAATAGCTGCCCAGGCATAGGCATAATGAAAGAGGTGAACTTCTTACCTTGAAACTGTGAACCTTTTCATATTTTGGAATGTGTTCGTTTTCTTTCAGAGTTGCTCTTCTGACAAGTGATGTCAGCTGCGAATAAGCAAAGAGTTTAAGAGGTTGCCAGATTGTCACAGATGACTTTTGAAAGCCTAGTCGCATTCCCAAGGCTGCCATCAATAAATCTCTTTGACGGCTCTCCTGTTTGGAGTTGTGAACGGCAGATCTATTAGCTTTTTGCCCTGACCAAGACTCTTTGGATGGCATTTTGGAAGAACTGGCAGGCGAAAACTGAAACCAAGAACCAAAAAGCCCAAACACCAAAAATAAAATAAAAACAAGAACTTTGCACCGATCTCGATTTGAGTTAAAAGCAAAATGAAAGCAGCCTTATTATCCTGAAGCCTAAACTGAGCTGAAGAAGGGCATCATTGATGCAGTTACTATTTTACTTTAAAAGAAAAATCTGGTTTGGCTGTGGTTTCTTCTCTCTTGAGGGCTTTTGTTTTTTTAAAAAGCTTTCTAATTCAAGCCTGAAAACTTATGGGTCTGAATGTAAACAAAAGCAGAGTCCCTGTTAACAAAAGAAATCCCAGAATGTCTTCATCCATTTAGAAACCTATGCAGTGAATGCAGAAGAGGCAGTTTTCTAGACTCTTTTCTTCCCTATTCAACCATACTGATGACCATTTTGTATCAAAAGATGCTCACATACTGCATATAATCAGTTTCCAGTTAACAGACACTCTGCTAACCTCAGTCTAGCAAGGAGAGGGAGGAGGGGGCGGGCTTTAGCCGGCAGCAATGAATCTGACTGGTTAGATTTAGACGGCATGCAACCAACGAAGAGCTGGCAATAGAATTTAAGCAGCGTGGTGCTCAGGCTCACTCATCCCCCCTCCCACAGGAGACTTTCTTGCTGGCTCAAGAGAAAAAAAAAAATCAGCAGGAAGATAATGAGCAATGAATGAGTCATGCATCATTGCAAAATGGCATCTCTGCCATTTAAAAACTAAGGAGATTGCTCTTCAGTTTTAATGCCTGGAAATGTAGTGCAAGCAGGAAAGGAAGGAAAGCTGCATATTACATGGATGATTGAGACAGATGAACACTAATCCTACTGCTCATGACTATTTTCACATGCAGGGACACGGGTGGCGCTGTGGGTTAAACCACAGCCTAGGACATGCCAATCAGAAGGTCGGCGGTTCGAATCCCCACGACGGGGGAAGCTCCCGCTGCTTGATCCCTGCTCCTGCCAACCTAGCAGTTCGAAAGCATGTCAAAGTGCAAGTAGATAAATAGGTACCGCTCTGGCGGGAAGGTAAGTGGTGTTTCCATGTGCTGCTCTGGTTCGCCAGAAGCGGCTTCGTCATGCTGGCCACATGACCCAGAGGCTGTACGCCGGCTCCCTCGGCCAATAAAGCAAGATGAGCGCTACAACCCCAGAGTCAGTCACGACTGGACCTAATGGTCAGGGGTCCCTTTACCTTTATTCTCACATGCACCTCCCTTTACCTTTTTACAACAATTTCACGGTAACACAAAATGCCTTTTCTTTTGCACTTGTCGTCTACATTGCTCAGCCCCTTTTTTCTTAAAAGGCTGTCACCATCACCACCTTCTCCACCAACATCTTACATCTTGTGTAATGATTCCCCACTGCATCCAAATGTGTTGGGGTGATGGTACTGAAATGGGATCAGTGGTTGAGCTGGATGCCCCCAACGTCCTTTTCCAGGAACTGATGGAACTGTGGCAACTAACTGATTGTAAGAATTATACTAGAATGATCAAACTAGCATGGAGTGCTGGAGGTTGCTTTGATAGGCCTGGCAAACTGGACAAAGCAGCCATCCTTTGCTGCGGAGGCAGTTCTCTTTATTTTTCATGTTCTGGAAGGGTCCAACAATTTGGAAAGGGAGCTCACCTTCTGAGTCCCTCTTCCCAGGTGTGGAATGTGGTATTTCTGTGTGTGAAAGTCAAGATGCTACAGGCTGAGAGTGGAATACAGTGGTACCTCGTGTTAAGAACTTAATTTGTTCTGAAAGTCCGTTCTTAACCTGAAACTGTTCTTAACCTGAGGTACCACTTTAACTAATGGGGCCTCCTGCTGCCGCCACCACACGATTTCTGTTCTCATCCTGAAACAAAGTTCTTTACCCAAGGTACTATTTCTGGATAAGCGGAGTCTGTAACCTGAAGTGTGGTACCGGAGGTACCACTGTACACTGCTCACCAGAAACTTAGCAAGGATGGAGTAAGTAAGAGAAAAGGTTCTCATGTGAATCAGTAACTGGTTAAGAAACAGGAACTAGAGAGCAGGAATAAGAGGACATTTCTCTCTCTACTGATGGATCAAGAATTAAAATGAGCAGTGAGGGCTTCAAGGTACCAAAAACGTTCAGGGAGGCTGAAACAGAAAGGAATTGCCAGGAGCTCCTAATCACTGTCTCAAAACTGGGCAAATGGGCAGTAGAATGGCAAATGCAATTTAGTGTTTTTGTTCTCGTTTTTATCACGCATTTTGTGTGGGGTTTTTTATCTTGTATATTGTGGACTGCTGCAAGATTTACAGCTGTATACAAATTTAATAAATGACAAATAATAATAAATGAAATTGACTGGGCCTGATTTGTATACCTCTGTGCTCACTGCAAGAGGTACCTGCCAAGTCCATTGTATGGCATGTAACATGGTATGGCATGTAACATGCTCTTGAATTTAATGCTACAGCAATATTTATAAAGGAAGGGGTGGCATGATTAACACATGGGGAAGCATTCAGGTGAACAATAAACTAGCAACATTTACCGTATTTTTCGCTCTATAACACGCACCCGACCATAACACGCACGTAGTTTTTAGAGGAGGAAAATCCGTAGGCATGCCACCCGTAGGCATTCCCTCCATAACACGCACAGACATTTCCCCTTACTTTCTAGGAGGAAAAAAGTGAGTGTTATGGTGCAAAAAATACGGTAATTTTTCCTTCCCCATTATTGGAATGCACTTTCAAGTTTGTGAAACTCATTATATGTTGTATCCAATTCTCGAGGCTACTTTGCATTGTACGTAGTAAGTGATACCTGAATGCCAAAAGCATACGGCCTGTATCAGCTGAGAATGGCATTTTTACATCTCAACTGTTCATGGCAAAATACTTGGGAAGTAGGAGTCCAAGTCTTTCCCATTCATTATTTCCCCATTATTCTTTAACAAAAGCAGTGACTTTAAATGTACATGAGCCACTCTCATTCCATGTGTGGTGCACAGATTTTTTACTGTGGTTAATTTGGGTTTGAATAAATCTTAGATAGGGGCTGCCATATTTCAAAAAGTGAAAATCCAGTCACAAAAACTGTTGAGCTTCTTTTAAAGCTTTTTAAAAATTTTATTTTAGGAAATTCACCAAAATATCAACACTTCCGATCTAAGTTGCCATATGCCTGGGTTTTCCTAGATATTTTTAATGATTTTTGAAAATCCCACCTGGACGCTATTTTCAATGGATGAATCCTGGTTATGTCCAGGAAATTCCAGACATATGGTAGTTTGTATTAGGTGTTAACTCTGAGACAATGCAGGTGTGTTGTGGCAAGAATCCCCTTAGAAAGTCATCTGCATGAGAGTTGGGGGAATATTTTTTTAAGAGAACGTTTGCTATCTGTGGCTTTGACGGTTACTTGTATTAAAGCAGTAGTTTTCTCTCTTTAAATCGACTGTCTTGTTAATCAGTGCATGCTTTATTTCATTTTTAAAGAAGTTATTATATCTTGTAGCCCTAGTGAAGAGGTTTTATTTCACACCTGAGTGGGGAATATTTGGTCACAGGGGGGAAAAATGGCTGACAGGACAAGCTATTTATGCAGGCTTCCTCAACCTTGGACCTCCAGATGTTCTTGGCCTACAACTCCCATGATCCCTAGCTAGCAGGACCAGTGATCAGGGATGATGGGAATTGTAGTCTCAAAATATATGGCGGGCCGAGGTTGAGAAAAAATAGGTGGTGGTGGAATAGATATGAAAGAAGCCTGTCTTCCTGGGTCATCATAATCTCCACATAAAATAAATTTTAAAAATGCCACTTGTGCTACAAACGTCCATCAAGCAGCTGTCCCTATGGATCTATTTCTAAGGCAAGGGGATTGAAAAAGTCACTCATGGAGAATAAGGCATGGCTTTGTTTACAGTGGTAAGGCAATGGGTTGTATCCAAGTAAGTTATACTCAGAAGTAGACCCAAGGAACAAGTAACATAACTCCATTGATTTCACTGGTTCCCTGAAGCTGCATTGACTGTCTAGGAAAATAAAGTATTTTCCAGTTCAATTACCAGTAGAAATAAGCAAGCCACCAACTTTGCACTTATATAATTAAGACTGCACCTTCCAAGATCCTTGAAACATCATAAATAATTGTAAGTATTAACATAAATCATTTTGATATTTTTCTTTCCTCCCGTGGCAAAGAGCATGTTTATATTTTGACATGCTTATTTCCTACTTGTCAGTTTCCCTTTTCCCTATATTTCTTAAAACCTGATTTATTTTCAATTACACTTTAGGGTCACATTAGCAGAAAATGATTTCTGGATCCCGGAAAATTAAATCTAGAGAACGCCAATAAAAAGCAGAACAAAAACTACCTGACAGGAAAAGGTCACCCTTTCACAGCTATGATTATGAAAAAGAGATTTTAATCAGAAAAGGTAGTTTTAAACTAATGAATTTCCATTCTCATGTGACTTTCTGCTACAGAAACCTATGGAACAATGTTACAAAGCTTCCATAAATTAGTGCTACCTTGATCATCGGCAGGATTTTTTAAAAAGACCAAACAAACCCAAAAACAGTCATGCAGACTTAGAAATCACCCACACCTAAATCACCCACATTATTTATGCAGTTATATATTACCCGGGCAAATAATACACCCCAACCAATATAAGATTCAAGTTGTTTTCTATGAGAATACTGAATACCTAGTCATATACTGTATATTCAGAACAAAATTTTCCTGGAGAAAGCACTGGGCTACACTTCATATTTGAATATATGGTCTAATCCTACACAGCTGAATTGCCTGTGGACAAGATAAACCAGGACAAAGTGTTGCCTGAATGCCACAAAACCTTATTACACTGTTGTTATGATTATTATTTTTTCATATTATGCTGTCTATTATGCTTTTTATTATGTTTTCATTACTGATGCTCCATAAAATGTTTTCTTAATGTTGCACATTGCCCAGGGATCTTTTGATAAAGGGTGTTATACAAACTGAATTGTTGTTGTTGTTGTTAGTAAAATGTCTGTGATCAATTGCTTCATGTGTACTTCTTTATTTTCTGATGAGACATTGATATTCAATTGCATTCTCAACTTGTGTTTACAAACTCTCTTGAAGTTGGTTTAGAAAACTGACCTGTCTGGGAGTTAGGTTACAAGGTGTGAACAGAGTTTGGAATGAATGCAAAATAAGATGACTTTATAGCAGTTCAGAACTATAATTTATTGGGTTGTTTCTATTTCTATTGTGTATTTTGTATTTTTATATTGTGATTTTCTGTTGTAGCCACCCTCAGGCCTGTGGGTATAGGGCGGTATATAAATTTAATAAATAATAATAATAATAGTAATAGTAATAATAATAATAATAATAATAAGTCAGAGATATCATGTGGACTTAGGAACTCCAACAAAATAAAGAGCACGGGAAGAACACCGATATATGTGTAAATGTGAAATGGGGTGCCCTTTTTTGTGGGAACTATAGACTCTCAATCAGGGTGCTGCTCCCTAGCTGAACTGGGAAAGGGAAATGGGAGATGTTTATGGGCCTACAAAATAGTTGCATCTAGTGAGATGCAATAGTTAGTGGTTTGTACAGGAATCTGCATAGCAATTCAACCTTGGCCAAAAGCCATTCTGGAAAAATCAATCTTTTAATCCAAAATGGATTTCTGAAATCCAGCTGCTGTTAAGTAAAACTGGAAATTTAAGACAATCCTTGTGAATTTTCAGAAAGCCCAGAAATGCCACAGTGATATATCTCAATACTAATATATATTTACTCATACGATTCTTGATTCTCACACATATAATTTTGTGGATGTCCAGCAGGGAATACATTAGCCCTTTCTGTGAAAACATCATACCTCCAGCCATAATATTTTGTTGTCTCTACAGGCATGTGAATGAACTTGATCCTCATGGATGTGAAAGTTAAAAATCTTATCTGACGTATTAATTTTGCAGTTCTTCAGTTCATGTAGCTGATTCAGCTCTGAAGGAATTTGGTGTATTTTGCTACTACAAACATCATTTGTTACAGATTTAATTGGATGCAAGTTATCCAAACTAGCTGTTCAGAAACTGTAAATGAAAACTGCAGACTGGCCAAAGCATTTCAAAATGGCCATTCACCTATCACTAACTAAAATCTCTGCCCAAATAATTTAACACTTTGTCTACTGGAAAATAATTGCAAACCACAATGATACAAATTTTGCTAAAGTCATTCAGTGAAAGATTACACTTGTACTTTGTTAAAATGATTTTGCTGTTGAGCCACTACTGTTCTAGTTAGTTAACAAAGCTACTTAGCATTTTAAGCTACAGAGATCCTTTTTCTCTCTCTAGGTAAAAGCACTTTAGAAGCATCCATTCTCAGCGTTGTGTGAAATTGAGTCGCTAAACTATCATCTTCATCCTACAATGACATGACCTAGCCTTGCCAATAGCTATTCCTTTGAAACAATACCTCAAATTGGCAAGAAATCACACGGTGAAATGAAGGATTTTGCCCAATCGTTCTTTTTATAAATAGCAACAGGACAATGAGACAGAGTCAAAGTCCACAACTGCCTTCAAAAGTTAGATCAACGTCCCTCAGTAATGTTCACAAATTTGCCTCTAGTTCCTGGGTGCAGCAAGAAATTGCACGATCTATTAATAAGAGACAGTCACGTCCTAGACTCATGATCCATACGGGTGAAACTGTTTCTGCGGATGATCATTTCCGCCCTGCAATAATCCTGAGACAATGTGGGGGCCAATGTAATGTGTGGGCAGACTCTCACATATTCTCATTACTTACTCACTGCAAGGATGAAAATAACTGGCTACTAAGGAGATTTGACAAGTTACCTATGGCTGATGTATCCCCATACTATTCAATGTATAAAGGTAAAGGGTAAAGGGACCCCTGACTGTTAAGTCCAGTCGTGGATGACTCTGGGGTTGCGGCACTCATCTCGCTTTATTGGCCAAGGGAGCCGGCGTACAGCTTCCGGGTCATGTGGCCAGCATGACTAACCATGGCAAACCAGAGCAGCACACGGAAACGCCATTAACCTTCCCGACAGAGCAGTACCTATTTATCTACTTGCACTTTGACGTGCTTTCAAACTGCTAGGTTGGCAGGAGCAGGGACTGAGCAACAGGAGCTCACCCCGTCACGGGGATTCAAACCGCCAACTTTGGTTTAGACCAAAGCGCCAACGTATATCAGAGGCTAAATCTCTGTGTTGGTCTTTTCTCCTGTGACTTTGTGTTAAGTTTATTATTTTCCTTTGCTTTCTATTTGTTTTGTCCAGTCATTACCTTACAACAATGGTATATGGCTAATTGAGTATACATTGTTCTGGGTCTGTGACTGTATAATAAATTATGTTTTATTTTATTTTAATTGACCATATATCATCAAATACTACCAGCACTGAATGTACTACCAGAAGAATAGGCTTGCAAATTGCCATTCATATAGGCCAGAATACACACACATACACACTTGCAACCCCCACAGTGCTTATACTGTACTTTCTTTGGCAAAACCCAACTGTGTCATTGCTGGGGATTCTTTAGAAAGGCGTTACTAATGGAATTTATTATTTTTGAATGTTAGCAACAACAGTATTAGAAGGCACAATACGTCTTGTATATTTGTAACGATCATCTGTTCCATTTCAGAGCCTGGGCTGTATTTTTATTTATAATAGCCTTTTTCATGTTTTTTGTTGTTGTAATCATTTTAATATGAGAAAAAAATATTTGAAATATCCTTCTAGAGCACCAGGAAACAGTGCTCTTCAGTAACATTTTAAGTATATATACACAGCAAATAGTCGTGATATTTCTGGAGAGTAAAAAATATAGTTTATCAGGATTGTACTGAAGGCCACAATGCTAAAATATCTAAAGCCCAGGAACAAGTAAGAGTCTGGCTTTTTTAAAATTATCATCATCATCATCATCATCACCACCACCACCACAACAACAACAACTCAAAATTCACAAAACTCAAAACAGCCTCTTCTGTATTTAATATTTAGACTGTTGCAGTCTAAATATTTTCCTGTTACCATGAAGCTGGGTTCTGTGTTGTGAGCAACATATAGGGGTCTAGCAGTTAGTGGCTTTAGATCTGTGGTTCCCAACCTTTTTTTTGGCCATGCCCCACCTAAGCATCTCTAAATTCCTGACCCCCCCAATATATAATTCTTATTATTCAAAAAGTGAACTCCTATTCATGTGGAGGAATCCTAAAAGGCCATTCACTGTTAATAACTCATTCTCAAATTGCCCCCCTTAAAAATCAAATTGCTCCCCATGTGGGGCGTGTGCCCCACGATGGGAACCACGGCTTTAGATGAATAATGAATCACAAGCCGAAGCAGTGCATTGGATGGATTCTGTTTGTTAGCCAAAGTGGGGTAAGTACAAGGAGTCCCTATTCCTTGGAGCAGGAACAGCCCCAAAGATGTCTCACTCAGTTCCTTGGATGCCAAAAATGCTACAGATAATGCCTGCTAAACATGAAAGTAATGTCTCAAGCTTACCATCTATGGGGAGAAGGAGAGCTTCATTATGACTGACAGGCCAGGCTTGTAATTAGAGGGAATGATAACACCCAAACTCTTCCAATCCCAGAGCTTTGGGGAAGGAAAGTGAATCCCTTTTAGTTCTCTCTCCTGCTCCCACATAAACCTTAAAAGGTGCCAAGCACAAAACAGCACTGGACCAGTCTGTCTGCAATCTGGCCGGGTACTTACCTAAGAGGTAACTGCCTCTTGTGTCTGATATACCATATTTTTTGCCCTATAGGGCGCACCTAGGGTTTTTTTTGGGGGGGAATAAAGATTTTTTTTATTCCCCCCCCCCCAGCCGCGGGGCTGGGGAAGCCTGAGCTTCCCCCGACCCCAGCCCCCAGAACAGGCTGCTATCCGCAAGCCTTGGGAGCCCGGCTGTAAGTCCCGCCGGGCTCACAAGGCTTGCGGAGAGCTGCCCGAAGCCCAGGGTGCGCTCCGCAAGCCTTGTGAGCCCGGCGGGATAATAATAATAATAATTTATTTATATCTCATCCACCTGGACTTTCACAGTGAAAAAGTGGGGAAGAATCTTTTTAAAATAACTGATATTTACTGAGTAAGCATACCTTACTTAAGTTACTGAAAGATGCGGAAAAAAAGTAATTTGCATTTAAACACTTGACCTCTAATTTCTCTGTTCCTAATACACTGGAAGAAACACACTTCTCAAATGTTTTTATGCTCTAAAATGCTTTTAATTTCTTTAAAAAGTACAGTGTTGTTTCTTTCTTTCATACCCACTACCCTGTACGACAATGTCTTATTTTTCAAATCGGATTAGGAACTTTGGGAACAAAATTGTGATTGAGTAACTTACCCTTTTTTCTACTATGTCATTGTCTCCCGAAGACTCTTTGCCATCAAGTGTATCTCTCACAGCCACTGTATGCTTCTTGTTTGTTGGCTCTCTGCTTAAAGTTGTATATCCTATGTGTTCATAAATTGGATTTATGGTCATCTTGGCAATGTATTCTGCTGCCTTGGTTTCAATATAAAGGGTGATCAATCCATCTGTCACCAGGTCGTGGATAGACTCAAAACGTTTCTCTCCAACGAAGTGTTTTCCATCATAGTAAAGTCTGAAGTTTCTGGTTTGATTTCCAAATCTGCCTCAACGGAAGAGAAGAGGTGTATTAAAAAACAACAACCAACCTTCAGCAAGAGAACTTTGCACATAATAAACATTCTCAAACAAACCGAGGCTAGTATATTCTGTGGGTGGTTTGAACGAGGAATACAGAATGGTCAGTCTTTGGCTTCAATTTCCAGCTTCAAGGATGGTGTACCAATCAGAACCTCATGGGAGGGGGAAACCAACCACTGTGGATAGAACACCAAAGATGTGCTTGGCCTTGAAAGACATGCTTTGTCCTCTAGTTACTTAATTATCTTGTGGACAAGCTGAAATTTAAAGCAGTTCAATGCTCAGTTGCTTGCCTATGAAGGGAGAAGTTCTCATCACACAGGATTATCTGTTGGAGAACACTAACACAAAGATCTGATGTCGCTCTGTATCTCTGCACCCTGTTGCCTTTCTGTAGGAAGAGGTCATTCAGGGCAGAGTCGTGCTCAAGTGCCATCAATGATACTGGGTGGAACCATTGCCAGAAGTGCAGCCATGCAGGACACACTACGCACAAGGCCAAGCATTCTTCATTCGTGGCCAAAGACCAAGGACTAACTTTTCAAGCTTTGCATAAAAGCTGCCTTGTGCCGGGCTTATTAAGTCTGCAGTTCAAGGAAATCTTTGTGGCATAATGGCTCTGCAAGCTGGCGATTGATTCTGCAGCCCAAGTTGGAAATCATGTCCAGAGTAAGCTGAATTCTTGCACTTATGAAACATCCCACCCGAAGAGTGGAATGCAAGGATGCCTGCAGTAAGTCTTAGGTGGATGAACTCCCTTGGGGACTGTTTGTAGGTCTTTAGGCCACAGTCAACACTACTTTTCCTAGAGGGTGAAGGCATCCCCACCTAAAACAACAACAACACCACATTTGCTGCTGTCAAGTGTCAAGTCACTGACCAGACAACAGTACCAGCTACCAGTTTTAGCAGTGTATGAACAAAGCACTTTTTTGGGGGGATATAACCTTGAAATGTCCATCAGTCCATATACAATTGAGGTTTTAACCCACAACATTCAACATCCACCGTAGTGGCATGTAGTCCAATTTATGTATTCAGCAGAGGGTGTTCTGGAAAAGACACGCCTGCTTTGACCGATGATGCCTACTGCAATCCTGGCAATGAGGGTCAGAACTGGGGATAGCTTACTCATAACACCCCTTAGGTAAATAATGACAAACAAATCCCAAGATGATGATGGCAGCTGTGGTGTGTATGTTGTGTAGGACGCCTGTGCCTTAAGCAGTTGGGCAAAGAAGTCTTCCTGTAATTGGGCAATAGGAAACCTTGCCCAAATGAGGGAAATATAGCAAAAGAATACAAAATCTGGCAAAACAAACAGACGTTGATGAGGCAAGACAAGAAAAGGAGGGATTCTGAGGAACGTGGTGCTGAAGGTATATTAAACAATACACATTTCTTTAAATCATAGAATCATAGAATCATAGAGTTGGAAGAGACCACAAGGGCCATCGAGTCCAACCCCCTGCCAAGCAGGAAACACCATCAGAGCACTCCTGACATATGGTTGTCAAGCCTCTGCTTAAAGACCTCCAAAGCAGGAGACTCCACCACACTCCTTGGCAGCAAATTCCACTGTCGAACAGCTCTTACTGTCAGGAAGTTCTTCCTAATGTTTAGGTGGAATCTTCAAATCCATTTGAAGCAGAATGACTTTTCAACCAAATTTCAGCATGGTGTATATTTCTGGCTATACATGGGGAGGGTTACAAGACATGGTTTTTTTTGGGGGGGGGGAGGAGGTGAAGAAGAATGGGTGCTGCTGGCAATATTCGGCTAATATACCCTGTCCCTGCACACTTCTGTTGCATTATAGGGATGGCAATGCTAGCATACCTTACAGGGCTATTATAAGGCTTGAGATACTGCAACGATGTGCTATGAACACTTGAAATGCATTTTATAAATGCTATAATCCTCCATGGGCAAACAGTCGTCATTATTAAAATATTGCTTTTCTGTCCTGTGCTTAATGTAACTGTTTTCCACTAGGAAACCTAACCTTTACACATTTTTGCACTTCTTGCTAAGTTACACAGAAACGCAACGATAACACACACTTTTGTAACAGCTGCTTTTTGTTTATTAAACAGGAAATTGGGTGTATATAATCGCATACTCTCATGTCTTAACAGAGGCTTGCTGGAAATGTTATTCCACGAACGTACAAAATGGGCTTTGACAATGTCATTAGGACACTCTAAATGGAATCCATTGTGCACTTATTTGCAAATAGCAGGCCTGAAATAAATGACTTGGTTGTATTAAAAAATGGTTTGGGATGACTTGTCTGGTCTCTCTTGCTGACCAGCAGAATGCGCTATTTTGCACAATGGGGGAGGACTGAGCTGAACTGGAAGTACAGTTCTAGCTTTAAAAGCACACAAACATGCACACTTGTGAGAAAGCAGGAGGAGGAGGTCAGGACAATTTCTCCAGAGGTTCAGCCACCTGGCTGAGGACCTCTTCTCCCTTCCAGTGTAGTCTGGCAAGAGCATGGGGAAGGGGAAGATTGCAGCATATCCTGCCTGCCAGAGCAGCTCCTATTGTCACACAACTTGAGTCCCCCCCTCCCACTGGTTTTCACCTACCATAACATAGGAGGGAAGCCTGGGCATTAGACTGGGGGCACCTATTTCCTTGGCTTTCCTTTAGAATACATAGCAGGGACAAATGGTTTTAGTACACAGTGGGCTCTGCTGTGGTGCCTCTGGAGGCGTAGGGGGGTGGAGAGGTAGAAATCCATGAATTGAATGTTACAGCAAGTCTGCAACTTAAAGGTAAAGGTAAAGGTACCCCTGCCCGTACGGGCCAGTCGTGTCCGACTCTAGGGCTGTGCGCCCATCTCACTTAAGAGGCCGGGGGCCAGCGCTGTCCGGAGACACTTCCGGGTCACGTGGCCAGCGTGACGAAGCTGCTCTGGCGAGCCAGCACCAGCACAGCACACGGAAACGCCGTTTACCTTCCCGCTATAAAGCGGTACCTATTTATCTACTTGCACTTAAGGGTGCTTTTGAACTGCTAGGTGGGCAGGAGCTGGGACCGAAAGACGGGAGCTCAAGTCTGCAACTTACGTGCATTTAAACTTGTGTGATTCAAGCTTTGTTTCCACCCCGTCGTTCAGCCCGGACACTGAGGTCCAGCTCCGAGGGCCTTCTGGTGGTTCCCTCACTGCAAGAAGTGAAGCTGCAGGGAACCAGGCAAAGGGCCTTCTCGGTAGTGGCACCCGCCCCATGGAACGTCCTCTCATCAGATGTCAAGGAAATAAACAACTATCTGACTTTTAGAAGACATCTGAAGGCAACCCTGTATCAGGAGGTTTTTTTAATGTTTGTTTTATATGTGTTGGAAGCAGCCCAGAGTTGCAAAATTATTGTTACTATTAAGCTTTACACAGGTGGCAAATAGATATAAAACAATTAAAAATGGGGCACGGTTCTGGGGAAAATGAGAATCCCTCCTGCCATTGAACCCAGTGGGTTTTGACTATATGTGATTTTGGCTTTAGACATGATTCCCAGAGCGTAATCCCTCATGAATTGTAGTAGATTAAAACAGGGACAAAACAGGTCTCTCTTACACCTTCCCTGGAGCATTCCTGTCTCTAAAGTTGCATACTTTAGAGGAAGCTGGTAAAAAAGGCCTCTCTTTTCCAGTGCCACAAGTGACGTTTTGTGGAATTTATATCATTTTAAAGCATACATTCATATGATGAATGATAGGGAGCGCAAAATTCAAACAAACCCCTCTTGATGGGATACGGAGCTTCAAAAATTGTTAACCTGCCCTGCTCCCAAGTATCTTGTTGAAAGAGCTTCTTGCTTTGCCCACGAGACGCAGCAGACTTTGAACTTATTCTAATTTCAGTGTTGCTTCCAGCAGGAGAGCTGGGAATTTTATTTATTAATCTGGGAGTGGAAAGATTTTGAAAATGTGTAAATCTCTTATTTGAGGTTTAAAGAAGAAAAGCAACTATATGCTAGAGGCTTAGTACCACATGCTCAACTAATGACCCCCTGCTTTAGCCGGCTTCATTTTAAGGGGAGTCTTATTCGTGACACAGGTTATGTTCCTTGGGAACATTACAGCAGATGAGGAAAGACATTTAAGAGGGAAGAAAACTGAAGCAACGATAGTGCCAAACTTGGATTAAGGTTGGACAGGACTCTCTCAATCCCAATGCTTTTCAAGCTGCTTCCTAGCCCAGGAAGGTAGCTACTCCAGTTCATTAAAAATGAGAGTGAATTAGAACATTTCTAAAAATGAAACCTCAGTATGATTACTAGTATCAACACTATCTCATTTTCTAATGCAACATTTCCACAGAATCAGGAAGCTGGAATAGGCCATATCCACCTACATATCCCCCAACCACAGCCAAACACCCAAACTTAAGCTATTCAATCCATACCACAGTGTACCAAAAGCAGTCTTTTTTGCAGTTGTTTTAAGGCACAGAGATTTGGGTTGTTTTTTTTTAACAATTTTGCGTAACAGTGATATGTCCATTATCACTTCTGAGGACCTCAACTTTTGCAACCCAAATATTCATAAGGTGAGGTGACTAAAAAAAACAACAAGCAGCAAAATCTAGCCCAGCAGCAAATTCAATAGTTACTGGATATTTCTTCAGTATGTTCTCCTGTTAGCCCCTTACATTTAAAACGAAAACAGTGTCTTTATTGCAGAAACAGGTGATCTAAACTACTGTAGCATTGTGTGTCAAGGACAGATGATGTTAAGTGTTTGAATGCTGTGAAATTATTTTTGCATGTTAAAGAACTCATTAACAATGACAGAAACACACGTTATCATCTGGTTGTTGTTGTTTTTTTGTTTTACTTGAGATGTCCTTGATTTTTCTTTATCCTTTGTCACATTCGCATAATGTATTTTCCCCCAAACACATTAGAAGACCTAATAATGAATAGTTGTAGGTCTGCAACAATTGTTCCTAATTACCAACATAATTCATTGGACTTGAACTCCTGCAGCGGTGGCAAATTATTGGTACTAGTTGTGAACCAATTGTTTTAAATTCCTTTTATAATACCACAAATCCATTGATGGTGCTGGAATTATATGTCGTATAATCTGGCAGACATCATGCAGTGGTGCGCTACAAACCTTACAAGATGCACGAATCTTTTAGCATTGTACATATTGCACATATCAGCACAAGCATGATATATCATAGCAAATTGTGTTCATCTATTTTTCCTTTTCATCATGATTATGGAAAGTTATTTTTCAACACATGCTTCCAAGCAGAGGTCTTATATCACAAACGGGTTTGTGTTTTCTCTGTATGCAGTTAGTACATCAGCTTCCACTCATTCCGTTTTTTCAGTCAGAGGCCCATTGGGATACCCAGCCAGAAGTATAAATAATAAAATTATTATTATCATTATTAGCATTTGCTATTCCACACCAATGGGTTAGGCTTGATTGAATAATACTGTGATGGATTTTATTTGTTTGTTCCTTGATGTCTCTACTTACTCTGTCTAGGGCAAGCACATAGGTATTTCTGTACTTATGTACCTTTTTAAAAAAAATGTCTCTTGACAGAAAATGTTGACAGAAATTGTCATGTTTCTAGAAAACATGTACTTTCTTTGTGAAGGGGGCGATATCCATTTCCAGTTGGTGTCTTAAGAAAGAAAGAAAGAAAGAAAGAAAGAAAGAAAGAAAGAAAGAAATAGCAGAGATCTTGAACGAGAGTAATGTTTAGCTATATCAAGCTGCAAAAAATGGCAAAAATGTGATAAATTGGTCTTGCACCAGACCTCCATATTATTTATTTGTTGAGGCCGCAATTCCTGTCTCCAAGGTAATCTGCATTTACTGTGTGGAGATCTTGAGAAAACAGCTCCTCCAGACTTGATCATTAAAATCTGGCTGTGCTTTCGGCATGAGACAATTAGTTGAAGTAGGTATACTTGCACCATTTGGGATGTAGAAAAGAAAATGGCTAGATTATGCTAAGGTGAGGAGAGACGGAAGTAGTGACCAAGGGGTGGTGTGTCCCGTTTTTGATGTTTGAGGCAAAGCAGGAAGTGCTGCCCTGCTGCTGCCGCCACCTCTGCCACCAGCATTGGTGAGATTGTGTGTGCTCCACAAAATCTTGCCCCAAATCAGTGTGGAGGCAGCAGGGCCAGCCCTGGAAGGGGGTATTGGTAACTGAGAGTACTAACCAAAACCACATGTGACACACCACCCCAAAATATGGAATTTTTGTGCTAACATGCTTCCATGTGGATATATAATGTTAATGTTGTTGTTGTTGTTGTTGTTTAGTCGTTTAGTCATGTCCGACTCTTCGTGACCCCATGGACCAGAGCACGCCAGGCACTCCTGTCTTCCACTGCCTCCCGCAGTTTGGTCAAACTCATGCTGGTAGCTTCGAGAACACTGTCCAACCATCTCGTCCTCTGTCGTCCCCTTCTCCTTGTGCCCTCCATCTTTCCCAACATCAGGGTCTTTTCCAGGGAGTCTTTTCTTCTCATGAGGTGGCCAAAGTATTGGAGCCTCAGCTTCAGGATCTGTCCTTCCAGGGAGCACTCAGGGCTGATTTCCTTCAGAATGGATAGGTTTGATCTTCTTGCCGTCCATGGGACTCTCAAGAGTCTCCTCCAGCACCATAATCCAAAAGAATCTATTCTTTGGCGATCAGCCTTCTTTATGGTCCAGCTCTCACTTCCATATATCACTAGGGTATATAATAGGCTCTTTTTATTAACTGGATTCTCCAAGGGTGGAAAAATCCAGATTAAACGTAACAAAAGTATGGACTGCCATTTTGATGACATCGAATGGACCCCGCATAAAACTTGCATATACCAAACTGCCAAGATTGCATAATAAACTCCCATCTGAAAGCGCCCAGTGTTTTTATTCACTGGCTGTGAGTGCTCAAGTGTCAAAACATTCAAGCGCTGTATACATTAGCTTATCCAAGGAGCCCAGTTGCTTAGGAAGCTTAGCAGTTTGCATATACCTGAAAACTCCCGGAGTGCTCAAAACATGTCAAGGAGATTTGAGCTCCTAAACACTCTCAGATTTGCAAATGACCAAGGGCACAAACCATACAGAAAAGTTTAGTGTGCCACCCACTTCACACATGCAACTGGAAATTAGTTAAGAGCAGATTTCCCATAGCCTTACTTGGAATGGCTAACAATAATAATAATATTTTTATTATTTATACCCCCGCCCATTTGGCTGGGTTTCCCAAATTGTTTTATTTTTAGACTGATTGTTTTGATTAAAGGCACTAATCAAAACTGAGAAGCAATTCTGTTCCTGTTGGTGTCACAACAGGGCTTCCTAACCCAGCCAGTGCTGTGAGCCTTCGACATCACTACCTTCCCATTCCAAACTTACCTAGTAGCAGCAGTGACAAGAGGACTCAGTGGGGCTTCTGGCAGGCCCAAAACACTGTTGGAAGCATGCATGGCAATGTCCAGAGCCAATTAGGAACCACAAGAAATCAAATTCCCAGGGGTTTTTTGGTGGTAATTAATTTCCCATGGATCCTGGCAAAGGAGGAAGTCGTATTTATAGACTATGGGTGGTATTCAACTAACATTCGGCTCAGAACAGACTCACTGAAATTAATGAACATGACTAAATTAATTCGTTATTTTCAGTAGCACCACCCTTTATGTGGTATTCCCAAATCTGCCCATAAGCACCAAAAGGTTGAGGACCTCTGGTCTAGAAATATGTCATCAGGAAAAGCTAGGAAATTATAAGAAAGGAAGGCACAGTACGTAGGGCACTTAGCAGGGCTGTATTTCAGGCCATTTTGACTCTAACTTGGCTGTTTCCACAGGGTCAGCCCAATTCAGAAAGGCTCTGAGAGGTCTAAATCCCATAAATTTGCACTTCAACCACCAAAATGTTGGCATTTGTCACCCATCACTAGTGAAGAAGTGTGGTAGATTTCTTTCTCCCCAACAGCAGGTTCTTGTGTGTGAACTGTGTTATCTATATGTGAACCACCACATTTGAGTCATGTATTTTATGTTATAATCTGATTTGGATTGCTATGCTATTTCTAAAATTTGTCTTCACTTGCTCATTTTCACATAAGTGATTTAGGAAAGGAGCTTTCCATTAGTATTTTTTAAAATACTGTTG
The DNA here is from genome assembly GCF_965113315.1 of Podarcis vaucheri. Classification (NCBI taxonomy): domain Eukaryota; kingdom Metazoa; phylum Chordata; class Lepidosauria; order Squamata; family Lacertidae; genus Podarcis; species Podarcis vaucheri. Next base: position 119,196,206 of record NC_138759.1, on the reverse strand, counting down.
AATATTTTAGACAGCAGATGTCTGGCTCTCCTGTTGATCAAAAAGGTTGACTACTGATTATCTGAATTAATACAGCTATTTCAAATATAATTTTTCTTCCTACACCATCCCCCTAAACTCACAGGGAGAAGGGGAGAGGGAGAGAGCGAGAAAATAGAAAGTTAAACGGAAATGAAATGGGATTATATGATCAGTTTTCCAATCAAATTCTTAACTGGAAAACAGTCAGTGAAATGTTGTTGTTAGCTTAGAGCTGACAAGAAGTGTTAAACAAGTGTTATGCTGCTAATAAAAATAGGTAGCTTCACCAAATTTATTTACCCCATTAATTCTCTTGACCAGGGTTGCATAAACAAAATATGAAGTAGGAGGTTTTAATTACTGCTTCGTGGTATTTGCTCATAAAATTATTTCAGAGTGTGATACCCATAAACTTTTGAATTTGCAGAGAAAGGAAAATAATGTACCAATTAATATTGCTTGTCGGTTCTATATTTTTCTTTTAAACAATACTGAGCAAAACACTGTAAACAAGGGAGATTCCACTTAGTGAGCATGCAAATAATGATAATCATCCCACATGCACGTATGCCTATAAAGTGTTAAGTATGATGTAAACAGGAAATCCAGTTTTGTTTCTTCAACTTTCAGTGTGGTTGCTCCTATTTTGTGGATGTCCACTCTCTGTGCTTTCTGGGAACAACTGAAGATGTTTTTGTTTGAACAAGTTTTTTCCGCTGAATGAAAAGGTCTCTGACTTAGGTGTTCATTCTGAGTTATTTGTAAACATATCCAGTAGCTTTCTGGAACTGCTTTTAATAGGATGTTTGCAAATTTGCCTGGGAGACTCATGCAAAAGGCAATAAATCAGCAACACAACAGCTACTATTCTCCCAAAGAGAACGGCACACACTTTTTCTTTTTCTTTAGCATTTCTGTTTTTTGATTCCCTTTCAAGCCACTGGTATTCTATTCAGTTATGCAATCATTCAAAGCACGAATGAAGTATCAAAGTGTCTTTCCATGGAGTGAGGGAAATATATGGCACAAAAATCAAAGTTCAGTTATTTAGGTAAAAAACAAACAAAAAAACGGGCCTAGTTCTCATTTATGCTAGTATTAAGTTTCAAATTTATTCACAGAAATATGAACACCATATTGGAAAATTTGCCAAAGGCAATTTCTTTATTTCTCTCTCCACTGATGTCATCCACACATTCAAAATCCTTATTAGGTGTGCAGAGTTAGGGCAGAAGAATGTAATTAAGATGCTACTGTAAAAACGACTTCCCTGCTATACCAGTTATTTATTTCATCTTTTATTTACTGCATTTATACCCCACCTTTCCTCCCCCGAGAAGGAACATGGTTCTCCCCCTCCTCCTTTAATCAGCACAGCCACCCTGTGCGGTAGGTTAGGCTGAGAGGCAGTGACTAGCCCCAGGTCACACAATGAGCTTCATGGCCAAGGGAGGATTTGAACCCTGGCCTCCCAGGTCCTAGTCCAGCACTCTAACCGCCGCGCCACACTGGCTGTGCTATTATTAGGGCCGTGTGGGGTCAGGTGTCCCAAGTGGTCTGCTGCAAGGGCAAGAGACCAAGTGCATCTGCCAGGTGGGGCCAAATTTCCAGAGTGTTGCATAAATTCCAGAGGGGACAGAGGCAGGTGTGCAGTCAGGGCTGGCAGATGGCCAGGCTCGAAAGGGTGGCAGTCCAACGGGAGGCATAGCATAGGAGTCCGTATAGCAAACTCTAGCAGGGAGTTGCTCAGATCCTGGAACCAAGCCTGAAGCCAGTTATGTAAGGTCAAACCCTCCCCTGTTACCTTCCCAGCTCAGCTGGTCTGGTTGGGCTGATGAGGTGAAAGCATCTCAACTCTGCCCATTTTCTGAGTGGCACTACAGCAGAGTAAACAACAAACCTGAGAGTTGCCCCGACGGCACAAAGGGTGAAATGCTGGGCCTCTGTTGCCAGAGTCTTCCCTATTCAGCTTGGCTCCCTGATGTAATATGTGCTGCAGGGAACTGCTTTTGCCAACACACTTGCGGCAGCAACAGCTTGTGCTCTGCTTCTTAGTTATGCAATTCTTGGTACAGCGGTACCTCTAGTTGCGGACACGATCCGTTCCAGGGTGCCGCTCACACCCTGAAAAGACTGCAACTAGAGTGGCGCTTCTGCGCAAGCGTGGAGCGCGATAGAGCACTTCTGTGCATGTGCGAAGCGCGCAGAACGCTTCTGCACATGGGGCGAAACCTGGAAGTATAATTCCGGGTTTGTCGTGTTCGCAAGCTGAAAAGACACAACATGAACCTAACACAACACAAGGTATGACTGTACTTTGGCTGAATTGAGCATATTTACATCTACAGCGAGGGACGCGGGTGGCGCTGTGGGTTAAACCACAGAGCCTAAGACTTGCCGATCAGAAGGTTGGCGGTTCGAATCCCTGCGACGGGGTGAGCTCCTGTTGTTCGGCCCCTGCTCCTCCCAACCTAGCAGTTCGAAAGCACGCCAAAGTGCAAGTAGATAAATAGGTACTACTCCGGCGGGAAGGTAAACAGCGTTTCCGTGCGCTGCTCTGGTTCGCCAGAAGCGGCTTAGTCATGCTGGCCACATGACCCGGAAGCTGTATGCCGGCTCCCTCGGCCATTAAAGCGAGATGAGCGCCGCAACCCCAGAGTCGGCCACGACTGGACCTAATGGTCAGCGGTCCCTTTACCTTTACCTTTTACATCTACAGTGAGGTTGTAAAAACCCCAAATTTCACTGGGAAACAATGGAAAACCACAGCACTGAGAAAATAGGGGGCATTCAAATAAGTAATTTTGTGAACAGAACAACTTCTGCTACTGCAATGGGACTTCCCCCCTCTCTTCCCCCTGGACATACCCTGTGCCATCACGATATCTGTTTCAGGGGATTGGGGGAACTGGGAGATCTGATGGAGGGCGTGGGGGGAGGAGGTGAGGAGAATGTTCCAGTGTAGAATGTTCAAATTTTCGCCTTAGTGCTACATACAAGTTCAGTTGTGGTTTACAGGCAAGAACAGCATAATCACCCTTATGTGAGTGTGGAAAGCATGAAAAAGAGGAATAAAATAGCCAGTTCCCTGTTATCAGATGGCAGTACAGAATGCATTGCTACACATTAACTCCAGTGAGCTCATTCCTCTAAATGCTTATCAAGATTTAACACTGTGCATTGACAGTGTTTCCCTTCGCAATGCTCCCCGTTCTGAACGGGACAAGAATCTCAGCAGGAATTATTTCCTCACTATTAAAATGCATTACACCCTGCCTCTGAGTATCTTGCCAACAATTGCCGAAGATACAAGAGCAGGTGGAAGTCTGTTGCTAACAGAACAGCTAAGGGTAATCTGGGATTTCTGGCCAAGGGAACAGAGAACTGATAATAGAGGACAGATTGTTGGAGGAGGCAGTGGCGGCGGCAAGGAGAACGGGAACATAGCAAGAACCATACGGGAAGAAAGAGAGATAACAGTCTGGGGGAGGAAAGAATGGTCCAGGTAATTAATTAACTCTAGGTTATTATGATCAATGCAAGCTAGAGAACTAGCTCCTAGCTGCCTAGAGTAAAAACTGCACCGGCAATACAGGATGAAGGAACATTCCCTTCCTCAGGGCCATTTCACAAATTACACAGCAGCAACCCTGGACTTTGTGCACATTCACAGGCAGATGCTGCCTAACAAGTAGAGCACCGTTCAGGAAAAAGGTTCATTGTTTTTGCACCTTACATTTGTAGGTGTGCACTTAAAAAACCCCCAAACAAAAGCAGCCAGCCAGCAGAACTACCTTTAGGGCATATAGCCTTGTTTCTCGAATATCCCAAGCGGCCCCCAATGCTAGGAAATTATTAAGGAACATTGGAAACAAAGAGAGGCAAAACTAAGCTTTTCGGGATCACATCACAGAGCATTGAACAGGAGCTTCTGAAGACTTATGGCCTAGCACAGGATTCCCAATACTAGGGGCGTTGGCAACTATCATCTTTTATTTTTGTTCCAGGGCTGCTCCACCCTATGTGATCCCCATGTGTTTTTTTAGGTACTCTAGTCTAAACTGGCCAAATATGAATGAATGCTGGAACAGCCTAGATGGGAAACTGTGGCCCTCCAGATGTTGTTGGACTCAACTCCCATCAACATCAGGCAGTGGGTGATGGGAGTCCTTAGTCTAACAAGATCTGGAGGGCCACAGTTTCCCATCTAGGCTGTTCCAGCTTTCATTCATCTTTGGCCAGTTTGGCAGCTTCCCTGCTGTAAAAAAAGGTAAAGGACCCCTGGACGGTTAAATCCAGTCAAAGGCGACCATGGGGTGCGGCGCTCATCTTGCTTTTCAGGCCTACTGTAGATTATGCCAGATGTGCCGTTATGAGACACACTGGCGGGAAGTACAAGAACCTGCTAAAATGATATTCTTGCAAGCTCTTTCCTGCTGAATTGCACCTAAAACTTCTTGTTTTAAAATATCTTGTGATATGGCCCACTGGCCCACTGGAAGTAAAGATGCACATGGTTCTGGACAATGCGAACCACCCTCTCTCTTTCCCCTCTTCTCTCCAAGGAAGGAACCAAGCAGTTCTAGCTTTTAAAGAATTTGGTCCAGTCACCTGAACTCTTAGTTAATCCCTTTAATCTAATCAATCTTTTACTTTATTTTTTTAACAGTTTCATCCTAAAACTCTCAAATTTCTTTTTGAGTCTCTTCACTGTTCATTCCTATACTATCAACTTTTTCTTTTTTGCATTCCTCTTATCACTTCAGAATGCATTGTTCAATTTATTGCTTTCTAGTTTCTTGTTTAGGGACGCGAGTGGCGCTGTGGGTTAAACCACAGAGCCTAGGGTTTGCCGATCAGAAGGTTGGCGGTTCGAATCCCCGTGATGGGGTGAGCTCCTGTTGCTCGGTCCCTGCTCCTGCCAACCTAGCAGTTCGAAAACACGTCAAAGTGCAAGTAGATAAATAGGTACCTCTCCAGCGGGAAGGTAAAAGGCATTTCCGTGCGCTGCTCTGGCTTGCCAGAAGTGGCTTAGTCATGCTGGCCACAGGACCCGGAAGCTGTACGCCGGCTCCTTCAGCCAATAAAGCGAGATGAGCACCGCAGCCCCAGAGTCGGCCATGACTGGACCTAATGGTCAGGGGTCCCTTTACCTTTTAGTTTCTTGTTTAATTCACAGAGCATTACTTAAAAAAACACACAAAACATTCCTGGTGCCTACAACCTGCCTGTGCCTTTTCTGGGAAAGAGGACCCTGCATCTCAATGGGGGGGGGGGGGAGAGACAAAGGAAGTTGTTGTCTCCCTACACACAAAATCAGCATGTCTTTTATGCCCTGCTTGGAAACTTGCAGAGGCATCTGACTGGCTACTGTTGGAAACAGAAGGCTAGACTAGCAGAACAAGCACCCCTTGCCCTGCTGCCCATGCCCATGTCACCACTGGCTGCTGATGCTTGCTGCTCCTGCATGGGCACACGACGGCCAGACCCCTGGCTCGAAAGGAGGGGCACGAGGGGCTGGAGCGAGACGGGCCCGCTCCCCCCATTCCAGCCCTGTTGGCGCCATGACCTCTTGGCACATGAGGGGAATGGATTCCCCATGGAATTAACATACCACAACTTCCAAAATACCATTTTTACACGTGGCGTCCTCCCCTTCTTTCATTTCTCAGATGCTGCAGATGAGATTGTTGTAAATCACATACCTGTCTGAGAAGAGCGTGAGAAACGGAAGACAGACTTATTTCTTCCGCTGTAATGTACTTTCACTTTTACTTGTTCTGTTTGTTCTCTCGGAGCTGGAGAGAACGGACGCCATTATGCCTTTGTCTGCACATAGTGTGTAAATAAATAAATTAGATCTACAATGTCCAGCTCTTTTGCTGTGTTTTGCCAGAAGATTAAATGTGCATATACCAGCTGGTATACGTCGCTGAGTGCCCTGGAGAAGAAGGGAAATGCCTTTTCCAGTGCTGTGCATACTGGAAGACGCTCAGATATTTGTGGGCTTGCAGGCACCCCCAGGGCATTTTTCTGACAATTTCACGGAGCCACAGGAGTCTCTGCGGCCTACCTGTCTTAGGAGCTACAGACAGAAAGGAAAATAAAAGCAGAGGAAGAAGATACAGATAGGAAATGTCCGGGAATCCCAAAGTCTAAACTCAGAGACCCTGGCTTATGTCTCGCAGCAGGACTCAGGATCCACCCTGGACCTCAGCCTTCCTCGGTTCCCTACCTGTGTCAAATTAAAGATTGTAAGCCCCCTCAAGGGCAGGAACCTCTTTCTCAAGGGTCACACACAACGATGGTGCAAAGAAATAACACAAAATAAACATTGCTACGCTTCTGCCCTGTGCAAGCTTAAGCCTGCTAGAGGCCTTTCCCTTAAAACCAAAGCTGTGTACACACCATCCATCTGGGGCTCCTGCAGCATGAAAAGGGGCTAAGTCTGCAAAGCTGCAGTGCAGGGGCTTGGACCTTACAAATGCAATTGGCAGAGAGGGCTCTGTGTGAGGTCCTTTTCCCTGCTCTCCTGGAGAGAAAGGAACATATTGCACTTCGTGTTCGCCTCTCTCTTCCTTGGACCCGTGTTGGACGCAGACATGCCTCTTCCGCATGTGCCTGCCATTGGTTATGTAAATGTCAGTTTTGTTACAAAAGTTGGGTGTAACAAAGAGGGTGACAGATTAAAATTGCAGAGCTTTGAAAAATTAAAAAACAGAGTACGAGATTGGCTCCATTGTTATCAAATAATGGAGGCATATAATTTGGACAAAAAAATTAGGCTTCCAGGTAGAAAAAACAAAATTGGAAACAGAATTGTTAGACCCTAAAGTTAAGAATTTGTCAAGAATGTATAACTTGCTGTTGAAATGGAATACTCAAGATGAAACGGTGAAATCTGCTATGATTAAATGGGCACAAGATGTTGGACATAATATTATGATGGCTGACTGGGAACAGTTATGGACCACTGGTATGAAGTTTACAGCATGTAATGCCTTAAAAGAGAATTTAATGAAAATGATCTATAGGTGGTACATAACACCAGTCAAGCTTGCAAATATCTATCATCTGCCCGATAAGAAAGGTTGGAAATGTAATGAAACTGAAGGCACATTCTTTCACCTTTGGTGGACATGCCCAAAGATTAAGGCATTCTGGGAGATGATCTATAATGAAATGAAAAAGGTATTTAAATATACCTTCCTGAAGAAACCAGAGGCCTTTCTCCTGGGCATGGTTGGCCAATTGGTGCCAAGGAAAGATAGGATTTTTTTTTATGTACGCCACAACAGCAGCAAGAATACTTATCGCAAAGTACTGGAAGACACAAGATCTACCCACCAGGGAAGAATGGCAGATGAAGCTGATGGACTACATGGAACTGGCGGAAATGACTGGCAGAATCCGAGACCAGGGAGAAGAGTCAGTGGAAGAAGATTGGAAAAAATTTAAAGTATATTTACAAAAACTTTGCAAAATTAATGAATGTTAGAAGGATGCTGGAATGAAGTTATATGGTTTTAGCAGAAATGTAATAAAGAATTAAGTAAAAGCTGATTGATAATGGGCCAAAATGAAAAATTTAAGGTTAGACCGTTAAGATAAATTATAGAACAAAAATTGAGAAAGATGGAAAGAATTTGCTGAAACAATTAATTGAACTAGAATACAAAAAAGGGAGGTGCGAGGAGGTCGATGAAACAAGCAAATGAAAGGTAAAGGTATGGAATATTGGGATGTGTGATTTATTGTTTCTTTTTGTTGTATTGTTGTATTGTTTTACTATGTTTTTCTTTTTATGTATTGTAATGTATGTCCTGTTAAATTTTTTGTTGTCTTTTTTGTAATTTCTAAACCTTTAATAAATATCATTTTTTTAAAAAAACACAAAAGTTGGGTGTAACAAAACTGACATTTACATAACCAACGCCAGGGGGTCCAGGCACTCATCCAGGGTCCATGATTCTTGGGAGAACAGAGTCACGGCGGAAACGGTCGTAGCTCCAAGAAATATGCTTTATTCTCCTATTGCGACTTTCCGTCTGCATGGAGGGAATCGCATCTGACAGCAGGGTCCTGTCAAGAGGGGCTTTTCCTCCACAGCAGGGCAGCCCTGGAGTCCAAGGCATCTCTCCCTGGCTCTCTGATGGGCCATTAACCCCTTTTGGCATGTTCCTGTCTCTATCCCAGGTGAGGCCCTGGCTTGGAAAGAAACTGGAGCCTGCACTTTCCCACTGACCTCCAGTCTTCCCTTCAATACTTCAAATCCTCAAAATCCTACCATTTATTAATCTCCAGGTTTAGGGGTGTCCCCTGCAAATCCAGAACAGTATTTTGCCTGCATAGTTTTTACTGCTACTGTTGCTGTGAATTAATGCATGATAATAATAAAATAAGGCTTATTTTTAAACTTCTCAGCTTGTTGCCTGATGCTTTCTGAAGCGGACTTGCTCCAAATAAGGTTTCGCAGCCTAACTCCTAAGCTTTTGGTTTTGCTGCCAAGGAGGGGATTTTAAAACTCTGTTCAGCTCACATTTGTGGATATCTGGAGGGATAAATTTCAATTAATGTATACGTTCCTTCCTGTTAAAACCCATTCCACACAGGAGCAGGATCCTGAAACTTTGGGGGATTCTCTTTTAAAAGATCTAGAACGTGTTTAGGATCGATGAGTGTGTATGTTGCCATTTTAATGGAATGACCCCGTGATTTCAAGGTGTGATGTGAACGCAGCCTTGGAGTAAAGAGAATAGAGGCATGGAAACGCCATACGGTTCAACTCTGTAAGCAACCAGATATTCACAACAGAAAATATAATCTGGGGACCACAGCTGAGGACCTGCCAAGCTTTCAACATCTGTGGACAAGTCCAGCCAGGGAGCCAAGCCACATGCACCAGTGACGGGTGACAATAATAATAATAATAATATTTCTGTGCCACTCATCTCCTCTGGGTCTCGGAGCTGCTCCTACCTTCAGAGTTCCTTCTCGTGGTCACTGATGGGCACCTAGATCCTACTACTGGACTACTGATCATGAAGAGCTGCCCAGCCCAGCTTCATGTCCCCCACCAAGTGCCCCCCTTCTAGAACCCACCACTCTCAACCAACTCTCAACAACCTCCCCCCACCCCAACATTCACTCTCCCTTTCTAAGCCTCCTCCAACCTTCCGTCTCCACCAGAATTCCACTCCATCTCTTCCCCCCTCCCTCCCTGCTTGACATTCACTTGGGAATTCTAATAGAATCACCTTAATTACCCTATTGCAAAAAGAGAGGAAGAGGTTACAGATGGGAAAGGTCCGGGAATGCCAAAGTCTAAACTCACAGACCCTGGCTTATGTCTCGCAGCAGGACTCAGGATACACCCTGGACTTCCTCTGTTTCCCTCCCTGTGTCAAATTAAAGATTGTAATCTCCTCGGGGCAGGATTAGACAGACCTTCTTAGTCTGATCCAACAAGGCAGTTTACACAGGTACACGTACGTTGCACATGCTCCAAACACTGAATTCCACACCATCCCATTCTAATAGGCTGTTTGCTGTAGAATGAGTTTGAACCTGATAATGTGAGCAAGCCTGACTCTTCTGTTTTCATAGCTCACGTAAGCCAGGAATTTTCCATGGATACTATTGCAGCGCTAAGGCCTAAAAGGATTAGTAGTAATCACCTGACGTACAAATCCAAAAGCTGTATCCTCAGCTCTACCTCTCTTTTAAATCAGAACCAGTGAAGGCGGTGAAGGTCCTGTGTGAGTGTCTGGAGGCGGTTGGAGGATGGATGGCGGCTAACAGATTGAGGTTGAATCCTGACAAGACAGAAGTACTGTTCTTGGGGGACAGAAGGCGGGCAGGTGTGGAGGATTCCCTGGTCCTGAATGGGGTAACTGTGCCCCTGAAGGACCAGGTGCGCAGCCTGGGAGTCATTTTGGACTCACAGCTGTCCATGGAGGCACAGGTCAAATCTGTGTCCAGGGCAGCTGTTTACCAGCTCCATCTGGTACATAGGCTGAGACCCTATCTGCCTGCGGACTGTCTCGCGAGAGTGGTGCATGCTCTGGTTATCTCCCGCTTGGACTACTGCAATGCACTCTACGTGGGGCTACCTTTGAAGGTGACTCGGAAACTACAACTAATCCAGAATGCGGCAGCTAGACTGGTGACTGGGAGCGGCCGCTGAGACCATATAACACCGGTCTTGAAAGACCTGCATTGGCTCCCAGTACGTTTCCGAGCACAATTCAAAGTGTTGGTGCTGACCTTTAAAGCCCTAAACGGCCTCGGTCCAGTATACCTGAAGGAGCGTCTCCACCCCCATCATTCTGCCCGGACGCTGAGGTCCAGCGCCGAGGGCCTTCTGGCGGTTCCCTCATTGCGAGAAGCAAAGCTACAGGGAACCAGGCAGAGGGCCTTCTCGGTAGTGGCGCCCGCCCTGTGGAACACCCTTCCAGCAGATGTCAAGGCGATAAACAACTACCTGACATTCAGGAGACATCTTAAGGCAGCCCTGTTCAGGGAAGTTTTTAACGTGTGATATTTTATTGTATTTTTGGTTTTTATGGAAGCCGCCCAGAGTGGCTGGGGAGGCCCAGCCAGATGGGCGGGGTATAAATAATAAATTATTATTATTATTATTATTATCAGCTAGGCTATGTGGTAGCTGCATTAGAATATCTATCTATCTATCTATCTATCTATCTATCTATCTATCTATCTATCTATCTATCATATCTATCTATCTATCTATCTATCTATCTATCTATCTATCTATCTATCTATCTATCTATCTATCTATCTATCATCTATAGCGAGAGAGAGATCCCTAGCAGCTTATGATCTCTTCTTCCTTTGGTATCCAATCCACAGGACCCACACATCATCACCATTTTCCTCCACTACCACCATAGCGTGCAGCAGGCATAGGCAAACTCGGCCCTCCAGATGTTTTGGGACTACAACTCCCATCATCCCTAGCTAACAGGGATGATGGGAATTGTAGTCCCAAAACATCTGGAGGGCCGAGTTTGCCTATGCCTGGTGTGCAGCAACTCCTGTTCTTGGACCCAGCATTCCCTCCACATCCTTATCCTCCTTCCCTCAACCCTATGCCTCTTTTTTCTTTTCTAGTCCTCTTTTCCTTCGCTTGCTACTTAGCTAGTCTATAGTTCCTTGTCTTTCAGGGTGTTCACCTCCTGGGCTCAGATTTCAACCTGAAGTCTTAGTAGCATTTCTTGCACCATGCTTGCCATAGCTCTTACACCAACTTGAATAAAATACTGGGGGGGGGGGGATGTAAGCCCAATGCATACCATTTGAATGGCAGTCCCCATTAACTTTGGGGTGTGGGCGAAGCCCCTCAAATGTTTTATTGGGATAGCCAAAGGGTCCTTGGACCCTAGGAGTTGGCTCCTATGGCACATAGTCCATATTGTTTCTAGTTAGGACTCCTATTGTTCAGCTGACAGCTCCTATTTCACCAGTGACTCCACCGTTTGCAACTACCCCATGTCACACGGGGATCTCAGCTGACAGGAAGCTCCCGGAATGGAAATGAATCCCAAGGAAATCTCTCTCTTAATCTCTCTCCAGACAAATTTGACCTTCATTGCACCCCGTCTATCCAAATGTCTTTAAAATTGCTCCGTAATCTTCAAGTTAAGTTCCGAGTCAAATTAGTTTTGCCATTTCATGTTGCAGGCGCCTTATTCCCCCCCCCCCCCCCGGTATTTCTGATAATGCAACAATAGGCTTTGCAGGAAAGGAAACTATGGTAACCAGCTAAACATCATGTAGCAACAGCAGCAGCAGCAGCAGCAGCTATGATCTCAAAAGAACAGAGTGTGTTCCTGCACTTCCAACGCCTACCGCCGGTACAATTCCTCCTCGCTTTCCTTATTATCTTTGTCCTAATTAAACAAGGCTCTCACTACCAAACTGACACGGGGGACGATGTCTTATTATTGTCATCATCTGTTATAGGTCTTGCCGTTAAGCAGGCCCTACTGTTTAGCTTACTTTAAAGGTAGCTTTTAACACCTTCTGGAATTAATTAGGGATTTCCTGTTCCTTTCAGCTGTAAGGAAATTCTAATTCACATTGCAATGTATTCTATTACCCTTATATCCCCTCAGCTGCGATCTGGATAAAAATGCAATAATCTGTTCTGGCCAGAGTCCCCACCCTGCGCCTCTTTGATAAACTTTGCTGCTTCTGGATGCAGAGAACTAAGAACAGTGCTCTTAAACTAATATTAATAAACAGTTTGCATTAATTTCAACGCATCTCCCAAGTTCTATTCTCTTTTGACAAAAATCCACTCTCCTCAGTTCCATGGGCATTCACTTCGAAGCCAATAATCCAGTCTATTAAACACTGGATTGAGACCAATGAGCCACAGAGCAAATGCCATCAACACAATAGACTGCAACAGAATCCTACCACAGTTGTCCACCAATGCCAGTAAATGCTGCTTCCTGAAATACAACCTTGAGCTTACTATTTTGCTTCTAACTGCAAGGGGGAACTGCAAAAGGCAGATTTTCTGCCTTGACTGGATTCAGCTGACCACTGTACCCCTTTGATCTAGCTCAATGACGATGCCAAGAATCCACTTGACTTAAATATAAAACAATCTATCAAGCCAACCATATATCAAAGTAACGCCATACCAGTAACTACCGGTAAATGCCAGCTCTCAGAAGAAATGGCATACAGCATTTCAAGAAGATATATATGTGTAAGCTTTGGCTTCTACAAAAAATCCATAACTGTTGGTCAGCCACTGGGAATAGGGTGAGCACTTCACGTACAGACTAAGCACAGATATAGTATTGACGGACTTGCAATGACATAAAAGAGGATGAGGCAGCAACTGGTGTGCACATGGCCCAAGCCACCACAGGCTTTATAGACTGAAACAAGCGAATTTACTTTTTTGCCTTGCCTCTTCGCAATGCACAACAATAAACGTTGCTTCTGGGATACAGACAACAATGCTCCAATTTAATGTTTTTTGGGGGAAATGTAAAAGCACACTATTCATGTATGAACTAAAAATGCAAAAGCACCTCTGCAACACACAGCCATAAATTAAAGAATAGGAATATAAACCATATACCACCCTGTTGTGCCTGAAGTCCGCAGTAGTCGATGCAAACTTCAGGGGGCTTTGGAGCATGTGTGCTTAAACCCCACCAGGAACTGAATATTTCGAACAGTCAAGCGCAACACACAGCAGCATAATATATCCTGAGGTTATGAAAAGGTATAAATGCTTGCATCCAGGTTTGACACAGCTTTCTTATCTTACGAGATGAATCATCCACAAGGAGTGCTTTTCTTGGTTGCCATGGCATTCTAGACTTCAAAATGCTAACCTAAAAGGCCACTACTAGCACCCAAAATTTATGAGCGGCTGTTGCATTCATGCCCTCCCCAGAGATACACTTAGCGCATACTATTCTCCATTTCACTCTGGGTCAAGTTGATGGTCTCCTGTATCTAGTTTCTAACCATGGAAATAGAGGAAACAAGACAGGGAAAAGTTAGGAACTCTGAAAGACCATAAAAGGGAAAGCACTGTAGAATTCCTTCCTAGTCATATGTGTTAAGAGACTTGTGTGGATATCACATCACATATTATTTATTTAGCAGAGTTCCGGCCCACTCTTCATTAAAAATAATCTCAGAATAGGCTCCGATATAACAAACACAATAAAGCATTAAGTTATGTAAGGCAAATAGAACACCAACACCAGTATTATACAGATAACCCCCCAGCAACACCAAAATATCACCCATCATATTTCTTTGAATATATATATTCACTGGCCGCTGTGGCTGTCTATAACATGTGCTATAAAACAGACAAACCTAACGAGTTAACAAACAATAAAAAGACTGCATTGACAGGTTCAGTGCAAACTCGAAACAAAATTAGAAAAAAATATTTTAATGGCTCAGATGTATGCAGGATTAAGGTATGATCAAGGCCACTGAAAATCAACTGATTTACAACACATCTAACTGCACAGGGTGAGTTGTAAGAAAACGAGACCTTGATGCACCGCGGAAGGAAAATATTAACATCTACAAAAGCTATTATGTAACAACTGACAGAGAAGGTCTAGTGAGAGTCAAAGACAACCTTCCAGTTGCTAAGTAACTCATAACTGATTCACATATGCTTTGAGGGGGGGAAACAAGGGCACCAAAAACTTTATAAATCTTACTTTCAGAAATCATGTTTTAAAAATGACAGGAAGAGGAGGTACCCCAAATACTTCACAGTTCAGCTTTTTTGCACGTTCCTATTATTTTTTACCACATAGATTAACTGTCAGCTTATGATTCTGGTCTTTATAATAATATGTGCCGCTTATAAGGAAATAATTAATCAGTGACCTAGTACACCAAGCATGAAAAAAGGGTAGTTAACACCCCCATATGGGACGCGGGTGGCGCTGTGGGTTAAGTCACAGAGCCTAGACTTGCCGATCAGATCAGAAGGTCGGCAGTTCGAATCCCCGCGATGGGGTGAGCTCCTGTTGTTTGGTCCCAGCTCCTGCCCACCTAGCAGTTCAAAAGCATGTCAAAGTGAAAGTAGATAAATAGGTACTGCTCCAGCGGGAAAGTAAACGGCATTTCCGTGTGCTGCTCTGGTTCGCCAGAAGCAGCCTAGTCGTGCTGGCCACATGACCCGGAAGCTGTACGCCGGCTCCCTTGGCCAATAAAGCGAGATGAGCGCCGCAACCCCACAGTCGGTGACGACTGGACCTAATGGTCAGGGGTCCCTTTACCTTTAACACCCCATAATCCATATCTATCCTGTCATTTCTTATGAAATGCTGCATTTGGGTGTGTTTTCCCTCGAACCAGGTTTGATCTGGATTGAGAAAAAGAGTGACCTTTCAAGTTGGTTATGTGTGCACAGTCTAAGTGAAGCACATTTGCTGAAACAGGCTGTTGCTTATGCCTGCTCACGACACAATAGCCAGTTTATACAGGGCTTCAAATGCTTGAAATGAGTCAAAAGCTTGGTACTAAGGCCTGTGACTCATTTATTCTGTGTGGTAACCTTGCTGAGAAAGGTTCTCCATCTGTCAACAAAGACCTTGTTGAGAAACTCCAGAACAATTTCTACCGTTCCCATGTACCTGCCTAGAAAGATAAGAGATCTATTTGCCTTATTTCTATTTGTCAGTCAACTTTTAAAAAGTTCACCATACCAGAATGAGCCCAAATTCTGGTAAGTATCAATAAAATCCACTGATCTTGCTGGAAGCGAAGATCAGAAATAACCTCAACAGTGGTTTTTAAACTTCCAACTTTTAGTGAGCCCTTTCCACATGAACTTGCCTGCTGAAGAATTCCATGCGCTCTTAAAAGTTGCTTCACACAGTAGTGGACAGCTATGACATCAAGTGATGACATGCCTATATGAATGGACCATCACAGACCTTTCTGTAACCTCAGATGCGATGCTTTCCAACATAATCAGTTCATACAATTAGCATCATTAAGCAGAGCCTTCCTCTAATAGTGCGCTGTAGATGTTTGGTAATCCAAAACTTTAGAAGTGCACCGGAGCAGTAACCCTGCAGATGTTGCTGGATACCAAATTCCATCAGCTCAGTGTGAATGTCCTACAGAATGCAGAATGAGAGCGTCTCTTCCCAGATGGTTTACACACAACACTGGAAGACCACCCTGATTATGTCATATTTGTTCACGCAGAGGTTGAAACCATTTACGTATTCTCCTGCAATGCACAGAAACTCTTCCCCAGTGTTTAATAAGCTCTCCCCACATGGATCCTAATCTTGACACGTGGCCAGAATGTCTCTGACTGAAACACTCTTTGATTTGCTAGTAACTTCATGGAGAGGACAACACGTCAGTTAAAACTGGCACAGAGGCTGGATAAACCAGGGAGCCCAGCCAAACCCGAGAGGCTTCTGCTCAGGGAAATGCAGCTAAGCCCAATAGAAAAACGTGACAGTTGCCTTGAACCTAACCACGCACCAAATCCCTAAATCCTCAACCTCAGAAAGACAGTAAGAAGAAAAAAGAACTATGACCAGGATCCAGAACGATTACCGAAATCCATTTGTGCAGAACACGTCGTCTATTGTACTAGTCTATGTTAGCTGTATTCATGTGCCTGCAGTTGTGTCTCCGGCTGCAGAGACTGGGAGGACAGAAACAGGTCACCCAGGCCTATGCGTCAGAAAGAATGTTGGATAACACCAGGCACAGCCAGCATGATGGCCAGCAGACGGACTCCAGCTCCCACCAGCCCCAGCCAGCATGGCCAACAGTCAGGGATACTGGGAATTGTAGTCCAACAGTATCTGGAGGGTTCCACGATAGCGACTTCTGCATTAGACAAACAACCCAAGTAGCCTTGTTTTTTCAAGGGCAGAACACGTACATGAAAGGTTGAGGCAATTTAGTGTAAGGAAGTTCACATTACTGGGTTTTGACAAGTTTGAAAATTTGGTTGAGGATAATTTAAGATGGCAGTTCTATCAGCAAGCAATGGTTTCATCACAGCAAGTTTCAAGTTGTGCGGGTGGCAATGATGACAAAGATGATTTATTCATAACAGAAGACTATACAAGCCAAAAGCATACAACAGCTAGACTGGTGAACAAGTTGAATAAAGTTAGTTCCTGGCTTCAAATTTTCAAAACTTTGACCCGTTCAGAGGTGTGCGGTGAAATTTTTCATATGGAAAAACAGTGTCATTGCAATGTCCTGTCACTGCACACATGCAGCATCGTGCCTACTTCCCTACACCTGGCATAAGTTTTCCGGGCTTTGGGAAGGAGGTGCCAAGCTTTGATACTTCAATACTCTTAATTTACCAGGAACATTCAGGAGACTAGTCAAGTCCCCCTAGTCCACTGACCACAGTGGACCAGTTATAAAGATGGCACTAGCTATTTTATAATTGGTTGATGCTTAACTATATCTTTTAATGCACACTGACTTTTGCATAGATAAAACCAGTCCTCATTTGCACTGGCTTCTCACTCGTCTGCATTACAGCTGAATAAAACCATAAACTTAATTGGAAGGCTTCTCGCTTGGGAACCTGAACAAGAGTCAGTGTGTGTTCTCCAGGGGTCAGCAAACTTTTTCAGCAGAGGGCTGGTCCACTATCCTTCAGACCTTGTGGGGGGCCGGACTATATTTTGAAAAAATATATATGAACAAATTCCTATGCCCCACAAATAACCCAGAGATGCATTTTAAATAAAAGCACACATTCTACTCATGTAAAAATACGCTAAATCTGCGGGCCGGATTTAGAAGGTGATTGGGCCGGCTCCGGCTCCAGGGCCTTAGTTTGCCTACCCATGTCCCACACTATCTTGTAACTGCTGGTGGTGTTGGCAGTGGGAGTTACGTAAACTCCTGCACTTCTAGCTTAGTGCTGCAGCATCAAATGGAAAGTGCTATTAAGCTGTTCCATAGACATGCAAGATGGACATGATTTTGTCTAGATATTAAGACTGTATCAAAAAGCCACTGAAAGGCTCTCATACATTGAGAGATGACCCTGATGGACCAAACAGCCTATTTGTTATTCTTCTCTTTAAAAATAACAACCACTACAAATGTGCATTTTAAAAACCATCACCTACACACACTGTGATCTGCAGAATAATGCAAGTGGGTGGTGTTAAGAAAGGCCTCTGTTTACAATTCCAGCAGCTTTCAATTTAAACTTTTGGTAGAGCGAGGGAGATAACAGGAGAGGACAAGTATCGAAAGTAGAACAGGGAGAGAGGTAAAGTGAGAAGATTTAAAATAAGCATTTCTAAGTTTACAATGCCCCAATATTTCAATTGCCTGTTAAGTTGAAGGACTTTGAAGGTAGAACTAGGCCACAAAAATATAATTCAGTTAAACCTTTATTTCAAGAAGATTCATAAATAAAAATGGAAAAGAGCTAATCCTAATATTCCCCTCAAGAGTATTCATAAATATTCTAATAGCCTCAAAATGAAATATTAATTACCAACCTCAAAGCCAAAGTGTACGTTCCAGGTTGCCGTTGGCTTTCACGAATAAGATAACTTCCCTCTGCTACGCTCAATAATTGATCTGCTTCTTCTCTCGATATCCTCCCATGGAACCTGAAAAACAAAGCCCATCTTCATCAGCACAATAAAAGAGCTGTTTCGAGAGAAACGCTCACCAGAAAAACACAAGCCCTCAGCGCTTTTTCATTTTAAAATACAAAAATAGCATCCTTCCTTTACTTTCAAGAAACACGCAGCACACTCAAAGTCAGCCCTGAATACAGTTATGTTAATTTCTCTACTTAGCATGCAGCTGGCGTGATCATTTTCAGCTGGTAGTTCTTAGTTATCAACTTCTTTTTTTATCTATAAATAAAGCCTAGGGACATTGCCACCCTATAGGCCAAGTAAATTCTGTTCATAAGGAGCACTTATCAGCTTGATTTACGGAGAGGTGTAAATCTTATCTTACATAGCTTCTCATTTGACATTAAGGTTGCATATCCTTCTCAACAATGAGCCAGACCGACAGCATGCCAAGACCCTAAGGACAGATCTTAAATTCGAACAATCATCTCTGTACACATAATTTACATACATTTCCCCCAGTCATCGGCACAACCCATCTCTCCCTCCAATGTATTTGCTTTCTGTCTATTGACCCAATGGAAACACCTCTACTATAATGTACCATTATTGCCATGGCAAGTTTCCCCCCCTAAATACACACATCACAGTGAAAGTCATCCTGGCAAACATCAATGCAGCGAATGCTGCATGTGGCAAATGTCAATATTCACATCTGAACACTGACAATCCTAGATGAATAATATGAACATCCAAAGTTTCAGAGGCACACCCAGTGAACGCTGACAGTTCCCTCAATGAGATCGTCAGTGTTCACTCGTGTATTTCTGGCAAGTAGGAGCATACGGCAGAGTGTGCTGACCATCACAAAATCTGTCTGGGATGTGAATGTTGACATCCAACAGTGTACATACTGCAATGAACTACGGTGTAGAAAGAGACAATACTGTTATTTTACTGAGATCTGCTTTCCTCCTCAGATACTGCACAAAAGTACACCACTACAGTGGTACCTTGGTTCTCAAACGCCTTGGTTATCAAACACCTTGGTTCCCAAACACTGAAAACCCGGAAGTAAGTGTTCCAGTTTTCAAAGTTTTTTTTTGGAAGCCGAACATCTGATGCAGCTGTCGGCTATTATTTCTGGGGTGCCTGCACCAATCAGAAGCCACGCCTTGGTTTCCAAACATTTTCAAACGGACTTCTGGAACGGATTAAGTTTGAAAACCAAGGTACCACTGTAAAAGCCATATAAGAAATGACAATGAAATTCTGTAAGAGAAAATGCCTTTAACGAAAAGCATTGTACATACAAAGGGCAAACACATAAAGAATGGGAAGTGTGGTATAGCTAGGCCCTGATCTAAACTTTTCCTCTGCCATAATGCTGTGCAGGTGATATTTAGCTATGCCACTAGCACACCTTCTGATATACTATTTCCCATGTGCAAGAAGTCAACTTTGGGAGTCACAACCGAATAATAATAATAATAATAATAATAATAATAATAATAATAATATATTTATACCTTGCCCATCTGGCTGGGTTTCCTAGCCACACTGGGCGGCTTCCACCAAAAGATTAAAAATACATTAAAACATCAGACATTAAAAACTTCCTTAAACAGGGCTGCCTTCAGATGTCTTCTAAACATCAGGTAGTTGTTTATTTCTTTGACATCTGATGGGAGGGCGTTCCACAGGGCGGGCGCCACTACCGAGAAGGCCCTCTGCCTGGTTCCCTGTAACTTGGCTTCTCGCAGTGAGGGAACTGCCAGAAGGCCCTCAGAGGAGGCCCTCAGTGTCCAGGCTGAACAATGGGAGTGGAGACGCTCCTTCAGGTACACTGGGCCGAGGCCGTTTAGGGCTTTAAAGGTCAGCACCAATACTTTGAATTATGCTCGGAAATGTACTGGGAGCCAATGTAGGTCTTTCAAGACTGGTGTTATGTGGTCTCGGCAGCTGCTCCCAGTCACCAGTATGTAGCATCCTATTTCCACAAGCTGATCTATAACCCGAAGAAAATATTTCCAACTTGATTTTACTAATTGTACAAACTTGCCCTAAGTTGCCGACATTATAGCTCCATAGTTTTGAATTCCATGTTACTTGGCTTTGTTGACAACTCAAATGATCTTCACTTTCAAATTTACAAGTCCAACAAGAATGTTGAAGTCCATTAATTCACTTTGGCAACTTTAAACTGCTCTGAAGATACTTTATTTCCAGCCACGGAACTGTAAATTACTTCAATAAAAAGGCGTCGAGTTGAACACCAAATGGATGGTTGTGAACCCATGAATTCCAAGAGGAACAAACTATAAATTTTGAGTTAACAAACAAAAATACCCCTGAACAAAATGTGTGAATGAAATAAAAGGTGACTGAAGATTTTTCAACTGCTGAAAAATACACATATCAAAATTCTCCTATGATGTGATTGCTTGTAATCTACTTCCCAATTTCATTGTATGGGGAAAGATGAAAATTGGCTATAAATTTCCATAGCCACTCTAGAAGAAGAAGAAGAAGAAGAAGAAGAAGAAGAAAGAAGACGGGGCTCTAGTGTGATTTTGCTCCCCACCCTCCTTAAATAAAAGAAAAAAAGAAAAATAACTCACACGTTTTACTTTATTGCCAACAATTCTGCCAAATGGAAGCAGGAATATGAAGTAAAGCACTTTGAAGTACAGAACTGCTAGCCTGTCGTCAGATTTGCAGAGAAATCTGACCTGACTACTGAAGATGTGCGAGTCAACATTTCCTTATGTGACCTATTCATGGTCGAGTAAAACTGCCTATGTTGTTGAAACCACCAGTGAATTGCAAAATAATCTCATCTCTGTATCCTCGAAGACAAATTGAGATGTTTTATGAATCCATTGAGAACATGCAGAGTAGCCATTGGGCAAAGTTTTGATATTTTTGCTCTATTAGACAGCCCTTAGCTTAAGGCAAAAAATTCAGAGCACACTGCATTACTTACTCTCGTCCATAGTACTTCGGTCTGTTCTCTACCTATTGAAAAAGAAAAAAAGTAACATCATTTTACCAGAACAATACAGAATATGTAAAGAGTTCATGTTCTCCCTTAATGCACGGTTTATCCTGTAATTAACCGAACAACAGCTACTAGACGAAAGACACAAATACTGTTTATCATTTCTAGATCTTTTTTGCTTACCTAGAACAGGGTTTCCCAAACTTGGGTGTCCAGTTGTGTTTTTTTGAACTACAATTCCCATCATCCCTGACCACCGGTCCTGCTAGCTAGGGATGATGGGAGTTGTAGTCCAACCACAGCTAGAGACCCAAGTTTGGGAAAGGTGTGGCTTGCTGGTAGAAATGGCAAAATTTCACATATGCAGCTGATTTCCACATGAAATAAGTTGTGAAGTGGCCCTTTTAATAAGCTAAGAGATTTTCATGACTAAAAGTTGTGGTATCCAACTTAAAATGTATGTTCCAGGTCAGGGTTCCCCAAACTTGGGTCTCTAGCTGTGGTTGGACTACAACTCCCACCATCCCTAGCTAGCAGAACCAGTGGTCAGGGATGGTGGGAATTGTAGTTCAAAAACAACAACTGGACACCCAAGTTTGGAGACCACAGCTGAATACAGTGGTACCTCTGGTTACGTACTTAATTCGTTCTGGAGGCCCGTTCTTAACCTGAAACTGTTCTTAACCTGAAGCACCACTTTAGCTAATGGGGCCTCCCGCTGCTGCCGCGCGATTTCTGTTCTCATCCTGAAGCAAAGTTCTTAACCTGAGGTATTATTTATGGATTAGCGGAGTCTGTAACCTGAAGCATATGTAACCTGAAGTGTATATAACCCGAGGTACCACTGTATGGCTATATGGAAGCCACACAGCCCAGGAGGCCCCCACCCAATAGACCAATGCAGAATACCAAAGTTCCCATGAGTAGAACTCCGCTCACAAGACATGGCTGGAGGAAAGTGGGCGATTTTCACTTATTCCTCCTTCTCAATACAACCCCTTCTACCTCCCCAAAATCAGAAGAGTGTGGCAACCAGGGTGCTGAAGGAAGAATCGGCAAGAACAGCATGCTGCCAATAACTCTTCCAAGGAATTGATCTCAGTCCCTTCTGCAAAGCAAAGAAGTCCTTTTCCTCCAATGTCACCCATATTAAATAGTTAAGGACATCTGCTGGATCACATAGCCTAACATCCTGTTTCAACCAGATGTCTCCAGGAAGCCCACATGGTGACAATGATTTTCTCTCTCGCTGTTGCTCCTTAGCAACTGATACTCTCTGCAGCTGCCACCTGGGCTCGCTCCTCAACAGTTCTGATAATCAAGATGGTTTCTCTTCCTTAATTTATAACCAGTATCTTGTAAACTTTGGCTCGACCTTGCGTTTGGCACTGCCTAGCAAAGTGCTCAGCCCAGCCCAGCTTCATGCAGCCTCACAGTTTAGGGGAGCTAGAACAATAAAACAATGAGATAAAACAATAAATTCAAACAACAAAACGAAGCACTAAAAGGAGTTAAGAAATAAAAGGGAACAGAGGATAAAAACAAATGCTAAGGGTTGGTTCTAGAGCAAAAACTTGCCTTAGAGCTCAAAACCCTGCTTCAAGCATTCAGCAGCCATCTTAAAATGCAGCCTTGCTTTATTGGTAGCCCATAGATCCAATACTCACAAACACAGTGCCTATAATTCTAGAGGCAATGTATGTGCCTGGGTCCCAAATAAGTAAGAATGAGGGAAGGGAACATGGGGGAGGGGGCACGTCTGTGTGTTGGGATGCAGCTTGTATGAGATGTGTGTACATGGTTCCCCCCAACCCAAAAAGGAACTCAACAGCAGCTAAGTTCCATGCCTCTGGCCGAAAATCTTGCTCCATGATAAGCCTCTCATTTGTGATTCGAAAATGAGAACCAAATTGGTCTAGCACAGGGGTAGTTTGGCACATAATACTCATTCTGCTCTTGTAAGAAATCCATCTTGCAGTGTGGACGCTCTCAAATTTTGGAACTCCACAACTCTTTTCAGTATCTGTTAAAACATTTCTGTTTATCCAGACATGTAGAAGCTGCTGGGGTTTTTTTTAGCTTATTGTTGGTCCATTATTTTTTTAAAAAATACATGTTCTTAACTGTTTTTACTGCTAATTTTATTGCTTTATCCTTTTTGCAAACCGGTTTGAGGTTTTATCACAATTTTAAAAAGGTAAAGGACCCTTGACAGTTAAGCCCAGTCGCGAACGACTCTAGGGTTGCGGCGCTCATCTTGCTTTACTGGCCGAGGGAGCCGACGTTTGTCCACAGACAGTTTTCCCGGGTCATGTGGCCAGCATGACTAAGCTGCTTCTGGCAAAACCAGAGCAGTGCACAGAAACGCCGTTTACCTTCCCACTGGAGTGGTACCTTTTTATCTACTGGCACTTTGACGTGCTTTTGAACTGCTAGGTTGGCAGGAGCAGGGACCGTGCAACAGGAGCTCACTCCGTCAAGGGGATTCGAACCGCCGACCTTCCAATTGGCCAGCCCTAGGCTCAGTGGTTTAGACCACAGTGCCACTTGTGTCTCCTTAACACAATTAAGCAGTATATGAACAGACAAATTAGGTTTTTCCTCTAGTTCCTGCAGGCTAATGTGCAAAAACCTACCTACAAGCTGTTAATTCCAGGGAACAAATAGAGGAGATGCAGGGAGAACATTTAAAAAAAAAAAATGAGTGGAGAGGAAAGGAAAACCCCTTAGGATGCCGAAAATATCTTCAGGAACTTATTTACCAGGAAAATCACCCAGCGGCAGTATAAAGGGCTGCTTAGGACAAGGTTGTTTGTGGATACTGTTCACTCAGGCTTGCTGGTAATTAGGGTTATATTAGCATGAAGCTTTACTATACAACAAGAAGTGGGGGGGGGGATATTAATTAATTCAATCATCTGGTTCGCTTGATATCTTTTCATTTAAGATTATTTTAACTGCATGGCAAGATGCCAAACTGTGACAGCAAAGGACATCTTACATGTGTGAGTATGCCACATGAACAAACATGCAGCAAGGGAACAACAGTAACGAAGAACCAGGCTTTTTCCTTAAAAAATAATAATAAAAAGCCTTGAAAGAAGTTCATATTACAATTGGGGAGTATTAAATCAGTTGGAGATATGGTCAGTAAAAACTCATATCATCTGTTTCCTATAAAATTACCCCTCTGCTTCAGTGTAAACATGGCACTGTAAAAAAAATGTAATTGGATTGATACTTGAGAGTTTTAAGATATATTTGATTCAAAGCCTCTCTATATTGATGTCGGTGTCGCTCAAAAGAAGGCTCACAGTCCTGACTCCCCTAAGCACAACACTTTCTTTTCCAAATGACCTGGGGAAATATCTGAACACAATCTGATAATAAGGTCAAGTAAACAGGAGTGATATTTGTAAAGGCTTACAAACGGCTTAACCCTAGCCAAGAGGCAACCCTGAACAGACAATGCTGCTTGCCACATATTAAAGTTGTCCTTCTCACATCTCTACTTTTTGGTCTTCTCATCATGTCAGAAATGCTCCTTCCTCAATCCCCACCGCCAGTATCAGTATGCTTTTCTTTTTTTTTGGGGGGGGGGGGGTTCCAACAAATCCCTCTAAATTCCTAGTTGGAAAGAAAAGTTACGATTTTTTTCAGAATGATCTCAATCAATTGAACGGTTACACTAGTCGTCGTTATCGGCATCACATTCCAAAAAGTAGGCTAACAAAAAAAAAGGATATTGGGGGCACATTCTGGAATATGGTTGTTTTGACGGCCATTTCTTTAGCTTTATTATTATTTTATCTATGAAAGCATTTCTATGCTGCCCTCTCGCTAAACAACCAAAAAAGAACCATGCAAATTGGATGCGAGATTGCTGTGCCCCTTACTACTGTTACTACTGAAAGAAAAGTTAATGAAATGCTTTTAAAAGGTTAGGAAAGTAGGTGGCACATATACGTGGAATGGATTTGCTATGTTATGCAGCAATATGCAGTAGGTTGTCTGTGCGTCTTCTCAGGAGCTACGTCTGTGTCTGTGTAATGCCCATCAGAACATCAGCCATAATGCTAAGCGACTGGGCCTCATTTGGAGGAGACTGGGCCTCATTTGGAGGAGAAGGAAAGACCAGGGTTCAGTCCCCTTGATGTTATTGCTGATGAACTGATTAGGGCTATTGCCGTTGACTGGTGCTATCGCTGATTTTATGATACTGTATGTTTTTCTGGGAGAGGTTTCGAGGTGCATACAGCTTTGGCAAGGATAGGAAACCTGTGGCCAAACAGATGATGTTTGACTCTCATGAAACCAACTGGGCTGTTCCAATGAAGTGAAATGTCTGTTAAGAGCGCTACTAAAATCCCAATGTCAGACAAGAGAAAGGGAACTGTGTTGTACACGTTTGCAAACGTGCAAGAGAAAATTCTTACCAGGGCACTCATTAATAGGCTAGAAAGCAAAACCTTAATTTATCCTGATCACTACTTATCTTCATGAACAGGAATCAGCATTAGCTAGATAAATAATTAAAATGCCTGCCAAATCAATATTGGCAGAAACTGTAGTTTTCTTTGAAAACGTGGTCCACTTCACGCCCATTGGAGCTTTATTTTTTTTTCATCCTAGAGCTTTACAGCACATTTGGAAGAATTGCAACTGGCATATGAAAGAAAACAGCACAAAGAAACTCCTATTTAATTCAGTAAATTAATCCTGTTTGTGATCTAAGCGGTATAAGCTATTAAGGCCATGACAGTACTGTGCTCCCCTGTATTTAAGGCTATGTCAAAATGACAAACACATTTCGAAGATTAATTTCCTCTCCCCTTGGGTACATGATGAAAGTGTTGCAATAAAATTTAAAACTTTAATCATTTTCAGCGCCTATTTAGCATGAATGGTGTTTTGTGGCTGCATTATAACAAGTCAAATTTCACGCCGTAGCATATTAAAAATTGAAATTGATGTTGCGCTGTGATCCAGCAGAGCTGGCTGAGGAACAGATAAAACTGTATGCCTAAAAACATAAAAAAGCTCCTGACGTGGTTTGTAACCTTGAATAGGTGGGCAAGTTCAGCTTTGTCCACTAAGATGAGAGAGAAAACCAGACCAACATATTCTCCCTCCGCCAAAGAGATTAGGCAGCACTGATCATGTCTACTGAAGGCAACCAGGGGAGAGATCTGGACTCAGCGAACAAGAAATGAGGGCTGCCGGGGCTGAAAGCAACGTGTTCGTCATCCACTGCACACCCTGACGTACAATGAGAACTAGTCCCTGAGGATGATCCAATCATGAAACCCTGTTTATGTGCATGGCTCACTTTTGCAGGACACATTTTGGTCATAAGATAGTGCCTCAATGTCTGGGAAGGAAGGTCTGATTGACAAATGGTTGACAACTGGTTTGTTTGTTTGTTTGTTTGTTTGTTTGTTTGTTTTTATCCAGTGAGTTCTGCACTCATTCTCCCTCTCCCTCTCTCTCCTTTCACTCCTTACAAACAATTAATTAATGGCAAAAAAATCCAGCAAATCAGCAGTAAGTGCTGATGTAACAAGATGGACAGGTCAAGGATGGTCAGGCATGATGATGCAAATCATAACAATGACCATTTTTAGTTTAACTGCACAGTGCTATTTTCATAGAAAAAGAGATGCCGGAGCTCACCATGAATTTCTCCCTCGTCGTCTTAGAATGGCAATGGCGCCCACCTGAGAGGTGCCAGAGCTGAGCTCCGGCTGAGAAAAAAAGCTCTAGGATCTTGAAAAAAGCCGAGACATCACCTTGCCAACAAAGGTCCGTATAGTTAAAACTATGGTTTTCCCAGTTGTGATGTATGGAAGTGAGAGCTGGACCATAAAGAAGGCTGATCGCCAAAGAATTGATGCTTTTGAATTATGGTGCTGGAGGAGACTCTTGAGAGTCCCATGGACTGCAAGAAGATCAAACCTCTCCATTCTAAAGGAAATCAGCCCTGAGTGCTCACTGGAAGGACAGATCCAATATTTTGGCCACCTCATGAGAAGAGAAGACTCCCTGGAAAAGACCCTGATGTTGGGAAAGATGGAGGGCACAAGGAGAAGGGGACGACAGAGGACGAGATGGTTGGATAGTGTTCTCGAAGCTACCAGCATGAGTTTGACCAAACTGCGGGAAAATAAAAAAATTCCTTCCAGTAGCACCTTAAAGACCAACTAAGTTAGTTCTTGGTATGAGCTTTCGTGTGCATGCACACTTCTTCAGATACACAGATCTGTGTATCTGAAGAAGTCTGCATGCACACGAAAGCTCATACCAAGAACTAACTTAGTTGGTCTTTAAGGTGCTACTGGAAGGAATTTTTTTATTTTGACTATGGCAGACCAACACGGCTACCTATCTGTAACTCAAACTGCGGGAGGCAGTGGAAGACAGGAGTGCCTGGCGTGCTCTGGTCCACGGGGTCACAAAGAGTCGGATACGACTAAACAACTAAACAACAACAATAACATAAGACTGCCCTCACCCTAAGTGCAAATGAGGACTAAACAAAACAGGAATAGTACCAGCTGAGCGGAGGTGATTCTCATGGGTGCCATGGCAGAGGAAAAAACAATTTAACCTTCCCCTCCCTGAATGCTGTGGTCCCAGTTGAAAAATGACTTCCTGCTCTTTTCTTGGTATTAAATCTTTCAGAAAATAGAGACATGGTTGCTAATGATGTATTGAGGATCACACCTAGTTTGGTCTCTAAGAGGGCTGCAATAAGAGCCCTGTGCTTTTATATGGTAATTGGAATATTAACAGCATGATTTCCTAGCCATGTTCGGGCAGAGAACTGCCTACAAGCCTGGCTCAAAGGAAACCAGCTAAAGCTTCCATTATGTAGTGGTGAGACTGGGAAAGAGGGACTAAGGGTAATTGCTTATAAATAATAATAATAAAAGGGTTAGGAACATTGTGGGAAATTAAAACAGTGGCCACAGCGAATATATATTCAAGGAGGTCCAGGGAAGGCAATGGTGGGCTGTGCCTGGTCGTGGAGGTTTGCCAGAACTAAACTAAGCAACAATATTCAGTATTTTAAAAAGCCTTCAATTACATTTAGCTTTCATGGTAAACCCACCTCAGATGTGCAGGTAATCCTTCTAGGGTGGGGAGCTTCTTGTTGCAACTGATACACTAGGAAAAGGCAGAGGAAAAATGGATTTCATTTTTATGCTTAAGACTGCAAGGAGGTAAACACTTTAGCATTTCTGTTTGTTGGTATTAATGAAATAGGCATATTTGACAATCAGGGATCTGTCTATGCCAACGGCCAGTCGGTTCCTTTGTATGCCACATCAACTATGTTCGAAGCGGCATTCAATACATGGGAAACTAAAAGTATACAATATACCAACTACATGTCAGCAGTAGCTAAACAGCAACGTGGTAAGCTGGAGGCAGATTTTCATCCATGGAAGACTTTTGATCCAAGGGAGAGATTCTGCTGGCAAAGGGAGGGGCGAGGTAACCTTTGCCGATTTCCTCCTCCCACTCCAGCCACCTGTTATCGCCTCCCACCTCATTCTCCAAGACTGGTTGCAATGATATTAGAGTTGATCCAGACAACAACATGATTGAGGAGGAGGGAGGCAGAAGTTAAAACCATGGCTTAGCTCTGTTATGCTGAAAGCTGTTTCAGATATCCTGTCCTGGACACTATAGGTTAGCACCCAACAATTCTCTCTGGATTCTTAAGAAAAGGTAACCGAGCACATTGGAAACATCCAACAGAATTGCATATTTTGGTTGAACCATAAAGCAAAAAGGACAAAAGCTTCACTTTCCTTGCAAAAGGTTATTTTACAGCGATTTATTATTGTTATTTGCAACGGGAGACAACACACATGCATTTCACGGTGACAAGTTGCTGAATGTATGGTTGTTGTGATTAACGATGTTTAATATAAGCGACACAATGAGTGCCAATTTTATCCTTTAATCATCAGCTTGAAGACAAAAACCCTGCTTCGAGTCACTTTGTGTGTTAATGGTTTTATATTAAGTGACTGGCTTGGCATATGACAAGTGACTGATATAATAAGTTATGACTCGAAAGCTGCACTGTGGGACACTTAAAAGGCTCTGGAGCAGACAAAGGTTCTGACAATAGTGATTATGCGGCAGCAGCTGTGGGGCAGGGGGCTCTTAAAGGTACTACGGTTCCTTCGAGGCTCTGAAGTCAAAGCCTGGGCACAAATGAAATGAAATGAAGGCTGACATTAATTTCAATACAGAACAGATTTAAATCATGGTGGGACACTGAACATGAAACGCTGATAATGACAGATAAGTCCTGTTGGTCCAGCTACTCAGTAGCAGGGACAGAAGCCCTAGAGTAAAAACACATTACAGATATTATATCACCACAAGAACCTCCTAATTCTCTCTCATATATATATATGAGAGAGATACTGAGAACTACCATATTTACTCGAGTCTAATGCACCATCAAATCTAATGCGCACCTCAATTTTCAGAACCTTGAAACCAAAAAAGGTATTCACTGGCAAATGTAAACACGCCATACTATCTAATGCACACTTTAATTTTCGCAACGTTATTTGGCCCCAAAAATGCACATTAGATTCGAATATATACGGTAATATGGTGCTATCTCTTCTTTCAACTTTGGGTCTTAAAGGAATACACAAACAAGCATTGGCACACAGAATTCTAGCTACAAATAAAGCCAACTTTCCTATCATAAGCCTGGGATTGTGAAAGGTGATTGTCCAATCCAGCATCTTTTCAGGATCTAGGTTTGTGGTGGTTTTTGTCTTCCTCCGCACTTTCTGATGTGCACACAAATTTATGTGTAGATTTAAAACGGAGAGCAAACAGTTTAACGAAGGTTCCCCCAACTTCTGAATCAGACACCTGGTCAGAAGCAGATTTGGGGATTTTTCTAAAGGGCTTTTTCATCCTCGGCAAGAGAGCAGATGCAAAGTGCAATATGAAATCCTCTCATTTCCAAAATGTTATAGATAGCAGCTAAATTTGTAGTATACCAAATTTTTTAAAAGAAAAAAATATCCCCTGGTTCAACTGGTTTTAATAGAAGGAAATCTGTGACATCCATTGAACTTCTTGGTACAGTAAGGTTCAGAACCAGTATCCTAACGATATACTTTCATTCATAGAGTTTCATTCATAGAATTGTAGAGTTGGAAGGGACCCTGAGGATCATCTATTTCAACCCCCTTGGTTTCAGATGCTACAGAGCAGAGGGATTCTGAGTATACCATGTTTATAAATTTCAAGACTTACAATTTTCACCATTTAAAAAATATTAACAGTACCAGGGGGTAGGGACAAAAGTAACAGAATCAACTACTTACGATAAGATTTCCAAACTGGTGGCCTGTATTCATCAGTATCTGAAAGAATAACGATACTCATTAGTACCCCAGTAGAAGATACTTGAGATATACGGTATATATATATTAATTGAGAGGTTTCAAATTAATAGCATTATTTAGTTCCATTCAACCCAGCATAGGCAACCTCTGGGCCGCAGATCTAATTAGACCTGCCAACCCTTCTCATTTTGGCCTGTGGTGCTGTTTCGGCCATGCCACATCACCAGCTGGTCAACAGAACCATGAAAACCCCATGCCAGTGTAATATAGAGAGCCAGTGTGGTGTGGAATAGAGAGCCAGTGTGGTGTAGTAGTTAAGAGCGGTAGATTCGTAATCTGGGGAACCGGGTTCGCTTCCCCGCTCCTCCACATACAGCTGCTGGGTGACCTTGGGCTAGTCACACTTCTCTGAAGTCTCTCAGCCCCACTCACCTCACAGAGTGTTTGTTGTGGGGGAGGAAGGGATAGGAGATTGTTAGCTGCTTTGAGACATCTTCGGGTAGTGATAAAGCGGGATATCAAATCCAAACTCTTCTCTTCTTCATGCACAGCGCTTTGCAAGGGCTGGCGATCTACCAGTTGCCACAGTTTCTATGCACAACACTATGCAAAAAGGGTTACCTGACATCACTGTGACATCACAGTGGCTCAGACCACATGTCAAACTTTTCCTCTGGGGTGGTGGGTGGGAAATATAAGGATCTGCACCACCCCCCGGCCAGAGTTCAGCTCCAATTCTATGGCTCTATGATTCCCCACCCTGACTCAGCCATTCCATTTTTCAAACTGATTATGCATAGACAGACCTTGGGGGGGGTTTCTTTTTGCCCAAATGTATTCAGTTAAAAGGGACCCCCAAATATAAGAGTTTAAAAAACCAATAAAACGAAAGAAGGAAGATACAATGAGGAAGGTACAACTATGACAACAGCTTGAAACAAAATGTTTTTGTTCGATTGTTGGTTGCAAATTAACGAAATGTAAGACAAATTTAAGGTTTCATACCTATAAAGGAAGCACTGGTAACTTCATTTTAATCAAAGTAGAGATTGTATGCTTAAGATATTGCATACAGTTGTTTCTCCTGATCAGGATGTGAGCATGCTCTGCTAGAGAACTCCCAAATGGCATCATTTACGGATGCCTGCAGCTATAGCTGAGCCCAGAGACTCTGGTTCCCCAGAAGCGGCTTAGTCATGCTGGCCACATGACCCGGAAGCTGTACGCCGGCTCCCTCGGCCAGTAAAGCGAGATGAGCGCCGCAACCCCAGAGTCGTCTGCGACTGGACCTAATGGTCAGGGATCCCTTTACCTTTTAAAGTCACATGACCCATGACACTCACCACTTCTTACTTTCAGAAAGATGGGATTTTGTTCAGATTCTTAAAATGTATTTTGCAACTTTCCAGTTATTGTTTATATGATTTCAGTGTGCATTAGTGTTGTGTGCATGCACATTAAGACACCTTAAATCAGCTAGAAACATAGAAATGTAGAGTTGGAAGGGGCCCTGAAAGTCATCTAGTCCAACCCCCCTGCTATGCAGGACTCTCAGCTAAAGCATCGATGGCATTAGCTCAGTTGGTAGAGCATGAGGTGCTTGATCTCAGGATTGTGGGTTCAAGTCTCACATTGGGTCAGAGATTCCTGTATTGCAGTGTTTCCCAAACTTGGGTCTCCAGCTGTTTTCGGACAACAGTTCCCACTGTCCCTGACCACTGGTCTTGCCAGCTAGGGACGACGGAAGTTGTAGTCCAAAAACAGCTGGAGACCCAAGTTTGGGAAACACTAGTCTAGATGACACTTGTGGTCCCTTCCAACTCTAGGATTCTGTGACAGGTGGTCATCCAACCTCTGCTTAAAAACCTCTACTTCATTAACCTCCAATGAAGGATAGTCCACCACCTTCTAAGGGAGGGACTAAGATGGATCAATGTTCTGGAAACCAAGCCTTATGAGGAACGGTTGTGGGAGCTGGGTATGTTTGACCTGAGTGGAGATAAGATAGCAATCTTCAAATATCTAAAGGGCTGTCACATGGAAGATGGAGCAAGCTTGTTTTCTCTTGCTTTGGAGGCTAGGACCAGAACCAATGGATTCAAATCACAATGAGATTCCAACTAAAAATCAGGAAGAACTTTCTAACAGTAAGAGTGGAATGGACTTCCACAAGAGTTGGTGAACTCTTATTCCTTGGAGGTTTTTAAGCATTGGTTGAAGGGCCATCTGTCATGGATGCTTTGGTTGAGATTCCTGCAATGCATGGGGTTGGATAAGATAACCCTCAAAGTACCGTATTTTTCGCTCTATAACACGCACCCGACCATAACACGCACGTAGTTTTTAGAGGAGGAAAATCCGTAGGCATGCCACCCATAGGCATTCCCTCCATAACACGCACAGACGTTTCCCCTTACTTTTTAGGAGGAAAAAAGTGAGTGTTATGGTGCAAAAAATACGGTATCTTCTAATTCTACAAATTCTATGATTATATGAATTTATACTGTGGGGACAGTGGGGGAGGTAGCACTGGGAAATGCAGGGGAGAGGGAATTATCAAATGATACCTCCTCTTGATCTGGCAGTGAGATTCTTCTGCTAGGTCAAAAGTCTTCTGTGGACAGGGGAAAAACCCCCTTCCATCTGCAGATGGTGAAGTCTGGATCCATCCCAATGCTTTTCAGTGGGGAACAGTTTGTACTAAGAGTCATCAAGTGAAGTACATTCACATGTGAACCGGCCTTAACTTGGTGAAACTCAAGCAACACTTTAATTAAACTTCTGGAGAAGGCTGCTTTGGCAGTGCTTGAATATTCCTACTTTACTAGCAACATATGCATGGAAATACATTTTACAAGTAAATTATTTAGGTGAGGAACCATGTGTTCAACTGTATAAACAGACAGCAAGACTACAAATAGCTTTTGGCTGGGCTAGCAACACTACGGATACATCTTCATTATGAGAAATAAAGATGACTTAACGGAAAAGACGATTTTTCACCAGAGCCAGAACATCTTGATTAAATCTCAACCAAGAAGCAAGAAAACTTTGCATATAAGCTAATATTTATAATTCGGAGGCTGAAGGAGTGATTTATGCCATGCAGGTGTTCCAAAATGTTTATGTATTAAAGTACTGCTCTCGTGTTTTTTGTGCAACCTCAAACATCCACACTGAAGAAAAAAAATACCAAAAGTTATCCTATAAACATATTACATCAGTGATAGCTAAGCAGAAGCGTTTTATAGTATTTTTCTGCGCCTTTTACAGGGTGCTGATATATTATTAACAGATGATTGAAGTTCCACTTCTTCATTTTCTTTTAAAATGATGAACCTGATTCCGGTCGGCGCCAGCGTTAATGGCGGTCCTCTTTCCGAGCTCCGGAGGAGGACTGCTCTGCGAGTTTGGGTCTGACCCGCTACGGCAAGCGGGGGACCCCTAAAATCACAGGCGCGGAAGCCTGTGAACAAGGAGACTTGGTGGGCACCAGAAGCGCCCCCCTTACTGCAGAAAGAGCCTTTTTAAAGGCTCTGGAACGGCATCGGGAGAGCGCGGTGCTGAGAGTCGCTACCCAGCCCGCAGAGTGAAGCCGCGTCGCCATTGACGGAGAGCGCCGATTCCTTCCTGTAAATCTGGACTGAAATTCCCGTGAGTAAGATTGAACGCTAATTTGGAACCTTTTTAAATCGAAAATTTGGCTGAAAACGGGGAAGGCAAAAATTAAGGAAGTCTTCCTTCCCCCGACTGCATGACAGCTAAAGCAACGAAATTTTAAAGCTGCATCCGCAAGAGACATCCTTTGACTATTTAAACCTGACATTGGACTTAGATCTCCCCTCCAGCTAGCAGGGCAGAGGGGAGGAAAAAGGGACACTAAGAACTGCATGATTTATTTAAAAGAAAAAGAAAAAGTCTTCTGCTGCCTAAATACCCTGAAACGGACTGCTAAATAAGACATTAGGGCACTAAACTGCCTTTAAACTTCTGGGAAAGCTACATGGTTGAAGTTTCGTTTGATACAAAGTTTTTTGACCTTGTTGCTACAGTATATTAGAGCAGGCTGAAATAGTATCTACTGGAAAAAGTGCTGTAACATATATTTACAAGCCTCCTGATATACTTGTCTTTAACTTTCTTTGTCTCCGTACTTGGACATATTGGTTTGCTCCCCCTAGAGGGCCAAAGTAACGGCCATAACAGTTTAGGACAGTGGAATTTTCCATCAGGAGACTGTTCCCGTGGGAAACGACCTTGGGACATGAGTGGCTCAGCAGAAGAGATAACCACAAGAGCCAAAGCTAAGCAACAACAACACCAGCAACAGCAACAAAAGAAGAGAGGCTCGATTACAGGCGTAACTCCTATAGGAACAACAGGACAAGAAAAAGTGACAGCTGCTTCCATGGAGTCAGTGACACAAGCGTTACTCAAGATAAACCAATCCTTGGAGACCCTGACAAAGCAGAGTTCAGAAAATACACAGAAATTAACAAAACTAACAGCAAGACTGGACTTGAACACAGAATCTATAAACAAGCTGGTTCAGGAAAATTCTGCAACACGTAAAATTGCAGAAGAAGCTAGAACCATTGCTGGAGAGACTCAAGAGAACTTAGAACCGATTGCTAAAAAGGTTCACGAACATGATGTAACTCTGGCTTTGTGGGAATTACAGAAAAAGGAAAGAAATTTGAAATTGAGACTGATTCCAGAGAACGAAGGAGATAACCTCGTGGAGTTTTTAACACAAGAGTTTGCTGACTTCTGGGAAGACTTGGAGGGGGGGGGGAATTTAAGATTACAACAGCATTCAGACTGGGCAGAAGACAGAACAGAAAGACTCCGAGGGATTGTTTGATTACCCTTAGATCTAAGGAAGAAAGAGACAAATTACTAAAATTACACTACCAAAAGGCCTTGCAAATTGAAAATTCATCTATACAGATTTTTAAAGACATCCCTAAACATATTTTGGAGTTGAGAACCTTCTATAAGGATTTGGTTTATCTGCTGAAGAAGAACATCATCCCTTTCAGGTGGGAATTCCCACA
The DNA here is from genome assembly GCF_965113315.1 of Podarcis vaucheri. Taxonomy (NCBI): domain Eukaryota; kingdom Metazoa; phylum Chordata; class Lepidosauria; order Squamata; family Lacertidae; genus Podarcis; species Podarcis vaucheri. The sequence continues at coordinate 119,160,610 of NC_138759.1, read as the reverse complement.
AGGACTGTCTTTTGACTACAAGGGAAAGAAGGTGAAAATAAGGACAATACAAGATAAAGAGAGATTCTTGGAAAGAAACCGAGAGGACCTACAGAAGGGAACTGTGGATCCAAGTGCAGAACAAGGGAGAACACTAGACATCTTGAACCTATCGTTTGGACTCAAGCCACCACCATCAGAGGAAGAGCAACAACTTGGAGCGGTTGGAGGAGTAACAGAAAAATAACAAGATGGCCCTGCAATTCCTTAGTTGGAATTGTAATGGGCTCAATATGCCTTTGAAGAGACGACAAGTTTTTCATATTTTGAAAAGAGAACAATTGGATTTGATATGTCTACAAGAAACCCATGTAACCAGAGCACACAGGAAATTACTCATAAACAAAAGATTAGGACAAGAATTCATTTCATCGGACAAAGTCAAGAAAAGAGGAGTTGTGATTTATGTAAAAGAGAAATGGGTTCCAAAAATGATGTTTAAAGATGAACAAGGAAGATATTTGGCAGTTGAGATACAAGTACAAGGAGAAAAATTTTTAATAGTTGGAATTTATGCACCAAATGAAGGCAAGGCGGAATTCTTCAAGAAACTCCATGAAACTCTGATGGACTATTTGGATTACAATATGATAATTATGGGAGATATGAATGGTGTGGTCTCCACAAATATGGACAAGGCACAAAGACTGACAATCTCCAAGGAAGGGAGACTTCCGAAGACCTTCTTTGAAATGACGGAAAATATGGATCTAATAGACATATGGAGAACAAGGAACCCTCTTGAGAGAGAGGGCACTTTTTTCTCCCAAGCAATGATGACCTGGACCAGAATTGATTAAATTTGGATCACTAGTGGGATGGCTCCAAAGATTAAGAAGGTAGAAATCTGCCCAAAAACTTGCTCCGACCATAACGCTGTGAAGATGGAAATGAAACTTACAACAACCGGTCAATTTAGATGGAGGATGAATGACACCCTGTTTCGAGATAAGGCGATCCATATGAAGGCCCAAAAAACTTTAAAGGACTATTTTGAAATAAATCTAAAGGCCGATGTGGAAAAAAGAGTGATCTGGGACGCAAGTAAAGCTGTGATGCGAGGATTTTTGATTCAACAAAATTCAATAAAGAAGAGAAAGCAGAATGAGAAAAAGGAAAAGATTTTGGAAAAGATAAAAGAAGGAGAGAAAAAATTAAGATCAAAACCAAAGTCTCAGGAGATTTTGAGAGAGATTAAGTTATACCAAACACAATATATGGAATTGATGAATCAAGAGATTGAATGGAAGATAAAGCAAATGAAACAAAAGACATTCGAATCGGCAGATAAATGTGGCAAACTTCTGGCATGGCAATTGAAGAAAAGACAGAAACTAAACACAGTTACAAGCCTAGAAGTGGATGGAAAGAACATATCTAAACCTAATGAGATTAGAAACTGCTTTCTGAGTTATTTTAAAAAACTTTATTCTCAAGGACCACAAAATGAAGAGGTCATAGATAAATTCCTTAATAAATATGGATTACAAAAAATCTCTCATCAAAGCAAGGTGGACTTAAACCAGAGAATAACAGAACAAGAGATAGAGGGTGCCATTCAGGACATGCAATTGGGCAAATCTCCAGGGCCAGACGGACTGACTTCCAGATATTATAAAGCTTTGAAGGAGTGGTTGGTTCAACCGTTAAAGGAAGTCTGCAACGAGATCTTAGAGGGGGAAAAGGCACCAGAATCGTGGAAAGAAGCATATATTTCACTCATACCAAAGACAGAGACTGAAAAGACTCAACTGAAGAACTACCGCCCAATATCATTACTTAATGTGGATTACAAAATTTTTGCAGACATTTTGGCAAAAAGATTCAAAAGAGTGTTGATGGAGAAGATTCATAGGGACCAAGCAGGCTTTCTCCCAAAAAGGCACCTATCAGACAATGTAAGGAATATAATAGACATTTTGGAACTGCTAGAGGTGAATATAAACACCAAAGCAGTGTTGATCTTTGTGGACGCGGAGAAAGCCTTTGACAATATTTCTTGGAGTTTTATGAAAAAGAATCTTCATGGGATGGGGGTAGGCCAAGGATTTGAGAATGGTATGGGTGCGATATATTCTGAACAAAAAGCTAAGCTGATTGTAAATAATGTGATAACTGAGGAACTTAAGATAGAAAAAGGAACACGACAGGGGTGCCCAATTTCCCCATTGCTTTTTATTTCTGTTCTGGAGGTGTTGCTGAATATGATTAGAAATGACCAGCAGGTTAAAGGTGTACAGGTCGGAGCTAAACATTACAAGTTAAGGGCATTTGCAGATGACCTAGTATTGACTTTACAAGAGCCAAACACTAGTATGAAAAGGGTGTTGGAGATAATTCAACAATTTGGCCAGGTAGCTGGATTTAAACTGAACAAACAAAAAACTAAAGTTTTAGGAAAAAACTTAACAGTCATGGAGAAGGAGGAATTTCAAGAAGATACAGGTTTGACAGTGGTTAAGAAGGTGAAATACCTAGGGGTTTATTGGACATCTAAAAATTTGAACTTGTATAAGGACAACTATGAAAAATGTTGGTCAGAAATTAAAAAAGATCTAGAAATATGGTCAAATTTGAAATTGTCAATGTTAGGCCGAATTGCAGTTATTAAGATGAATGTATTGCCTAGAATGCTATTTTTGTTTCAAACTTTGCAGATTCTTGACAAGATGGACTGTTTCAAGAGGTGGCAGAAAGACATTGCAAAATTTGTCTGGCAGGGCAAAAAGCCCAGAATAAAATTTAAAGTACTTACAGATGCAAAAGAAAGAGGGGGATTTGCCCTGCCGGACTTAAAACTGTACTATGAAGCAGCAGCGTTTTGCTGGCTGAAAGAGTGGATGCTCCTCGAGAATACAGATATCTTGGATTTAGAAGGTTTTAATAATACATTTGGTTGGCATGCATATTTATGGTATGATAAAATCAAAGTGCATAGGGCCTTTAAAAATCACATTGTTAGAAAAGCGTTGTTTAATGTCTGGACAAGATACAAAGACTTGTTGGAAAATAAAACCCCTAGATGGTTGTCACCTTTGGAGGCTAAGGCACTGAAGAAACTCAATATGGAGGCCGGATGGCCAAAGTATTGGGAAATTCTGGAACAAGATGGAGATAAATTGAAATTACAGAGTCATGAGAAATTGAAACCCAAAGTACGAGATTGGCTCCATTATTATCAAATAATGGAGGTTTACAAGCAAGACAGGAAAATTGGCTTCCAGGTGGAAAAATCAAAATTAGAGACTGAATTGTTAGAACCCAATACTAAGAATTTGTCAAGAATGTATAATTTGCTGCTGAAATGGAATACACAAGATGAAACAGTTAAATCAGCTATGATTAAGTGGGCACAGGATATTGGTCATAACATTATGTTTGCTGACTGGGAAAGGTTGTGGAACACCGGTATTAAATTCACGGCATGTAATGCCTTAAAGGAAAATATTATGAAAATGATCTACAGGTGGTACATGACCCCAGTCAAGCTAGCAAAAATTTACCATTTGCCTGATAATAAGTGTTGGAAATGTAAAGAAACTGAAGGTACTTTCTACCACCTTTGGTGGACATGCCCGAAGATTAAGGTTTTCTGGGAAATGATATATAATGAAATAAAAAAGGTACTTAAATGTACTTTCCCTAAGAAACCAGAGGCCTTCCTCTTGGGCATTGTCGGCCAATTGGTGTCAAAGAAAGATAGAACTTTCTTTATGTATGCTACAACAGCAGCAAGAATACTTATCGCAAAGTATTGGAAGACACAAGATCTACCCACCCTGGAAGAATGGCAGATGAAAGTGATGGACTACATGACATTGGCTGAGATGACTGGCAGAATCCGTGATCAGGGAAAGGAGACGGCGGAAGAAGAATGGAAGAAATTTAAAATCTACCTTAAGGACTATTATAAACTTGACGAATGTTAGAATGTCGAGGTTTTGAGAAAGAAAGGGTTACAGTGATATAAGATTAGACTGAAGGAAAGATTAAGAGGACAGAGGCTTGAAAGAAATATTTAGAAGTTGCTAAAAAACTTTGGACATTGGGATGCAGAAAGGGGAGGTATGGGGGAGTCTGAGAAGTAAGGTTTATGAAAAAAAGGTTATGAAATTATACGTGTTTGTATGTCTTTTTACATGTTTGTATTGTTTTAAAAAATTCTGTAAAACCAATAAAATTTTTATAAAAAATAAAATAAAATGATGAACCTGATGTAATATTCCAAAGCACAGCGACAGCTGGGAGACCACAAGATTGGCACATGAGGCCTCTCTAATGCTGGGACTTTTCGAATGCTAAATAAATAAATAAATAAATAAATAATAATAATAATTTATACCCCGCCCTCCCCAGCCAAGGCTGGGCTCAGGGTGGCTAACAAGCAATAATAAAAACAAGTTGAATGAATACAACTTAAAAACAAGATTAAAATACAACATTAAAATATTGAAATATTAAAATGCAGCCTTATCACAAGAGGAGAAAGGAAAAAGAAAGAGGGGGAGGGAATCAAATTGGCTCTGAGCCAAAGGCCAGGCGGAACAACTCTGTCTTACAGGCATTGCGGAAAGAAATCAGATCCTGCAGGGCCCTGGTCTCATGAGGCAGAGTGTTCCACCAGGCCGGAGCCAGTGTTGAAAAGGCCCTGGCTCTGGTTGAGGCTAATCTAACTTCCTTAGGGCCAGGGACCACTAGGGTGTTGTTATTTATGGACCTTGAGGCTCTCCGTGGGGCATACCAGGAGAGGCGGTCCCGTAGGTACGAGGGTCCTAGGCCATGAAGGGCTTTAAAGGTCAAAACCAGCACCTTAAATCTGACCCTGTACTCCACCAGGAGCCAGTGCAGCTGGAAAAGCACTGGGTGAATATGCTCCCATGGCAGAGACCCCGGGAGGAGCCTCGCTGCAGCATTCTGCACCCGCTGGAGTTTCTGGGACAGCTTCAAGGGCAGCCCCGCGTAGAGCGAATTACACTAGTCAAGCCTGGAGGAGACCATTGCATGGATCACTGTGGCCAGGTCGGGGTGGGGAAGGTAAGGGAAAGGTAAATGATGGCCTGCAGTACCTACGTACCATTGCTGGCATGCTGACACTGAAGAAAAGCCCTACTGAGAGGTGTGAGCGCTAAGACAACAATGGAGATAGGGTCATTAGGAACACATGGAGAGGCAGTAGAGTTGCTAAACCGACAAACACCTGACCAGGTGACCACTAGACCGAATTTATCCTGGTAATTTAATTTTAGCCTCCTGGACTGATTAATCGAAACAAGAGATAATGGAGAGGGTTGCATTTACATAGGAACCAAAACAGAATTAAATGAAAGGCAGGAGGATTTCAGGAGCTAGGATGCTGTTCTTGGAGGCACACTGTGCATAAAGGCGAATTTGGGACAATCGTTTTCTGCTAAGGATAGCAAAACACTGGCACACAATATTAGCAGCATTTAGAAGACCTTAACTCAATCCATAGCTATTAGGGAGGTTGAACTATATGAAGGGAGTGCTTGGTATTGCAGCCAAATCAGGAAACAAAGGGCTTAATAATATTTTAACAAAATTTAAAGGTTATTTGGTGTTTTCTTCAATTGCACAGTATGGGCAGGGAAACAAAGCAAACTTTTCTCTTTCTCTAGCACATAAAAAAGACAAATTAATTTCCACAAGTGACATGGGTTTGCGCAAAATTTGAGAGAGATGTCTTTTGAATAATTTTAAAACAAGGAAGTGTTGGAATGTTCTCTAAGGTTAACGTAAACCTTTGCCTCTTATCTGAATTATTTTGCTTTCCCCTTTAATCTCAGAAGCTGTTTTATGGTTTTGTTAATACAAAAAAAGAAAAATACTAATCTCCTTTCACTTAGGATTTTCTAATACATTAAGCACTAGAAATATTCATGCAGTGTTAACAATGGCTTTTAATACATGGCAGAAAAGAAATTAAATATTACAGTCTCAAGGAAGCCATAATTCAGGCCCCTGAAGGCATATACAATAATCTGTATTAGTACAATGGGAATAATTAAAAATAAAACATTATTTTGCAAAGAATTTTCTGCTGGAAGACACCCTGCCACTGATAACTGCAAAAGAAAATATATGCAGATTAGTAACTGTTTCCACTATACACCAACATGCAAAATCTTACAGAACCATATTTTTCAAGAGCAACATAGGTTGCATACTGTTAACATAGCCATTATCTTTTAATAATATAGATAACATCCCTAGATAATTTTATTTCTTTCAGTGTGCAAGTCGGTGAGGTACTATTTCATATTCGGGAAATCAAACTTGTAGTATGACTTTGTAGAAATGATTTCACACTAAGTCATCCAGTATCGTTATGTATCTTTTAAGAACTGCAAATATTCCTGTGCAATTTTATTTCTTGTTTGGCTGTTAGATATAATAGACTAATAAACGTCTTTGACAGCTTACACCTTCCTTCCTTCTTTAATTATATTATATTGTTATATTATATCATTATAAATATAGTATCATATATTCTGCGTATCTATCTATCTATCTATCTATCTATGAAAGTTTTTCGTCCACCTGTTCTCTATCCATTTGGACACCTCTTGAGATATAGTCATCAAATTTAGCAAAATGGTTTCTGCAACAGAGGAGCAGGTCATCAACCATGTTTGTTGGGATACCATTGGATGCCATTTTGAATCAAGATGGCTGACTAAACTTCCCTAAACTGCCACTGACTGAGGCACCTCTGAATATATTGTAGATGTCATGCGCCTGTGGGAGGAATCCTGTCAAGAGGAAGACCTGATTGCTCCCAAAGAGGAGCAGACTGTGTCAGTGAGCAGCGAGACAGAACAGAGGAATCCAGGGTCCTCAGGGGTCATGGCATCTACCCCAACATCTTCTGCAAGGCACAAAACTGGAGGCAGAGGGTGAGCCACCATCCAGTCTGGAGCAGGGCCAATGCCTAAAGCTGCAGAACCCAGTTGCCAGATTTTTTAAAAATAATGATAAACCAAAAACCTAGAAGCCAAGTCTGCCAAGTCTTAAATATATATACCTCCAATATAATACCATTCTGACAGAAAACTTTACTTATGAACATGATAAATCATGTAGGATCTCCATCTGTTCATTTACAATATTGCTTTTCTGTCCAGTTGTAAATCTCCTTCCCAAAATCGGCCTTTAGAATTCAACACAGCTACCTCTCTTCCCTTATTTATCAGCTTTATAAATTAAAGAATTATCCTGAAGGGAAATTAATATGTCATACTCCAGCGGTCGTCAACCTTCTGGGATCGGCAGACATGTTTACAAACCACAGAAACTGTTCTGTGCATCACACAATGCCAAGGCCAAACACACACACACACTGCAACATGTTCTTATGGACAGCAAGAGAACACTCCTTTTAAGCCTTGTTTATCGGCAATGGGAGGGGGGGTGGGATCCTTCAGGAACCAGCAAAACTGTCTGTGGCCCCCTGCGGCCTCCATGTTGGTGACCCTTGCTTTATTATTATAGAGGAATTGTGCCCAAATAAATGAATAATAGTGATATGTTTGTGGGGTTGTTGTTTTGTTTTTGCTTTATTGTGTATTTTGTATTTTGATGTTGTGAACTGCCCTGTGATCTTCAGATGTCACACGGTATACAGACTTAATAAAGAAGAACAAGAGTAAATTCTACTGCGCTCCTTTAGCACCCTTCAAACTAGATCAGGGCTTTCCAAACTTTTCACATTGATGACACTCTTTCCAAACATGCATCATTTCGCAACACAGTAATTCAGTTTTATTAGCAAACAGGAAGTCACACTAACCCCTTTCCAGCGCAGGGAGCGTTTGCGTGACACACCTGCGCACTGCAACCAATGCACTAACATGTTGTGACACATATATGGAACTAGAGGCTAGGAAAAGGAAAACCTGTGTACATCCTGTTTACCCTTATCCATCCCTCTCACTCTACTCCCAAGGCAGCGTGAAGCAGAGCCTCACATTGCCTTGGGAGTAGGCCCACCTATTATACCAAAGGGAAGTAGGGATTGGGAGAAACAGATCTGCATCAAAATGGCATGTGCACAAGGGCTAATATAGAAATGAGTACTATACCGTATTTTTCGCTCTATAAGATGCACTTTTTACCTCCTGAAAAGTAAGGGGAAATGTGTATGCGTCTTATGGAGCGAATGCAGGCTGTGCAGCTATCGCTGAAGCCAGAACAGCAGGAGGGATTGCTGCGTAGCAATCCCTCTTGCTGTTCTGGCTTCAGGGATAGCCGCGCGAAGTCTCTTCAACAACATTTGAGTCAGAATATTTTTTTTTCTTGTTTTCCTCCTCTAAAAACTAGGTGCGTCTTATGGTCGGGTGCTTCTTATAGAGAAAAAAATACAGCAATTTAAGCCAAAATACCTCCCCGCCCCTGTTTGTAAAGACATGCTCTGGCAGTTTGAGTATGCAAGACCAAGGCGGTTTTTGCAACACGCTGTCGATGAAAGTGAGGGGCAGATGGGGCTCATCAACCTGGGAAGGGAGCCCATCCAGGGGAAGGAAAACTCTGGTTCTGAACCTCTGCTGCTTCCATGGGTTATCTTCAGAAGAAAAGGCTAAGGAGTAAACCCTACACAAATCCAGAGCCCCTAAAACAGTTGGATGACACCTTATACGCCTCCTTCCAGCAGCTGCTGCAGTCAAGCTGGTGTCAAAACGTATTGCTTTCCTTTTCTTCGGACCACATCAGCAGATCTAAGAGGGGGGGTCTTGTCGTCTGGGCAGACCAGGACCACCATACACACTGCCCAGGCTTGCAGCCCGGAGAGGTCACCTAGGTGCTGCTAACACAACAGTTTGGCTTCACCCCTGGAGAACTCCATTGTCTCTCGAGACAGACAGATGTCAACAACATCTCACTATAGTGGGGAATACTGTGGCCAGTTAACTTGTACGTTGGTGGTTTGTCTTTAAAAAGCTCTAGTGAATAGCTCCTCTTTACCAAATAATATCTTAAATACTTATATGGATACTTAACAGCAAATGAGGGACGCGGGTGGCGCTGTGGGTTAAACCAAAGAGCCTAGGACTTGCCGATCAGAAGGTCGGCAGTTCGAATCCCCGCGACGGGGTGAGCTCCCATCGCTCGGTCCCTGCTCCTGCCAACCTAGCAGTTTGAAAGCACGTCAAAGTGCAAGTAGATAAATAGGTACCAGGGAAGGTAAACGGCGTTTCCGTGCGCTGCTCTGGTTCTCCAGAAGCGGCTTAGTCATGCTGGCCACATGACCCGGAAGCTGTACGCCACCTCCCTCGGCCAATAAAGCAAGATGAGCGCCGCAACCCCAGAGTCAGTCACGACTGGACCTAATTGGCAGGGGTCCCTTTACCTTTACCTAACAGCAAATGACCAGGGTCACCTCCTTTGCTGATGTTTACATTTAGCCCCCATTCTCATAATCTTGTGCATCTCATATAAACTTTTTTTTATTACTAAAAGTGACTTTTTAGAGCATAATAATTCATCTGTTTTGAATAAAGCATTTCTGGTGAAGATTCTTTAAGTTTAGAAGTTGGAAAGCACCATCTTGTGGCAATTTAAATCTATAGCCATATTCATATTATGGTCTTCAACTAAATCACCATGGCTCAATTTGGATATAAAAGTAAACCTTCCAAGCATAAGGGGGGGTTGAGCCTTAGGTATGCAAGCTATTTCTCCCTTCTGCTACAAGAGGGAGGAGTTTAAAAGACTCTTAATTTGGTTTTGCAGCAAACTAGAATTTCAAACCATGGTTCAGGGTCTTGGTTTGCAAAAAAAGCATATTTTATTCACCCTTAACATTCTTTATTCACTTCTTTTTCTATCCTCCCATGTTGTCCTCTACACTGTAATTATTTTAATTTTGTTCTTTTAATGTTTCTAAATTTTCATAACAACCAGATTTGTATCATAGCATACAAACCTACAATAAACAAGCAACAGAAACCACTTACAAATAATCATAAAATGGCAATAATCAAACAATCAATGAGTATAAGTTATTTAAAAATATGCCACAATAATATATACATTATTATGAAACTTACAAAAGGTAGAATGTAAAAATCAACAGATAAAATAAAACTATAGGATTATAAAGTAAGGTCCATGAATCAAACATCTTGTCAACCAATAAACCCCCTTCCTATTTTACTAAGAAAGAATAGGGGAGGCAATTAGGTATACATATGATTCTTTAACTCAAGCTAGTTGACCAAATATTGCTTGAATATTTTTATTTGAGTTATTGGCTGCTCTTTAGCAAACACATATGGAGTGGCTTACAATAAAACAGCAAAACAGTTAAAACAACGTCATAAATATATCAAAATAAAAGAAACACTGAAAAGAACAAGATATGTTTGCTATTTTATGCTACCTGTAAAAAAAATGAAGTAGAAGCTGTAGCGAAACAAAACAATTTTGTTTTAAAAAACTTATCTGAACTAGGTATTTTATGTAGTAGGTTAGCCTAAAAATGACCACCTTAGATGTGCTACCTTAGATGTGCTACCTTAGATGAACAACGATTTGAACCTGGGTCACAAGGGTCTCAGGCTGACAGCCTGCTCATTTAGAAGTGACTGACCCCTGTTGCCTTTTATAAAGCCCTAAAGTTATAGCAGGTAGCCAGTAGGATAATTTTGTTCGGTCTGCTCCCTCTGACCACTGCAGGACTAGGAAGCAAGCTGTCCTCACTCTGGTCTTGTTAACAAATAGAACTACAATTAATCACTATAGGCAACCTGTTACCTACTGTATAGAATGTAGTTGTGCAAGTGTCTAATTGAAAGACATTCTTGATTATTATTAGAGTCCTCCCTAACCCATATCCTATGCTTATTTGTTTCAATAGGTTTTTTATTTTAAAAAACAAAACAATAAACAAAGTCTTTTAATAAAATGAATGGATGTAGTTGACAGTTCAAGTTGTATCCTTAAACAAAAATAAGGAAAGCTGTTCTCCAATTCTCACTGCTCCATGCATGGGCGTAGCCATGGGGGGGGGGACAGGGGGACAGCCCCCCTAAATCCTCAAAAAGTATTGAAAAGCATGAAAAATACTCAATTAACAGAGGTTCTGCCCCCCTTAGCAGAAGCCTGCCCCCTAATATCCTCACTTTGAGTTGATTTTAACAGTGATCTCCCCCCAAAAACCTCAACTTTGGGGGGGGGGAGTCCCTAACAAAAATCCTGGCTATGCCCATGGCTCCATGTATCAAAACTTTCATTATGTAATTATTATGTAGACTTCCAAACAACTACTTCTTTTTGGAAGCTACACTTTGCCCTTCCCAGGGGCGAATAATACATCTAGGCAAATTTGTGCAGAAGAGGCCAATCAAAGTGTCCCCTCACCAACTACACCAAAGTATTTCCTACCTGTCTGTTATGTATTAAAGGAGTATTATTCACTCAATTTTTCATGGGATGCCTATGTGACACTCTCATCCAATCATCATCATCCCATATTTTTTCCCTGTGCTTTCCTCAAACAACAGAAAACCCATTTTTTAAGAAGAAGAAGAAGAAGAAGAAGAAGAAGAGATCAATAGTATAATCTCTGAAAGGTGCAGGTGGTTCTTGTGGCAACTCTTCCATCTTTCACTAGAGAGACAGTTTTGCTGTGCATAGTAACAAACCGGGCAGGTGAACCTATGGGTACTCAGCACATGCTCACTATCACCTTTCACACTGGCATCGTTTTGACATCCCATTTACTCTAATCCAGCTTAATTGGCACCAAAATATTAAAATAGATATGAAATAATGATCAACTGACAAACAAAAACTTTTTAAAAATTCTTTAATGTGCTTCCAAGTAAGTGCCATTTTAGCAACCTTCCCCTGCACCACCAATTAAAACATGTTCACTTTATTTTAAAACGATTTTTTGCAAGCCATTAAAGCTAAAGTATTTTTCCATCTATAAGACACCCCCATGTCATTAAAGCTAACGTATTTTTTCATCTATAAGACAGCCCCATGTATAAGATGCCCCCTATTTTGGGGGACTCGGATTTAAGAAAGTGGGGGGGGGAGAGATGTATCCATGTATAAGATACCCCCTAATTTTTGACATAATTTTAAAGGAAAAAACCCTAGTCTTATACACAGAAAAATACGGTATCCCGCTGAAATAAGTGCCACGCACAAAGTATGTAATTTGATTTGAAAACGTATCAGAAAAAGCCCCACCCTCTTTAAATAGCTGCTCGTGTTAATTGTACTTCATCCTTTACCCAACCGCATGGTCACATCACGCCCTGTGGTGTGGACAGAATATAACAGGATGTGCACACATAAAAAGCACAGTATCCCCAGTAGTGTGGAAAGTCAATAGCAATTCTGCTTATATAGCAAAAAAGCAAAGCATGGACTGGGAGAGGAGAGGGCTGGGGAGCCCATCTGGAAACAGCCTTGTAGACGTACCACACCAAGGTTAAAGTGGAAAGGACTTTATAGTCCCCAGAAGAATGGAGCCATTGTTCATGTTGCATCACTACTATTAGAGAGTGATGTATTAAGAGACCGGAGCTGATTTTTAGATATAGCCATTGTTCTCCAATATAATATTTATATAGGAAGGCAGAAGTCTATTCTCTCAGTCTAAATCTTCTGGACTGGTCCTTACTTTAAAATCTTGCACTTGATTCTCATTTCAGTGAAGCGTGTTCTGTTGCCATGGGCTATCGAAGCACAGGGGTATCTTACTTTCTCCAACGCCACACTGGGAACCAAGTCTTAAAGAGGCAGCCCCAGAACATGCGCTCATTAGCGCGGTCAAGTCTGAGTGCGCTGTGGCAGCTACTTCCTTAGCCTTCGAGTAATAAAGTATAGGACTGCAATTGTTTCAATAGCTGCCCCCCTCCCCTGGCTATGTTAGAAACAAGCAAGCCAATTTCAAATAATGGGATTATACAAAGTAGCCTTACTATGCGCCGCGTTCCCAAGGTCAAATGGAAAAGGAAGGCTCATTTAACGCAGCAAGCATGTTGGAACCTTCTGGTGTGATGGAATCCTAATGGCATTTTTTTTCTTTCAGGAATTCCCATTAAAAGCTTTATAAAAACTATCGCAAAATACCTCTCTGGAATTTATGGTTCGGCACACATGGGCTAGTTTGCCTACGGCATCTCCGTATTTAAAGCAGACATCGCACAAGAACTTTATTACACACCCCCCCCCCGCTTTTTTGTTTTTCAACGGCACACACAGCCCCCCTCCCCTCCCTTATGCTGTGGCACCTGGTAGCTCCCCAAAGGCGACATGCCTCTCATGTGCTCAACACTGTCACAGTGTACTGCGCGGGGAGTGGCGAGTTTTAAGAGGCAAGGGGCCAGGTTTTTTAAATGCAGGAGAGCCCTGGGGCGAAAGGAGGACTGAACCTTTGGGAAGCAACAAAATACCCCTGGGATGTATGGAAACTTCCTTCACGTAACAGTCCCCAGTGGGCCTTACACAACTCACACGGAGGCAGATGGCATTGGAAACCTTGATCCTTCAAGAATGTCATGTAAGAGAGGACCCAGGAAGCTGGCCTTAGACCAGGTAAGACTACAGGCCCATCGAGTTGAGTACCTGGGAAAGCAGCTCTTTGGGGTTTCTTTTTCTTTCTTTCTTTAAAAAACAAAAATAGTTTTCAAAAGTTTACATACTTTAGCATCAACAATACATTTAATTTATCCATCGACTTCCCATCCCACCCTCCATGATGTTTTATGCTTATCCTTTAATGCTGCATATTTTAACTGATAACACTCCATATACACATCCTAAATTATTAGCTTTAATGTCTTTCTACTGTTGCTCATACAGTCATACCTCGGGTTGAAGTAGCTTCGGGATAAGTACCGTATTTTTCGCCCTATAGGACGCACCGTCCCATAAGGCGCACCTAGTTTTTTTGGGGGGGGAATAAAGGGGGGGAAATTATTTCCCCTCCAGGCGCAGGGCTGAGGTGGGGGAAGCCCGAGCTTCCCCCGACCTCAGCCCCCAGAACAGGCAACTCTCCGCAAGCCGCAGGAGCCCAGCGCCGGGCTCCTGCACCTTGCGGAGAGCTGCGCGAAGTCTGGGCGCGCTGAGCTCAGCGCGCCCAGGCTTTGGCATGCAGGCAACTCTCTGCAAGCCGCGGGAGCCCGGGGCGGGCTCCCACGGCTTGCAGAGATCTGCGCGAAGCCTGGAGAGCTAGAGGGGTCGGTGCGCACCAACCCCCCTCGCTCTCCAGGCTTCAGCGAAAGCCTGCATTCGCCCCATAGGACGCACACACATTTCCCCTTCATTTTTGGAGGGGAAAAAGTGCGCCCTATGGGGCGAAAAATATGGTTTTTTTGGGTTCCGCGCTGCAGCGACCCGGAAGTAATGGAGCGTGTTACTTCCGGGTTTTGCCGCTCGCGCATGCGCAGACGGTCAAAATGACGTCACGCACATGCGCAGAAAGGGCAAATCACGACCTGTGTACATGCACGGACGTGGGTTGCGTTCGCTTCTGGATGTGAACGGGGCTCCTGAACCGATCCCGTTTGCATCCAGAGGTACCACTGTTCTTCAAATCCTGCTCGCGATTTCATGCAATTATAGCAGTTCTTTAGATATTCTTCAAAAGGTTTCCAATCCTCAAAGAATGGTTCATCATTTTGATCTCTATTTTTTCTTTCTTTCTGCTAGCTTTGCCAGTTCTGCATTCTCCATCATTTCAATAAACTTTTATTAAATGGCTTCGTTGGCACCTCAAGCTCTCCAGGGTTTCAACTAGGAGTCTTTCCCAGCCTTACCCAGAGGTGCCAGTCATTGGGTCTGTGACTTCCTGCGTGCAAAGTATGAATTACATCATTAAGCTATGGCATTTCCCTGTTATCATGTTTCTGGTGTTTAGGGGTACACATGCAGCACCCCACACTTGATAAGGATCTAGTTCAGTTAAATCATACAGGGGTATTTTCTACTACAAAAAGCAGTACATTCACTGCAAGGCAAATGGTGTTCATTTCAAAAACAAAAATATAGCACTTGGCTCTTACACGGCCTTTAAAAATTACACACAGTGCAATATTCAGGAGATGTGTACCCATCAGATGCGTTTGATGCAGGATACAAATGTTCTGCCTGCCCACAAGTCAAGGCTGCTGGCTGCTTTCTCCATTCACTGTAGATTCATTGGCCACAAGGTGGAGCAACTGCACAACAAATTTCACTATTATGCTGAGAACCAGTAAAAATCATGCAATGATTTTTGGGAAGTTAATTTATTTTACTTGTTATTGGTTTCAAAAGGTTTGCAGGCAGGAGTGTATTTTGCAAGAAACAAACGCCTATTTCTCATTAGATAGGGTTTTGATTCAGCTTTATGTCTAGATTACTGAAGATACAGGATTTTTAGGTTGGAACTCTGAAATAGAAGTATGTTTTTAACAAAGGTGTTTTGCTACAGAAGACTGTACAGTTGTACCTTAGAAGTTGAACAAAATCCATTCCAGAAGTCCATTCGACTTCCAAAACTTTCAGAAACCAAAGTGCAGCTTCTGATTGGCTGCAGGAAGCTCCTGCACCAATCAGCTTCCTGCAGCCAATCAGAAGCCGTGGAAGCCCTGTTGGACATTCGGGTTCCAAAGAACGTTTGCAAATGTTCCAGGTTTGCGGCGTTCAGGAGCCAAGGTAAGACTGTACTGCCCTATAACCGGCGGTTTCGGATGCTAATTCCACCACGTGCCAGTCCTCAGCCTATCTGCATCCTTCATTCACACCTAGAATCATAGAATCATAGAGTTGGAAGAGACCACAAGGGCCATCGAGTCCAACCCCCTGCCAAGCAGGAAACACCATCAGAGCACTCCTGACATATGGTTGTCAAGCCTCTGCTTAAAGACCTCCAAAGTAGGAGACTCCACCACACTCCTTGGCAGCAAATTCCACTGTCGAACAGCTCTTACTGTCAGGAAGTTCTTCCTAATGTTTAGGTGGAATCTTCTTTCTTGTAGTTTGGATCCATTGCTCCGTGTCCGCTTCTCTGGAGCAGCAGAAAACAACCTTTCTCCCTCCTCTATGTGACATCCTTTTATATATTTGAACATGGCTATCATATCACCCCTTAACCTCCTCTTCTCCAGGCTAAACATGCCCAGCTCCCTTAGCCGTTCCTCATAAGGCATCGTTTCCAGGCCTTTGGCCATTTTGGAGGATTTCAGGATGCATGCTGGATGGAGCAGCTTCTGGCAGTCTGATTTCGACCACTGCAGGGTGGAAGTGGTAATGGGACATGCACAAAGTAGGTGCATTTGAGTTTTGTTTTTATATTTTCCCAACCCCGCATAAAACCTGGTAGTTAAAAGTATTGTGGGGTGTGACAGACTCTACAAACAGGGTCCACATTGTGGACAGCCTTTTCTGTTGTATGCATTGCAGCCTGTCATTCAATTAACTCTCCCCTCCACCGTTTCTGCAGCTCTGAACATACAGCTGGCATGCTTAAGGGTTACAAGACACCTGTTTGCAACACTAAATCCCTGCATTTAAGGACATGACTTTTTTTAAAAGAGAGAGTCCCCCCAACCTTTCTATGGAGCTGCTAATGCAAATGGACTCAACCTATACATCTGCTTGCAATATCTAAAATGCTAATGGACTCAGCATTTAGCAGAACCTAGAGGTTAAATTCTAGGGGGAAAGTATTTGAAATGGGGAGATAGCCCCCTGGAGGCAAAATGGAACAGAGAACAGGAAGGAAGGGAGGAAGGAAGGGGAAGGGTTCATGATTCCCTCCCTGCTCTCAAGCACCTTCTCCAGAAGCAACTTTTTTGTCATCAAAAAGATCTGTTGGGCTACAGTTCCATACAGTTTGCCTCTCCAATTCCAACAAAGCCTTAGCCTGCATAGTTCACCCTAAGCTATTTGTGTCATATTGCTCCCTTAAAAAGTAAAAAGAAAAAGCACCCATCAGGACCAATAAGATCCTAAGCTGGTTACCAGATTCAATCTGAACTCTTCCCTGATTCCGAAACTGCTCTTTGCTTTGGGTGAACATTCCCAATCCTATCAATGCAAATAGCATTTCCCCACTCAGGGTTGCAACAGGTGACAAAATGGCTAAAGCCCCATTGTCTGATGGGAGCCTGACATTTATCAGCAACCTCCCCTACAGCCAGTTGCATTTACATTTTTTAAAACCCTGCACATTAAATGCCACACTTAACGCCACATTTAATTTGCTTCTGCATTAAATAAAAGGAATTAACCAAGGGAGCAAAAGGGGCATTTCTGGAATATCTCAAGTCGTTCAGCCCAATGTGCAGTTTTCGTCTTCCTTTGCCACTTTAAGGCTGAATCTCTTGTGGGTTAGAACTGTGGTTACACAGAAACATTCTGGCCCAGAGAAGCAAACACAGACTCTTCCTTTGCAAATCACAAAAGCCATTTGTGTTTCAAGGATGTGGCTTCTTTAGCAAGCTGTGACCACAGCAGCTTGATTCACAAGGAGGCTCTCTGGTTGTGCACATGTTTACAATTCCTCAGCCTTTAAGAAAGCTGACATAGTGTCTGCGGGCAATAGGTTAACCCAAAATGATGAGCACCCAATGCTTCAGTTTACTCTTCCAAGGGAGAATGGATGAATTAGCCAGAGTAAGGGCCAAAGGTGACCTGTCTCTTTAAATGTGGTTCTGGCAATAATATCATGCACAAAAATGGGAAACGTGGGGTCTACACTACCAGTCATCCAACACAGGATATTCTTCTACCAGCAGGCTTGATTCTAGTGTCAGACCCCTGGTAAGGGAAGGGGTCTGCTTGGCAGGCGGTTGGACTCGATGGCCCTTGTGGTCTCTTCCAACTCTATGATTCTATGATTCTATGACTTCTGGGGACAGATTGCAGAGAAAACTGTAGGCAATGAGAGATTAGCATGTGCTCCAATATTCTTAGCACTGTCTTATCCTGACCTCAGCAACTGTGTTTACTACTTTTCCCAAGGCACCAAATTGATCAAGCAAGTACTGAAATTTGTCATCATCGGGTATGAACCTCAGCCTCGGGATACTCAAATTATTTTATCTGCTGAAACCAATTCACCAGCTAACAGGTCCATTTTGTTTCCTGAGTTTCCAAGCAGGCTTCCTCTTCAATTTTAGTCAAGAGAATGCACTGCCAGCAAAAAGAATAAGATCCTCTCAAGGTTACTGTCTTTATTTGCTTCATTAGATTTTTCAAATTAGATAAAGAGTTTCACTGCACCAGGTGAAGAGAGCCATTTGATTCTCAAGGCCAGAAACACTTTTCAAATGGCACAGACCTTACGGCCCACCTGGGGCAAGAGGCTGGAGCTGGGTGAGGGCAGAGAAAAGAGGAAGATTTCTTGCTTTGCCTGCAATGCACTCATATTTTTGTTCATTTTTATTGCTAAACAAAAAGTCAAAATATTCAGCTATTGAGCACACACAGGTTTTTATTGCATAGCTGCATACATTGACTTGCTGGTGATGGGTTCACAAGACCACTGGCGGAGGAAGAGGGGTGCGGGGGGAGCGCACCGCCCCCGGGGGGTGAAATTCTTTAAAGTTGTAATAGCAATACTCCACAGCTAAAGTTTACATGTTAAAATAAAAAATCCAAGAGAGAAATATATGCACTGTGTTCAAAACTTGCACATACTTGTAAAAAAAAAGGCATGTGCTACAAAACGGAAGGCTTTACTAAGAGCTGGCACCAATTTTATTGTGTAGTGGCTACTTGGACAGAAGTGCATTTGTGTAACAAAATAAAGCCGGGTACTTATTAGGGATCAGAGTGGTTGCTAAGAGTACAGAGGTTGGACGCGTCTGTACTCTTCCTAACTTCCTAGCATTTTGATAAAAGATGTAAGAAAGCATTTGTGCCTTCTTTTTGTACTATCGCCATAGAGTTTGTAGGCTTTTGAACACAACAAAACCCACAGTTTGCAGTGGATAATAACGGGATGAAGTGTGCACACTATGCGTATAACACCCCGTCATACAACTTGTCTGAATTTTCTAAAATAATGACTGGCGTTTTGTTGCTTTTTGTTGACCTTTCCTAGCATCAGCTGAAAGGGATATAGCACCAGCAAATTACCAGAATAAAGCATACAATTTTACTGTTCGTTTAAATGAGAAATCACTGTATACATTATCGTTTACTTGGCTCCCGTGTACTCCTACAACTGGTGACTGAAGCCATGTACACATGAAGGTAACCACGATCTATATCTATCCTGTAGTTCCTTGAAAAATACTGTTTGTGGATGCATTTTCACTCAAAACAGCTTTTGCCCGACTTGAAAAACTGGGCTGTATTCACTCCACTGTTGAGCTGGGGTTTGTATGCTTCATAGAGCCATTGTACATGGACAGACAGCAGCTTCATGAATCAGAGTTGGGATATGTTGCAGGCATGCAAAAACAAAACAGGCAATATGCACTGGGTAAAGGCATTCCTGCCCCTCTCAGGTACAAATGTAACCTGAAATGCAGCAGAAGGGAATTGCCTTTCTGCATTTTTAACTGCTAATGCCTACATAGCTTGGGATGCTAAAGTCTGATGGTAGCATAATGGACTGTTCCACCTAAGACTACAGATGCAGAATCACAATTTTTTAAATGTTCTTTTGCTCCCCTATGGAAAAAAAGGGCATGGAGAATGTTCCTGTCCTTGCAAGTTACAGGAAAGCAATTGTGCTGGGCAACGGCCTCTTTGATTTACTAGTTAGGGGTGGGGGCTTCTTGACATGGAGAAACCTTCAGAAATGGTATCCTCCACCTGCAGCTTGAAATGGTGCAGTTCGCTATACCATTTTACGGTTTCATAACCTAAATGTGCAATAATCCAATTAACATATTAGTCTGGCATGCCAATAAAAGCAGCACAATCCTGAGAAGGGAAGGTGGAGTATACTATTGTAGACGGGCAGAAACATGTCTGAAAGCTCCCTTGCATTAAAAAAAAAAATCCTGCAAAAAGAAAACAAGCGTAAGAAGGACAATGGTTCCACTTTGTCAGCGTTGTTTTTAAATGCAAGGGAACATTTTAAAAACGTGATGCCCCGCTTGGAAATCGAAGCATTCTTTTTTAAAACAACAACAGGAAGAAACGGGTCTTTCCTAACACAGAAGGGATGAAAATAAAGATAGTTGATCATTAGCTCTGTATCTGACCTTTCTCTTTCTGTTATTTGTAGCCATAAAAACCTCCCACCTTGCAATGAGCAATAAAGCACACCCATCAAATTTGTGTCAGAGAGGACGATCAGCTTCTGCTGGAGTCAGAAATGAAGGTGCATAGCAGTGGCTTGCAAGTGTGTGGAGCCCAGAGGTACCAACAGGTATGGATGGGTGTTTTCTCTTTAAAAAGAAAATCGTGTTATGAACCATTCCAATGTTTTAGAGCAGGGGAATGCATGAACCCTCTCCAATTGCTGAACTCCAACTCTCATCCCAGTTCAACAACACGTGAGGGGCCAAGGACTGTGGGTACCAGGAAAGGTCTCAAGCAAACATATTTTCTGCACACTGCTGCACAGGCAACTGACAACCAGTGTAGCCAGAAAAGGAAGGGTGTTATATGCCCTGATCATCTAGAAAGATACTGGGAGGTAGCATTCTGTACCACCTGAAGCTTCCAAATCTTCTTTAAAGATAGCCCTGCATGTAGAGTGTATTATAGTAGTCATGTCTAGATGTAACCAGGGCATGAATCATTGTATATTATACACCCTTAGGGGCCAGGCAAAAACGTTCCTCTTTAACCAGGCGTTTGGCTGACTGACAACCAATACCCTTTTTAAACGTGTTGGTGGGTGGGAGTTACTGGATTGTTTCTGTTTTTAATTTTGAGTTTTTACATTGTGATTTTATGCTGTAACTGCCCTGAGACCTGCAAGTATAGGGCAGTATATAATAATAATAATAATAATAATAATAATAATAATAGAAATGTTCACTTTCTATAGATAGGGATGCAGCTGGAAAATCACCCAAAGCTGAGAAAAAGCTCTATTTTTTAAGAATATTAAACATTACTACTGCTGAGAAAAGCATGACAGTCATACCTCATGTTACATTTGCTTCACGATACACTTTTTCACGTTGCGTTCCACGGTGACCTGGAAGTACTGGAAAGGGTTACTTCCGGGTTTCGCCGCTCGCGCATATGCGCAAAATGATGTCACGCATCATTTATGTCTCTTGAAAAACATTTTACTTAAGGTAGATAAGGACAAGATGAAATTATATATTTGAAAATAAGTATAGATTGAAAATGGCTGTGTATAGTGAATACTTCTCTGCTTTTTAAAATTTTTACTTTTGATTTTATTTTCTCTTTCTTCTTTTTTTCCAGATATCTTACTTTTCATTTCACTTCTCTATTGTGAATAGCATTTTATAGAGGTATAAATAACCTCTGAATGAAAAGAGACAAAATATTTTCTAATTTTTTGGTTATATGTATTTTCTTTTTCTTTTGTATTTCCTTTTCTTGTAAATATGTATGGTTTTCTAATTTGTACTTAATAAAGTTTTTAAAAAATGATGTCATGCGCATACACAGAAACGGCGAATCGCAACCCGCGCGTGTGCAGACGCGGGTTGCGTTCTTTTCATGTTGCAAACGGGCCTCCAGAACGGATCCCGTTCGCAACCAGAGGTACCACTGTAGCTTGTTTCTCCCCACCACAGCCAATTTTGTGGCCCTCTTTAGATGCAGATAATCATGTGGAGGAGGAGAGAGGGACTATATATGTTTGCCCTGTGCTGGCCTCACATCAAAGCTCTCCATGTGTTGTGTTTAGTAGAGCAAGCCTATTGAATGTGGCTAGGCTGTCCCCATTGAGCACTCAGGGCTCAAGCTCACAGGGAAAATCTACATGCATCCAGCAGGCTGCCCTGCTGCAAAAATGCCTTCAACACAGGGACAGCCTTGCGGAGGGGCCTGTACAGAATGAACCTGCACTGTCCCTCCTCCCTCCATGATTTGGTTATGAATGACTAAAGAGAAACTCTTCTGATCATGTGTCGCTAACTCGTAGATCAGGCATGTCCAACAGGTAGATAGTGATCTACCAGAAGACCATTGGCTCCCCACAAAGAAGCTGAACAACTGAAGCTCCCCTAAAAAAAGCTCAACATTTTACCTCCTCCCTGAAAAAACTCAACAACTTTGACCTGAACCCCCCCAAAAATGGGCCTTCCTCCTTCCTAAGAGAAGCTCAACCACTTTGACCTGAACCCCCCAAAAGGGGGTCGATCACTGCCAGTTTTTAACTCTGTGAGTAGATCACAGTCTCTTGGGAGTTGGCCACCCCTGCCGTAGATCTTGCACAATAGTTTCTTCAAGGGACAATAGTGTCTCTTTGGCAATGCTTCTGTTCATTTGTTTGGTACTCATCACAGGACTGATGCAGAACACAGCTGGTGTTTAGCAATAGAATAATACATTAAAAGGGCACTAAATGCAAGGACCATCTATCTATCTATCTATCTATCTATGGAGAGACAGAGGGAGAAAGAAGCAACATCTGCTAACCACACAAATAATTTTACCAACTACTCAGAAATATGTTTTAAAAGTAACAATAGAGCATCCAAGAGAAGCAACACATCAATAAGAGGTTTGTAGGTTTGTTTGTAGGTTTGTTCTTTGACGTCTGGAGAATGTAGAATTGTACATCATCATCATCATTATACAATGACTACCAGGATTTTATAACAGTTGCTGCAAGTGACTGGGCTTTTTGAGTGTGTCTGTGATTTGCTCATTAAGGTTAAATCCCCAAAGTTGGTAATTCACAAAACTATGATCCACATCTGAAACAGTGTTTTACACACCTGCAAAGCTTAGGTGTTTCACAGCCTTTTATATTGGCTGTCTTCTGGTTTCTGCAGAGCTGCAGAGACTATGAACTAATCTTGATATTTTCATTGTGCTGGTGACCTCAGCTGCTGCTGCCACTTCACCTGCGCTCCTGGGTTGAGAAGAGGCAGCAATTATCAGGAGAATGGAGAGGGGAAGAAAGAAAAATGATGGGCAACTGGTCTCTCACTAGCTATGCAAGGCTTTCATAAGATTTCTTCAGCCACAAGTAATCTCATTTTAGTCATTAGAGAGTCAGCAGAGATGGAGGATCAATGAAAGACCTAAGGGAGAACTGCAATGTGAGTAATTTGGCTGGATAGTTTTCCATTACAGGTAGACTTGGGTAACCTATAGTATAATTTCATAAGTTCTGTACATATCAAGAAATAGCTCTGTAGATAAATAAATTAGGAATCCACCAAGTCTCCCCTGAATAACTTTCACAAAATATAAAGAGCACACTAAATCGTAGGGATAAAAATGCAGCAACTATAATAACATGAGGAGAAAAGCCTGAGAAAGCAATGAATGCTGAGTCTTAACAAACTTTGCATTACCAGAAGTGTCAGACACTCAGCAAAAATCTGATTCTAAATATGAGAAGTAAACACCATCTCTATAAGATTATGTGGAAACACATTATGCATAAATTCTAATTATGCAAAATTAGTCAGTAGAAAGCACTTCTCAAGTTAAGTAGCAGCTATGAGTTATTTATGTAATGAAATTTGCTTCCACAAATGATATGTTAATATCGAGATTATATTTTGCTTCCTTCACTGTAGCAAAGTCATTTTTAATTATTACGTTAGGAATGTGCATAATTAAGTTTAATAATCAGTTTAAATATATTAATATGCCAGCATATAAAACTCTGCCATTTTATTGCTTTATTTACCAGAAACGGCGCCTACAGCTAAAATCAAATATCAACTGTAAGGTTTGTTTTTTTTTAAAAAAAAAGGACATTTCATTTCTTGGATGTATAGCCTCTCTTGAAATTGTTCAGCAAATTCTATGAAGATGCTCACAGCTTTTGCTGTCCAATATATATATATATTATATCTGTTTAGGAGGAAATGCAAACATGTTATGTTCTGTACAAACAACAACAACCCAGTCCCTTTTGGTGAGAACTTCTTTCTCCGATGCCACAGAGAAGCTAAAAAATAAAACACAAATCCATATAGAGCAATATCCTTATTAGACCGCCCAAAAGTACAGATTTTGGATTTCTTTTTAATGTTTCCATGCCTTTAGAGAGATAGATACTCTGAGTGCCTTGCAAACCAGAGGGATGACAGGGGTGGGGAAGCGATTTCAACACTTATTTTGGGGGACCCCCCACTTACCATTGTTTCAAATGCAAACTCTACAGCAAAAGCTAGTTATTGTATGAACACACAGATGGTGGTGGTTTTTGTGTGTGTGTGTGTGTTTTTTTAAAGAGATTATCTGGAAAGTCTGGAACTTAATACTCCGAGATGCCAATCAACTCCAACCCCCCGAAATGGGCAGGGGGGGCCAAGCACACGCCCATAAGATGTGCCTCGAGCGGAGACAATGGGAGAAAGAGAGAAGCCTTGTTTTTTCTAGCCAGGAATTAAGTGAATAAGGAATACTAGAGGGAGAGAGAGAGAGAGAGAGAGAGGGGAGGAGGGGGGAAACCAGGGGGCTCGCACCTCTTAAATCCTGCAACGCAAACTCCCTATTGCATGCTGTCTAACTGACAAGGGGGTGGGGTGGCGAGGAGCTGGATGCCGAACAGGAGATCCTACTCACCAAACAAGGTAAGAGCCATTGCGAAGGCGCCGCAAGTCGCAGGATCACGTCGGGGCTGCTCGGGAGGGCTGGGCTGGACATTGGGCTCTGCAAGCTCTCCCGTCGGCGGCGGCGCGCGCAAAAGGCAGGCGGTGGGGGGGGGGACACACACACACAAACACACAAAGAGCGGCGAGGCTGCAATAAAAAGTTATTGCATTGTTGCCCAAGGAGCTACTTGCCCCAGAGAGGAATGCATTTCTCCCTCAAGCCTGGAGAGGAATGGCTGGTGAGAGTTGGGCGTGGGGCGGCCAACTTAAGCCAGCCCCGCCGAGGAAAAGGACTCTTGCTCCTTTTGCAGAAGGAAGCGCGCGCCGCCCGCTTTGGCCACCTCAGGCTGCAGCCCTTCAGGCTCCGGGAGCCATCTTGTTTCGCCACATGACCAAGCTCCTTCCCCTCCCTCCTGACTCCTCCGCGGCGTTGCCGAGCCCGGCGTGGGTTCCCATGGCAACGGGAGGTTCGCGCGCCGCCACCTCCCGTCCCCTGGGCCCCTCCATCTCCACCCTCCACCCACCCCGAGAGAGGCAAGGCCTTGACAAGACGGGGCATGGGAGGAAGGGGTCAGAGCAGCAGCAAGCCTCTAGAAATGAGGGTGGAGGTGCTCTGAGAAAGGGCTGTGGAGGAAGGGGGGGGCCCTGACCCTTCTCCAAATAAATACGCAGACACCCCCCCCCCGTCTCCAAAAGCGCATCCTGGAAAAGGGCGCGCGCGGGTTTCCTTGTTTCTGAGCGCAGGTGAGAATTCTGAGGTCACCTGCGGCTGTGGACCATTCCTCAAGGATGCTTTGCAAGGGCTACTGAAAAAAAGGATGCTTCAGTCAGGGGCGTAGGCAGAGGGGGCAGCTGCACCCCCATCCAAAAGAATCAAGTAAATAAGTAAAAATACTTAGCTAACCAAGGTTCTTCAACCCCCCCCCCCAAAAAAAAGGAATCCTGGCTACACCCATGGCCTCAGCACGGCTGCTAAAAACAATCAGCTCTACATTATTATCATTTAATAAATTTGTACGCCGCTCTTCATCCGAAGATCCTAAGGCATTCTGCAACAGGAAAAAATGAAAAACAAGAATACAAAATACATACTCAAACAAAAACAAATTGATTGCCCCACCTCATCCCATATTTAAAGAAAACTTGGAATGTTTATCAGCCAAAAGGCAGGGGCGAAACTAGGCTTTATTTTACCCAGGTCAAAGACCCAGTTTAACACCCACTCACAAACATCTGCATATGCAGGCTGGGAACCTCAATGGCACCTGAAATATACTTGGAATCGAGAGTGGATTTCATGCTCTTTACTCAGCTCATAGTGGTGAGGAGGAATGAGAGTTCCCCCAAAATATCTGCTTTATATACATTATTTACACAATAGGCTGCACTTCATTGGCTAATTCAGGGATTCTCCTGTAGGCCAATCAGGTTGTGGATTCACTTCCACCTGGAGCTGGATTGGGTGGCTCCTGCGGACCAATCATACTGCTGCATTGTTCTAGGACCAATCAGACTGCTGCATCTTGGATCCTATTCAACTCAGTACATAACAGCACCCTTCTGGAGGCTTCACTCGGGGCACAAAAAACAACATCCCAGCTAGCTTCCCTGTAGCTATGGCGCTGCCAAAGGCCTGGTTGTACGTTTGTTGTTGTTGTTGTTTAGTCGTTTAGTCGTGCCCGACTCTTCGTGACCCCATGGACCAGAGCACGCCAGGCACTTCTGTCTTCCACTGCCTCCCGCAGTTTGGTCAAACTCATGCTAGTAGCTTCGAGAACACTGCCCAACCATCTTGTCCTCTGTCGTCCCCTTCTCCTTGTGCCCTCCATCTTTCCCAAAATCAGGGTCTTTTCCAGGGACTCTTCTCTTCTCATGAGGTAGCCAAAGTACTGGAGCCTCAGCTTCACGATCTGTCCTTCCAGTGAGGACTCAGGGCTGATTTCCTTCGGAATGGATAGGTTTGATCTTCTTGCAGTCCATGGGACTCTCAAGAGTCTCCTCCAGCACCATGATTCAAACGTGTTGCCTGCTGTCAAAAGATATGTAGTGAAGGCAGCAGGTAAGTATTCTGCAAATGGAGAGCCTCCACAGAAAAGGCCTGTTCTCAAGTTGCCACTCTCTAGGCGGCACATGAAGAAGGTGGTGATTGCAGGGTTTAGGGTTGCCATATTTCAAAAAGTAAAAACCAGAACACCCCAAAAGATTGTTGAGCTTTTTAAAGGAAAACCTCAAATGTGATCTTTTTTTAAAAAAGGAAAACCAAAAAGCACCACCTTTCGGAAATTCCCCTCGGTTGTATGGCAGCCCTAGTCTATGTAGGAGGTAGGGAGAGGACAGGTGATCCTTTAGATATTGCAGTCCTGAGCTTTATAGGTCAGAACCCACACTTTGATTTGGGCCCAGAAACTAATTGCCAGCCAGGGTAAGGATTGGTGCAATATGCTCAAACCATCTTGCCCCGGTGAGCAACCTGACCACCAAATTCTGAACAGGCTGAAGTTTCTGAACGTTATTAGGGTGAACTCTTTGGGGCTTTGAATTTTTGACCTGGCAGCTCTTGGGGGGGAAACGCACACGGAATTCCTGATCTTTGACATGCATATGGGGAATCTTGCCTTCTTTCAAAATGGTGCATTCAAGCTGCCCTGCCGAGAGTTGTGCAGAATATTCTTATGTGTTTACGAAGAAGAGGTCGGAATAGGCCAGGGGTCTGCAACCTTTAAGACAAAAAGAGCCACTTGGACCCGTTTCCGAAGGAAAAAAACCCTGGGAGCCGCAAAACTTGTCATTATAAAAATAACTTTTTTGTCACTTTTTAAAAATTATTTCTTTGTTTGACCCCTCAGAATTACTCCTCCTCATAGAAATAAACATTAAATTAACAAGTTACCTTTTTGTGTGTGTGTTCTTCACTCCCCTTCAAAACAGTGACCAACGTACATGTCCTCTTTCAATGTAGCAGGCGGGCGGGAAGGTGACATCGGGACGGTGCGTGACTAACGCATGCACTGCCCCCATGCGACGTCACAGCCAGTACAGCGCCCACCACAGTGGGGAGTGTCGGGGCGCACAGTGTGCCTCCTCCCCTCGCTAGTATCCGCCCCGGAGCCGCGGCAAAGGTGTAAAAGAGCCACATGCAGCTCCGGAGCCGCGGGTTGCTGACCCCTGGGATAGGCCAATATATATGTGGACTGTCCCTGGATCAAGTGACTTTTCTTCTTTAAGTTCTCAAAAGTCTTAACCTAGTTCAAGGTTGTCATCTGAACTAGCCAGATGTTTAACTGATAACCAATCACAGTCAGTCCATCATTTGAAAAACAATACTTTCAAGCCGTCTGGGCCAGAAATGGCAACTAGACATTCTGATTTGGCGACTGTAACATGGTTTAGGGAACCATTTAGCGCCTAGATTATATAGCTGAGTTACTAACACTGTGTAACCCGGGTCTGGTGAAAGTTATAGTCCAACAACCTCTGAAGGACCAAAGGTTCCTCATCTGTGGTGTGAACAGTTTGGCACTAAACTGGAGGAGAACTTTGCTAATTCTTTCCTTGGTGTCATACCAAGGGAGGTCAGTCTGTGTCAGGGAACTGACATCGGCGTGAGAGGCGAAGGGGAGGCTCCCAGATGATGCGGGCGAAGGACCCAGCAGCAGGGGGAGAAACAGCTCAGTAGAGGGGGAAGCCAATCAGCGCAACACCAGGGATAAAGGGAGGCAGACGGGGGGAAGTAGAGAGAGGGCTCAGGGACTCTTCACTGGACATCAGTGAGGAGAGCCCAGGTCCTCCGCTACCCACGCCTTCCCTGAGCAGAAGACTCCCGCGCAGTGAGAGGAGGAGGAGACTGGGTGTCAAACAACTTTTATGTTGGAAGAGGTTCAAGAAACACCCACTGACGGATTCTGCCAGTGACTGAGGCAGCCACCATGAGAAGGGGCTGCGCAGTCACAAAGTTTTAACAAGGCAAATTAACCGAGAAAGGCACCAGTTTACGCACGAGTAACTCATACCCATTACAGTCTGGGTGGAGATACTCTAGGAAGGGAAATGAGAAGTGTAGAAAGAGCACTGTAGACCCCAGAAGAGTCATTTCTGCATTTCCTGTAGAGTACTGTCCGAAACTGGTTGATCTTGTTGTTGCACATTCCAGACTTGGAAATGAGTTTTGCATACGTTTATGCCATAGTTATATCTTTAATGGGATCTCCTTAGAGAAACCTGATTAGTCATTACAGGCATACCTCATTTTATTGCACTTCACAGACATTGTTCCTTGCGAGGATGTGGGTGCAGCTGCAGGCAACCCCGCTGCTTCCAGGGGGGAAAAGCCCCTGGCTGCCACTGTCCTTCTTCTGGCCAAAGGAGTGGAACTGGCTATGGTTGGAGCCAAGTTTCCCCCCTGTCACTCCTGCAGCCAAGGGGCCCTGGCTTAATAGACTACAGTATAGTGTAAACATAACTTTTATATACACTGGGAAACAATTGTGTGTGTGTGACTTGCTTTATTGCAATATTTGCTTTATTGCGGTGGTTTGGAACCGAACCCACAATATCTCTGAGGTACGCCTGCACTTTATCAGCTTCTGGGGGTGGGAAAGGAGAGTGGTTGAAACTGCTTAAAAGAAACCACTGCTTTTGCCCTAATTTACTTTTCCTCTTCAGCTGTGTCCCAAAGGCTTCCCTAAATCACAGCAAGCATAATCGGCACCCTGAAGGCTATGTTCATAAATTCCCCTGAAAACCAGAAACATGCACACAGAAATGTCAAGAGATTGTCAAGCTTTTCTACAATTCCGTTACATAGTATTGTGCAGTGGCGTAGCGTGGGGGGTGCCAGGGGTGCCGGCTGCACCGGGCGCAACATTTGGGGGGGCGCGTTTGGCCGGCCCTCCTCGAGGAAGCAGGAACCCCACTGTCCTCGGACCTCCTCCGAAGGCTGGTGGTGGGGCAGAGAGACCTTCTCCCCGTGCCAGCCTTCAGATGGCTGTCCTGAAGACTTGTGGTGGGAGCAGTGGCGTAGCGTGGGGGGTGGAGGGGGG
The DNA here is from genome assembly GCF_965113315.1 of Podarcis vaucheri. Taxonomy (NCBI): domain Eukaryota; kingdom Metazoa; phylum Chordata; class Lepidosauria; order Squamata; family Lacertidae; genus Podarcis; species Podarcis vaucheri. Next base: position 119,130,843 of record NC_138759.1, on the reverse strand, counting down.
GCCTGCCGCACCTGGCGCAACATCTGGGGGGGCGCGCGGAAGAGACTCGAGTGCTAAAATCCACGGGTTAGGGGGCGCAAATTACTTGCCTTGCCCCGGGTGCTGAGAACCCACGCTACGTCACTGGTATTGTGTCATTCAGACGAGGACTTCAGCTGGCCTATCTAGGTTTTAATGCCCAGATGCGCGCGCTCTCTCTCTCTCTCTCTAACATGTGACTAAATTTGCAAGAAGTCTCTGTGGTTTTTAAGCAAATATAGCTGTCCTGAAATTGTAAGCTACCTTAGGTTGGCTCTGCTGCACCACAGGCAGATGTGACTGTCCCCTACACAATGAACCAGGTGTGGCTCCCAACAGGGGACAGAGGCAATTGCACACCCTCCAAAATTTCTCCGATGAAAATAGGGACTTCCTATTCAACAACAACAACAACAACTTTATTATTTATATCCTACGCATCTGACTGGGTTGCCCCAGCCAGTTTGGGGGCTTCCAAAATATATAAAAACATAATAAAACATTAAACGTTACAAAACTTACCTATATAGGGCTGCCTCCAAATGTCTTCTAAAGGTTGTATAGTTACTTATCTCCTTGGCTCGGGGGGGGTGTGTGTCACACAACTCCATACCTTCCAACATTTCTCTGATGAAAATAGGGACATCCTAAGGCAGGGGTCTGCAACCTTTAAGACAAAAAGAGCCACTTGGATCCGTTTCCGAAGAAAAAACAACAACTGGGAGCCGCAAAACCATTGCGACATTTAAAACAAATATATCTTCGGAGCCACGATCTGACAGCGGGCGGGAAGGTGACGTCGGGACGGTGCATGACTAACGCACGCACCGCCCCCATGCGACGTCACAGCCAGTACAGCGCCTGCCACAGTGAGGAGTGTCGGGGCGCACAATGCGCCTCCTCCCCTCGCTAGTATCCGCCCCGGAGCCGCAGCAAAGATGTAAAAGAGCCACATGCGGCTCCGGAGCCGTGGGTTGCAGACCCCTGTCCTAAGGAAAAGCAGGACATTCCAGGATCAAATCTAAAACCGGGACAGCTTCTGTAAATCCAGGACTGTCCCTGGGAAATAATGACACTTGGAGGGTCTGCAATTGCCCCTTCCCCCTACAAGCAGTGATTTGAGAAAAAGCATACCCCCAGGAAGAAGATATGAAAGACATACGTACTGGAACAATCAAGATTCTTACAGCAAGGATCATGACCTGAACAGAATATTCCCCCACTCCCCTCTATTAGTACACCTTGCTTAAATCACCTTTTTTGCCATTTTCATTGTCTTAGATTATATGTTCTGAACAATTAATAAAAATTAGTCGTAATAAAGTACTTGATATGTTTAACTCTGTGTAATAGTTTATACTCAGTGCTTTTTTCTAAAAAATAGTCATTTTCTAAAAAAAATGTTAAGGGGTACTGTCATTTTGACTCAAGAAAATCACCATTTTATGGTTCAAATTGGGCAAAATAAATACAGTAAATGGACAAAAGTACGGTACAAAGAACATGCATTACTTCATATTACACTGCTGACAACTCACAGTAACTTCCACGTTGGCATAAGATTTCATCAGTAAAACACTATACATCCACATTCCACACTGCTTCACACATTAAACGCTTGCTTCCGTCGGAGACTCAGGAAACACCAGGAAAGGAAAGGAAGCCGACATCGGGGGGTAGCAACGGAACTGATGATTCACTGTGCTAGAGAAGAAACTAACATTTGTAAAAAAAAATTAGTTTCTTCTCCTGTTAGATTTACAAAATATTTGTATGTGTACCCCTGTGTCCCCCCAGAAAAAAATCACTGATAGTATTCAAACTAATTATATATTTCTACATATATCAAATCAGGATTGGGCCCTGAGTTACTGTCGGAAATCAAGCCTTTATCAGGAGAAACTGGCAACTCTCCCAGGCACCCGGCTTGGTCTCCTGTTGACCTCCCTGTCTGCTTTCCCGGCAAGATCCAGGCAGAGGTCGCGATAGGCGATCCTTCTCAGCGTGAGAAGAACACCCCCCTCTTTCCTGCCCCCCCCCGGCAGGGGAAAGAGATAGACAGAAACGTATTTTTATGCCTTTATTTCTGTCTTTGCAGTGTTACAGAAAACATGACTGCTCTCTTCATACTCCTGCAGTCGAGAGAGAACAAACACATGCTGTACTTCCTGTACAGCTCATATTACACTCTGAGCTAATTCCGGTGCTTCGCACTGTGAATAGACTGTCCCTCTGTTTCCCACGGAACAGTCCCAACATTCCCATTATGTTTTGCTTTCAAGCTACCAGCAGCTCGCGGCTGCATTGCTTCAATATCGTAACAGTTACTTGCTCCAATACAGTGATTGTCTCAAGTGCTTGGGCAGGGTGCTTTTTATATTCAAAATAGCTGTTTTGTTGAGATGACCCTCTATGAAAGCCTCAGAAAACATTTTACTCAGAAAGTCATAGATGAGTCACCTTCAGTACACAGAAACGCAGCACCCCTCTTCACATGGGCAACAAAGGTAAGTCATGCAAGTTAGAGAACATTATTTTCAGATCCTTTTTCCACAGGTGCAGCATGTTGCCCGGGCAGGCAGATCTGCAGTTTAATGCGAATACATACCTCTCTCTTAACAAACACATCCTTCCACGTCTACTGCTCTTGGCTCATGCTCCCTATCTAAATGCGGATTTCCCTCAAAATGTCAGTTGTGGTTCTTGGGTATGTTACAGGACTATAATAAGGAGTTTGATCCAATGATCACCACAGTTTTGTATTCAGCGATGCCATCTTCTGCTGGCCGTTCCCTCGCTGTGAGAAGCATGGTTACAGGGCCTTCTCTGCAGTGGCGCCCTCCCTGTGGAGCGCGCTCCCTTCAGATGTCAAGGAAATAACTACCGGTATACAACTTTTAGAAGACATCTGAAGGCAGCCCAGTATTGGGAAGTTTTTAATGTTTGATGCTTTATTATGTTTTATATATTCTGTAAGCTGCCTAGAGTGGCTAGAAAAACCCAGCCAGATGAGCGGGGTATAAATAATGAAATAATAGTAATAAGAATAATAAGAATAAGGGCTGCACTTTGGAGCAGAAGTCCAGGGAAGCAGCAGGAAGTCCCCCAAGCACAGCAGGGCTGGCTTACCACATTTTTTAGGTAAAGGAAGTAATCTAAAGAGGAAGCCCTCTTAAGACCATTAAGCCTAGAGACTAAGATCACCTATCCGTACCACTGCTTGTATTGGTATGTTTATTGTCGTTTATATAAAAAAGGATGTTGAAGGATGACATATAAATCCCATAACACACACATATATATAGCATTTTCATTTCTTTTAAAGAACTGAAAAATAGCACTGGGGAAATGTTGCCGAAATAGTCTCCCAAATGAGATGGGTGCAAGTGATTTGGAAATATGCAAAACAACACATTGAGGGGCGTAAGTAAGAAAAATTAGAAGAGAAGAATGTACTATTTGTTTTGACCTGAGTTGAGAGCAATTTGCAATTAACACACTAGGGCTGCTTGATAATTAAAGTTTCATTCTTAGATTCCATGGAGAATTCTAACCACAGCCATGCTCTTGCTCTGTCAGGTCCATTTAGGACGACATTACACAATCGTTTGAGAAGGTTAAATGAAGCCGATGAAGAATTTGGGATACTGCCTCAGCGACTACATGTATTGAAACCACTTGCCCATTAAGATCAAAGGCCTATCCAGCTCAGTTTTGTATCTTCCAGAACCAACAATTCTGGTTGTTACAGAAATCTGTTACGGCTGCACAATGAACATACCATTCTGTGCTGCTTACCGGTACCTCAAGGTCCCAGAAATCTAGAATATGGGAATACCAACACATGGAAAAAGTCATTACAGTGGTACCTCAAAAGTCGAATGGAATCTGTTCCAGAAGTCAGTCCGACTTCCAAAACCAAAACGTTTGGAAACCAAATCACAGTTTCTGATTGGCTGCAGGAAGCTCCTGCAGCCAACTGGAAGGCATGGAACCCGTGTCGGACGTTTGGGTTCCAAAGAACATTCACAAAACGGAACACTTCCGGGTTTGCGGCGTTTGGGAGCCAAAACGTTCGACTCACAAGGCGCTCTTCAACCAAGGTACAACTGTATTTCAGCAATGAAATTTCACCATTGCTGTTATAGATGGATTCATGCACCTGCTATACCTTAAGATATAACAGCAACAATTTTATTAAAATCAGTAAGGAACAAATAGCAGTTCTTATTTCATTCTGCAACACTGTAGAAGGGCCAGGTCAGAATACCAGACCCATGGGTAGGAAGTTAAATCTAAACGTTTGGTTCCGTTCCAGTTCAGACTGAGGCCCCATCCATCCATGGTTCCATTCCAGTTCAGACTGAGGCCCCATGTAAACAGTCTGAGGGACGCGGGTGGTGCTGTGGGTTAAACCACAGAGCCTAGGACTTGCCGATCAGAAGGTTGGCGGTTCGAATCCCTGTGACGGCGTGAGCTCCTGTTGCTTGGTCCCTGCTCCTGCCAACCTAGCAGTTTGAAAGCACGTCAAAGTGCAAGTAGATAAATAGGTACCGCTCCGGCGGGAAGGTAAATGGCGATTCCGTGCGCTGCTCTGATTCGCCAGAAGTGGCTTAGTCATGCTGGCCACATGACCTGGAAGCTGTACGCCGGCTCCCTCGGCCAATAAAGCGAGATGAGCGCCGCAACCCCAGAGTCGGCCACGACTGGACCTAATGGTCAGGGGTCCCTTTATCTTACTGTAAACAGTAATGCCTTTTCCCAAAGAATCCTGGGAATTGTAGTTTTGTTAGGATTGCTGAGAGTTGTATGGGGGACCCTATTTCCTTCACAGAATGACAATTCCCAGAGTGGTTTAACACTCATTCTCTCTGGGAAGTCTTGGAAAGCCCAGCCTCAACTCATTGGTCTGTGACAACCACTACCCAGTCACAAATAACTTGCTTTTTAGGGAAGGTGATTGAGAGGGTTGTGGTGTGTAACAATTGCAAGTACCGTACTCTTGGATGAAGCAAATTGTCCTGACCAATTTCAATCTGGATTCAGGCCTCGTTATGGAACTGAATCAGACTTTGTCATCCTGACTGGTGACCTTTATCAGGAGAAGGAAGCGGGCAAGTGTGTGACTGTATTATTCTTGATCTCCCAGAAGCTTTTGATACCATTGACAATGCTATCCCAGTGAGTATTGCCATCCCAATGGGTAATGGAGAACACTATTTTATAGTGGTTCTGATCCTATCTCCAGGGTCAGTTTCAAAGAATAAAATTGAGTGATTGTCTGAGAGTTGTGCTGTGGTACCATCTTGTTCCCCATGCTGTTTAAAAATCTTTCAACCAGCTTGCTCACATTTAAGGCTATGGAAATGTTTGCACTGTTTACAAAAATGTCTTTGCCTTGTAACAACTGCGTTTACTTTTTTTTGCAGATCTCTGAGTAAAGGTTAATAATGTCAATCGGGGAAAGTGCCTTACATTTCAAAAGTATTTTCCCAACATTATTTTCACTCGCCACTAGATGGTGCTTTATTTCAAAGTATGATGGAACAGTAGAAAACTAGGGTTTTGAAAGAAAGAAAACGACTGCTTGAGAAGAATAGAGTTATCTAAGGGGGGTTATCTAGTTGCCTGATTTGACTGATGTGGCAGTGTCTGCTGTTTCACATAGTTTTTGGTCACATTGCTTCCACTGAGATCTATGGATGAAGGGTGGTACAAAAAAATTAAGAAGAACAATAAAAGGGCAGAAAGGTAGTGGTGTGTGTGTGTGTGTGTGTGTGTGTGAGAGAGAGAGAGAGAGAGAGAGAGAGAGAGAGAGAGAGAGAGACTCCTCTAAAAGTTCTCATTCCCTAATGGAAGAAATTCAGAGGATGTCAAACCAATGAATTTGAATCAAATCTGTTGGCAAGTGCTCTTTGTTGGGTATGAGTAAAGGCAAGGCTGGGTCAAGACATTTCGCTGCCTGAGGCAAAGGACAAAATGATACTCTTCTTCCAAGTGCACATACCTTGGTTCTCAAACTTAATCCGTTCTGGAAGTACGTTCCCAAACCAAAGCGTTCCAAAACTAAGGTGCACTTTCCCATAGAAAGTAATGCAAAATGGATTAATCCGTTCCAGACTTTTAAAAACAACCCCTAAAACAGCAATTTAACATGAATTTTACTATCATCATCATCATCATTTATTACTGTCAAAGACCAGCTCGAAAAGCACAACTGGGACAGCTTTCACAAGAATAAAATATACATGTAAAGCAGTGTACAACAACAGCTTAAAGATTAAAATCTAAGATAAGCGCATATACACATAAAGACCTAAAAAGTTGAGCTACCGTACAAATTGGCCTTGACACCCCAGAGGCCGACTTCAACTGTTTTCCTAGCGAACTTATTTGTTTCGGGGGGTGGTCTGCGACTGCAAATCTGTGGGCAGAATCTGGCGACCCTCCAGGTCGTCTTGTGGTCTTTGCCTAAGAGGAGAAAATTGAGTTTAGACTTATTTTTTCCCCTTTTTTACTATCTAACAAGACCACTGATTCACAAAATGAAAGCAATATGTTCTGTACTATAAAATAAGACAGTATTGTAGATGATAAAAATTAAAATTGTTGTTTGGGAGCTAAGTTGTTCGAAAACCGAGGTACCACTGTACAGGGGACCATTGGACTGGTAGTTGGACCATTGGACTGGTACTCCAATACTGGCGAAAGGGCTGTGTCTTCTACTGCCCTGGAGGGCAGCAGGCTGTAGGACAGGCCACGTGATGCTCATAGTTCTGGCCACTTCCCCCACCTCAGCATATGGTGCCTGAGGCAGCTGCCTCATCATAGGGCTGGCCCAGAATAAAGGCAAATGTTTCTTGGCCCACTTTTTGTTGTTGTTTAGTTGTTTAGTCGTGTCTGACTCTTCGTGACCCCCTGGACCAGAGCACACCAGGCACTCCTGTCTTCTACCGCCTCCCGCAGTTTGGTCAGACTCATGTTTGTGGCTTCGAGAACACTGTCCAACCATCTCATCCTCTGTCATCCCCTTCTCCTTGTGCCCTCAGTCTTTCCCAACATCAGGATCTTTTCCAGGGAGTCTTCTCTTCTCATGAGGTGGCCAAAGTATTAGAGCCTCAGCTTCACGATCTGTCCTTCCAGTGAGCACTCAGGGCTGATTTCCTTCAGAATGGATAGGTTTGATCTTCTTGCAGTCCATGGGACTCTCAAGAGTCTCCTCCAGCACCATAATTCAAAAGCATCAATTCTTTGGCGATCATCCTTCTTTATGGTCCAGCTCTCACTTCCATACATTACTACTGGGAAAACCATAGCTTTAACTATACGGACCTTTGTTGGCAAGGTGATGTTCTTGGTCCACTACCGGTATTAATATAGACGTGCTAGGACAACTGTAGCCCTATTCTGGCATGATAAGCCCAACACGTGAGCAGAGCAGCCCTGTCCTCGTCGCTGCATGTAACCTTTCCCTCAGCATCTTTGCGCACAGTGGGAACATCTGCGAGGAGAAAGCCTTTGCCCCAAATGCTCCGGCTATACAGTGGTACCTCGGGTTACAGACACTTCAGGTTACAGGCACTTCAGGTTACAGACTCCGCTAACTCAGAAATAGTACCTCGGGTTAAGAACTTTGCTTCAGGATGAGAACAGAAATTGCACGGCGGTGGCGGCAGCGGGAGGCTCCATTAGCTAAAGTGGTACCTCAGGTTAATAACAGTTTCAGGTTAAGAACGGACCTCCAGAACGAATTAAGTTCTTAACCCGAGGTACCACTGTATGCACAAAAGCAAGGGGAGGGGGCCATTTGGCCCATTCAGTGTCAAGGATGAGCATGCTCAATGTAGCGCCACTTCCTGTGTTGGACTTGTGTCTGAATAGGGTTACTACTGGTAATGAAATACAAGAAGTGCAGTCTGTGACAATTCAGCTGCCCTTTGATCTATAATAATAATAATAATATGCCACCTATTTATAATTATTTATATGTCATCTATCTGACTGAGTTGCCTCAGCCACTTTGGGCAGCTTCCAACAAATTAAAACCCAGCAAGACATCAAACATTAAAAAACTTCCCCATTCAAGGCTGCGTTCAGTTGTCTTCTAAAAGTCAGATAGTTATTTCCTTGACATCTGATGGGAGGGCATTCCACAGGGTGGGCGCCTCTACTGAGAAGGCCCTCTTACTGGGTCCCTGTAACTTCACTTCTCATAGTGAGGGAACCGCCAGAAAGCCCTCGGAGCTGGACCTCAGTGTCCGGGCTGAATGATGGGGGTGGAGACGCTCCTTCAGGTATACAGAGCCAAATGTTTTGTTGTATTTCCTATACACCCATATGAGTATATAGGTATCTGCCAGCAGAGCAGAACACCTTGTATATCTAATAGTAGTGGACTCTAGGTTTTTTTAAAAAAGGCTAATGTCATCATACTTTTGTTGTTATTTTTAAACTTCAAAGCCACTAGTAGCAAACCACTGACATTACTCAGATAACTGGCAGTACAAACAACTCTGTTCCCATAAAACTGCCCATATTTCATGGTCAAATCCTACTGCAGACAAGTCCCTAAGTCACTCCTGGTCAACCACAGTATGCAAGCCTAGTTGAAATAAAGAACTCAAGGCTTAACTCAAATTTAATACCGTTTGCTTCAGTCATATTAAACTGGCTTCTGTCCAGGTACTTTGGATGTGGTTTAGAGGCTGGTAGTATTGATTTCTTGCTCTAAATGAGAGCTGATTAAAGAATGCTAATTACTAGCAAATTCACAAGTGTGCGAACACAATCTCACCATATTTTCTTCAAAATATAGATTCTCAGAGGGCAGATTATGGTGCATCAAACACAATGTCAGATACCTTGGCAGTTATAAATATGTAGGAAACTTGCCTTACAATCTTGCCCTGCTTTTTGCTTCTGCTACACCAGCAGGTAAGTAATGGAGAGGATTTACCTTTGCCACCCTAAGGAGGATAATCACACCTCCCCCTATCTATTCCCGCATCTATTGACACCTTGTTCCTCACTCCCAAGTTTCCACTTACTCATCTGTTGTGGTCACGATCCTCCATGTGCTAGTGTTTAATGCCAGATCAGTATACAGTTAATGATGGTGCTGATCTGATGTGTATTATTGAGACCTGAGTGGGTTAGCTGGGAGGAACTGCCATGGTGCTTCAACCCTTACCCACTTGACTTATTAATGACTGCATAATGGGTGGTCTAGAGTGTAGTCAATCCATCTTTGCATGAACAAGTACAGTAGTCTTGTTCTTCTTAAAAGAGGTATCAATTCAACAACTCATGAAAAAGCTCACCTTGCCTCCGTTGGCTTGAGAACTTTTTGAAGAGTTCCAGGACGCTGAAGTCTGTTCAGATGGCTCTGTATAACATTGCAGGAACCTCCAGTGATATATCTTAAGATATAGGTATGCGGCAACACATCTAATGGAGACCTCAGTCAGGCATATGGAAGTAAGACATCTCACTTCTTCACTGCTGACATTGTAACTTCTTGTCATCTCTAGTTTCCCACTTTTCTATTTGGAATTGCCAGGAGAACAATACAATCTGTACAAAGCTGTATCCAACTAAGTTAAAATATAAACCGGGTGAAACCAATGGACATGATTAACTGAAGCTCCTTGCTTTCAACAGGTTGATGCCGAGTAGAATTTAGTTGAATACAATCCTCTAAGTCAGGGATGGCCAAACTTGGCCCTCCAGCTGTTTTGGGACTACAATTCCCATCATCCCTGACCACTGGTCTTGTTAGCTAGGGATGATGGGAGTTGTAGTCCCAAAACAGCTGGAGGGTCAGGTTTGACCATCACTGCTCTATGTATAGAGCTGTTTCTGTAGCCCAGATCTGAAGGTGGTGCCCTGAAGGAGCCTGAGGCTTGTGAGAATACAGATCTGGAAGCAAACAAAACTCAGGTAACCATAACCATTTCTTGCATTCTGTAGAATCTAATGATCTGATGTTACTCTCTTCCACGTAGACATTGAATGCTAGAAAGTGATCCTTCCAAAGTATGGTGCTGGGAGCTTCCCTGACATAAAATTGTTAATAAAGCTTTTCCTGCCACTGCTCTGTGATTTAATGGAGGGGATTATAGTACTTTGTTTTCTAAAAGCCTGACCATCTCCCACTAGAATGGTTAGACTGGAGTCCTTGAGTCTGGAAAAATGGCTCCACTTAGCGGTTTCATTATCTTTCTTTAGAAGACACAAGGCCTTCTCTTCACTGGTGTAGTGCAGAAGGGATCCAGGACCTAACAGAAACAGTTTGGATTCCGAGAAGGGGAATGCAGCCAGGTTATTATTGGATACTTGGATACAATTAGGTCATTGGAGCCCTTACTTCCAGCTGGTTGTCAATTCAGATGGTTGCTGTGATAAGCATACTCAACTGAATAGCCATATATGGGGAGAGATAACAACCCAGACATCTGTTTTTGGAACTGCCCAGCAACTCCCCAAGCTGGTAACTTGCAAATTAAGTTTTTTAACTTGGGGGCAAGATTTTAATATAACAGGATGTGCACCTATTACTCTTGCATTGGCTGGAGATTGTTCAAAAGCCACCATCACAATGTGGCAACACGCTGCTTTCACTTTTCCTAGGCTTTTCTAGTCTAGATCTCAAGGAAAATTCCAGATGCATCCAAGCACTCCCTCTTGGGACAGATGTTTTGTACAACTCCCAGCATCCCTGATCGTTGGGCTTATGGGCTGGGAATGATGGGAGTCCATAACATCTGGAAGGCACTAGATTGGAGAAGACTGTGTGACAGGAAAGCTCATCCAAAGATGTTTCAAATCAGATAAAAGGAGGTCCTGCATACAGGGTTTTGAGGGGCCATCATGTCAGTAGGGAAATAGAATATATACCAGATTGGCACACATGTGATCATAATGGGTATCATACCAGTTCAGTGTCTCTGGCACATGTTGGAGCATGTCTCCAAGCCTGTAGCCACTAGCAGAAGTTGAGTATTTAGGCAAGCTAATCTCTGGCTTCCTGCTTGTCTTTTTTGGAGTAGGGATGGGAGAGGAAGAACCATTTTGCCTAATAGTCAATTCTTGCTATTGTTTTCTCTCTGTCATTAGTAACTGGTCAAGTAGTGCTCAAGCTGAGATCTCCCATCTCCACAAAGGCAGGCGAGGAGAAAGTCACTGCTTGTTGCTACAGTCTGTTGTGCCTGACAAGGGGACAACATTCCCAATAATTCAGAATGTCCTCCTGAGCCTGCCCAATAAATTTTCATGCTTGATTTTCAACACATGGGTAAGTAGTACATAGCTTGCCAACTTTTTTAATTCATATAGCCAATGAGTGCAGCTAACAAATGTTTCTATCTTTCAATGACAAATACACAGCATCTGTTCTTCATTTAGCCACATTATCTTCTTTTTCCACAAAAATAATTAGCCCTTCAGCACGGTTGCTCAGTTTGTTAATCGAATGGGACAATAAAAGCTATGGCAAAGAAATCAAAACATCCTCCTCTTTGTTATAAATCACAGAGGACGCACACATTGATCACTTCGTTGCTCGATGACCCGGTAGTGGCAAGAACAGCTTTATGCAACTGTGGAACTCAATTCATCTACAAAAAATGTTCTACCTCTAGAACATGCAACCCCAATAGCTAGACTAGGATTGCTCCCAGAAGACCTGCTTATGAGCAATCATTCTGATTTGTTTGCGGGGAGCTAGACAACATTGTGTCAAACAAGTGTTGTCTCACCCTTTCTAATGTGTTTTCCTGTCTTTTTCCTTATAGCAAAAAGTTTGATCTTTGGGGGAATTGGGTACACATGCCCTCAGGGTTAGGGTCTCAGTCCCAGGAAGTATAAGCCTTTCATCCAAGGACTCGTCAACATGGGTTGAAGGTGCTGTGCAGTTGCAGAAAGGCAAGTTCAAGCGTGGAGAATCAGTCTTGGTCCAAACATGATCCAGAAACAAGAACCAGCAACAGTTGAAGGTCAATCTCACAGGGAGTTCAGAAAAGATATAACACAGCAAGGCAAGGGATCTAGAATCAGGAACAATAAAGATCAAGGAATGAGAGACCAGTGTTGTTTCCAGCAACTAGAAGGCTCAAAAAGACAACCGTATAACCTCTGGCCTCCGAGAGAGTACCCCAACCCCAGCTGCTAATACTAGTTTCACAGATTGACTAGTTTCTCACAAGTAGACCCCCTTGTAAGCCATGCAATGGCTCTGGGTCTATAGACACACACTATGTTGTTGCTCTTTGGTATTGCATCCCATTTAAGAACAAGCATTCCACAAGGAGCTCAAATGACAAACTTATTTCCCCATTGCCAGAGAAAGTAAAACTGTAAATAGAAAGATGTCCAGGCTCTCTTCAGTCCCAACGTTCCCCACTAAGAAGTTGCTCAAAACAGCTTAAGCATTTAAAAAAATAATTGAGGGAAGATTTCAATGTTATGCTAAGGCCACCAGGGCAAGCGTTTCAGTTGTATAGAAATGGCAGGAACCGTTGCAGCAGAAAAGAAATCTGATGCCATCTTGGCCTTTCAGAAGTTAGAATTGCAATGCAGTAGATACAATTTAAAGATAGATTTTATTCTCTGATGACTTACTCATGCAAACTGCACATTGAAGAAAAACAGTACAGTTTGTGAAACATGTCAAATGCAAGGATCTCGAATGCGAAGTACAGAAGTAGTGTGACATACATTTTAAAACGGAATCTATGGTTATACAACTGTTCTCTTGTTTGCTGAACATGGGATTTTAACTAATCCCTTCATTAAAATCATTTACATCTCTCCTTGCACATATTTAGATTTACTTTACAACAGCAACAGCTTTATTACTAAAAAAACCCAACAAAAAACTTTGTATTAAATAAGGTTTAAAAATAGGACTGTATTATACAACGTCAGGCACTGCTAATGCATGAACACCATTCATTTCAGTGGGCTGCTTAGGAGCAGAAATGAAGGTGGGTAGCAGAGCAGTGCCTGGCAGATTATACCTAGATTTAGTGGAGGAAACATAACCACTTTGTTCATCCAATCCAAACACTCTCCACCCCAATCCATAGGAGGAGGAGTATGTGTGGAAACAGGTTTCTACGTGTATATGAACTTGTGGAATTGCAAACCATGAGTATGCATCAGGCTCACATACAATCGTAGACGTCATAGACCTGCACTGCAATGCTTTCAACTGAATTCACATCTCCATCCCAGTGTGACTAGAGCTGAATCCTCCAGAGAGGATTTTTTAAATAGAATTCACAGTTTGTGCTGGAGACTTCGTCACTATACTTGTGGGTTAAAAATAAAAGAAAATTAAAGCTTGTTTCTGAAATTAACCCTTTAAAAACTGATAAAATGAAGGTGTCTGGAGCACTTTTTGCAAACTATGCCAAAAAAAACCATTGTTTCCTTACATTTTTAATACACAAAATATTTAAATTCTTATTCTCAGACTTAAAGCACTGAAATGATATATACATAATTTTAGGACTTCGTTCAGCTTCCATTCTAGTTTGGTTGTAAATCATACAAATTAAGAGTTGCTCTCTGCCATTACCACCAATTAAAATCCAATGATTTAAAACTGAATGTTTCATAGTTTGATGGCACCCTAGGTTAAAACAGAGCATAGAACGTATGAGTTACACAAACCCACAATAAATGCATTAAATGTTTGTTATATACATAATGGAATTCTTTTTTTACTGCCAGATGCTGCTACTGTGTAGTTTTTCTCTGCTGTTATGCAAAGTTTTTCCGGTATGAAAGCACATACCTTATTTTTTTTTCTTTTTGCACTTTTACAACTTAATCGTAAAATATTATATATTTTTAACATGAGTACAGAATTAAAATAGATAATGGCACATTAAAAAACTCAATATCCTGCAGATGATTGGATAATGAGAAAAAGTGTACCTACAATCATCTTATCAGAAACAAACTACATCATGGAATGTTAGTTATCCAAATTCACACAGTAAATAACATTTCAAAAACTGCAATCACCTACCAAGCCAGCATCACACTGAAGGCATCTTTAAACATTCAAGCACAGATTGCCGGCGTAACTACTGAACCATTCTCTCGCTCTCTCATTCATACACACATACACACGTCACACTATAATTACATTGTTTCCACGGTACGGTAAATATTGATTTTTTTTTTCTCCCCACAAGAAAAGTATCAAAATTTTGCTACTAAAAGATGACAGTGCTTACACAAGAATAAAGTACAAGTTACCTTGCAAATACAATACAATAACAAAAAAAGAAGGTCTTGAGTAGTTTGATGAGGGAATTTCAAGCTTTCCTGGCACCCATACTATCTTGCAGTATGAATAAGCTCCTCTTTAAGACTCAAGAAACCACAAAATATCAAGTGAGCTTTGAAAAAGTATTCCATCTCTCACAACCCTGTTCAGAATTTTTCCGTTGTTCTTGGCTGTTTAGTAAGAGGGTATAGCTGCAGGTTTTTGTTTTTGCAGCAGAAGCAAAGCTCCTGATTTTATAAAATGGAAGTGCTAGCTAAGCTGACATCTATTTTAAAAAAGAAAATCTAGCTAGTAATGACCCTGATCAAGATTACATATGTGCATAAAAAGTACTGTATTCCATATACTGTACTGGCCCTGTTAAAACAAAATTATTAAAAAATACCCAAACAGTTAAAAAGCCAAAGAAAATGCTACACAATATAATCAAACATATTCTCCCAAAGTTTTCCCCCCTCTCATAATGTGCAAAACAATATAAAGGCAAAAAAGACTAAAAGCAAATTTCCTGTTCCTGTCTTTTTCTCTTGCCTAGTGCTTTAATGATCTTGTAGAGTTTACGAAGTCAATAGGATTCTATGCAGAACTTTGGTATAAAATATTACAAGATTACTATCACAGTTTTTTGGGGTGAGCATTTTACGTGACTGCTTGGAATACCACCAAATTAAAGTAGTAAGTACATTTAAACTGTACCGACACTTTACATGACGAGCACTGAAAATAACTAGCCATCCTAATTAGGAAAGGAAAATGAACTTGGTGTCTGTTAAGAGACTACAACCCGCTGTGCCATTCCTGTTTGCCAACTTTCAAAGCCAAATTCAAGTTTGAATTTTACAGATGAATCATTTTTAAGCTACAGATTTCTCCTAAATGAAGGCTGCTTTCCTTGGTTTCCCTTTGAAGTTGCTAAGGAGTATCTAAAAACAACGCAAGTTTTTAATCAACTTCCTGAAGGCTGCGACTGAGATGGAGGAGCCATTACAATCTGCGAAAGCACTGGCTCTGTACTCTGGTCTGCCATCTGGGTGAGAACCGACGTAGCCACTGCTTCTGCCTTGGAGGTTGAGCTTACACCATTGGAAGTGCTGACCGAACTATGCTGAATAGCTTCTGTGTGAGGACTACTTGGCACGGAAATGTCTTCGGAACTATCATCTTTATCTGTGGCTGAAAAAGAAAACAAAAACATTTCCATGTCCTCGTCAATGAAATGTGTAATTAGAATATGAGATGCTAGTTCCATATGCTGTATAAATACCTGTAGGATTTTGACGATAGCCAAAGCAGTGGGACTGAAATATTGGATTAGGAAAAAGTACACTTATTTTAAATCAATTAAAAAATTGTCCAGTAGCACCTTAGAGACCAACCAAGTTTGTTCTGGGTAGAAGCTTTCGGGTCCATGCACACTTCTTCAGATACACAAAAGCCTATACCCAGAACAAACTTAGTTCATCTCTAAGGTGCTACTAGACAATTTTTAAATTTATTTCAACTGCATCAGACCAACACGGCTACCTACCTGCACTTAGTTTAAAGTTATGTTCTAACAAATTCAAAAACTTTGGGAATTTTTACTGGAATACCTAAATATTTTAAGATGCGACAGCTCAAGAGCATGCAATTCCCTTCTGTTATTTAGATTTTAAGTGGGGGGGGGGGGAGGAAGGCACTGACAACATAAGAATTTTAGCATACTTGAAGAGCTGTGTGCATAAATGTACGTTTCCTGGAAAACAACTGAAAAAAGTTAAATATAACTCTGACTTTTGATTGAACCAGCACTACAACCATTCTAGTGGTCCAATGTAACATGTATTGTAATAATCCATTACATTAATTTTATGAAACAAAGTGGAACATTTTTGTAAAAAGTAAAACAAAAGTGGAAACTTTTCCACATCACAGATGGACACATCAATCAAGAGGATTTTAATTTTCATCAACCCTATAAAGTGGCCATGATGGAGAAAATAATGTTGTACATTTAATAACATAATTTTATAGCATAGGTAAATTCTACATTCTGACACAGCTGTTTTTTGTATCTGCAGGCACCTATGTTATCAAGACCACTGAACAAAAGCCAATGAAGACTCGACAAGCGTTTCTGAGGACATTACCTCAAACATAGCATTGGATCCTGAGTTGCTTCCATTGACAAGGCAGTGGGTTGGTGAAGAGGCAATTTGCAGCCCCAAGCGCTACCTCTCCCAACTCTCTAAAACGACTCCTTTTTTGTGGGGGGAGGGGACACTAAGAATTGCAGGGGGGATTCTCATTTCTGCACCCCACTTCCCCTGATGGGAGCATCTCGCAAGCAGAGTTCTGCTCACAGGGACTTGAGACCCACAGCAATTAACTACTGTAAGTCCTTTCCCAAATAGCTGGCTTTTGCACTGAAGAATTGTTAATTCAGACTTGTCTAATAAATGCTTCCAGCACACTAGGATCTTCTCTGAGGGAATCTCCTGAAACGTCACCACAGTTAAGGATTACAACATGTCAGTTATGGATGTGGCCTTTTTCAAGTGAAGCCATTTGGTACTGCACTTTCACCTTTAATGTGCATGAACTTGCCAATTAAGGACCTGCACAAGGTCAGAAATGCTGTAGCAATTATTACAGAGTTTATGCTTAGTTTATTCTAAACATTTAAGATGGAGCCTGAGGAAGATGCGAACATTGCCTAGCACAACGTAAGGAAGAAGCTTTTGTTTCATGGTGCATTTTGTGTTCTTATTTTGTGTTTTTATGTTGTGAACTGCCTTGTGATCTTCAGTGAAGGGTGGTATACAAATTTAATAATATAAAGAAGGGCTGGTGGTAGCCCCCTGGGAAGTTGCTTCTACTATCCCTCTTGCTTTCTTCAAGGCTTCAGTGAGTTGTATCACTTGTTTTCAGTATTTTCATAATGTAGCTGAGGCACCTTATTAAGAATATGTAGGCTAGACAGACTACAGAATGGAATTCAAGGTCAAGCAAATGTTCCATCTGTGCAACCATATCAGATGGAACAATCCTGCCTCCCCCTCAACATGGGTTTTCTTCTGACACCCCCTCCCCCCAGCCAATTTTGAGGGAAAGCCCCACTGAGCTAGTGGAAGTCCTTCCACTGGGCTTCTTCCAGTGATGGGGCTCTATAGGTGAACCCTGCTCTATAAATCTGATTCCGTCCAATCCATCTTATTGCATATTTACAATGAGCAATTATGTATAGTTATTCCTGCAGACCATAATCCAATATCCGCCAAAAGTGACAACACACACTGCAAATGAGTTTGCAACAATAGCGCAAATTTTGGAGTATGCCCTTTCTCTCTGTGTTAGTACTTTAAACTTGCTAGCTAAATGTACAACCAGATAGTTCTCTTTCATAATATCAGCATTCAAGACACCTAAGCACATTCAGCAAACTATGCATGCATAATGTAATCCTATAGCTGCTTCTATATGGAATAATGTTGTTTTGTCAGATGGGAACCATAATGGCCTCATCCCTGCAACAATCATTGTTAATATAAATTCAAAACATATTTCTGCACGGTTTCAATTTGCTCCAAGATGCCACTTTCCATCCTGTCAAATGACTGGAGATCAAAAGGACCGAGATTTATAAGCTCAAAACTGACAAAATCAGAGTTCTAAATATATACAGCCACAGAGTGTTGCTAAATCTCCGGAATCTCTTAAATTAAAAAATATTGCCCATTCTGATGAAACTGCTTACAATGACTACAAGTAAAGATGGTGGCCATTAAGTTTTATCGCAAGCACCTGAGGAACTGTTCGCATGCAATACAAAATGTTCTTTTATTCTCCTAAATTACTGACACTGGCAAATTAAAATGAAGTGGCTACATATGGCAGAAACAATCTTCACATTTACAAATATACTGAAATATCACTAAATCATAAAAATGAAAGCTGTGGGTTATATATTATGAATGTTGCCTAATGCATTCCCAGCTCAGTTATTTGTTACAAATTTGTGTACAATGGACAAAATTGGCCATTTATTCTACAGCAGCAGCTGGTTCTAGCGCTGGGTATTATATCCAAAAAGAAAAGAAAGAAACACACAATTAACCTTTGAAATGCTGAAAAAGTAAAAGCATTAAGAACATTTTTCCAATGTTTTATCAATTTTACTTTTACCATAAGCATTAAAGCTCATTCTTCCTTCCCCGAATGAAATTATGGTAAACATTTATTTCATTTTATTTCTGGTGGAAAGACCGGTAAACAACATAAAGAGAGTTTATCTCACAGCTATGACCTGTGAAATAACTAATTTTATTTTTTTATTAAAAAAAAAGTAATTGGATACTATTAAACTGCATACAATCTCTAAATATTAATACGTACCATGCTGTAACTGAATCCTTTTTTTTAAAATTGCAAGAATCCAGAAGAAGATTCAATATATCATTGCATTTATCTTGCAACAGCCTTGTAGGAATTGTTATATTTAAAGTGAAGTACCGGTATTTGAACATCACTTCTCAGTTGTAATGTTATCTCTGTTTGCTTTGGCAGTATTTCACTGGTACAGCCTAAGGCTATATAGGTAATGGAACATTACTCACTATGATAGCCAGACTTCTTCTGCATGGCTGTTACAGGGCAATCTTTATGAGCTAGAAGAAGCTGTTTCAGCTGCGCCACTTCATTTCTCAGCAGGGTGACTTCACTCTAAAGAAGAAGAAAAAAGTTATATACTTTACCAGGATCAAGTTACATACATTTCAAACTGAGATTTACAAGCTTTCGTAAAGACAAATACAAGACACAGCACACACTTTCTAGGCACATTAACACAACACTTTATCTGTGAACTGCAGCAGTTTTGGCTAAGCAGCTTGTTTGTTTTGTACATTCAAAGAAAATATTGGGAGTTGCTTTACATTTGGTCTATTACATTCAACTCCTTTTGATCTCTTGCTTCTATATGCAGTCTGATACAGATATCAAAACGTTGTGCATCACATTTTAAGGGAAGTTAGTGGCATTGACTATTTTTTTTTTTTGCCAAAACAGATAATTGAATGGAGAATTCTAATGTGACATATTTAAGATGAATACATTAAGGAAGTGGGGAATTTAAAATATACTGGACATAGTTCCATTGATCTCCCAATATTTTAAAATGTCGCTATGCAAACGATGCAAGTATCAATATTCGTCTGACCTCATTCTGCTGAGGCAGAGGCTGGGGGTTCTTCTGCTGTAGCTAAAACAACAAGTCCAGCAAGAGCCAAAGGTTGAGCCCACTTTATCTAAACTCTGAAAGTGAGCCTCACCGTACAGTAATATTTTTATATTTCATATTCATATGATTCAAACAGTATTCCCCAGCTCGTTTATTTTGTAAAATTGACAAAACTAGAATGAGAACCAGCACTTTTTCACAGCTAACATGCTGTGGAAGGCCAAACGTATAAAAACACATATTCAACTTAAGCCATCATGGGTTATTACTACCTAGCTGTGCCTGCTTTATCAAATGATGAATCATTTTGGAATACATGATTAATATCATGTATTAATTTGTGGAATTTGCTGCCAAGGAGTGTGGTGGAGTCTCCTTCTTTGGAGGCCTTTAAGCAGAGGCTTGACAACCATATGTCAGGAGTGCTCTGATGGTGTTTCCTGCTTGGCAGGGGGTTGGACTCGATGGCCCTTGTGGACTATTCCAACTCTATGATTCTATGAATATTTTCAGATAATGAATAGTTTAAATAATTTATTTGCCGTTCAGTTTTCTTTACACATCATTCTGTTCTTCACCTTTGCCAGTTTTGTTGCTGGCAGACTATAAAAAACACCTCTGCTTTACATGAAAGAGATTAACCCTTGAGACTCTTGTGTGTGCGTTCCAGTCTATGCTTATAAAAATATGTTTAAGTAGGAAAAATCCATACAGAAATGTCATTGTCTTTTAATGCAAATGAAAACACAGATGAGGTAACATTTATTCTAGGCCAGCCTCCCCCAATATGTTGCCCTCCAGATGTTTTTGTGTATATTCTTATTAGCTACCGCCAGCCTTGCCAATCATACACACAGGCCTCCTGCACTTACGTTACACTGTTTTCTCATGTTTCTACTTCATATTCCATTATACCTCTCCTGTCACAAACAGAGACATTTTAAATTACGTAGAGTGAAGGATTAGCCAAGAAGGCAAAAATCTTTGACCTTCAATCTTACGGTTGTCTTCGGGTTTTTTAAAATAATGCATGGGTAGATACACCTGACTGGCTCTGGAAACTTTGCTGGAGCATATCTATACTGTGAAATGGGTACAAGCAGCTCACGCCCACCACGCCTCTCAAAGCAGGCTTGCATTATATGCAACGCCTGATGGCCACTTGTAACCTCACCTCACCCTATGTGCACCTCATTGGGGAAAGTTCCAGATATTCAGAATTTGCACCCTTTCCACATCTCTTTTTGGGGAGAAGGTGAAAAAATGGAGCTCCTGAGACACTTATGGGGAGGGAAAGGTGAAATATTATGGGGCGATGGGGTTCAGTTCTCAGCACTCCACCCTATGATGTCCCCCCCCCTGCCGTGTGCCGGCAATCACACGTAATTTGGACGAGCCGAAAATTACACTGTTTGCTCTGGTCCTGTTAAATGGATTCAACTAACCAACTTTGATAGTGGAAGCCAACAAAAGATTCCTTTCCTCCTCTACCCAAAAATGAAAAATCAAAAGGAGATCATCCTTTCTGTCAAGTAGAACAATCATATTGGCATAGCGTTGAATTCCACCTATTGCCTTTAATTATTGTATTACATTATTATCAGAAGCAGAAGGACGTACCTGTAATTGACCATTTAACGAGCTCAAGTCTTCAGCTTTCTTCTCCAAAGACTGCACCCAAACTTTTCTTTTTTGTCTACACCTTGATGCTGCCGCCCTATTCCGCTCTAGGAATTTCCGCCTTTTCTCATCAGGATCTTCATTTGCTGCCCTTCGTCGTCGACCCCCTGTATTTGGCGTTTGCGGTGCAAGCTGTGCTGGAGAAGCCTGCAGGAAGCAAAGAATGCCAGAGTTCATTGCCACAAAACTTTTAGTTCAAGCCTAGACTTTGGACAGAAATTCACATTCCTCTAATATATCACACAGCATTGACTATAATGGTCTCATTTAGTGCACAATATAAATGGAACACATACAATCTTGAGCTTTCATTTTAAAGAGTTTTAAAGTAAAAACAAAATGCACTGTTGACATGTTGACTACAGCAGACATATCAAACACAGGTTGGCAATACAGAACTAAACTTCCAACTCATGAAAGATTACCCTACCCAAATGTGAGCCACTCTCCCAACCCCACTGCTACCTTGTAAAAAAAAAATTAAAAATCCACAATATTCACTAGGCTCCCCCTCTGGAGAAGCTTTTCAGGGATGCAGAGGGGAAGAGAAATGAGAGATTGGTTGTATGAACTAACTTACACTTGCACAACCACTGGATACAACACAGAATATACTATTATAGAGGCAGAGTGGAGCTGAATGAAATGACTTATCCAACCCTCACTTTAAGGTAAGCCATATAATTCAGCGAGTTTCTCTCTTTTTTGTATTTAAAAAGAGGAAATTCTAGGATTAAAAAATATTTTGTGGAAGAGTTCAAGCACTTGCAATATAGGGCTGGTTCATATGCAATGCTAAGCCATGGTTTAGTGAATGAGCCTCAGTGAGCCTGAACAAAGAATGTTGTTGTTGTTTAGTCGTTTAGTCGTGTCCGACTCTTCGTGACCCCATGGACCAGAGCACGCCAGGCACTTCTGTCCTCCACTGCCTCCCGCAGTTTGATCAAACTCATGCTAGTAGCTTCAAGAACACCATCCAACCATCTCATTCTCTGTCGTCCCCTTCTCCTTGTGCCCTCCATCTTTCCCAACATCAGGGTCTTTTCCAGGGAGTCCTCTCTTCTCATGAGGTGGCCAAAGTATTGGAGCCTCAGCTTCACGATCTGTCCTTCCAGTGAGCACTCAGGGCTGATTTCCTTCAGAATGGAGAGGTTTGATCTTCTTGCAGTCCATGGGACTCTCAAGAGTCTCCTCCAGCACCATAATTCAAAAGCATCAATTCTTCGGCGATCAGCCTTCTTTATGGTCCAGCTCTCACTTCCATACATCACTACTGGGAAAACCATGGCTTTTACTATACGGACCTTTGTTGGCAAGGTGATGTCTCTGCTTTTTAAGATGTTGTCTAGGTTTGCCATCGCCTTTCTCCCAAGGAGCAGGCGTCTTTTAATTTCGTAACTGCTGTCACCATCTGCAGTGATCATGGAGCCCAAGAAAGTAAAATCTCTCACTGCCTCCATTTCTTCCCCATCTATTTGCCAGGAGGTGATGGGCCCAGTGGCCATGATCTTCGTTTTTTTGATGTTGAGCTTCAGACCATATTTTGCGCTCTCCTCTTTCACCCTCATTAAAAGGTTCTTTAATTCCTCTTCACTTTCTGCCATCAAGGTTGTGTCATCTGCATATCTGAGGTTGTTGATATTTCTTCCGGCAATCTTAATTCCGGCTTGGGATTCATCCAGCCCAGCCTTTCGCATGATGAATTCTGCATATAAGTTAAATAAGCAGGGAGACAATATACAGCCTTGCCATACTCCTTTCCCAATTTGGAACCAATCAGTTGTTCCATATCCAGTTCTAACTGTAGCTTCTTGTCCCACATAGAGATTTCGCAGGAGACAGATGAGGTGATCAGGCACTCCCATTTCTTTAAGAACTTGCCATAGTTTGCTGTGGTCAACACAGTCAAAGGCTTTTGCATAGTCAATGAAGCAGAAGTAGATGTCTTTCTGGAACTCTCTGGCTTTCTCCATAATCCAGCGCATGTTTGCAATTTGGTCTCTGGTTCCTCTGCCTCTTCTAAATCCAGCTTGCACTTCTGGGAGTTCTCGGTCCACATACTGCTTGAGCCTTCCTTGTAGAATTTTAAGCATAACCTTGCTAGCATGTGAAATGAGTGAAATTGTGCGGTAGTTGGAGCATTCTTTGGCACTGCCTTTCTTTGGGATTGGAATGTAGACTGATCTTCTCCAATCCTCTGGCCACTGCTGAGTTTTCCAAACTTGCTGGCATATTGAGTGTAGCACCTTAACAGCATCATCTTTTAAAATTTTAAACAGTTCAGCTGGAATACCATCACTTCCACTGGCCTTGTTATTTGCAGTGCTTTCTAAGGCCCATTTGACTTCACTCTCCAGGATGTCTGGCTCAAGGTCAGCAACCACACTACCTGGGGTGTACGAGACATCCATATCTTTCTGGTATAATTCCTCTGTGTATTCTTGCCACCTCTTCTTGATGTCTTCTGCTTCAGTTAGAACAAAGAATAGTTAGTCGCTAAACAAGTCAACTACAAACCATGGGTTAATGAAGCTGCCTTGTTTGTTGTAAGCCAAGATTGCTGGTTTGCACATAACACTAAGCTAAGAGTCTGTCAGGAAGTAACACACGATGTTTATACGGTAGCAAACAGCACCAGAAACAAGGCTTCTTACCGGTGTTTCAGTAGTAGATGTAGCAGGCTGCTGCAGCGACTGTGGCCGTGCTTCCTCCGACTGAGTTCTAACCAATCCACTTGTTTGTCCCTTTGCAGTATCTCCATTTGGGACCTGAGAGTGCTGCTGGGTTAAGGCAGCTTTCAATCTCTGAAAGACAAAAATGAATTTTTCCACGATGAACAACTGCAGGCCGCAATAGTCAACTTACCCAGCTGTTCACTAGCTTAAGAGTTGCCTGTGGAAGCTGCTCATGCCCAGTTTTCGGAGATTCTCCTCCTCCTGCTGCAGCTCCATTCCATACCTCTCATGAAGACCCCCCAAAATTCCAGGAGAGGCTTTTGGGAGGGTGCAGGGTGCTGCCATGAGAAGGGAGGAAACTTCCCTTGTGCAGGTGCAGATCCACTTGCACAGCACTGGAAACAACCAACTGCTTTCATTCTAAGCATATACAGTGGTACCTTGGTTTACGAACTTAATCTGTTCCGGAAGTCCGTTCTTAAACAAAAACTGTTCTTAAACCGAGGCGCACTTTCCCTAACGAGGCCTCCCGCCGCCGGTGTCCTTCCACCATTCGGCTTCCGTTCGTAGACCGAGGTAAAGTTCACTAACCGGGACACTACTTCCGGTTTTGCAGAGTTTGTAAAGCAAATAGTTTGTAAACAGGGCTGTTATTAAACAGAGGTACCACTGTAGAGGCAACCCCCGATTTGCGCAGGATTTGCATTCAATGTCACTGCACGCCTGTGTGAAATTGTGTTCAACTGAAACACCCATTCTGCACCTGTTCTGCCTCCGCCCCCCCCCCCTTTTCGGTGATGTCTTTCATGACGTTTCCGGGTCACTTCCCGGTTCAATGCTGTGCACATGTGCGCAACTGCACACACAGTCACGCCTAAAACAACAGTTGCCTGTACTTCATTTTGCCTCCCCTGTCTTTTTCCTTTTACAAAGAACTGACTAATACCACTTCTTCTAGTTCCAGAAAGTTATAGATCCACAATGTGAACAAGATGATGGGTATGAAACACAGAGTTAAAATGGTTGGCAAAAATACTATTATATGCTTAAGGTATGAGTATATTTCTGAGCTAGTAAGAAGGGGTACTTCAGATTGTGATGTGAGTTGTACACACCGCCAAAGTGATCCAGTGCTTTTGGCCAGATACAAGTACCAAAAACATCAAAGGGACCAGAGGATAACAATAGGTATCTGTTCCATAGTTCAATAACTAAAAATGATCACTAAAAATATTACGTTCTTTAATCAGTGGGTTGATAATATGGTAACACTTGCAACCTAGGAATGGACTGCTTACAGACATAGACTCTGCTTGGATAAACATGACAATATTTGGAACGAATTTATACAAAATGTAGTGGACTGTTAATATTTCTGTTCATATTAGGATAATATCAAAATTATAAAAGAATGTATGGGTTAGGGTATTTTTTGTATATATTCATATAATGTTTTCTACCTTTACACAGTTCTGTGTTTTGTTCTTTTTCCTTTTCTTGTGTATCACTTTACTGCTTTATAGTTGATTTTTTTTTTACAATAAAATATAAATTAATAAATGCAAAAAAACAACTATTAAAAACCCCTTAAAAATATTACGTTGTCTTTCTAACTACATAGTATATATGGTTATAGAAGGAATATCCAGCTGATGGCCTTTAGGTCCATTTCCCGTCCATTCTCATACTTATGGCTTGGCCACAGCTGTCCCACTCCCTAAGCTATTTTGCTTAAGCAGCAAAGCTAAATTGGCTCAGAACTTGCTGCTTCACTCAGCCAGCAACCTCCCCGCTCCCCTCAACTGGGAAATATATCACTATATAGTCACAGAAGCATTCACAAGCCACAGAAGTATTTTGGCTCAGCCAGCACCAGGTCCTCAGCCTGCAGGACTATATTCTCTCCAGTCAAATTGCTGAGGCAGGTTAACAACCGCTTCTGAGAAGGGATGCCTCAAGTTCCCAAGGAATTGAACAATTTAGGCCATCCACTCCCCCTGCTCCCACCATAGCATTAATGGACAAAAAATGGACCAAGTCACTGAAGAAAGGAGTGATGAAGTTGGAGAGGTGAGTCACAGGACAAGGGAAATCACAACACCTATAGGAAGAGTGCAAAACGATGCCATGCTTTCCGGGACAGCCCTGTGTAACAAGTTTGAATATTTGTTCCTAAATAGTCTCAAATATTTTAAAGCCTTCAAAATGTTCCAATAATCGACCCAATAATTTCAACCTGTTAAGTAGATTCATGACCACCATTTGGAAGTCTGCTCTTCCTCCAAGGAGCTTGGGGCAATTTACATGTACCCCCAACCACCCGACAAAGTAGGTAAGGTTGAGAGAAAATTTGCTCAAGGCTACCCACTAAGCTGTAGAATTGAGCTCTTTATTCACTGCACCATACTGTTGATAGTGATTGTTAATGTTCTCTCTAGTGATATAATAAAATACATATTTAAAGTATAATTAGAAATGATGAAGTACATTGATAGTCATTCAATTTGTATTTGCAATATTGCTGAAACACTGACGACATTCTAATCCTGAACAGCAAAGGCATCTTTTTTAGTATAAAAAATATGTATACCCTTCAAAATAAATCCCTATCACATCTGTCAGAATTGGTAGGAATAGATCGCTCCATCACGAGTTCACAGAAACAAGAGGATATATTGTAGAAACAATTTATGAAAAAGTCAGAACCATATTTCATATCTGCCACAAAACCTCATCAGAGTAATAACCCTCCTTCTCCTGGGTGTTATCTTACCATCTGCTCCTCTATTACTTATCTTTATTTTGCAACTAATTAACAGCATAATCTTCTAAATTCAGCAAGTTAATTATCATTATTGTGGTCTTTGCAGCATCATCAGTCCTTATGAAGTCTTGTCTCTCCCCTCCCCCCAGAGAATCTATGAAAATGAAGTAGGCTGGGAGAGGGTCTGTTTCTTTAGAGCAGGCTCATTAGGTGTTTGCTGATTAGCTCGGCATGCAGAGAGGCAGGTCAGGAGAATTCTGCCGAACACAAGGTCCCATGCTGAGCTCAACAAAGTTAATGCGAGTTTCTGAACATTTGCCAGGATGCCCTCTGTCAACTCTCAGTAGTAACCCCTGCAGAAAACCTACTGGCTACCCACTATGCTTCAGGTATTTCTCAGTTTGTGTTAAAAAAAAAATGTATGTGGAAAACTCCAGAGAGCATCACTTACAATATTTTTTTTTTAAAGAGGCAAGGCAATTCTAATTCAGAGGGTCTTATTTGTTTTTATATAGAATGATTTGTTAACTCTGCACTTGCTACAAATATAACATCTCAGATGCTTTCTGAAACAAAATCGAAGACGACCATCAAATGAATTCACCCCCAATCTCTCATTTGAAGACACTTGTATCTATTATTTATGTACTGCCATTAGCATGCATTCCAATCTACAGAGTACAAAGGAACAGGTACTTGTCCCAGGGAGGCTGCAATAGAAAATTCAACAAAGGAGCAATGAAGAAGCTGGATCCAGAGTAACTGTGACTGAAGGGAGTTGGTGGAAGGTGACTTAATTGCCCCCTTCTCCCAGCTACAGCTCCACAAGCTGTCTGAAGCGTCTCTCCTTAGGGTTAGGGGAACCTGCTAAATGGGGTGGGCTCGAGTGTGGGGTTTAACAGGGACTGATCACTCAAAATGAGGCAAGGCACCTTCTGTGAGCAGCAGCTCAGTTCATGGATGATTTCTGACAATCTTCCCCTTCCCCCTTGGTCTCTCAAGATATGAACAGGGAGCGTAACACAGACATTTTAGAGGTAATAATGAAGCTCTGTATCATCTAATGAATTTCTGCTTCAAGTTTTATAATTCTAATAATATTATGTTCAAACAGTATATATGCTGGCTAAGGACATCCTACCCTCAAATATAAGATCACCAGAGCTCTAAACGTTGGTATGTTGTATTTAGGTACTGAAATACTGTTATTTTTCCATAAGTGCTTAGTATGTACTGACTAAAATTGATATTCAATCCCCTACAGCTTCAACTGAACTTGTTTGCCGGTGCATGCATGTTTGCAGTCATTTGTTAATATCCCTGACATGTTTCAGTAGGAACTGTTTTACAAATTATTTTTCTGTATTTTCTGTATTTGTATGATCTGCCATGTTAAGTCGTGTAATTCCAAGCTGGCAACACTATGAAATGCCACTAGAGAGCACAAAGCAGATTTAAATGCAAGACAAACACTCCAGGCGGGGCATGTAATTATAAGGTATATAATGGGCAGAAGGGTATTCTTTTAGATGAATGCAGGATAGGCATATCAGACAAATTAATTACTGCTCTCATTTCTAAATTTTCATTTCTCAGGATGAGAGAAAAGAAAAAGGAATTTTCAGTCATGATATATGCAGACATTGATTAGGATTTAACGTATAAAATACACTGAGATAAGCAATAAAAATATTTGTACTGTCATATGTAATGTTAGAAGTGAAAGCATCCCATAATCAGTAAATTAGTTCTGGTGGAATAAAAATGGAGATTTTAAAATGTGAGTGGGTTTTAAAACTTGAGATACCCCCCAAGTGATCCTCTAAACCTTTGAGACATTCCCAAACCATGCATTAATCAACAGAAGCATTTTCTAATTGTGTCATCTGAACTGAAGCAATTATTAACATTGCTGAAGAGGTAATAAATTCTAACTGGTTCATTAACGGTTGCCATATTCCCTAAAGTGAAAATCCGGACATTTTTGGGAACATCTCCCCCCACTCCCCACTAATTTTTTAGGTTCTTTAAAGGCTTTTTAAAGCTTGGTTTTTAAAAAATTGCTCTGCTTGCCATACGTCCGGGTTTTCACTGACATTTTGTCAATTCGGCAAAAATCTGCCCAAACGCCATTTTCCGAGCCCAATTCCTGGGAAAACCCAGACGTATGGCAATCCTAGGTTCATAGCTCTAATATATATATGGAACGATTAATATACTTGCATTTGAAACTCAAAGGGTGATAGTCCTACATTTTTACTGAACCTATACAAAAATCAGAACAGTACTCATGCTCCTTTGTCTTCTTCTCCAGGATAAATCCAGTCAGATACAGTTCCTCAGATTGTCTCCAGGCCCTGCAGCTCTCTCTGCATCCAAGAAACAAGGTTTTGATGGCTACTTTTTAAAAAATATCCATCACCTCACTGAAAGAAACAGTTGAAATGCAAATATTCACCAAATTTTATCAACTAAGGAGACTGCTAAAACTTAAACACAGCTATTTCTCCTGTGCTTTCTCAAGATGTGCTTCTTTTATATTTGTATAACAAAAAAAGTTTGCCATGTTGCACGCATAAAAAGGTTCACAACACCCTGCTACATTGTTTTTCTTTTCTGACACATAAATTCTACAAAAGTATTCTGAGCAATTCCAGGTCAGATAACGCTGAACTACAGTGGTGCCTCGCAAGACGAAATTAATCCGTTCCGCGAGCCTCTTCGTCTAGCGGCTTTTTTGTCTTGCGAAGCAACCCTATTAGCGGCTTAGCGGCTATTAAAGGCTTAGCGGCTATTAAAGGCTTAGCGGATTAGCGGCTAGAAGGCGATTAGCTGCTTAGCGGCTTAGAAAAAGGGGGGGGGGAAGCGAAAAAAAATCGGAACACTTGCAAGACGTTTTTGTCTTGCAAAGCCCATAGGGAAAATCGTCTTGCGAAGCAGCTCAAAAACGGAAAACCCTTTCGTCTAGCGGGTTTTCCGTCTTGCGAGGCATTCGTCTTGCGGGGCACCACTGTACAAACACCAGTCCTGAGTTAACAAAGTTCCAATATGGCTGCTATTCCTTTCACACATCTTTTAAGAGTTAAAATCCTGGTTCAGACAAAATGGGAGGAATGTAGCCTTAAGGAGACCACTCTGATGGCGCAAACATTTCTGCTTGCCCGATTGAACAATCTGTGCTGTTTGAGGGGTCCTCTCAACCCCCCTTCAGCCAATTGTGGGGGGAAGAGGCAGCTGGGGGGGGGAAGAGCCCCGCTGCAATAGTGGAAGTCATTGCACAGGCTTCTGCTAGCAGCCTGGTTAGCAGAATTGAGCCCAGCAAAGTTTGCTACAGTATAGAGCAGCGGTTCTCAACCTGTGGGTCCCCAGATGTTGTTGAACTACAACTCCCATCACCCCTAGCTAGGAAGGCCAGAGCTCAGGGATGATGGGAGTTGTAGTCCATCAACATCTGGGGACCAACAGGTTGAGAACCGTTGGTATAGAGGATTTCTTCCACTTCTCCCTTTTCACATGGGGAAGTTGAAAGGTTATACTTTGCAGAGTTGGAAAACTTATATTTTGAGTAAATGAATTTCCTGTTTCGCCTGAACTCAAGAAACTAGCTTATTTTAACTATGACTTGTTAACAAATCAGGATCAAACGACGTTTGCTATCCTGGTTTGTTTTAATTAGTCACACTTAAAATAAGGCAGGGCCTCCCAAGATCGAACGTAACAGGAATTGACAGTTTCCCTAAAGTGAAAGTGAACACTTTCAACCTGCTGCTCTTGAGGGCAAAGATGAGAGGGCGTCTGTGAGCCTGAGCCACTTATTCACAACGCCAAACAACAGTGTATTATTACATACAAACTCTGGCAATTTCTTGGCTACTTCTCATAAAAGACATTTTCCTGATAATGCTTTAGTTGCTCTTGTAATTTTATCTTTTCTTATCAAAGGGTATTTATAGATCATCCTTTCAATAACACACTGGCTTAACAATAATGTAATACTTCTATACAAGAGTACATATTCATGGGCAGAGCTTACAGTGGTGCCCCGCAAGACGAAATTAATTCATTCCGCAAGTTCTGTCGTCTAGCGAATTTTTCGTCTTGCGAATCACGAAATCCCATAGGAATGCATTGAAATTCAATTAATGCATTCCTATGGTCAAAAAAAGTCCAAACAAAGCCAAATTTGGTACAACAACAGTTTATTAACTGCTCTTTTAAGTCACACATACTCTAAAGAGCAGTTCAAAAATTTAAGGGAAAATAAATTAACTTTATAAACAAAACATGTCTTTGTTTTTAGACAAAGGAAACAAAGTCACGAGACGTTTTCGTCTTGCGAAGCAAGCCCATAGGGAAATTCGTCTTGCGAGGCAAATCGAAAACGGAAAAACCTTTCGTCTAGCGAGTTTTTTGTCTTGCGAGGCATTCGTCTTGCGAGGTACCACTGTATTTCATTTTAGGTCTGCAACAGGGAGAATCTAAGCATGATAGCCAGATGCAGCACCCCACTTACACAACCAATTCTCACTAGCACAAAATAGATTTACTCATCCTCCCTCCCTCCCTGCCACAGCCCCTGCAGTTACCCAGATGTGCTCTGGAGGCCATCTGAGGCTTGCAGCAAGGAGGAAAGGAAGTCCTGCCATGCCCACCGGTGCAACATTGTACTTATCAAAACTTTCATTTCTATGCAGTATAAAATTAGCAGCCCATGCCGGAGCTGATTTCAAAAAATATCCATGACATTCTTTATTACTATGTATCCTTGACTTTGTGAAAGGTCACCACTGAATTTCATCTGCTACACACCAGCAGCGATCATCTGAAACACCTACAGTTTCATTCTAATTTCATTGCAGAAGGAACGTAGCTCAGTGGTAGAGCATCTGCTGTGTAATCATAATGTTCCAGGTTTAATTCCCAGAAACTCCAGGTAGCACTGGGAATGTCCCCCATCTGAAACCCTAGAGAGCTGATGCCGGTCAGTGAAGACAACAGTGAACTAGATGGATTCAATATTAGGCAGTTTCCTACGTTCCAACTGGCCACAACATGTGCATGTTACCCCTGCAATGTTGAACACAAAGCAGGTATGCAAGGTCCCTTTCCAACATAACCATGGCATCACCAGTCTCCTAAAATGCTTCATGTTGGGAATTAACCAATTTAAAATGAGGCACCCTCTCTCCAACTACCAGGTAGATTTAGTAGTCTCTGTTTAATGCATGCATTTGTCTGCTACTGCATTTCTACAATAAATGGAACAAGTAGTCTCTCTCTCTCTCTCCTTGATTTTCTATCCCAATGCCACCCCCCTCTTTCCCAGTCAAACAGTTAGCATTTTGCATCCACTGAGCATACTCAGTCCTGGTTTTTTGTTTGGTTCTCTAAGATTTTGCCTCCTGCCAAAGATCTTTTGGTCTTTTGAAAACCTCAGGGTTTCCCTGAACATGCCAATACCCCCTTCTTGCTTGTAAGTGGTGCCATTTTGAAAACATAAGGATAGGCACTTGAGAGAATGAATTTGCTATTAGTATAGATGCAAAACACAGGCAATTAAATAAAGAATTCATTGGAAGCACTAATTTATGCATCATAAGGAAGCCAATGATTGATTTAAGCAATAAAAATAGGATTCTGTAATTGTATAATTTACAGAGGTATCTTTTAACACCCTGTTTGATACCACAAATTAGGTAATTTTAATTGCCACTTCCCATGGTTCCTTTTCACTTGATAAGCAGAGTAAGGAGATCAGAATGTAGCAGACTTCCAGGCAATCCAAAAATTTGCGATTATCATTGAATGTCTTCAGAATTCTCCCATCCTTTCTACTATTCACTAACAATGGCTGTACTTGGGTGTCACAGTAAAATATGGCTTAGTGTGGAGTGGGCAAACTGTTTTTCTATTCAAGGCCACATTCCACTGAGGGTCATTTCTTAGAGCCTATATGTGGACAGGGGGCAGGGCCAATTGTGGGCAACCCTTTTCTCTTTTCTCCTTCTTTTTCTGCTGCCCCTTTTCAGCAGGCTGCCAGAGGAGAAACGGATTGCTCTTGCCACAGGGCTGATTGCTTGCATGGTCTATCCCCTACTCTTCCATTATTCCATCTGTTCCTTTCCCCATGAAATTAGGCAAAAATTTGCACTAAATTAGGTCAAAGGGTGCCCATCCCTGGTTCAACAAGACATGAGTGAATCTAGCTGCTCCAGGCTCACTTACTCCTTGCACAAAGCTGGGAGGAAACATTTGCGAGCTTTCATTTCTTGTTTGGATTAACTGAGCATGCTGTGTCCTGCGACTATAACTTCAGAAGTCAAGTTTTGAAGTTACCATGTACAGTGGTACCTCGGGTTAAGAACTTAATTCGTTCTGGAGGTTTGTTCTTAACCTGAAACTGTTCTTAACCTGAGGTATCACTTTAGCTAATGGGGCCTCCCACTGCCACCGCCACCCAATTTCTGTTCTCATCTTGAAGCAAAGTTCTTAACCCGAGGTACTATTTCTGGGTTAGTGGAGTCTGTAACCTGAAGCGTCTGTAACCCGAGGTACCACTGTACCAGGTTTAGTTTCAAATCATTCTGGACAATGTAAGAAGCCTTGGTTAAGCAAAAGCAAAACATGAAAGCTTCCAAGCTCCACCTTCTATGTGTGGGAAGATTGGGGGAGGGAGGTATGAACTCAGGAGGAGGCAAGATCCATTAATGTCTTGCCATTGTTTAGCAACATTAGTATGACGTCTGAACTCAGCCATTGTTTTCTGGTCATAGGTGTCTTTTCACTGATTCTCTACAATGGGTGGAAATTCAAATTGCAAACAGTATCTAAGCTAAGAAAGGGAATTTTCAGTCACTTGTATGGTGCATTCAGTGCATTAATGCGGAGCGGAACTATTAACTTGTAAATCGTACATTGGCCCACTCTACAGAAAGTTCCACTAATGTAGAATTTGTGCTAGCATTACGTGATAACAAATGATAAATACTTTGAAAGTTACAAAATGCTGTATAATTGTTAGGTATTATTTACTCTTGCTGTGGTTGTTATTAAGTAGTCTTTTCTCAAGGTCCTGCTTTCCAAAATGCAATAGTACTGCACAACACACAAAGACAGTCACATAGCTAATTTCTTTGGGACTTAAAGTACGGTTCATCTATATGTATGTAAAACAAAATTAGGTTGTATATAAAACAAAATAAATAAAAACCAAACATATTATTGGATTTTCTGGCTCACTTTCTATATTATGCCTAAATTCATCTTATTGAAGAACTTACCAATTTTGCCTCTGACTGCACAGGTTGAGGAGATGAAGGTCCTGGAATTCCTGGGATACTAGGCACCATGGTGACAGGTCTAACAAGCTGTTCAATATAATCAAGAATTAATACACAACTAAAAGCACATTCTACTTTATAACAGCTAGGGTGCCTGTCCTTTCCACTAAAAGATTGCTCATTGAGCTGCTTAATGCCAACTTTTTGAGGCCTCTGTCTGTGGATACCCTGTGGATATTTGTCAGGAGCCAACACTACTACCATCCAGGTGCCAAATTAAGAAGACTCTTATTCATCTACGTTCTTAATGGTTGAATTTGAGCTCTGTTTTATAGTTCTACTGTTTCTTACTCTTTTTATTGACTATTGTTTCATTAATTATGCCTACTTTTTATTTGGTTCTTTTATGCTACAATATTTTTGCCTTTTTAATAGTTTGCTGTTATGGCTTTAGATTTGGACATTGGTGTAATTTTACCAGCAGAACCTCCATTCCAATAAGTCTATTTATAAGTGGGTAGCATGATGTGTTCAGTTGGGGGAAACCAACTTCCACTTAACAGCAGGATGTATGTCCTGCACAAAATTCCCCATTCTTCTCACAAGCCTGGGCTGTGGGGATGAGAGTTTATTAAAAGCTGTTGTGTAGTGCTTCACCCTGTCTTTCTTCCCTCTCAGTCACCTAAAGCAGGGGTGGCTAACCCACAGCTCATGGCCATACCTGACCCTGAATTTTTTTTTATAGCCTTCTAAGTTCCCAGATCGGGGCGCAGGTGGTGCTGTGGGTTAAACCACAAAGCCTAGGACTTGCCGATCAGAAGGTCGGCAGTTCGAATCCCCGCGATGGGGTGAGCTCCCATCACTCGGTCCCTGCTCCTGCCAACCTAGCAGTTCGAAAGCACGGCAAAGTGCAAATAGATAAATAGGTACCACTCCGGCGGGAAGGTAAACGGCGTTTCCGTGTGCTGCTCTGGTTCGCCAGAAGCAGCTTAGTCATGCTGGCCACATGTCTCGGAAGCTGTACGCCAGCTCCCTTGGCCAATAAAGTGAGATGAGCGCCGCAACCCCAGAGTCGGTCACGACTGGACCTAATGGTCAGGGGTCCCTTTACCTTTATCTTTAAGACCCCATTAAAAATCATTTTAAAAAAAGTATTATATAAAAATAATGTTGACTGTTGTTGCAAGTCCTCTGCTGTGGCCACCCCCACACACTAATTTTTTAAAAGCTTTTTTTAAACTACAGAATATGCTCCCACGGGTTCCCTACTGTAATACCACATTTCTTGGTCACCCCTACTTCTCTTTTTTCTGCAATGACGATTTTTGTGACACCCTGAATTTAGTAATGCATAATTAATGATTAAAAACGACTGAAAATAGCTCAGGGGAAAGATTTTTGGAAGGCAGCCATGGGAACCACAGTTCTCACCACATCCACTTTTATACTTCAACCACACCCACTTTGACATGCAGTCCTAGGAACAGTGAAGTTCAGTTTCCTATGCTCGCAATTGTTTCTTCTCTTGAGAACGTGACTGGGATCGGCGTCAGTCCCCCAATGGTCTGCATGCTGTGGACCTCTAACCACCTGCCAGCCTCCCGACTGGCTTCTACCACTCGTTCTCTTCTGGATCAAGTGGTACTAGAGTCACAGCTGTTTCCAAGAATTAGGATTTGAGGACTGGGACTTTTCTAAAGTCTGGGAGAACGCGTGTATGCCGTATATACACATACTTACTGGAACTGCCGTTGGGACATGCACGTTAGAATTTGTGATCGTGGCAGGAATAGCGACAGGCATGGTTTGTCCATTAGGAAGGTGCAACAGCAGTGGGAAGGGACCTGGCACCGGTCTAAGAAAACAAATGGAAACAGAAAAACACTTATGGGACAAAGTACACTGCATATTTCATTCATCTTTGGCAGTGTGTATATTATGATATGCCTATTTAAAGACGGGATCCATAGAGGAGCATTTCTGTTTGCCTGACAGAACCATCACTGCCTCCTTCCCTTGCCCCCCAAATAATGTTCTGGGGGCTCTCCTGACTACAAAGAGAGGATATGGAAGAGGCACATGGGAATCCCTGTTGCACTAGCAGGGCTTCTGCTAGAGGAACAGGTTAGTTGAATCTGGCCTAAATTTTGGAACCAGACTTGCCTTACGTTGGACCAAGAACCGGAAGGTTCTTCTGAAGGAAGGGGGCAGATGGTTTTCATTAAGTCACCCTTCCCCCGGAAATCCAAACACCATCTCCCATACTGTTTTAGAGGGAGGAAGAGATATTGTAAAAATCACATCCCCACCTCCCGTTGAAGCCTTTCATGAGTAGAGATCAACTCACAGGAACTCAAGATCCAAGCCAGAGAGATTATGACTTATCTAAGACCAAGAGTGTTGCTGGGTCCCCAATATTGTTCCACACGCACACACGTCAAACTTGGAATTAGTTTTTTAAAGGACAGCCCTTCTAGCCATTAAAACCTTCTGAGGTATTTTATCTTTAAATAAGATCAATCTAAAAAAGGATTAGGATAAAGGAGGAGATAATATTGGAAGGAATATGACTGGGGCCTCCATTCTCATTTTTATTCTGATTCTGAATATGAAGGATTGGTGGAACTTTTGCAGCAGTTGTCTTTAAGTTCTCTTGTGGGAAGAAAGCTTGGCTTGAGTGGGACAGGACTCCTTCGAGATCCGAAGACCAACATGAAGGATTACCAACAAAACCGGCGGAGAGGGACTGAAAGAGACTTGAAGGCCTCGGATGTGAGAAATCCAGGCTAAGGACTGTTATTTTGGACATATAGTTGGGAAGGGACGGAAACCAGGGATGGGAGGGGGGGGGGAAACAGAATTTCAAAAACACTTATGACTTTTGGGTTTAGTCAATATGATTTATGTTTTATAAAAAATGGGAAATCGATGGAAGGGAATCTGAGTCCAACTTAGGAAAGAACTTAATTTCTTATAAAAAAGGTAATATTAATATGGTAAGGAGGAAAAATAATAACTTGCTGATATAATTATGGGAATTGGGATGTAGGAAGGGGGGTGGGGGGAAGTCAAGGACCAAGGTTAAGAAAGTAAGATTTTTGAAATTATACATGTTTTTGTCTTTGTCATTTATGTGTGTGTTATGTCTTTATAAAATGTGGAAAACCAATAAAAAAATTATTTAAAAAAAGGATAAAGGAGGAGATAATATTTAAGAACCGCAAACAAACCTTATAAAGATATTTCACTAGTTGTCAATATATAGAAAACTTACACTATTGGCCTGTTGGAGGAGGGAGCCTGGGTTATGACAGTGCTAGAAGTCGGTGAAGGTATGGCTTGCTGAATAATGACACTTGAGTCAGAACTTGCAAGCAACACATTAGGAACCTGTAGAGAAGCTGGACGAACAATTGTGGACGTAGGCTGGGCAGTCTGCTGCAGTGACACTTCCTACAGGAAACAGGAAACCATTTATTAACATTAGTTTTACCATTCAGTTTTTCCTCTATGGATAATAGAAACATCTAGCTGTATCTGTATTGGATTTGAAATTGTTTTTATATATACAACTGCAGCAAGCAATTGTTTCTGTCATGTTTCTGTTGTATTGTGAAATTGCTTCATAGAAAGCAATTCATAAATAAGGAAATCTATGTACATGTGGCTGCCAAGGTGCAGGAGTTCCTCAATTTAGCCTCTCCTAACATGGGTGCAGCCTCTGTCGCTGTATCAATGTGCAATATTGGCATTGACTTTCCATGTGGATCTCTAGACTCCAATCTCCTTGAGATCATGGCAGGGAAGACTGCAAGACAACTGCTTGCGGACAAGTTGTGTATGCTTTAGAAATGTTCGCAACAATACTGTACTTTAATAATAATTCAGAACAACAAACTTTGCCCTTTAGATGACCAGACATAGAGGCTTTAGTAAACTGCATGAGTTGGGACTCTCTTGTGTTCAGACTATTGAAGTGCTGTAATTAATAACACAGGTGGAGTGGGGGGCACAGGATGAGCAAAAATGTTTGAAGCTCTTAAGTTTCTTGAACTTACTGGTACAGACCACGCTTCTAAATCATGAGAAATTACTACCTTTTCGTCACTGGTAGTGGACTCTGGATGAGGTAAAGGACTATCCTGGTGAGTTGTCTCAACAACAGAAGGCTCTTCAATCTTATTTCGTATAATTGGTGTTGCGAGAGGCGATAAATCTAGAGGCATCTAGAAGAATTATCAGGTAGATGCATTTTAAAATCTGAGCAGGACTCTCTTCAAAGAGTAGGCAATTTACAGTGATGCTAATATCCTGGCCAGCAGCATTGTCATCTCTTTTTAGACAGTGTTGGCAGTAATAGCTAATGAAAGGAAATTACATTCTGCCACACTTTCCCTCGTTAAAAAAATATTACTCACGTTACAAGCAAGAGGAGTTCATCCCTGGCAAACAACACAAAGCAGATGCCAGTTAGGACACTTTTTATACTTTTATTTCCTTTTTCAAGCAAAGTAGCAATAAATGACAGTAAGTATTTTGGTGTCATTTGGAATTATTCCTAGCAGCCCAGCTATGAGAGTACAGTCTAGTTTGCGCATCATGTTAAACCATAGTTTAACCATAGTGCCTGCTTTCCTCCTCCTGTCTTCCCCCAAATGGGAGGAAACATTGGATTAGCATTATGTGTAAAGGTGTGTACTTAGTTTAGAGCTTGTGTTTGTAGAAATAAACCATGAGCACTGGTCCACACACAATAATAATCCAGTACTGTGGTTTGTTGCCTCCCACCTGGGAAAGTCATAAACAGGAAAAGAGCAAAGCTGGCACAATTGAGACGCATGCATCAGCATGACACTTGTTCACATTATAGACTTGTGGTTTTTTTTTAATGTGATTGACTTGTCAGGACAGATTGACAGAAAGGTTACTTCACAAAATACTTCCTCCAAGTGTGGTTTCTATATATTTCTAAAATATAAGGATTAACAAGAATGACATTTTTTCTACCGGTGAAAGAGTCCTAGTGATGAAGGGAACCCAAACAATTGGTAGTCTACACAGTGATTTAGCTCTGATCATCTTTATAAACATACTTTTTTAATATCATCTTCAGAAGCTTTTTTGAATTCATTTTCAAAAGGACTTGCAAGCTCATTGAATAAACCAACTTCTTCACAATTCTTCAGGAATCGAGTTGGCGTTGGAGTCTGATCTAAAATTAAAATATATATATATATGATTTTCCCAATTATATATTGGTTTTTATACATATTTTCAAATTGATGTCAATTTTTATGTTTCAGGCACTCTAAAATTTGCAACTGATCCTGACCAGGAGTGCAGTATAATTAAAGGTTTCACTGTTAATGTATCCTTTAATAAAAAACAATGCTGCCTTTTTGCCAAATCTTTCCTTTTAAAACCAGTACTGTATCACCAATATACACAACACAATCAAAAGGCAAAACAATGCAAATTCTATGTGTGTTTTGTTTGCAAAAGTCTTAGAAACCTTACAAACTGGGCAACAAGAAATCACATATTTTAAAAGAGAGATATTCCTTGAATTTTTGTTGTTGCTATGGCTGAATGTATTTTTTTCTGTTCTTAATCAGCCTGCCTGTGGACAGCTGGGGGAGGGGGGAGAGAGTATGATAATGCATTGAAAAGTCTAGATTAAGGTGTTTTAAAATGGCATACAGCTGTAGGGATGTGCCTGCCTCCCTGAATATACAGAAGAAATCGGGGAACAATTTAAATCGGTAGCATTTAAGCTTGAAAATTATCTCTTAATCTTTAGTTTATGAATAAAACAGGCTGGAGCTAAAAAAAAATATTAAGCATAAGGATTACTTTAACTTTAAAAACAAAACAAAACAGTATTGCACCTTGGCTGCAATTCTTCACCCATTTGCCAAGGAATAATTTCCATTCATCCAAACAGCATTTATTCTAAAGCAAGCGAGAAGATGATTGCAACCAGAGCAAAACATTCTAATGAGAATGAACTTTAATTTCAACCATAATTGTTTAACTAATAGACAATAAAATACTATCCCAAAACAAAATAAACTTGCATTGTGGGATTAACAAAGGAATAATAGTGATCACTACATAATGGCTGAAATTTAAAGATAAAGGGGGAAAATACTGAGGAAATCATGGCATTCTGTTGCTTGTGCTTCATGCAGCATCTAAAGATTAAAGATGTGTACAGAAATCAAGACACATATTATTCACAGAGTAGTGACCTGATACTTTTCATATAGTACTTACATTGCCTGCAAAGGATCAATACTACACAAAGGATCAACTCCACTGTAGCCAATACAGTAGAAAAGTGTATGATGTACTTTATTCACAGTATCTGCCTATCAGGTGTTGGCTTTCACGAAAAATCAATGCCTTGGGTCCAGAGAAGAGCAAGAAGAATTCTATGTGTCTAGCAACAAGGGAGAATTGGCAAAACTTGTATAGAGCCTTGTGTGAGTACATGTGTCTTTCTGCTCATGTAAGGCACTTTTGGATGCAACCCATTACTAAACTGGTAATTACTTCTGGTGAAGAACCATCGTTTCAGGAAAAAGTAGTGGATAAATGTTATTAGCATGCACTTTTGATAGGCTAATCCTTAAAATGTAATTCCCTAGAGTCAAGCAAGAGTTGCTTTCAGACCCTCCTCTTCATTCTTTATGTTTAACAAAACATTATCTTTATTTGCTACCCAGCCAGATTTTTTAAAAAGAGGGGGTTGAGATGAAAAGATCACCATAGAGGATGGAACTGCAAAAGAAATTAAAAGATCAGAGAGTATATACTTTGACCAACTGCTTTTGAGACCAAAAATATTTTATGCTATAGATAAATTTATACGGAGAAGCAAAATGACCGATAAATATTTATCCAATAACCATTTACAAATATATGACATTGATTTAACTAGGGTGGTGCATGTAAGTGTTTTCTATCATCAGTGCCTTACTCTAATTGCCAGGTATGGTTTGCTGTGACAACCCTTACAAATAGAATTTCAGTTTAATTGGACTGCTCATTATTTAATAGTAAAAGCCAGAAGATTAATTTTATAAAAGTAAAGTAAAGTAAAGGACAACACAGTTTACAAATTCATTTCATAAGGAGTCTTTTGATGTTGCTTCTGATGAGCCTAGAGAGTTCGAGTCATATACAGAAAATACACAAAATGTGTGCACATTCCAAAAGAAAGATGGATTAATAGAA
This sequence comes from Podarcis vaucheri, assembly GCF_965113315.1. Classification (NCBI taxonomy): domain Eukaryota; kingdom Metazoa; phylum Chordata; class Lepidosauria; order Squamata; family Lacertidae; genus Podarcis; species Podarcis vaucheri. The sequence continues at coordinate 119,089,670 of NC_138759.1, read as the reverse complement.
ACATATACTAACCAGCTACAATGACACTGTCATTACGAGCTGGACCAAATTTCAGTGTCATCTCATGTTTATGTTTATGGACAGCCAAATGATCCTCGTTGGTAAAACGCTGTGGCAAAAAGTTTTAAAATATAGTTATAAATTTTAATTTCAACTAAAGTGATAACAACATGGAAAATCATTTTCATAACAGGTTAAAGCCATTAGCAAGATGTTAACAGCTGATTATTTTTTTTAAATGAAAGTCTGGATGGTACAGTAGGAAAATGATAAAAGTAAGCTTCATTGGACAAAAAGGTTGTTTGTTTGTTTTTTAAATAATCTGCAAGATATCCTCAACATTTAAATAGCACCAGGATAAATACTAAGAGGTCAATACCAGCTTTCGACAAAGGTTTCACTCCACCTATAACCTTGTTTTGATGAGCAGCTGAATAATAATATCAATATTGTAGTTGCTCAGGCAGACTCACAATGGGATTGTCTGTATACAAAGTGACTCAATTAATGGCAGAACATTATTCAAGGGAATGCCAAAGAGGGGGGAATATGCCTTTTCTTTAAAATCTCTTATGCCAAACTCCCAAGCCTATTTTTGTACTTGGCAAAGCTTAACAAACACTTTGGTGTTTCTTTAGTGCAGCTTCTGAGAAACAAACTTTTAAAAGATTCAAGTGTAAATGCAGGTGCACGCCCCGCTGGAAGCTGGAGATTATACATAATACAGCAGTGCTGCCATTCTATTTTTCAAAATACAAAGTTGCTGTTTCCCAAAAATGAAATGCTTGGGGGCGGGGGGAAGTAGCCTGCAAGACTCAAACAAAGAAGAAAACATGCAAAAATAACTGATCATTTCTGAATGTTTTTTTTCCTGACGTACCTACTCTTTTCTCACATTTGTTAGTAGTCCAGTATATAGAATGATTTACAAAGGTGAAACTAGTGTACCCAATTTTAAAATATTGAATATTACCATATTTTTCACCCCATAGGACGCACTTTTTCCCCTCCAAAAATGAAGGGGAAATGTGTGTGCGTCCTATGGGGCGAATGCAGGCTTTCGCTGAAGCCTGGAGAGCGAGAGGGGTTGGTGTGCACCGACCCCTCTCGCTCTCCAGGCTTCAGGAAGCTATCTGCAAGCCTTGTGAGCCCGGCGGGAGTTCTTGCGGGCAGCAAGGAAGCTTCTCCCCAGCGCCAGCCCCACAAGCTTGGGGGACAGCGGGGAGGCGCAGCGCGCCTTCCCGCTGTTCCCCGACCTGGTTTGGAGGCTGCCAGTCCCACAAGCTCGGGGGGCAGATATCCGCAAGCCTGGGGAGACCAGCGGGACTTCCCGCCGGGCTCACAAGGCTTGTGGATAGCAGCCTGTTCTGGGGGCTGGTGTCGGGGGAAGCTCGGGCATCCCCCGCTCCAGCCCCGCACCTGGGGGAAAAATAATTTTCCCTCTTTATTCCCCCCCCCCAAAAAAAAAACCTAGATGCGTCCTATAGGCCGGTGTGTCCTATAGGGCGAAAAATACGGTAATTGCTCCTAAGCTACTGCATTACAATGTATTGGCTAAGGCTCCATCAGTATAGCTGGCCATGAGTGTTGCTGAACTTCACCCTACACCATTTTCACAAACTGGCTAATCTGTTTTAAATCTAGCACTGACCTGTATTATTCTTGCAATGGACTTGACTTGGCATGGCCAGAAAGCTTTCTCTGCTGTCAAAGGGCTTAATGCAGAACACAAGTACAACAGCCCTATTGGCTGTGACTGTCTATTTTGCATGTCACATTAAACCATAGTTTAAAAACAAACTGATGTGTGCTACTCTCCTGTTCCTGTTGCCACTGTGGATGAAACAAGCCAGAGCCTGGCTTGTCATGTTGTCCCAATCTGAGCTTGTGGTTTGTTTCCTTCACATAAACTGCAAGTGGTAAATATTTTAACAAATAAATAAACAGGAACAAACCATGGTTACTGCTTGTGGTAGCCAGCTGAGCAGCACGTTAGTTTACTCTCTCTGTCTCTGTAACATTGATATTTAATTAAATCAGTTTTAAACACAGAACTCAGTGGAAAACACATTGCAGAATTGCTACTACAAACAGCCTTAAGAACCATGCTGATGTTGTTCTAAAGTGACTTCAGGGCTGAGAGAGAAGTTTCAAATGCAGAAAGAAGTAGCTGAATCAGTCTAAAGGTTAAGAAGTTGCTTTTTTTCAAAATCAAAGAAACTACATTTAATTTGCTGTTGAAGTTGATTATACCCAAAATAGATTCTACCACTGCAACAGCCATTCCATTACAAGGAACACTGACCATGCAACATGAGCTTCCACTAGGATGCAGTAAAATGTTTTTATGTACTGGGCTCATCTGCAAGTTCTCAAAACTTGGTTTTAACTTGCTTGTTCCTGCCTTTTTGGGGCATGAGCCACATGATGTTTCCCCTCTCCTGTTTACATTTTGGATGTCCTGCAGCAAAAACTTGCTCCCCCCCCCCCCATTCGAGAGTATCACAGTTTTTCATCACATGCCAATATAATATGCCCATGAAGCACATTAGGCATATACTGTTTCTTGCCTTGTCTCGGATTTCCTTGCTGTGCCCACAACCACGTCACATAGACTTTGCTCCTCCCTGCTTCGTTTTTCTTCTGCTTCTGCCCATTTCCAGGCGCAACTTTCTATCCTTTCCAGGTGGACTTACCTGGGAGGGAGATCCTTTGCACTCAATATGAGTAGGAGTGCCTGACTGCGTTGTTAGCACACCAAACCCAAAGCCCTATCCTCACTCCCTACTCCTCCAACTTGCAAGAGCTCTCCTGCTCACTCATTGCTTTGAAGTGTGTCCAATGGAACTTACTCCCAGGTAAATGGGGCTGAGATTCCAACCGTAGCAAGGAGAGCAAAAACTGGACTGCAACAATAATCCACCATCTCCTCGCAACTCTCTTATGGCTCTTCTTGGCAAACAAACTTGCAGGAGAGTAGCGCAGCCACCCACAAAAACCCATTTTCCCAAAGCTATTTGTGGGCAAACACACATCTACTTAGTACTAAGTCCTACTGAATTCAGTGGGGCCAACTTCCATGTAAGTGATGCTCGGATCTCAGTTTTCGCAAGGGAGTGAAAGCTGGATTGGAGCAGTGAACTTACAGTCATACCTTGGGTTGCGAACATGATCCGCGTGGGAGGCACGTTCGCAACCTGCAGTGTTCGCAGCCTGAAGCGCCGCGTCTGCGCACACGTATGACGCGATTCGGCGCTTCTGCACAAGATGTCATTTTGTGCTTCTGCGCGTGCACCGAAACCCGGAAGTAACCCCTCCCGGTACTGCCGGGTTTGGTGCGGTCCGCAACCCAAAAACATGCAAACCGCACTGTTCATAACCCGAGGTATGACTGTATTTTCTCTCTTTCTCTCCCCTACTCCTGGCTTTGGGCTGGAACAAACCACACATCTTTCTCCACCTCCCTTACATCCTTTTCACAAGAATTTAGGATGTATTTATCTGGGAGTCTGTCCCATTGAATTCAATGGGTTGTATTTCTGAATAGACACATTTGGGATTGCACTGTAAAAAACTCAAAATTCTGTCCTTGTCATGCCCCATCAAAGCCTCACGAAGGGAAAGTTCAGAAGCAGATGAAACATCCATCATAGCTGCTCTGGGGAAAACAAGGCTTCATACTGTATAAGTGCTGATAGTAGGGTGAGGTAGAGATGTGCATCACTAAAATGCATTGCTAACAACGATGTTTAGTCAGAGTGCAGCAGTAATCAAACGATGTTATGGAAATACTGAAAAAGAAAATGTAGGGTGCATGTTTCCCCCTAATTTCTGCTGCAAACAGTGACAGAAAGGAGTGTCCTCAACTTTATATGTTAATGACAAGGGTTCTGGGGGTGGGGTTTTCAACATGAAAGTAGATCTGAGAAACAAATGAGCAGAATGCATGGTCCTCATACAGGGAAAAGTGAAATCAGTTGATAAACAGCAGTGGTATAGAACCACAGAGGCTATGATGCACAAACAATAAACAAAACGGATTTGGAAAACATGGGGTTTTCAAAGGCTGTGTAGAAGAGCCCATACAGAACAGGAATAAAGGGGAGGTGAAATCCCCTTATAGAAATGAAGATAACAGTCCAGTATGATAAAATACCAACAAGCCTTTTTTATATATAATTAAAGAGAGCTCAAGAAATCACTCAGTAACCTTGAGGATCTTAGTAATTCTTCAATTATTCTATTTTTCTTTGAAATACCATAGCCAAGTTGTATTTTCTGTCATCTACAAAAAACATTTAGCAATTCTAAAAGTTGCTGACATCATATACAAGTTCTTATCCCCGCTTCATCCAACCCTCTGTACACTGACCCCTCCTTGAATCAAGAGCTCTCACAAAAGTAGTTATTAATGTGTGATATTTGAAGCTATGCAGCTTTCATTGCTGGATTGGGGTGTGGTGCTCAGTATAGTCAGTAACACCACCACACAATGCTCGTTTGGAGGCTTTGGTGACAGAGTTCTCTGCTGCCCATCCCAAATAAGCAATGTTGGCTTTCAGAGCTTACAGTGCCATCCATTTAAACAAGTAGTTGAACATGTGCAGCAAAGAAGCATGCAGAGCTTGACTGTTACAGATCTTTAGGCAATGAGTAAAAATGTTCTTAGGACTCAAACTGAAATGTAAACTACTTCCTCTGATATAACAAATGTTTCTCTGTTAACTAACACAGATAGTTTTAACATGTATTACCTGTCCACATCCAGGGGCAGTACATAAAAAGGGTTTGTCATCACTCATATTCCACAGGTCCTTGTATTACCTACATTGAAATAACAAACATATCCAGTGAGTCCAGGCAATTGCTCTAAGTCAACAAACTAACATCCTCCACAAATGCAAGAGGAAAGTCGGTGTGTATTGGTATTTCCCCCCTTATAAAATGTCTCTTTATGACCAAGTCTCAAAAGCAGCAGTATTTCAACAAACACTTGTAACAGTTTTTAAGGGAGGCTTTCAAAATCATGTGAGGAACACCATGAAAGCCAAATAGTTTATGGTATTTATGTCTCGCAGATGTGAAACTGAATCTGACACATTCCTCTGCATGGCAAGCTGGGAAACATTTCTGCAAAATATAAGATATCCAACTGTGGTGGCTCACTCGCACAAATGAGTCTTCTCCTGCTCTCTACAACCTCCACTATCCCTCCAAATCTGCTATGGAGGGTTGGGAAACCTCTGGAAAAGGTGGGGGAAGGAAGACAGGAAGGGGAACTCCCATTGTGTCTGCTGGCACAATGTTGGAACTTGCTCACAGAAACTGTGTTGTAAAACAAAATATAAATGTATTAAAACATGCACACGTATATATACCTGGCAGATTTCACATGTAAGCCAAATTTCATAAGGTAAACGATTTATTATAGCCTCCTTTTCATGACAGTGGTTCTGCAAATCAAGAAGGGAAAGTCAATTATTAAATTATCTCTTTTTTTACCATATCTTAAATGGTTGGAGTGGATGCACCCGATTTCCATGGGAATGGTATATTCTGCTTCAGGGCCTGTACCTTAACTCTGGAATCAAACATTCTCTAATGAAAAGATTGTCCTTACCAAATTTATTTTCCCAACAACATTATGAGGTAGATTAGACTAGAGGTGGGTTCATGAAATAATTCTGCCACAGTAAATACTCTTGACAATCCCTGGGGTATGATGGATATGGGCAAACATGATGAACTAGATGAATGTGAATATGGAAAGCAGTAAATTCTATTATCATGATGGAACTTCCTCCAGCTTGCAATCATAGAACCTTTGATGGCAAAATCCATAAAAGCCTTGTTTACACATTATGCTTGCCCATGTAAACATGAACCTGGAGAAAGTCAAACCTATTCATAGGGAATAAAATGTATACTCTGGACTTATCCTTAAAGATAGTTATAAGTCTCAGCAAGCCTCCTATTTGAACTATCCAATCTCATCTCCTATCCCGACACTATCCAGAGCAGGGGTCAGCAAACTTTTCTGTCAGCAGGCTGGATCGGCCATGCGCAGGAACGCGCGCACCAGTATGCATGCACACACCACTCTTTTCCCGCTGGCTTTCGGAGCCATGGCGGGGGAGCTGTTGTTATCTGCAGCTTCCAATTGGCTGCAGGAGCTTCCAGATAGCTTCCTGGCTATCTCGTGCCTGGGAGGGCACCCTCTGTGCCTTGCCCCCTCAGGAGTGCACCTGCCCTGGGCAGTGCGGGCATATGTTCCACTGCCGCCTCCACTTGTGCATCAGAACCACCTTCCTTTCTTTCCACTTCAGTTCAACATATTCTCCCAAATTCTATTTTCCTTCTACCAGCAGGATTGTTCAATGGATCTATAGTCTGCTGTTAATAGGAGCTCTTTCATTTGCAGAAGTCATACTCAGGATACAAATAATAATAATAATAATTTATTATTTGTACCCCGCCCATCTGGCTGAGTTTCCCCAGCCACTCTGGGCAGCTCCCAACCGTGTGTTAAAAACAATACAGCATTAAATATTAAAAACTTCGCTAAACAGGGCTGCCTTCGGATGTCTTTTAAAGATAGGATAGCTGTTTATTTCCTTCACATCTGAAGGGAGGGTGTTCCACAGGGTGGGCGCCACTACCGAGAAGGCCCTCTGTCTGGTTCCCTGTAACCTCGCTTCTTGCAATGAGGGAACCGCCAGAAGGCCCTTGGCGCTGGATCTCAGTGTTCGGGCTGAACGATGGGGGTGGAGACGCTCCTTCAGGTATACAGGACCGAGGCCATTTAGGGCTTTAAAGGTCAGCACCAACATTATCTGTGACTTTGGTTAACCAATGCAGCATCAAATGTATTGCTTTCAATGGGCAGAATTCACCTAACAAGTCCTGTCAGCAGAAGCCCTCAATAAGGACTTCCTCTTGCTGATGAGGCCTCCCCCAAATGTGTGTTCCCTGCAATAGGCTTGGGGCAGATTAGGAGACCTCCTGTAATAGATTGCAGTGGGAGGGCAGGGGGATCATTCTGCCTTGCAAACTAAAATGCTTGCGCTGATGGAACGCTCAACACAGTGTGATAGAGAAATCTGCCTGAAGATAGAACAAGCTACCTTAGTAATCCATGCCTGCTATTGAAAAAACCAATGTCCAAAGTCTAAAACGTGCCATGAAATCCCCAAAGGCATAAGCACAGTAAAAGCGATTTTTAAAAACTATTTTAAGAAGAAACATTGATCTATAAAGAAACTGTTAGTTACTTTCTAACAAATAACAATTAGAGGCTCTCCAGCAAAATGGCAAGTTCTATTCCAGCACTGGTGAAAGCCAATTGCTACATAATATTATAAATCCTGATATTAAGGCAATTTGAGAGTGGGTTAGTAACTGTTATTCTCATGTTACAACTCATTCAGGAGTTCTTAAATTCCCCCCCTGACATGTGTTCTTAAAGAAGATAAAGGAACAAGAACAAAAAGTACAGCCCCTTCCACACATAAAATGACTAGCTATCCAGTTTGCACATCATATTAAACCATAGTTTATTTTAAATTATGATTTAATGTTAATGAACAACATATTACTGCACAGTGCTCAAAAGTCCTCACTTCACTTTTCTACTCCAGGAGAGAAGGAAACCCAAGGATGGCTTAGAATGAAATGCCAAGAAGCAAACTATAAGATAGCTAGTACAACTCATTCTTTCAGATCACTGGATAGTGCCCCTGAGCCAAGCAATAGCACAATGACCACCATAAATGCAAAAAACAAAGGCACGCAAAAGAAACATTTTCAAAGCAGAGGTAGGCGATATTTTAGTGGCCAAGGAGAAGATAACAGGAGCAGAATCCATGCATAGCCTGCTCTTTTAATTTCTTTCTTTCTAATGGTTTTTAGTAAAGATTTTCTTGGGTAAAAAAAAGGTATTTCATTGCATGAAGGGCAAATAATGGCACCTCAAGTCCAGATGGTATTTTATGGTATTACTTTTTTTAAAAAGTGGTGTTATGAGCCATTAAACCTCGAAAATACACTTTTTCCGAAAGATTTCCACAGTTTTGGACGCTAGTATACAAATTATTCAGAAACTTTGAAAGGAGGGAAATTTCTGTATTTATAAATCACTGCTTCTTCAACAAACACACTATATATTTATATCCACTTCTGGCAAGATACTTTGAGAAATACATCTGTTATTAAATTTCGCTTTCAGTTTAAGTGCGTTCCTAAAGACACTACTAAAGAAATGTCATAATTGAGGGAAGCCATTCTGAACAGTTTCTTCCTATTACACCAGGAGTGCATATGAAAGCATTTTCATCTACCGATACACTAGAATATTGACAATAACTGGGGCATTGCAAACTGCAATAGGTCAGTGGTTTTCAAATTTTCTACCTTCAGGGACTTTTTCCTATATCAACTTGTCTAAATAGGGAAGCTCTGGACATTTCTGAAAATCCTAGGACTCTTGGGCCTTGCTGTCACCCCACCTGAAAGAACCGTACACCCTAAAACACAGACAACATTCTCTTGGGGTTGGGTATTGCAAGAGATGTATGAGTATGACCTCTGTAGCCAACCCCAACGACACGATCTCAAGATGGAAGGGGAGGGAACAGCTGCAGTCGCCTGCGATTCCTGCGCAATGTTTGCCATCTTGCCAAAGGTTGCAGGCAGCTTTACCTGCAGCAATTGCATGTTGATTGCCCTCTTAAAAGACAAAGTCCAGCAACTGGAGGAACGTGTAGCTACACTCCAAAGAATTAGAGAGCTGGAGCTCTTCTTGGAAGCAACAGAGCACACCGTCTCCACCAAGGAGGAGACAGGGGACTCCCCTGAGAAGGAGTCTAGTTCACCAACACAGGAGCCAGATATATGGAGAAACGTGACTCAAAGAAGTAGGAGGCCCAGGGTTCACTCTGATTGCTTAGAAATACACAATCGCTTTGAGGTCCTCTCCCCTAGCATGGAAGACGAAGAGCAGACTCCATTTGAGGATCTCTCCCTCATTACAGTCGATCAGGTATATGAAGACGAGCAGCAAAGTCAGTCCTCAGGGAATGTGCAGGCGACCTTGGAACGGACAGCTCACGGAAGAACCCCGACCAAACCCAAGAGGAGGCGTGTAGTGGTGATAGGGGATTCCCTACTGAGGGGAACAGAAGCAGTGATCTGTGGGCCTGACAAGATGTCTCGGGAAGTGTGCTGTCTCCCCGGGGCTAAGATCCAAGATGTAACTGAACGACTGCAAGGAATCATAAAACCCACTGACAAATACCCCTTCCTCTTGGTTCATGTGGGAACCAACGACACTGCAAGCAATAGCCTCCAGAAGATCAAAAGAGACTACGAGGCTCTCGGCAGGAAATTGAAGCAACTAAATGCACAAATTGTCATCTCATCTGTCCTCCCAGTTGAACGACGTGGCCCAGGGAGAGAGGGGAAAATAGTGGAAGTGAACAGCTGGCTTCGCAAATGGTGTAAACAGGAACGGTTTGGATTCTTAGATCACGGACTGCAGTTTCTTGAAGATGGACTTCTGGCAAGTGATGGGCTGCATCTCACAACGGTTGGGAGAAATGTTTTTGCAAAAAATCTCAGAAACCTCATCAGGAGGGCTTTAAACTGACTAATGTGGGGGAGGGAGACAGTGCTCCTGAAGGTAGGAGTCTCTCAATTAATGAAGATGATCATCCAAATGTCATAGACCAAATGGAGCAAACAGCACGCGGACCTAGTGGTGGGAGGAAAAAATCCTTAAATAAGAGACACGGGGGAATGATTAATGGACTTCAATGTCTGTACACTAATGCGCAAAGCATGGGAAATAAACAAGATGAGCTTGAGCTCTTGGTACAGCAAACTAAATATGACATAATAGGCATCACTGAAACCTGGTGGGATAAGTCCCACGATTGGAATGTAATAATGGGGGGATACAATCTATTTCAGAGAAACAGACCAGACAAGAAAGGAGGAGGAGTGGCGTTATATGTCAGGGATGTGTATACCTGTGAAGAGATCCAAGATTTAGATCCTCAAAGCCAAAGTGAGAGCATTTGGGTCAAAATTAAGGGAGAGAAGAATAACAGAGACCTCATTGTGGGAGTTTACTATAGACCCCCAAGCCAAACAGAGGACATAGATGATGCCTTCCTGGAACAGATGGCCAAGCATGCAAAAGGAAGGGAGATAGTAGTAATGGGGGACTTCAATTACCCAGATATTTGTTGGACGTCAAACTCAGCCAAGAGCATAAGGTCAAACAGATTCCTCACTGGCCTTGCAGACAACTTCATTGTCCAGAAAGTGGGAGAAGCAACAAGAGGAACAGCCATTTTAGATCTGGTCCTAACCAATGTTGATGACCTGGTTAGTGGGGTAGAAGTGGAAGGATCATTAGGCGCGAGTGATCATGCTCTTCTGAAGTTTACTATACAGCGGAAAGGAGTAGCCAAGCATACTAGGACTCAATTTCTTGACTTTAAGAAAGCCGACTTCATAAAACTTAGGGAAGTGCTGGGTGAGATCCCATGGACAACAATACTAAAAGGAAAGGGAGTTCATGATGGCTGGGAGTTTGTTAAGAGGGAGATACTAAAAGCACAACGTCAGGCAATACCAATGAGACGGAAACATGGAAGGTGCCTAAAGAAGCCAGGGTGGCTATCTAAAGAACTTTTAACTGAATTAAGATTAAAAAAGGATGTGTACAAAAAATGGAAAAGGGGGGAAACCACCAAAGAGGAATTCAAACAAATAGCCAGCACGTGTAGACACAAAGTCAGAAAAGCTAAAGCACAGAATGAACTCAGGCTTGCTAGAGAGGTTAAAAGCAACAAAAAAGGCTTTTATGGGTATGTTCGTAGCAAAAGGAAGAACAAAGAAACAATGGGGTCACTCAGAGGAGAAGATGGTGAAATGCAAACAGGGGACACAGAAAGGGCTGAACTACTCAATGCCTTCTTTGCCTCAGTCTTCTCCGATAAAGAAAACAATGCCCGACCTGAAGAATTTGGAGCAAATGATTCAGCAAAGGAAACACAGCCCAGAATAACTAAGGAGATAGTACAAGAATATTTGGCTAGTTTAGATGTATTCAAGTCTCCAGGGCCAGATGAACTGCATCCAAGAGTATTAAAAGAACTGGCAGATGTGATCTCAGAACCACTGGCAGTCATCTTTGAGAATTCCTGGAGAACAGGCGAAGTCCCGGCAGACTGGAGGAGGGCAAATGTTGTCCCTATTTTCAAAAAGGGGAAAAGAGAGGACCCAAATAATTACCGCCCAGTCAGTCTGACATCAATACCAGGGAAGATTCTGGAGCAGATCATTAAGCAAACAGTCTGTGAGCACCTAGAAAGGAATGCTGTGATCACCAATAGTCAGCATGGATTTCTGAAAAATAAGTCATGTCAGACTAACCTGATCTCGTTTTTTGACAGAATTACAAGCCTGGTAGATGAAGGGAACGCAGTGGATGTAGCCTACCTTGATTTCAGCAAGGCATTTGACAAGGTGCCCCATGATATTCTTGTAAAGAAGCTGGTAAAATGCGGTCTTGACTATGCTACCACTCAGTGGATTTGTAACTGGCTGGCTGACCGAACCCAAAGGGTGCTCATCAATGGTTCCTCTTCATCCTGGAAAAGAGTGACTAGTGGGGTGCCACAGGGTTCTGTCTTGGGCCCGGTCTTATTCAACATCTTTATCAACGACTTGGATGATGGACTCAAGGGCATCCTGATCAAATTTGCAGATGACACCAAACTGGGAGGGGTGGCTAACACCCCAGAGGACAGGATCACACTTCAAAACGACCTTGACAGATTAGAAAACTGGGCAAAAATAAACAAGATGAATTTTAACAGGGAGAAATGTAAAGTATTGCACTTGGGCAAAAAAAATGAGAGCCACAAATACAAGATGGGGGACACCTGGCTTGAGAGCAGTACATGTGAAAAGGATCTAGGAGTCTTGGTTGACCACAAACTTGACATGAGCCAACAGTGTGACGCGGCAGCTAAAAAAGCCAATGCAATTCTGGGCTGCATCAATAGGAGTATAGCATCTAGATCAAGGGAAGTAATAGTGCCACTGTATTATGCTCTGGTCAGACCACACCTGGAGTACTGTGTCCAGTTCTGGGCACCACAATTCAAGAAGGACACTGACAAACTGGAACGTGTCCAGAGGAGGGCAACCAAAATGGTCAAAGGCCTGGAAACGATGCCTTATGAGGAACGGCTAAGGGAGCTGGGCATGTTTAGCCTGGAGAAGAGGAGGTTAAGGGGTGATATGATAGCCATGTTCAAATATATAAAAGGATGTCACATAGAGGAGGGAGAAAGGTTGTTTTCTGCTGCTCCGGAGAAGCGGACACGAAGCAATGGATCCAAACTACAAGAAAGAAGATTCCACCTAAACATTAGGAAGAACTTCCTGACAGTAAGAGCTGTTCGACAGTGGAATTTGCTGCCAAGGAGTGTGGTGGAGTCTCCTACTTTGGAGGTCTTTAAGCAGAGGCTTGACAACCATATGTCAGGAGTGCTCTGATGGTGTTTCCTGCTTGGCAGGGGGTTGGACTCGATGGCCCTTGTGGTCTCTTCCAACTCTATGATTCTATGATTCTATGATTCTATGATTCTATGATTCTATGAGTAGTGGCTGCCAAGCCACCTTTCAGCAAAACTTTTTTGCCTTTAGCATTCTTCGCATTCACAAACTGCTAATAAGCTCTTTAAGCCTCAGGTTCTCCCAGAACATAGTTTGAAAATCAATGAAGTGGATTATCACACAATTTTTAAGCAAAACTCTTTCAAGGCTCAGCAAATGTTATAAACTTTAGCTTTATATCTTAAAATACAGTTTTACAAGTATCAATACTTTTGTTAATGCTGGCTTCCCCATCTTGGTGTGGTAGATATTTTGGAGTATACAACTTTCATCACCCCCAGCCACCATAACCAACAGTCAAGGATTATAGAAACTGTAATCTAGCAACTTCTAGAGGGCACCAGGTTGGGGAACGGTGCTCTTAGCCAAGATTAATTGTTTTCACAAGGCAGCCATGTTGGTCTACTGCAGCAAAAACAAAGAGTACTGTGTCACCCAGAAGACTTAAACAAATATTATGGTATATGCTTTAATGGGATAGAGTCCACTTCTTCTGATGCATGAAGTACTGTCCTGATTATTTATTTCATGCACACCCACATGTACATTTGAGGGTGGGACTGGATTGTAAACAGTAAGGAAAACGGGAAAGCAAAGGCAGAAATAATTATGCTATTAACAGTGACCATTCACAAAGCAGTGTTGATGATAACACAAACACTGTTGTGGCATTGATAAGTTAATCAATAGGTGTAATAAAAACCTGCCACCCTAATTCATGCTACAAGTGAAAGAACTGAACCTCCTGATAAAATCTGGCAGACTGTCACTTTGTTCAGCAACAGTCATTCCCCCAGCCTCCTCCCAAATGACTGGGAGGATTTCAGAAGCCCTTGCTTCTACTTTTGATTAATTGAGGTTTGCCATGTCATCTGCACCAACAACGTATGCAAGTTCCTCTAGTGTCTTATATGACCACAGTTATAACAACTTCAGGTGTTATTGTGCTACATGCATTTGATAAAGTACAGTGGTACCTCGGGTTACAGACGCTTCAGGTTACAGACTCCGCTAACCCAGAAATAGTACCTCAGGTTCAGAACTTTGCTTCAGGATGAGAACAGAAATTGCGCGGTGGCGGCGGTGCAGCAGCAGGAGGCCTCATTAGCTAAAGTGGTACCTCAGGTTAAGAACAGTTTCAGGTTAAGAACCGACCTCCAGAAGGAAATAAGTTCTTAACCCAAGGTACCACTGTATTCAATTAGTTACAAAACTGTTTGCCATGATAAACTGCTTGTTTCTGGCAGGGTTTCTAAAACCTTTTAAGCCAAGACATCTCTCTAAACTTGCTCTTGCTACTTCCCAGCTACATGCCCAGCACCAAGTATTTGTTCCCATATAAACACACAAGGAGAAATTTTCCTTAATTATGTGACATGCAAACCTGCTGCTGCACAAAAGTACCTGCTTCCTGAAACATGTTGTCCCCATCAGCCCAATCATCTCATGCAAGGCTGTCTTGCCTCTTCCCTGGAGACATCAGTGAATGCAATTCCAGAATTCTGCTAGGATGTATTAATCTGCTTGGCTCAGGATCCTCTGCTTCTCTGAAACTTTAAACACATCCGCACTCTTCTGTGTCAACAATCCCAGTTTGAGAATCTACTTATTCTCTTGATTTACAGAATTATCTATATCTACAGAATGCATCTTGGCCATCCAATCAGAATGATCCGCATGCTCTATAACGTAACAATCACCTTACACTTTAGAGAACACTAAATAATTGTGTATGTGTTCTGTGTGTTCGTTCCATAGTTAGTTTATGCTGCTACTAAAAAAAGCAGCTTTGAAATTAAAGAAAACTCCCATCCCATAATCATCTACCACAAGCCAATGGGAACAAGGAGGTGGGTTATCTGAATGGAAAAACTGAAGACAGAATTCTACAATTCAATAAAGATATTCCTATACTCCAGAATCATATACCCCAAAAAATTCCTCAGAGATTTAACAGGAGATGCAGAATTAGTTATTTTATATTAAGGGCAATGGGGTAAAGAATGTACACAAATACACCTGACCTAAGCGCATCATAGTGGTAATGAAGCAACTTACAGAAAAAGTTTGTTTTGAGATACCAAGGTTGTAAAACTTTAAACTGAGATATGCTGTATTATGCTAACTTCACACAATAAAAACCAGATGCTTTGCATATTTTAAGTCAGAAGGCAAGGCATGTCATTTTCTTACTGCTCTACAGGAAGTAAATGTTCTTTGGCTGAAGGATGGGATGGAAATTCCTTAAATAAACAAATACAAAAGAGGCGTCTCCAATTTCCTTGCTTTTTTATCAGTAGACTATAAAGAACCACAACGCAACTTACCACTACTACTTTATCAAACACTACCTATCAGGGAACTAAAATGTGGAATGAGACACAGCCTGATAACAAAGATTTGTGGTACAACACTCTGATAACTAAGATTTGTGGTACAGCAAGCAGTCACCTTAGTAGCAGCCTACCAGCAGTCCCTTAGTGATCTCTCTCTAACACAACACAACACAACACAACACACTTCAGCAGCTTCAGGGAAAGCAACATTTGGGCCTGAACACACCATGTGTTGCTGCTGAAGTTCTGCCCTCCTTCACTTTGCTTTGGAGAGCACAAAACCTAAGCAGGTAAATAGGTACATGCACATGCCTGAGTATTTTTTTACCCCCCCCCCAACTAAGTGTAACTGTTTGAACTCATTTACCTACAGCAAACGGATGGGGACAGCTGTGTATGCTTCAGACCCTCCAAGTGTCCCTATTTTCCAGGGACAGTCCTGGATTTACAAAAGCTGTCCTGGTTTCTGCTGTGATCCGGGAACGTCCCGCTTTTCCTTTAGGATGTCCCTACATTCATTGGAGAAACGTTGGAAGGTATTGCGTGCTTTCACCCACCAACTTTCCACAGGAGCATGGTCCTAAGGAGAAACTTCGCAGGTGTCCTCAGCATCCACCCTTCCTCAATTGGGAGGAAATGGGGTGGAGGAGAGGGGGAAGGAAAAAAGAGAAAAACGGGGGTGGGCAGAGAGAGACCAGGCCTCAGGGCACCATCTATCAGCGAGAACTATCGTGTGTGTGTGTGTGTGTGTGTGTGTGTACATTTCTCTCTGCAGTGCAAGCGCTTCCCTGCACTCCCCCCCCCCACAAAACCCCTCCACTGTGACCTGTTCCAGCAACACACCGGGCGCTGCGTGTGTGTCAGGCTCTTTTACAACGTTCCTTCCAGGGAAGTGATGGAGTGGTCGGCACCAAGGGCAATGGGGAAACGGGGGGGGGGGGGAGAAAACGAATGGTAGGAGCCAAATTCGGTCTGCCTACTCCCCTCGCCCCCCGCCGTTCTGTGACAGTTAGTGGCGGCCAGCAACGGCTTTCCAGAGCTCGCGGCGTTCTATGGCCAAGGGGGGCAAAAAATAAATTCCCACCCACCCCGCTCAGATCTCTCTATGCAGAGCAGCGGCGGCGGCGCCATGTTTCAGCCTGCCAGGCTCCCCCCCCCCACCTCCCCTCAAAACAGGGCCCGGCGACTTCCACCCCTAGCCCAGGCTCGGGTAAGGCCACACACAGAAAGAGGCAGCGGCTTCTCCACCTCCTACGTTTACCGCCATCCCCTCCCCGCCTCAAAAAAAAAAGGCCACACACACACAAAACTCACCCCTCACGACCGCCGGGAAAGCCGCTCATTAAAGCCGCCCGTGTCCCCCACAGGCTTCCGTCACATCTCGCGGGAACTCACTGACACATCTCTTTCTTTCTCGCTCTCTTTCCGCCCGGACCCCCTCCCCTCGTATCCACCACCAACACGCCCGTAGGAAAAGATGCAGCCAGTCACGTGACAAGGAGCTTTGTCGGGGAGGGGAGGGTGGGCTGTGGAAGGAAGGGGCAGAAAAGACACACGCGCGCGCGCACTGGCGCCCGAAGCGGGTTGACACGTGGTCGTTGGGCGCCGCGAGGGCGGGGCCGCTGACCGAAGCTCCGTCCGGAAACAGCCGAGCGCGCTCGTCAGCCTCTCGCTCGCCATCCCCCCCCCCCAATATGCCGCGCGCGCCTTCTCCGTGCGGCTGCGCGAGAAGCTCTGAGTCTGAGCAGCAGGCCGGGAGAGTTACTCGCCCATTGAATTGTGTATGAAGAGGCTTTTGGTTTCTACAAGTGTACACGTGACGTGGGATTCTTGGATTTAGGCAATCTCCAAACTCGGTCCTCCAGCTGTTTTGGGACTACAACTCCCATCATCCCTAGCTAACAGGACCAGTGGTTAGGGGTGATGGGAATTGTAGTCCCAAAACAGCTGGAGGGCCAACCGAGTTTGAGGGTGCCTGGTCTTAGTACTTGCAAGAGGGAAAGGACACGTTTTTCCCCCTCCCCCATAGAAATCTGCCTTAGAACAGTAGAGGATTGTCTAGTCAGGCTTTCCCAAACTTGTGTCTCCAGCTGGTTTTGGACTACAACCCCCATCATCCCTAGGCACAGGGATGGTGGGAGTTGTAGTCCCCAAACAGCCAGAGACAGGTTTGGGAAACCCTGGTATTCCAACTCCCTACAATGCAGGGATCAGTGTGGGGTTCGAACCCACCACGCTGAGATTAACAGTCCTCTGCTCAACCCACTGAGCTAAGTGGTGCGAGTGGAACTAGTGGCCAGCTTAGCCTAGTTCTGCCTGAGAAGCAGCTGCTCTCCAAGGTCTCAGCAAGATTGCAGGGGGTTGGACTAGCTGATGCTTCCAGCTCTACAATTCTATGGTTCCAAAATGGGGAGAGGCTTTGGCTGGAAACAAACATACACAAGAGCACTGTGTAACAGGTGGAAATTTAAAACAAAAACAGTAAAAGCAACAGAAACCACCAGAATGACTGAAATCACCTTTCAAAAAATAATTTCATTATAAGCATTTAAGTGCTATTACTTCCATTCCCTGATGTTTGAGTGATCTTTACTAAAGCCTGTAGTTCAGCAATATTCCTGTATTTCAAGTAGGATAAGGCTGTGAAGGTGCTGGGCTTTCTAAACACCACGGCCAGTATTTGAACCAGCTCACATTTAGCCTAATCCCCCATCCCAACTTAACCCCCCCATCCCAACTACTGCATACTATAATTTGATGTGCTGCTTGCATCCTTAATTATGAATTTCCTATTGAATGCAGCTGCATAATTAAAAGGCGCTGGCAAGTACATCCTTATACCTGTACACCTGGAAAACATTAAGCGTTTTCAGCACTGTTTCTTTGCCTTCTGCAGCAGGGTCTCTAGAATATGGTGACTGCCCTAGGAAAGACAGTACCTGTCAATGATTATCTGAATAAATTCCAGCTTTTCCTTGTTATTTCTAGGCCAGACAGCAGCAAAGCAACAAAAGCCAAGCTATTCCAAGAATTTGAGCATCCTTAATTTTCCAAATATATAAAAAAATTGTCCAGTAGCACCTTAGAGACCAACTGAGTTTGTTCTTGGTATAAGCTTTCGTGTGCATGCACACTTCTTCAGATACGAAGCTTATACCAAGAACAAACTTAGTTGGTCTCTAAGGTGCTACTTGACAATTTTTTATATATATTTCAACTGCATCAGACCAACACGGCTACCTACCTAAATCTTAATTTTCCAGATGGTCCTATTTAGCCTGGATTTGCATTTGACAGAAGTCATGCAGCACCAAAGAAAACAGCTTAAATTCCCTCATTGAACTACTGATCCTTATGATTGCAACAACATTCACTACATTGGTGAGAATTTTAATAATGTTCAATGATAGCTTCAAGTTCTAGACAGTACTGAGGTTTCTATTTAGAGACAAGTTAGTGGTTACTGATCTTCCTCGTTCCTGAGCAAAACATTCATAAAATGTTACAGTGTAAGTATTTTACTGATTATCTTCACTTCCTTGGACTGAACCTCTCATTGACGCAGACGATTTTATTGTAAGGTCCATGAATACTCTGGAATACATATAAAAGGACAAGGTCCAAGATCTGCTATATGAATTAGGGGCAAGTTACCTACATTTACTAAAGCACTGCAGGTAGCTTGCTTTTATGGAGATGCATATATATATATTAGCAAGTTCCATAACTTTGTGACATAATACAACATATAATTATGGAAGCCAGGTTCGCTGCATGATAAAGCTGTATAATATGATCTGTCAAGATTTAGAATACTGTTGCACTGAGTTTGTCTCAATTTCCCTGATCTGGATTTCCCCTTCTAAGGTATAAATTTAGACCTTGCAGTGCTTGGGAAAACTTTTGACAAAGTCAAAACACAAACATGACACAGGCAGAGTTTAAACTCGTTACCATCTTTAATTAAGCTGCTTTGGAAGTAGCATACATTCCATGATAAACATTTTTCGAACCCAGGTTCACAGAATCACATTGTAGTTCATTAATGCCAATGTTACACACAGATCTCTTCACATGGCAAACAAGATCAAGAAAGCAACCATCAGACAGAAGAGACCCATGGCTTCGGACAGGGCAAATCCCAGAATAGCATATGAGAATAGCTGCTGCTTCAGTGAAGGATTTCTGAAATAAAAGATAAAAGTCATGTTTGCATTTATTCTGAAGCAAGTCTTTTCACCAAATGCATCAATATTATAACCTATGCCGAGGAAAAAAAGTTACCGGCTTATTGAGCAAATTGCTTACACAAAGGGTTTAATAAAAAAAGTTTGTGTGCAAGGCTTATTACACAGCAACTAAACAATAATTTACACAAGTTTCAGCATGACTTCTCGGCCAAGTACCAGCAGCTCAAATGACTGAAAAGGCTGAGAACCATGTGGTTGTTGCTGAAAGCAATGCTATTTGGCAGGTGTAAGCATGTGAAGTGCATAGTCTTAACATTTCCTCTGGAAGAAGTGGGGAAACCTTTAGATAGTTCTACCTACAACTCCCATCAGCCATAGCAAGCGTGGCCAGGGACTATGGGAACAGTAGTTCACCAACATATGGAGGGCCAAAAGTCCCCTCTACCTGCTCTGAACAAAGACAAGCACCAGCAATTATGTAATTTCACTGCTTACTAAAACTCAATTTATTTTAACACAACTTTGTTGGTCATTAGCACCAGTTGCTTTTATTTATTAATTTTATGGCTTTGTTTTATTTTGTATTGCAATTTTAAAATGTGTTTTTTACTATTCCGTCTCATAATTTGAAATGAAAGGCTGTATGTCTTTTAAAATATATAAAAAAACCACCCTAAAGCTACTCAGAAAGTGGGATGTTGTGGCTACACAAGACTTACCACAAGAGTTAGTAATTTCAGCTGCCTCTTCCCATGAAAAGTTATACCCACCAAACTTGTTAGTGACATTGTGTGGTTCCTGCTCAGTTTCCCAACAGTCTCTACCTAAATTTGAATCTATTATCTTGGCCAAAAACCACTGACATAGTATGCTGTTATTATACAATCCAGAAGAGTATTTAAGAAGTTTAGAACTGGAAAATTAAAGAATTCCCCTAATGCATGCAATTCCCCATCAGCACTAGTAACTATAATCCATTTTAGAGAGAGAGATTTTAAAGACCTCCCACTTCCAGTTGAATAGTTTCAATTGTAAACATTTAGTTAAGGACCAAGATGAGGCAAAAGTGTTGTTTTTTAAAAAAGAAAAACTTCAAATGGCTTTAACAGTTTCATCTCTGCCAGTTCCTTGGTCTCAATACAGGAGGTGTCTAGTCCCATATCAAGCTGCCCACGTGTTGAGATAACTGGCTGATGTCCTGCCCCAACCACCACCTCTATCAGAGGTAAGTTGTAAGACATGGGTAGGCAAACTAAGGCCTTCTAAATCTGGCCCACGAATCAGTGTGTTTTTACATGAGTAGAATGTGTCTTTTTATTTAAAATGCATCTCTGGGTTATTTGTGGGGCATAGGAATTTGTTCACCCCCCCACCCACAAGGTCTGAGGGACAGTGGACCAGCCCCCTGCTGAAAAAAATTGCTGACCCCTGTTGTAAGAGAAGGCTTTCCTTCCATGAACAATACCTGAATTGTAGACTGCTCCCTTCAGAAGGCTTGCCTGGCAACAACAATATCTTTTAGGCACACGGCAAAGATCTTTCTGTTCAGCTAAGCATCCTGATCATCTTAAACTCCGACTTAACTATAAAAAGCATAGCTGCTGTTTCTATGCTTGTTTAATGATCGTAGAGGTTTTTAAGAGTCTTCTAAGCGACTGCAAAAGTTTTCTAACTTCAGCTCTACGGCAGTTAAGAAATGCATTAAGTAAACAGAATGAGTTATGCTTTGTTACTTTATACAAGCCCCAAGGTCTTCAAATTCCTGACAGGTCTAATTTGCTACTCCTTCTTACGCTTGGGGCAAGTGCACAGCCTTTCTGACAAACTTCCTTCCATCCACACCCAATTCTGTCCCCAGTATTAAGGAGCTTTCCTCCTTAATCCCAGGGAGAAGACAATTGCAGAGCTGGCAGAAGCCCTGCACAGTTATTTCCAGCCTTCTCTGGGAGCCACAGCCAGGCTCTGTGCCATGTGGATGAGCAGAACAAGCTACGGTATCCTGGACCTGGAAAAAAATAATGCTGTAACTTGAACCCCTTTCAGTATAATGCTGAAAGTTAGAAATAAAGGACCATTACCTGGCATAGCCAATGATTAAACTCCCGAAAACTGTTCCAATACCAGCACCGGAACCAGCCACTCCTACTGTGGCAGCACCAGCACCAATGAATTTGGCAGCCGTGTCAATGTCCCTGCTGATAGCACTAGTTTGAAACTCCCTTAGTGCTAGCTGACTGCCAGTGTTCTGAGCACCAGTAAGGAAAGTTGTGTTGCCCTGAAAGAAACAAGAAGAATTGGATTACATTTGGCACAAGTATTTGCTATAGGCTTGTACTACGAAAGTCACAAGCTTCTATAGCAGGGAAGGAAAGGGGAGCTTTAAGACACATTTCTTTGGACAGGTGAGTGAGAAGATTTTCAAAGTGTTAGGTTCTTCCTAGATTTTTTTTTTTAAAAAGAACCACGGGGAAAAGTGCCCAAAGCAATTATGATTCGGATGTCCCTAACAACTTCTGCCCATCAGGAACCATCGACAGCATGACGCAATCCCACAGCCCTGGAAGAATTATTCCTACCGGATTGAAATTCTGCAAGACAGGTTTAAGCCATCTACTGTGCATTTTCCACGAAATGGCTTGAAGGCATATGGGGGTGGGGCAGAACCTAAGCTACTCTGAGCAGTACCTAGATTGGAGACCACTTAGAAACAAACCAAAATATAAGCAGCTTCAAGATCCTTGGTATAATAATAATAATAATAATAATAATAATAATAATAATAATAATATTTATACCCTGCCCATCTGGCTGGGTTTCCCCAGCCACTCTGGGCGGCTTCCAACAAAATATTAAAATACAATAGTCTGTCAAACATTAAAAGCTTCCCTAAACAGGGCTGCCTTCAGATGTCTTCTAAAAGTCTGGTAGTTGTTTTTCTCTTTGACATCTGGTGGGAGGGTGTGCCACAGGGCGGGTGCCACTACCGAGAAGGCCCTCTGCCTGGTTCCCTGTAACTTGGCTTCTCGCAGCGAGGGAACCACCAGAAGGCCCTCAGCGCTGGACCTTAGTGTCTGGGGGTGGAGACGCTCCTTCAGAAGAAGAGTACAAATAAACACTTTACTACGCATACTCAGCTGCAGGTCTGTGTTGTTCCAAGTCCGGACACTAAACACAAGGCAGCATGTGTTTGTCAAAAACTAAAATCTGACACTTTGTGGCAAGTTTTACTATTACAAGGCAACAACACATGGGCTCACCAGATCATTTAGGAAGCTACAGAATTGTTTAAGGTACCTCTGCAGTCCTAGCTTCTGGCCTAGACAACACCGTTGCAGAAATTGGTCTGTACAGAATTCTTGATCCAGTGCGCATCTGAGAAAGGGGGAGGATGAAGAAGTGTGTTAAAGTAATGGACACTCTCACAAAACTCTGCAACCATAGCCTTCAAAGCAATAACTACACAACATCCCAGCAGCTTTTAGATTCCTGGCATTTAGTTCTTTTTACAATCACAGTTCGGTAAGTCCATCCATTGAGGAAAATTCTTATTCCATGAAGCTCATCAATGGCTCATCAGGACTTGCAAAGGCACAATTTTGATCTCCAGTCATGCTTACTATAATGACTACAGCTAAGTCATTGCCCCTAAGAAAAAACTGCTCTTGAAGTCTGACCTTCACTTTTGGCACACGTGGGTTGGATAACACAGCTCATCAGAACCTTGTATTCCCATACGGTATTAAAGTGTTTTTGCTGTTGAGATAAGGATCTAGTTGGAACTCTAAGCAAGGATCTCCTCTATTTCTCTCCTTCCCATGCTATCAAGTGTTAACGCCATAACCAACAGCGAGATTTCAGAGACAGCTCATCTTTGGTGACTAACTTTCTTTTAGGACAGATTTCAGAGGCAGGTTAAGAGTGGGGAAAGTGTTTCCAGGTGAGATTTTATCTATCTGCCCTTGTCTGCAACATCTCAAGCAAACAAGCCCATGGCACATAATTCCTGTTTGCCTTCATTCTACAGGTACCACTAAGAAAGCTCAGAGCTCCTGTAGCACACTGTCGTTTGTAACGTTGGCACACATTGCCTAAAAGTGCTGCAACTCTGCTGTGCTCAATGACCTTCAGGTCACTCCAGACCTTACAGGTCTGCAAAAGCAATTCTAATATTTAAATCCTAAGAACCATTAAAAGACAGGCCTGGCGAATTCAGCCTAACTCGTTATGTGGGGCAACCAAGCAATCTAACACCCCAAGACCAGCCAGCGCCCTCAGATAAGCACCCCCAGACCAGGAAACCAGTTCCCAGCGAATCCGGCGACACCCCTCCTCCGCATTATAAGTTGATCTGTCGGTTGACAGATCGACCTGTCAATTCACCCTAGCGGCCTAGCCCTCCAAGCACAGATTAAGAGGAAAGGCCTTATGAATGAATGGCTGGGAGGCCGCTGCGGCCTGTTCTTGCCCTTGGATCACCTACTTGCTTTTAAGGTCACCCAGTTTTTCCACCCTCTTTCTGCAGCAGTGGGCCAACTGGGGGGGGGGGTGCATTTTGCAAGGAGGGCCGCACCGTCCTTCAACTTATGCATGAAACGATGATAAGACGTGGAAAGCAAGCCCAGGAAGCAGCATGGAGGGCAGAGAAGGGAGGCATGAGACAAATGTCTCCTTGCAAAAAGCACCGTTAAGACATGCCCTCCAAATGACTCCTTGCAAAAAGACATGCCCTCCAAATGAATGACTTAACGGGGATCGCCTCTGTCCCAGAGTCCAGATCCTTCCCCCCCCCCCAAAAAAAACCCCATCAACGCCCCCAACCTTTTGCAAAGGAAAAAAAAAATCAAGGGCAAGAGGGGGAAGCGACCCACTCTGACCAATGCGCAGGCCCCGCTGCCAACTCACCAAGGCGGGGGACCCGGCGGCGAGCTTGACACAGGCGAACATGGCTGCGGGCGGGCGGGCGGAGCAACGGGCTGGGGGGTCCCGGGTCTGGGCCGTCTGGCTCGCTGCAGGGGAGGAGAAAGGAGAGTTTTAGGAGTCCGGCCGGCAGCGCTCTGGGAGCGGGAGGAAGGCTGAGCTCCCCGATGGAGGCGGATACAAGGAGGGGACCCGGGGCCTACCTCGAACCCGGCAGCGGCAAGCAAAGGCTCCTCCGGCTGAGCTGGTGCAGCGGTAGAGGTCGAAGGGACTGCGAGCTCTCCGCGCAGGCGCCGGAGGGGCGGAGCGCCCGGATGAGAAGGGGCGGGCGGGGGCAGAGGAAGTTTAATAGGAATTAAAAAGGAGGCGCGTGACACGTTCCTAAACTCGCTTCCGTCGCGACTTTAATCCATAATGTTGTGATAGGAATAAAAGGAGGAAAGAATGCTAGCTGTATCGACAAGGAAAAACCCGCTTTTTAAATGATAATGATAATAATAATAATGCTGTAATAATAATGCTATAATAATAATAATAATAATAATGCTGTAATAATAATGCTATAGTAATAATAATAATGCTGTAATAGCAATAATAATAATGCTGTAATAATAATGCTATAATAATAATAATGCTGTAATAATAATATTGCTGTAATAATAATGCTATAGTAATAATAATAATGCTGTAATAATGCTATAGTAATAATAATAATAATAATAATAATAATAATAATAATAAATTTAATAATAATAATAATGACAAA
Organism: Podarcis vaucheri; assembly: GCF_965113315.1. Classification (NCBI taxonomy): domain Eukaryota; kingdom Metazoa; phylum Chordata; class Lepidosauria; order Squamata; family Lacertidae; genus Podarcis; species Podarcis vaucheri. Next base: position 119,064,771 of record NC_138759.1, on the reverse strand, counting down.
CCTAGACAGCATCTTAAAAAGCAGAGACATCACCTTGCCAACAAAGATCTGTACAGTTAAAGCTATGGTTTTCCCAGTAGTTATATATGGAAGTGAGAGCTGGACCATAAAGAAGGCTGATCGCCGAAGAATTGATGCTTTTGAATTATGGTGCTGGAGGAGACTCTTGAGAGTCCCATGGACTGCAAGAAGATCAGACCTATCCATTCTGAAGGAAATCAACCCTGAGTGCTCACTGGAAGGACAGATCCTGAAGCTGAGGCTCCAATACTTTGGCCACCTCATGAGAAGAGAAGACTCCCTGGAAAAGACCCTGATGTTGGGAAAGATGGAGGGCACAAGGAGAAGGGGACCACAGAGGACGAGATGGTTGGACAGTGTTCTCGAAAGTACAAACATGAGTCTGACCAGACTGCGGGAGGCAGTGGAAGACAGGAGTGCCTGGCATGCTCTGGTCCACGGGGTCACGAGGAGTCGGACACAACTAAACGACTAAACAACAACAACAATGTAACAACAACAACAACAAATTTATTTATACCCCGCCAATCTGGTTGGGTTCCCCCAGCCACTCTGGACAGCTCCCAACAGAATATTGATAATAGTAATGGAGAGGATAGTGAGAACTTCTTGAAAGACGTGCACTTTCCATAACTGTAGGGTGGGGTGCTTGTGTGCATGAAAGGCAGAAAATGCCACAGATTGCTATTTTCTTTATGCCAGCAATTTTGTTTTCTTTTTGCCAGGAAAGTGGGTGGGAGAAGCCCCAGTGTCCCACCTGTTGACTGCTCCCTGAAAACAGAGAATTGTACAGTTGGAAGGGACCACGAGGGTCACATCTCATCCAACCCGCTGCAGTGCAGGAATCTTTTGCCCGGCGTGGAGCTCGAACCCACAACCCTGAGATTTAAGAGTCTCATGCTGTACTGACTGACTTAATGCAGCTTTTCCTGCAGCTATTAAAGCCGTATTAGGAGCATCGGAAAAATGGTTAACTTCCATGCTGTATGTGGCATAATAAGGTGATTGTTGTGCATTATTAGGCATTATGCGCACCTTTCTCCAAATGTATCTGCTAAGGTGGTCTGCAGTCCACAAACACTTCTGCCATGATAAATAAATTTGTTGATCTTTCATGCAATGCAGAGCCCTTTGTCGCTTTTGCTGCAGGAGGGTAATTCCAGCTACCCCTCTGGAAATTATCCAAATGAGGAAATGTAGGCTTGAATGCAATGGCACCTGTGCATGAAAAATAGATCAGAACAGCATAACCCTCTTTTGGATATTTTTTCTTATTTATATGGCGGCCCCTCAGTAAAATTATTTAGGCTGCTTACAAAACAAAATCATGGGACTTTAAAAATACAATTAGAACAAATCCAAACCATGTCGTATACCAGCAAACATATAGCTTTGGCTAAGCGGTCACAGAATAAACCCAAACTATTTGCATCTCAGCTTAAAATTACACTGAAAGAGTGAGAACATAAAGTTAATTGAAAACCACATTAAAACAGCGAAGGCCTGGAGTTGTTTTTAAAATACAGCTTTTACTCACTAGCGTGTTCTCTCACTGTTTCACTGTCCAGCAAGATGTTTGGGTCCATCTAGAGAGAACATACTCTAATGATCCAAACTTGTGTTTGGGAACAAACCCTAGGTCTTCACTGTTTCAGTGTCTCACCCTCCAAGTGTCCCTATTTTCCAGAGACGGTCCCAGATTTACGGAAGTCATCCCAGTTTCCGATTTGATAACTGTCAGGGAACTGACATCGGAGGGAGAGGCGAAGGGGAGGCTCCCAGATGATGCGGGCGAAGGACCCAGCAGCAGGGGGAGAAACAGCTCAGTAGAGGGGGAAGCCAATCAGCGCAACACCGGGGATGAAGGGGGGCAGACGGGGGAAGTGGAGAGAGGGCTCCGGGACTCTTCACTGGAAGTCAGTGAGGAGAGCCCAGCTCCTCCGCTACCCACGCCTTCCCTGCGCAGAAGACTCCCGCGCAGTGAGAGGAGGAGGAGACTGGGTGTCAAACAACTTTTATGTTGGAAGAGGTTCAAGAAACGCCCACTGACGGATTCTGCCAGTGACTGAGGCAGCCACGATGAGAAGGGGCTGTGCAGTCAGAAAGGTTTAACAAGGCAAATTAACCGAGAAAGGCACCAGCTTATGCACGAGTAACTCATACCTATTACAATAACAGAAACTGATCTCACCTATACCCTACCACTATGAGTCTGCCATGGCTCTGGGGGAGCAGTAAAACCAGGTGAGTCCTCTTGTTGCCCCCCACAAGCTTCAGATTGCACAATTTAACAACCATAAAAATCACCCATATTCAACAAGTGGATTTTTGTTTGTTTGTGAATGTATGGCCTTCCTAAAGGATAGCATGGGGGGTGGGAGCATAATATGTATAGCAGAGTGAGTAGAATCCTTGACTAAAACAGGGAGGTAAAGGTAAAGGGACCCCTGACCATTAGGTCCAGTCGTGACCGACTCTGGGGTTGCAGCGCTCATCTCTATTTATTGGCCAAGGGAGCTGGCGTACAGCTTCCGGGTCATGTGGCCAGCATGACTAAGCTGCTTCTGGCAAACCAGAGCAGCACACGGAAACGCCGTTTACCTTCCCGCTGGAGCGGTACCTATTTATCTACTTTGCACTTGATGTGGTTTCGAACTGCTAGGTTGGCAGGAGCAGGGACTGAGCAACGGGAGCTCACCCCGTCGTGGGGATTCAAACCACCGACCTTCTGATTGGCAAGTCTTAGGCTCTGTGGTTTAACCCACAGCGCCACCCGCGTCCCTCAAAACAGGGAGACCTGGGCTTAAATCATTAGTCCTAACCTCTCAGCCTAAACCTACCTCACAGGACTGTTGCAAGAATAAAAAGGAAGGGTGGGATAAAAATGTAACAAATGAACCATTTTGAGGGGTGGGGAATTCATGTGCCTCTGACTGTCATTTACTGCAAGCAGAACTCATTGTTAAGAGATGCACATTTGCATATATACTGGAGGCTTTCAGTTCATTGGGATAGATAGACAGATGGAAGACACTGGCCTTGAACCAGGACTCCCTTCAGCAAGGAAGTATCCAGACCCCTGGCACAGCGTTTTCTGAGCATTGGGCCCAGGCAGAGAAAACTGAGAAAACTGACTCTTTATCCCTGCTCCTTTGATATCGAGGAAGCATGTCTCCACAAAGTCCCCTACCCCAAATATTTAACTCATAAGGTTCATAACATAAGACCCATAATTAAGCTATTTTTTAAACACCACAACAAACTGATAATTCAGTGTGGGTTTCCTTACGTTTAAAAGGATAACACGCTCTTTTAACCCAAGATTTATTTCAAAGCCCTCTGCGCTGCCTGCCGCGTTTGCGTTCCTGGAAGGGAAGTTGTCCCTAATGTTCGGATTTGATGAACACACTCGCTCTTTGGCATGGCTAGATTCATTTCCATCTGTTTGCTTGGCATTCTTCCCATTGAAAATAAGCAGTCAGTGCCAACTTCAACAGGGCATAGGTGTTAACCAAGCATGGTTTTGCAAGGGAGGGGGGTGCTTCATAACACAGCAAGCGCCACTTCCACTGCCAGGAGATCCCGCTGTTTGCAAATAATTCCAGCTTAGGGCCACATGCTTCATTACATGAGATCACATCTGTAGGTGCTTGTGGGCGTCATAACAGCAACAAATTGCTACTGGAGTTCTCTTTCCATCCAGCTCAGTGTTTGGACTATTGCATGGGAAAGTGTCCCTGAGCTTGGATGCAAGAGGTTTTATAGACTCGATCCTTTCGGCAGATTCCCTACTTTGACTTAACCTTTTGGGCTTTGTATAGCTTGGTGGGTTTTTAATCCATACAACAGCTTTATAGGCCTTTCGGGAGAAAGGACCATACCTTGTCCAGGATAGCCAAAGATGTATAATGGACATAATTTACTAGCAAATCTGGCACCATGTTCATTAAGTCATATTAATGCAGGTACAAGTTTTGGCAGTTCTTTCGCTCCATAGCCAGTGCTCATCAGCAAAGGCAGTCCGCAAGATGGTACATGTGGTTGAAATAGCAAGAGATGACGCTATAATGGCCTTAAATATATAAACTTGGCTATGAATTCTTGGGACTTGGATATGGGTATGTGAAGTTCGGAAAGGTCCTTTGATTTGGGCTATTTATTTATTTATTTCAGGTTTTTCATTGATCCCAAATAGCAGTTTCTGCATCCAAAACTGGGGGTGAAAGCTTTGCAATGCTTGTGAAAACAAGGGTGCATTGCCAAGAACAGGGATCAGCAAACTTAATGGGCCTCGGTGTCTCCAGCACTGATTGAGCGGTGGTTCAGAGGGCAGGGGAGCGCGTACCCATACGCGTGCACATATGCTATTTCTGGCTCACTTCCAGGTCAGAGGAGCATTGGAAATAGCTTGTGCGCATGTGCACAGGCCTCCTCCGACCCAGATGTGCACCGGAAATAACACTTGCACATGTGCACAAGCTATTTCCGGTGCTCCTCTGACAGCCGTGCTGTGCAGCGCCGGTAAGAGCGGGCGGTGACAGTGGGTGGCGGGGGTTGTAGTGGGCCAGATAAATGAGTCCCTCAGGCCTTATCCGGCCCACGGGCCTTAGTTTGGGGACCCCTGGCTAAGAACCTCATGACTCAAGCTAGAGAAATGAAGCATATGTCTATATCTGCTGACTTTTACATTAGTTGTTCAAGTGAATGTTAGCACTTTCGGCTTGCAAATCTTGTCCAGTCGCCACTGTACCTTCCCTCATTACAACGCCATGAGGTAGGTCACCATTATTCCCATTCAAACTGCTTAGAGCAGACATGGCCTAAACGGCCTCGGTCCAGTATACTTGAAGGAGCGTGTCCACCTCCATCGTTCTGCTTGGATGCTGAGGTCCAGCGCCGAGGGCCTTCTAGCGGTTCCCTCGCTACGAGAAGCCAAGTTACAGGGAACCAGGCAGAGGGCCTTCTTGGTAGTGGCACCCGCCCTGTGGAACGCCCTCCCACCAGATGTCAAAGAGAAAAATAACTACCAAACTTTTAGAAGACATCTGAAGACCCTAAAGTTTAGGGAAGCTTTTAATGTTTAATAGGTTATTGTATTTTAGTGTTGTGGAAGCCGCCCAGAGTGGCTGGGGAAACCCAGCCAGATGGGCAGGGTATAAATAATAAATTATTATTATTATTATGGCCAAACTTGGCCCTCCAGATGTTTTGGGACTACAATTCCCACCATCCCTGACCACTGGTCCTGTTAGCTAGGGATGATGGGAGTTGTAGTCCCAAAACATATGGAGGGCCAAGTTTGGCCATGCCTGGCTTATGGGATTTGACAATGAAGCAGTATTCAAATTTTAAAAACAGATTTCAAAAAATAAGATGGACATGCTGTGTATTCCTAAAAGAAAAACATTTGCCTTGGTGATGAATGATTACTTCTCCCTCTGGTGGCTGGCATGTGACCCAGCTGCCTCACCATGGAAACTTAGCCCAGTTTAAAGAGGATCAGTCAAAGAACTGTTACAAAATAAGGATAAACGTATGTCTAAAATGTATAATTTCTTATTAGAATGGGAAACAAAAGACGAGATGGTTAAACCATCAATGACACACAATATAGGACACAATATAGACCTAAACCTCTGGGAGAAACTTTGGAAAAGTGATCTGAAATTTACTGCGTGTTATTCTCTGAAAGAGAACAATTTGAAAATGATTCATAGATGGTATTTAACCCCCAGTAGGTTGGCTAAGATGTATAAAGCAGAATCAGATACATGTTGGAAATGTAAAGAAATGAGAGGTAACTTTTTTCATGTGTGGTGGATGTGCAGAAAGGTGAAAGAATATTGGGAAATGATTTATAATGGGCTGGAAGAAAATGTTTAACTTTACGTTCCCCCCCAAAACCAGAGTCCTTTTTGTTGTGAATAACTCAGACAGAAATTCCTAGGTGTCAGAAAAGTTTATTTATGTATGCAACAACAGCGGCCCGTGTTTCGTTGGCCCAAAAATGGAAAGTGAGCGAGGTCCCTTGTGAAGAGGACTGACAACTTAAGATGTTAGAATATTCAGAACTTGCAAGTTTAACCCACAGAATAAGAGAACAAGAAGAACGCATATTTTAAAAAGAGTGGAAAATGTTTATTGAATATATGGAAAACAATTGTACATAGCTGAAAATGCTCGCAACATTAAAATAAATTCTACAGAGTAAATAATATTTGATTGATGTAAAAGCGGGAAATTGATTTGAATGGATATAGTAAAATATGCAGGAAACTATGATTTTTTTAAAAAAGCTTTATTGCGGTCCAAAGACCCATAGAACAATTTCAGAACAAAATGCAGTTAAGAGAGCCAACCACAACAGAGAGATAAACCGAGGCGGTTGTTTTGTTTTGTCTCGAGCTTGATGATCTTTGTTTCTTTTGACTTCTGAAAGAAACTTTGGCACGGCCAGTGTAATATCATTAGACCTGCCATCCAAAAGATATGGGAGGCTTCAGATTAATATGGGAGGCTTCAGATTTTCCCGGCGGATTTGCCAGTAGGGGTTTGATCAATTGGTCCCTTGCTTGCTCATACTGCCCCTGATGCCGTAAGATACGCTTCATGCAATCGATGTCCTGAGAACATAAACAAAGCCTATTCTGATAAGGGATGCCTCTCAGTTTACTATGTTTTTTAAAAAAAATAATTGTTATTGGAATTTTATTTATAACATAACATAACCCCCACCCTCCCAATATACAATCCACCCTCATTAAACATGAACATAACATACAGTCAGCATAACATACAACAATACAAACAATGAAATAAAAGACTTCTTTTATCCTGTAGCTGGCCTCCTTATTTACTTCTTATAAACTGTTTCCTTTATGAATGTTTATTAAGATTTTTCTAATTATAACTTAAATATCCACAAAGGCTCCTGCAGACATTAATCAAAACTAGTCCAGGTATGTATTTTAGGGCACTGATTTGTGAAGAATTCTCTGCATTTTCCCCATGCTTTTTGAAACTCTTGTCTGGTGTGATCTCTAATTGCCCCTGTTGATCTAGCCAGTTCAATATACTCTAACAGTTTGTCTTGCCATTCCCTTTTAGTTGGCACAGTTTATTTTTTCCAGTTTTTACCAGTTACGATCCTTGCCATTCCTGTGGCATAGAGGAATATTTTCTGACCTCCTCTTGCTATACCTGTGTCTCTTATCCCAGTCTACTCTGATATGTAATAAAGTGGTACTTCTGGTTGTGAACGGGATCTGTTCCGGAGGCCCGTTCGCAACCTGAAAAGAGCGCAACCTGAAGTGCCGTATCTGCACAGGTGCGTGGTGTGATTTGGCACTTGTGTGCATGCGCGAGCTGCGAAACCTGGAAGTAACCTGTTCCGGTACTTCCAGGTCGCCGCAGGACGCAACCTGAAAAGACGTAACCTGAAGCGTCCATAACATGAGGTATGACTGTATGAACCATGCATGGAAGGAGAAGAAGGGAAGTCCTTGGATATTTCAAAGTTTGTAAAATGTTTAATTTGATATGTAGAAAAATGGAAACTCAATAAAAATTATATAATAAAAAATAAATAGAGAGGATCCGTCAACGTATTCTAACAACAGCTCCACACATTATGCATGATGAAAAATGTAACATCTGAATGTCACTCTGAGATACATTTTGTTATGGTTGGCAGAGGTGAAGTCAAACAGTTGGAGAATTACAGCACCTTCTGTGGCTGTAGAGACCAATTCAGGAGAGACATGTTTTATTGCAGGTGGGGCAGATAAAGGGGTCCATTTTTGCTGCTATAGGTGCACTGTGGTGTTTTTTTCTTTCTAATCTCCCCCTTCTCACCTGGTCCCCAACTCCAAGCAAGCTCAAAACCAACATTGCAAAATTCGGAAAAGTGCAAATGTTTGCGTATTGTTTCAAATATTGCAAATTAAGGAGGTTTGCCTTTAAATGTGAGCTGAATCAAATTTTTCCTCTCCTCCTAGAAGTGACAACATTTTTCTCCCACCACATGTTTAGCCAATGATATGTTTGGGACAGGGCAGTGAATGCCAAACATTATTTTATAAATGATTCAAGTGTTATTAGGGTTAATGAAAGGGAAGGGGGGAGGGGAGGGTGGCTGCTGTTTTTGACAATGATCACACATTCTCCAAACCTCTAGTTTGGCCCCAAAATTTGTTCAACTTCCATGAGAATCAAGTTGTGGCCTATTATTGTCCTAAGAGTCATGTTTTAAAATTACTTTTGTATGACCCTTCAATTAATTGTAGGTCTGCAGTCCCTGAGGTCATTCAGCTTAAAGATGCATGACAGACTCTCCACCCCAATTTAAAACCTATTCCTTTAAAGATTGTAGCCTAATTTGAATATTAACCACCTGCCAAGTTCAACACACCTCTACAATAAACCTTACCTTCCTGACTTGTTGGACAAGAAGCACAGTGTAGCTCTCGTATAATGCCACAACTTTCCTCATTCTCTCTCTCTTTATTATTTTAATGACAGTGGCAAATGTCTGATTATTCCCAGGTGTTTCTGCCCCCCCCCCGTTTCCCCCCTGCTCTTCCAGCCATGAATGTGACCATTAGGGCCGGAGCCATAAAGGCTGTCTTTCCCCACTTCCTTCTACGCCTGTCCCTTAACAGAACTGCAAGTCCAGCCTCTTCCATCCCCTTCAATTCCCTGAGGTATCCACCAAGTATTTGTGTTGACTGCCTTAATTTTCATCTCCTCTAATCATTCCCTGCCAGATGGCACTTAAAGTTTAATGGCCCCTGTAAAGGCAGTCCCTTTCTTCTTTTAAGCCATCACGTGTGTTTGCTTAGTAAACTGTTAACTGTTCACAAAACATGAAAGGACCACCAACACAATTATTCCAGAGAGCTCGCTTCCAAATCTTGATTTCAGTGGAAGGTGAGTAGGTGATATATTATCATGAGCTATGCGACCTTAGATTTAAGTCTGTACTTGATAAGAGCAGGTTGCAAGCTCAACTCACCAAATACAGTACAGTCGTACCTTGGAAGTTGAATGGAATACTTTCCAGAAGTCCGTTCGACTTCCAAAACATTTGGAAACCAAAGCACGGCTTCTGATTGGCTGCAGGAACTCCTGCAGCCAATCAGAAGCTGTGGTAGCCCCGTCGGACGTTTGGGTTCCAAAGAAGATTAGCAAAGTGGAACATTCACCTCCGGGTTTGTGGTGTTTGGTACCAAGTCCCAAGGCGTTTGAGATCCAAGGTACGACAGTAGTTTCTGTCCGGATGTGTTCTTGTGGATGCACTAGGCTTGCCCTCCTAATACACACCAGTTGCCACAAAGATAATGAACAATTCTGGTGTTTATCCCCAGCTCAGCAAAGCACTTCATTGCCATACAGAAGAACGTTATTCCTGATAGGCAAGTTTGTTACCATACGTGCATAGCCTTGCAAATATGCCTGCAGATTTACTAGCCTGCCTACCACGTCCACATACAGGCTTTCGTGGCACAATGTCAACAGCAAAATAACCAACGCCATTCCAATTTGCAAGTTTTACTTCTTCGCCCATGAAACTGCAGCACTGGTGGGAGTGTTCTGCAGGTGTTCCGCCATCATATCTGTCATTATCAGTACATCTTGCATTCTGACAGTATAGTGGTACAATATCCTATTGATCCTCAGCCATAGGAATGTGAGTACAGGATTGCTCCGTAAGTCAGTTGAAGTGGCATGTGGAGAACGTGGACGCAGAATTCAGCATGTGGCAAAGAGAGATGTGATGGTTTCTTTCATGAAACCTGCTCACAACACATATACCAGAAAGAAACATCATGAAGATACAGTGGTGCCCCGAAAGACGAATGCCTCGCAAGACGGAAAACTCGCTAGACGAAAGAGTTTTCCGTTTTGGAGGTGCTTCGCAAAACGAATTTCCTATGGGCTTGCTTCGCAAGACGACAATGTCTTGTGAGTTCCTGCTGGTTTTTTTCCCTTCCCCCCTTTTTCTAAGCCGCTAAGCCGCTTATCAGCTGATCCGATCAGCAGGTAAGCCGCTAAAAGCCGCTAATAGCGCTAATAGCGCTAATCAGCGGATCCGTCAATGGGCTTGCTTCGCAAGATGAAAAAACCGCTAGACGAAGAGAATCACAGAACGGATTCTTTTCGTCTTGCGAGGCACCACTGTAAACACCTTGTCCTCCTCTGTTTTTATTGTTCTTTTAAATCAGTAGGTGAAATGATAAACGTTTGGCAAAATATGAATTGGATGTCTTCTGTTCCTCTGACCTGCTGCTCATTTGGACTAATCTCCACCTCTCAGCATCCAAAGGCAATTCCCCTATTTTTTGGCTCATTGGCAGAGTCTTAATTAGAGACAGGGAAACTGGCTGCCGTGATGATAAAAAAAAACACAACTGAAATGTTGCTCATATTCTCAGATGAAAGCAATAGCTGTTAGAGCTAGTGTAGCATCAGGGCAAAGAGACTGGGCAGGATGTTCTGTGTTCAAATTTTGCTACCGCAAACTCACTGCAGATGTAAGAAGGCCAACTTTAATATTAGGCCAGTGCCATCTTGCACTGTTTTCAATGCCAGCTAAAAACTTATTTTGCTTAGAAAAGCCTGCCCAGACATGTATTTTATTATTTAGGTAAAGGTAAAAGGACCCCTGTCCATTAAGTCCAGTTGCAGACGACTATCGGGTTGCAGCGCTCATCTCGCTTTACTGGCCGAGGGAGCTGGTGTTTGTCTACAGACAGCTTCCGGGTCATGTGGCCAGCATGACTAAGCTGCTTCTGGTGAACCAAAGCAGCACATGGAAATGCCGTTTACCTTCCTGCTGTATTTATTTACTTGCACTGGCGTGCTTTCGAACTGCTAGGTGGGCAGGAGCTGGGACCGAGCAACGGAAGCTCACCCCATCACGGGGATTTGAACTGCCAACCTTCTGATTGGCAAGCCCTAGGCTCAGTGGTTTAGACCACAGCACCACCTGTTATTTATGTTTGTTTTAAAAACTTGGTTTTATCTACATTTTGATTAATTTTAGTATGTTGAAGTGCATTTGATTTTATGTAAGATGCAAAAGTTTTGGATGATGATGATGATTTGTACCCCAACCCTCTGGCTGGGTTGCCCCAGCCACTCTGTGTGGTTTTTAAGGCACTGGAGTCAGTTAGACCGCAATGAAAGTGCATGCAGGGACTAAAACACACACACCTGACTCTTTTGTTGCCTTGCCATTAATCCTCATACTATGGGGATATAATTTAAAAGGACAGAAGCACCTGCAAATATCAAGGATTTTGCCAGTACAAAATTGATACATGCAGCCGTTTAAGACTAGAATAAATATATCTCCAGATAACCTCATGAGGCATTTTCAACATTACACCCCCTACATTTATCTGTAACGGTCAGTGCCTTCCTAGAAAAACATTGTGGTGTCCGGTGTATCCAGAATATATCTCCCCCCCTGCATCAACCTCAATTTCTAAAGGAATATTCTGTATAGATTCTAAAGGAATTTCCCATTGTTGAGCCTGTATAACACATTCTAATTCCCTATTCCACACATTTCTAAGTTCCCAAACTTCTTCCACACCAAAATCCATTAAGCTTTGTAAACAACAGTTAAAGGTTTAACTTTCTGTAAGTATCCAGTATTTCCCTCCCTCAGTTTTGCTGTTGTTTAGTTGTTTAGTCGTGTCCAACTCTTCGTGATCCCATGGACCAGAGCACACCAGGCACTCCTGTCTTCCACTGCCTCCCGCAGTTTAGCCAAACTCATGCTGGTAGCTTCGAGAACACTGTCCAACCATCTTGTCCTCTGCCGTCCCCTTCTCCTTGTGCCCTCCATCTTTCCCAACATCAGGGTCTTTTCCAGGGAGTCTTCTCTTCTCATGAAGTGGCCAAAGTATTGGAGCCTCAGCTTCAGGATCTGTCCTTCCAGTGAGCACTCAGGGCTGATTTCCTTCAGAATGGATAGGTTTGATCTTCTTGCAGGAGATGCGAAAGCACTCAAAGCAGAACTCACAACAAAAATGTTGTGTAGATGTTGCTATTCAGAACTTGCCAATAGATGATATTTAAACTGTAAAACAGGCAATGACCAAAAGCTCCCCCTCAATCTTAGCCAATCAGCTGATTTAATCTAGCTATAGCTATCTATATCTATCTATCTATCTATCTATCTATCTATCTATCTATCTATCTATCCATCCACCCACCCACCCACCCATGTACACCACATTTAAACAATTTCTTCCACAAAAAAGGTTGCCTCTCTCTCTATTAAAATCCTATAGAGGACTCAGCTACACTTGTAAAGATAAAGCACTTTATATGCATTATAACACTGTGACAGCAGATGGCGCTGTGGAATCCCATTTTTCGCCAATGGGATTTCCCAGTATGAAGTCTACAATGTGTTTAGCTGAATTGCTTCTTCCATGTGTCTGGATCCAGCCAAAGTTAATTTAGTGTGAGAATATGGGTCAAATTGTAACTGATGAGACAATAAGCACATCTCTCTATTTGATAAAAATGAAAGTGGTATAGTTCCTTTATTCTTACTGTATGCCGGGGTGCCCAAACTTTTTTCAAAGAGAGTAAGATTTGATGAAGTGAACATGCGTGAGGGCAAGCAAGTCTTAAGCACTCTGAAAATCCTGCTTCCTGGAAGTTCTTGACCACCCCTGAAATTCTATCCTCTACTGATCTTTCAGGTGCTATCAGTATGATTCTTTCCAGATTCCAAGAGATAATCTCGGAAGAACTTTAAAAAATTAAAATCCCTTTGAAGCTACGCGCGCCACTCATGAGCATTTTAATAGATTTTGAGGAAAGGGGAGAATTCGGACCTGAGAGCTTTTGGCTTTCAGTTGCAAAACTAATATTCATGCTAGCATGCCATCAAATGAAAACCAAAGTGTTTCTGGGAGAAGTCTATTACACACACACACACACACACACACACACAACCAGCTATTCACATTATAAAAATATAAATTAAGCTATCATTGTCCAGAGGAGCATTTTATGATGAAATGTTACTTTGGTTTTATTACAGTGGTACCTCAGGTTAAGTACTTAATTCGTTCCGGAGGTCCATACTTAACCTGAAACTGTTCTTAACCTGAAGCACCACTTTAGCTAATGGGGCCTCCTGCTGCCGCCGCGCCACCGCAGCATGATTTCTGTTCTCATCCTGAAGCACTATTTCCGGGTTAGCGGAGTCTGTAACCTGAAGCATATGTAACCTGAAGCGTATGTAACCCGAGGTACCACTGTACTCTAAGCCATCCTGGGCTCCCTTTAGGAAAGAAAGGACAGGTTAGGGAAGTAACAGCATCTTGAAAAGAATGGGATTTACTCAGAAGTAAACCTATTTAGGTGTTTAGAGTCAAATCATGGCTAGTTGTCCGATCTAAGCAACACTTCTATACATATATTTTAAGTGCCTCATCTATTTTACTTTTAGCCTGAACATGAATGTGTGTGTGTGTTGGGGGGGATATATTAATTTTAAAACATCTGCAGTGTTTTTTAAATTCACTGATCCAATGCAGTATGTGGCTTCATCAGGTCTCGTGCCTCTCAGCAATGCCATATTCTTGCTGTTGCACATATCAGCATTCCACACGATTGGTCTTTGTCTGGCTGAAAGAGGCGTACACAACAAATAAGAATATTAATGACATGTTTCTCTCTCTTTCACCCCCTCCACCTATTTCACCTTCTGCACCTTGGATGTAAAACAAAAACAATCTGGTTTTCAAATGTTTCTTCCCCAAACGTATTTATGCAAGCTGTTACGAACGAAGGTCAGTGCATGTTCTAAACTGGCTTGTCACTTTACAGAACTCTTGTCAGTCTAAGATGTGCTGAGGTTAATTTTGGCACTTCAGAAGGAATCATAATATTTGGCCGAGGCGTTTGCATAGGCAGAAGGCAATTGCCTGTTCCACTCCCCCCCCCCTCAAAAAAGTATTCAGGGTTACTTTTTCCTTTCTCTACCACAAACATTTTGAACCATCCAGCAGTAGCATTCTGTCTGGTCCTCATGTAATGAAGGAGGGTTTTCTTGCTTTAACACCTTTGTGTTTATTTTCTTATATTTATACTCTGCCTCTCTTCCATCATGGAACTAGCAATGGGAAAATCTTTTATTTTACATTCCCTAGTGAAAAACAAAGAAAAAAAGTACCTTTGTAGGAAACAAATCAGAAAAAAGATATTATGTACATTACAAAAAAGATAGAAAAAAAGTTTTGGTAGTTAACCAGACCTTAATCTAATACAGTGGTACCTCGGGTTAAGTACTTAATTCATTCCGGAGGTCCGTACTTAACCTGAAACTGTTCTTAACCTGAAGCACCACTTTAGCTAATGGGGCCTCCCACTGCCGCCGCGCCACCGCAGCAAAATTTCTGTTCTTATCCTGAAGCAAAGTTCTTAACCCGAAGCACTATTTCTGGGTTAGTGGAGTGTGTAACCTGAAGTGTATGTAACCTGAGGTACCACTGTATGGTATTTATAAAAATGAATTCCCAATATCATTAAATCTGTCCGTGACAAGTCTACGTTTGTACACAACTTGTTCATGTGCAGCGAATTTGTACACATCTTCAAATCAATAATTATGGGAAGCCGCGTTTTTATTTTCCCAGTGATGGGCAAATCTGACCATTTTGCTTTCTTGCAGTTTCTCATTTCCCCACTAAATTCAGTCCCCCACATTTCCGTATCAAGTTTGTAATATGGTTCGAGCCCACCCAGGGATGGCTGTGGGCAGGATTCCTGCCTTGCAGGGGGTTGGACTAGATGACCCTTGGGGTCCCTTCCTACTCTACAATTGTATGATTCTGTGAAGTGTGTCGTGGGCCATGCCACCTTGAATGTCATCCTGATACTATTTGGGGGAAACGGGTGCATCGATGGGGAAAACACTGCCGAGTTCATCAGTAAGTTTCCGAGCACAATTCAAAGTCTTGGTGCTGACCTTTAAAGCCCTAAATGGCCTCAGTCCAGTATACCTGAAGGAGCGTCTCCACCCCCATCGTTCTGCCCAGACACTGAGGTCCAGCACCGAGGGCCTTCTGGCGGTTCCCTCACTGCAAGAAATGAGGTCACAGGGAACCAGACAGAGGGTCTTCTCGGTAGTGGCACCCGCCCTGTGGTACGCCCTCCCACCAGATGTCAAAGAAAACAACAATTACCAGACTTTCAGAAGACATCTGAGGGCAGCCCTGTTGCAGCCCTGTTTAGGGAAGCTTTTAATGTTTGATGCATTATTGTATTTTAATATTTTGTTGGAAGCTGCCCAGAGTGGCTGGGGAAGCCCGGCCAGATGGGCGGGTATAAGTAATAAATTATTGTTATTATATTATTATTATTATCAGTTCAAATTCCACAGGCTTTCTGTTTTCCCCTTGCGGCCAGGAGAGGCCCCGAACACTTTGCAGGGTTTCTTTGTTCTCCTCTTTTATGACTTATGTGGCAATCACTTCTACAACTGTCATGCTCCTCTGCTCGATGACCTTGACAGAGCACACCCATTAATATCTCTTGCAGGGCAAAAAATAATTGAGTCTTGTAGATCTGCATATTATCCTGTGCTGAAGGCTCATTCTGAATTGAAGCTATTAATTTAGCGAGAGTGCTTTCATGACAAACACACTGATATGAGTCAGATATCTTCTTCCTTTGCTGTTGGTTCTCTACCTTTTTATTTTACCCTTACATTTGGTGTGAGGCTTTCTCTGGCTATACAGTGGAACCTCAGTTTAAGAACAGCCCTGTTTATGAACGATTCAGTTTACGAACTCCACAAAACTGGAAGTAGTGTCCTGGTTTGTGAAATTTACCTTGATCTAAGAACAGAATCCAAAAGGTGGAAGGGCACCGGTGGCGGGAGGCCTCATTAGGGAAAGTGTGCCTCAGTTTAAGAACGGTTTCAGTTTAAGAATGGACTTCCAGAACAGATTACTGGTAAGTTCGTAACCCGAGGTACCACTGTATATATAAAGGTCTGCTTGTCTCATAATCACCCATCCCTTGAGTTAAGAATTCCCTAGCTTGTCATCTGATTTACAGTTCAGCCTTCTACAAATCTATTCAGATGTCAATCCCACAGAGTTCAGTGGAGTTTACTTCCAGGTAAGTAGGCACAAGACTTTAGCCTTATCCTTGTGGGATAAGCAAGCAGGGGAAACACCTGAACCTTTGTAATTTGCGTTTTACGTCCCCATGTGGTTGACGTAGAACACTGAAGGACATCCAAGCTCATTGGCTCCAGAGGACCACTTCGCAAATTATATTTGAACGGTATGACAAAATGGACAGTGTGAATGCAAGGAATATGTGGATTACACAGGCGCACTTCCTTTGCTATCCTCTCTCTTTTGCTGAGGAGTTGGCAATCTGTTTGTGTGTGTGCCTGATACAGTAAATGGGCACAACTGTGGGCATACTTTCTAGACCCTCCAAGTGTCCCTAATTTAAAGAAGCCATCCCGGTTTCTGATTTGATCCCTGAATGTCCCACTTTTCCTTAGGACATCCCTATTTTCAATGGAGAAATGTTGGAGGGTATGGGGTTATCCAACCCACAAGCCATCTGAAGGCAATCCTGTATAGGGAAGGGTTTTGTTTTGTTTTTTTAAAAAAATGTTTAATGTTTTGTTATGTTTTTATATACACGTGGTACCTCGATTTAAAAACAGTTTGGTTTAAGAACGATTTGGTTGACAAACTCTGCAAAACCGGAAATAGTGTCTTGGTTTGAGGACTTTACCTCGGTCTATGAATGGAAGCCAAATGGTGGAAGGGCACCGGCAGCAGGAGGCCTCATTAGGGAAAGCGTGCCTCAGTTTAAGAATGGTTTCAGTTTAAGAACAGACTTCCAGAACAGATTAAGTTCATAAATTGAGGTACCACTGAATGTTGGAAGCTGCCTAGAGTGGCTGGGGCAACCTAGTAAGATGTGTGGGGTATAAATAGTAAAATTATCATTATGGAATGGGATGTCTCTATTTGCATTGGGGAAATGTTGGAGGATATGACTTTCATGTGAGTGTGAACCTTTTTATGGGTTATTACTCTCTACTGACCAGGGACGCAGGTGGCGCTGTGGGTAAAAGCCTCAGCGCCTAGGGCTTGCCGATCGAAAGGTCGGCGGTTCGAATCCCCGCGGCGGGGTGCGCTCCCGCTGCTCGGTCCCAGCGCCTGCCAACCTAGCAGTTCGAAAGCACCCCCAGGTGCAAGTAGATAAATAGGTACCGCTTACCAGCGGGAAGGTAAACGGCGTTCCGTGTGCTGCGCTGGCTCGCCAGATGCAGCTTTGTCACGCTGGCCACGTGACCCGGAAGTGTCTCCGGACAGCGCTGGCCCCCGGCCTATAGATGTGAGATGGGCGCACAAACCCCAGAGTCTGTCAAGACTGGCCCGTTCGGGCAGGGGTACCTTTACCTTTACCTTTACTCTCTACTGAAGTCAAAGCTTGAGTTGGCTATTTTGAATCAATACATGGAACAAGCTCCCTTTGTTCCACTTTTTCATTTGTTCTGTCCTTCCTTCCGTTTATATTTTACCTTTCCTCCCCATAGATCAAGGTGCTGCGTATGGTTCCCCCACTTTCGGTTTTATCTTCTCCATCTGAGAGAGAAAGGGACTTCATGGTTGAGTGGCGATTTGAATCCTGGCCTCCACAGTCCTAGTATGAGAATTTTCGGTGGAGCAGAGTCGCATCAATAGCCTCTCAGCAGTGTGTTAAACCACAGAGCCTAGGACTTGCCGATCAGAAGGTCGGCAGTTCGAATCCCCGCGACAGGGTGAGCTCCCGTTGCTCGGTCCCTGCTCCTGCCAACCTAGCAGTTTGAAAGCATGTCAAAGTGCAAGTAGATAAATAGGTACTGCTCTGGCGGGAAGGTAAACAGCGTTTCCGTGCGCTGCTCTGGTTCGCCAGAAGCGGCTTAGTCATGCTGGCCACATGACCCGGAAGCTGTACGCCGGCTCCCTCGGCCGATAAAGTGAGATGTGCGCCGCAACCCCAGAGTCGGCCATGAATGGACCTAGTGGTCAGGGGTCCCTTTACCTTTACTTTAGTACCCCTATTACTTACTGGGAGGGGGTACTTACTGGCTTGGAAATAGCTGAACACTGTTAAAGAGCCCTTATGAACTTGTTATTTTGCTTCAGCAAAAGCACCCACTTTTGACTGCACTTGAACACGATCAACTTGTTTCTCGACTTGATCCTTTGACATGGTTTTGTATGTTTTGTGATATGTATTTTATGCATTGTGACTGACTGTTATTTTCATTGATTATAGTTCAGGAATTCTTTATTGCAGTTAAACTGTTTAATTATTATTTGCTGATATTTAATTTTACTGTTTACTATGATATTCTAATGGATTGTTGGATATTCCTTCATTTGATATAAGCTGTTTGTTCTAAAATGATGTTTTTATTATGACTTTTTGTATTGGATCGGATGGCTATTATTAGGTGTGGGACCTTTGCAGTTTTGTTGTTTCTTCAGTTTGTCATGATATAGAAAGGCGGTATGCAAATTTAAAGTGAAATGAAATGAAAATGAAATGATCTTCATTTCAACACCATTTTAAAGCTGCTTCTGCAGGTAAAGGGTCAGATTTCCGTTTCCTCTCTCACTAACCAGTAGAGGGAGCTCTGAGAATTAAACCGTATGAATCCTCCTCTGCCAAAACTACTACAAACAAACAAACACCAATAAATGGCCAAGCATTCGAAAACAGCACCTAGATTTATGGATTTTCCTGACACTTGACATTCTTAAGTGCATCTCTTTTTCTAACATGTTTCTTACTTTACCATAAACAGGTATTTGTTGTGACTGCTTATAGAAGCCTCAGGCTCTGTAACTTGATAGCATATGCAAATGTTTCTAGAGCTGTTGTTGCACTACAGTGGTACCTCGGGTTACATGCGCTTCAGGTTACATACGCTTCAGGCTACAGACTCCGCTAACCCAGAAATAGTGCCTCAGGTTAAGAACTTTGCTTCAGGATGAGAACAGAAATTGTGCTCCGGCGGCGCAGCAGCAGCAGGAGGCCCCATTAGCTAAAGTGGTGCTTCAGGTTAAGAACAGTTTCAGGTTAAGAACGGACCTCCGGAATGAATTAAGTACGTAACCAGAGGTACCACTGTATAGTCTTCCAGAAAAGCACTGTAACAGAACACTTACAGTGTCTGTCGGTACAGTGGTACCTCGGGTTAAGAATTTAATTCGTTCTTAACCTGAAACTGTTCTTAACCTGAGGTACCACTTTAGCTAATGGGGCCTCCCACTGCCACTGTGCCGCTGCCGCACGATTTCTGTTCTCATCCTGAAGCAAAGTTCTTAACCCGAGGTACTACTTCTGGGTTAGCGGAGTCTGTAACCTGAAGCGTCTATAACCCGAGGTACCACTGTATAGCATTTTTATTTTTAAATGGATTCTGAAACCAACTGAACTGGTGCCAAGTTGGAGGGGACCTCAGACCAAGTTATATCTCCTGTAGTTTCCCTTAGTGGGGCTTCCTTCCCCGGTGCTTCACTGGTCCCCCCCCCCCCGATGAATTTAGGGCACCACAACCAGTTCTGTAGCAATGGGCGCCAAGATTAAGGGGCTCCACAACTATTATGTAGTGAACTGAGCAGAACGGAAGGCGAGAGTCAGTTGGGGTGCCACATTTTGGCTTTGCACTCCTGCCCCCCAAGCTGACCAGCGGGCAGAGGATGGGCTGAAGATCTTATGAATGGTGTACAGTGAATATTTTTAATCTGTGCTATTTTTCCAGAAAAAGAGGTGCTGGAACTCACCATGAACACCTCCCTTGTTCTCTTGGAATGTTAATGGCACCCACCAGAGAGGGGCCCGGAATGGAGTTCTGCCAAGTTCCGGCTGGGAAAAAAGCCCTGCTCCAAGATTGCAGATGATTAGTCCGAAGTGATTGCCGAAAATATCTATATCGGCTTTAATCCAATTACCAGGATAAATTGCACTGTATATGTCACACCTTTTATCAGTAAAGAGAAATCATAGAGCTTTGTGTGAGGAATGACTTCACAATTGCTTCCTGTTTCTTAAACACAGATCAGAAGCACTTGCATTAATTGTGATACTGCTCTTTTTTATTATTATTATTTCAGGATTCAGAACTCAGCAGCTGTTAATTGGTGTTTTCTTCACCTCATAATGGTAGAAAATGTGTTTGAAACATTTCAGAGTGCACCTCGGAGGTGTTAAATATAGCAGAGGTGTCCCATTCTCCAACTTCCCCTCTGGCTAAGAGCTGCTCATTTAGGTCACATTTACTTAAGTAACCAGCCATTTGATCTTTCCCTGGGGGGCGTTCAGGGTTCTTTCTTTTCATCTTCTCCGCGTGCAGTTCCCAAATGGCTCCTTGAACACTTTATGGTTAATATTTGTGTTTATGGGCAAAAGGCTACACAATCTATGGCAAGGCAAATAAAAGCCACATTTATAAACTTCAATTACAGATAAAGAGTGACTAATAGACCTTGGATATGCCTGTTAAAAAAATTACGCCTGCACATATCCTCGTTACCCATCATTAAAACCTGGTTGTTGATGTATCATGGGCATTTTAGTTGCAGAAGGGTCTAATGATGGCTACATAAATATGCAAAATTATGTTGTTAATTGGAAAAATAATTAAATGTAAAGGTCTTGATGTTGTGGCAAGAAAGGCTATTTGGATTTGCAAAGTGGTATTCTCATAGACCCGATTTGTAGGGTAGCAGTCTCTCTCTCTCTCTCTCTCTCTCTCTCTCTCTCTCTCTCTCTCACACACACACACACACACACACACACACACACACGTGTGTAATTATTACATGTTTCATTTTACAAAGAAAAAAAATCCTATATAGGAGAATTAGAAATAAGGAACTACAGACACAAAAAGGCCTATAAAACATTGCAGTCGTACCTTGGAAGTCTAATGGAATCCGTTCCGGAAGTGTGTTCAACTTCTAAAACGTTTGGAAACCAAAGTGCGGCTTCTGATTGGTTGCAGGAAGCTCCTGCAGCCAATCGGAAGTCGCAGAAGCCCTGTCAGACATTTGGCTTCCAAAAGAGCGTCCGTAAACTGGAACACTCAGTTCCGGGTTTCGATCATTCAGGAGATGATTTGTTCAGGAACCAAGGCGCTTGAGATCCAAGGTACGACTGTAATGGCATTTATAAGATTTCAATCTTACCCACATATACTTGGAAGCAGAATGAGGAAGGTGTTCGTGGTGAGTTCTGGTACCTCTTTTTCTCGAAAAATGGAGCTCATTAAAAATATTTGTTGTACCCTACTCGTAAGACCTTCAGCACAACCTCTGCCCCCTGGCAGAGGCAGGGGTGCACCCTGGCTTCCCATTCCACTGAGCTCTGCACATTGTTGCTTAGCAACGAGACATCCATAGTGCTTCACCCTCCCCAGTGCCCCAAAGCAGAAGGAAGCTCCAGAGTCCATTGTTTCATGTTGGACTGTCCTGATTTAGAGTATTTCTTCCCTGCTTCTTGGCCGAAATAGCTCTCACAGTGGTGTACATCTAACCACAGACAGATTTCCGGGTCATGTGGCCAGTGTGACTAAACCGGTTCTGGCGCAATGGAACACTGTGACGGAAACCAGAGCACACAAAAGGCCGTTTACCTTCCTGCCGCAGTGGTACCTATTTATCTACTTGCACTGGTGTGCTTTTGAACTGCTAGGTTGGCAGGAGCTGGGACAGAGCTTCAGGAGCTCACTCCATTGCGGGGATTCAAACCTCCAACCTTCTGATTGGCAAACCCAAGGATCAGCAAACATGCACCCTACGTAGCAATGCCACACATGCACCGTATGTAGCGGCACAATGCATGCACAGTCAGTGGTTTTGCTCCGCCCCGGGTGTCGGTTAGCCTTCATTTGCCCCTGACACAGACTGCATACTTGTTGAGTAACAGGTGAATAACAGCATGAGTCTACAGCTCAACTAGTTGTCTTTGCAAATTGTACACTTGCTGAATGTCAACTTGTGGTGGTCAGGATTGAACCTGGCACCTTCTGCAGGGAAAAGCTGGTGCTCATGAACCACAGCACCTCCTCTCATATGCCGGAGTTTGGGGGAGCAGGCTGACAAGAAGCTTACTTGACTATGCTGTTGCTTGCGCTGAACTGATGCTGCTCTAAAAGGTAGCATCGCCATTATGGATGTCATGTTTCCACCCACCTTACCCTGCTCAGCTTGTTTCTGTTTAAAAACAGAAAACTCCACATGCCTTTGAAACAATTGACCCTGAAGTTTCCTTCTGCTTGGAGCACTGGGGAGGGTGAAGCGCTATGGAAGTTTATGCAAGTCATTTGTCACAATTAAGGTCGCACCAAATGTTCTCCTTTTTCAGGTTTTTTTTGGGTCAAAAGCAATGCTTTCAGGGGAAGAGGAAAGAAAAAATATTTATTCTAAAATAAGAAGAATTCTTATTTGAATCCTCCACTGTATTGCAATATTCCCTATAAACAGAACACCAGGAGAGCAGGCAATAAGCTAGCCAGAACATTCTCCCTGATGTTCTAGTTTTGTATATGCAAGGAAGCCTTTCCAAAATAAATGAATAAATAGCGAGGAGAGGCTGCAACCCCTCTTGCTATCTGAAGTGGCCCAGTCCACACCCCTAGACTGTTATCCAATTCCCACAAAGTGCTTATGTGATCTTCAAATGATGGTTTCTACAATACATGACTGAACAAAGTTCAACCATGGATGTGATTCAGCTGGATTTTCTTGTGCTGAGTAAAGAGAGAACTATGGATCCTATGAGAAGAACCCCTGAAATCGAATCTGTCTGGGTTCAGTTCCATATCAGATTGCATCAAATGCAGCTGTCTCATTTTACAGCGGTATAGGACAGATTTGTTTCCATGGTTGACTTATGTCAGATGCATACAGAATCAGAGCTGGCCCTACCGTTAGACAACGTGAGATTACCACCTCGGGCAGCAAATGGGCCTTCCCCTCTGTTGAAGGGAAAAGTTGCATATTCTACACATCCTGTCCTGCCTCCCATAAATTGGTGGAATGGTAAACACTGTCCCATCACTAGTGCTGTAGCAAAACCTAACTGTTGTGAGTCGAGGACCTGCCACCCACATGGGATTAAAATAAGACACAAAGACACATTATTTTAGGTTAATTGGCAAAATTAGGCCACAACTTTATTGGTTACAGCATGTGAGTGGTATTGGCTTAGGCATTGGATAAAACAGCAATAGATGACTCCACCCCGCTCAGTGGGGAGTCATTTCAGGGGTTAACAACCAGTGGGAGGAGCTTGTTGATGCAAATACAACTGGAAGCTCCCCCATGACGTCACTGGGGGTCATGCCATGGCCCTAGCCACCAGCAGGGCATCGGACAGGATCCACGACCGCCGGATTCCTTTAACGAGGAGGGGCAGATGATGGCCATACCTAATCCTCCAACACAGTACACGTATTCCAATGCCTAACTGCCAATACAAAAATAAATAAATAAATAAAGTTGTGGCGGGTTGCTAAGAGGTAGGCGAAAAAACCCAAGAGGCTGGTGCCAATTTGTCAAATGGATAAAAAAGTCCTGCTAGGCCCCTTGGGCAACCAAGGCAACCAGCCGAAGTCCATAGCAAGGTCAATACGCAGAGGCAGCTGACCTAAAAGGGAGGGAGGGCGGGAGATCCCAAGAAAGTAGGAACTGACTGGGGTCAGAGCGCTGCCGCGGCTGTTTAAATGCAGCTAAACCCCGCCCACCAGCTGGCCCTATTGGCCGGCTGAAAGGCTTGGCCGCAGCAACAGAGGCAATCAGAAGCAGGGAGCCGAATACGCCTCCCTGCTGCTGCGGAAAGCTGCTCCCGCTCACAACCCCTCCCTTCTGGGAGGAGGAGAGGTCATGACAATGACTATATTTATACGCTACCCATCTGACTGGGATGCCCCAGTCCATCTAGGTCAGTGATGTCTACACTGAACTGACTGGCAGGGGCTCTGCAGGGTTTCAGACCAGGAGTCTTTTACAGTCCTACCTGGAAACGGCAGGGACTGAACCCAGGACCCAGTGGCGTAGCGTGGGTTGTCAGCACCCGGGGCAAGGCAAGTAATTTGCGCCCCCTAACCTGTGGATTTGCGCCCCCTAACCCTAACCCCCATATGTTGCGCCCGGTGTGGCTGGCCCCCCCTGCACCCCCCACGCTACGCCACTGCCAGGACCTCCTGTAAGCAGTGCCGATGCTCTTATCACTGAGCTCAGCATTTCCCCTGAATTTCAGCTTTAGATTGCAGCCTGCATTTTTCACGTATGAGACTCTCTTAAAGTGCTAGGTTCAATAACAACGCATCGATTTCTTTTATATGTGTATGTTTCTCAAAGCATCTGATTTCCAGCTTTAAAATAAATGGGAAGGATGTTTCCTTCTAAATCTAATTGCACTAAAGCATAAAAGCATAGGATCAAGCATAGCTATTTACAAATGTAAGCATGCTCTGTTACAAAACGACCACATCATACCTTGTGCTGGCCGTGAGTTAGCCCTTTCTTGCTTTTAAGAGGGACGCCAATGAATTAAACTGTTACTGCTACAACAAATAATGGTTTATCTTCAGTAAAAAGCAGGAAGTATTTTACTTTTTGGAAATCCATATTCAGTTCATGGTCTGAGTAGCTCTTCCGGACAAATGGCTCCAGTTCAGAACCATGGTTGCTGTCTTTTAATCTGATTAATGATTCCATGGGTTATTTTTCACGGATTAATCTATGGAGTTGAATCCTACTCCCCATTGAAATCAGCGGCACGAATCAGTAATGACTTGAATTTAACAAGAACCAAGTAATATCAGCTTAGTCTTTAACCCAACTGATAGTTTCTTTTAAAATATATATATAATGGAATGTGTGTTATTCTGAAATCCAGATTCCATGCGTTTATCTTTCTTTGATAAGTGTGGAAAAGTTATTCTGTATATATTCCCAGGGAAATCAAGAAAGTGCCTTGCAATTAAGCTATTTCCCTAGCACCTGAAAAAATGTGCAGATGATCAAACTGGCAGTGTGATGATTGCTTTACAGACGAGTATTTCTTTCATCATTCTCAAGGACACCCAGATTTATGATCTAATCACTTGAATCTTTAACGGGATGCATTTGAATTTCATTAAAAAGAAAAACAAATAGCTGTGAAGATTTATTAATGAAATGTGCTTGACCTTTTCACTTACCTGACTGGCTCTTGCGGGATTCTCGAATAAACCGTGGCTTTCTCGACATTACTAAGCTTTTCAATATCTCGCATGTCTAGGTGCTTGGGGGGTGGGCAGGCAATTTTCCATGCTGGCAGTGGATTCAGAGGTGGGGGTAGGTGGGTGGGATGATCTTTCCCCTTCTCTTCTTCGACATAAATTGATTAACCTAATTCAGGCTGCCCATAAACTTGATCCTTTGTTGTAGGTCCAGCAGCTGCATTATGTCAGCAGCGAGTAAAACAGTCACAAAGTTCCGGAATGTTGCAAGACTTTTTATGGGTGCCGCAGTAAAAGATAAATTGAATTCCCCCACCCTCTGCAAAAACACACACACTCATACACCCCCTAACCAAAAACATTTGTTGCTGATTAAAAATGTACAAAGTTAATTTGAAGCACTTTGTAGGTGTCCCCACACAGCTCGAGTTGCGGTGGGTGTTTCTGCTTCAGTTGAGAGCAGCGTGGTCAGAGCGTGTAAAAATTAGAAATAAAAGTTTAGCCTCCTTTCCGTGTATTGCCCTTGATTCAATGGTAGGACCCAGCTTGCCTTTATGTGTAAAGATATTGACACTGGAATCAGCATGGTCCCCTTTAAATTTCAGGATTGCAGCCAAACTGGAAACTGAAAATTGTATGTGTTACATTAATCTTTGACCCCCTGGGAACCACTGCCTGGTTTTTCCTGTACATCCCACCATCTGAAAGCTATTGAACTGTTTACTCTGGCTCAGATTGTTGTCTTCTCATCTGAAGTCTCTCAGTTAGTGTGAGCTGAAGAGAGCAGCAACCAAAGATCAGCAAGGCAGTCAGCGGCCCCCTACCCCCACCCCACCGCAGCCAAGTGAATTATCTCCACATAATCCACTTAACCTTTGCCATTGTCGAGCTGGGGGTACTGAATGTCTATTTTAAAAGCCAAGTCTTTTAATTGCCAGTTTATTGTTCCACTAGTCCAACTCAGCTGGAAATATGGTAACTGGAAAATAGTTTTGTGGGGCCTAGCTTTTCACCTCAGGCAGGAGTCCCAATTATGACAAATTCAATGGCCTCCTACCCAACTTTTTTTTTTTTAAGTTACCAAAGTGCAGAAGCATCTAGTATTTCCAAAGTGTAATGGCAATTCTAGTATACATTAAAGTAGTGCATTATCACCGAAAAGTCAATCAATCAATTTTGTCTGCTCATTTCTTTGATGGGCTATATAGCTACCCATTGGTCCATTTCTGGAATATCAAGTGACTTTAATAATGTTCATTAACAGCTAATCACAGTGGTACCTCGGGTTACAGATGCTTCAGGTTACATACGCTTCAGGTTACAGAGTCCGCTGACACAGAAATATTACCTCTGGTTAAGAACTTTGCTTCAGGATGAGAACGGAAATCGTGCTCCGGCGGCGCGGCGGCAGCAGGAGGCCCCATTAGCTAAAGTGGTGCTTCAGGTTAAGAACAGTTTCAGGTTAAGAACGGACCTCCGGAACGAATTAAGTACTTAACCTGAGGTACCACTGTATGGAGGCAGTTTTCTATTACTGAACGAGAATATTTTGAAAACAATATTCAGTGTTAAATTCACCATCCATATAATTTAGAATAATTGTTAATGCAACAAACTTTGAACTCTCAGCTACCGCTTAGCAAATTATATGGGCAACCCCAAAACCACACCAGCATTTTAGAACAGAACAGAACAGAACATGCAAGAAAGATCTGCAGCATGGAGGAAAGACCTTTCCTAAGCTGATCTAATGCTTGTTGTGCCACAAAACGCTGTCTACCAAGCAGTAGTGAAGGTCGCGAAGATGAACTACTTTGCCATCTTCACTTCATCCTCAAAGAGCTGGCCAGCTGAATTGTTTTGGGTGGTCTGGAAGGCTGGTTGGGCCTCTGGAGGACTCAGCAATTTGCATTTGTGAGCAATTTGCATGGCAGTCTGAGGATAAAGCTGCTCTGCTCCACCCTGCCTAAGATATCACTGTTGTTGCAACTCAGTGCAGGACTTTCTCCTTGGACGGATTTCAGTTTAAGCAGCCTGATGACGTGAACAGGACTCTTGCAATGATGTGACTGGCTTCTTGCTGTCTTGACCCCTGCCATCAATCATGGCTGGTAAAAGCCAGCAGGGAAGGCTTGACGGATCGGTCCAGGATGTAGGGAATGCATCTTAACATGATGGAATGGTGCCTGCTGCTCTTCAAGAGACTTGAAGATGTGAGAAAAAACACTACTAATTTGAATAGTAGGATGTCTGGCATCTGGTGGGTGGGCTTTTGTGTTGTGCTCTGGAATCTGCCCCTCCCTTCGAGTGTACAGTTAAGTTCAATTAGAGAGGCCAACTGTCATTCTTGCTTCTTGCTTCATTTTTGCCTCATGATGTTGTTTTAGTTTCTCTCAGACAGCATGTCATCGTGTTGCAACTTTCTTTATTATTAAAGCTTGGTTTGACATATACTTTGCTGAAAGAAAAGAAACCCTGTTGAAAATTGGTAGAATATCCTACACTGGGTGAGTGAGGGGATATTTCCAGTCTGACAGGAGGATTGATTTTTATTGATTTTTTAAATCATCCCCACCCTCCACAACAGAAGAAACCCACCCTGAATCCTGTGGTTTAGAACAACTGCCTTCCTGTCACAAATAACCCTTTTCGGGGGGTAAGGTGGTCGAGAGAGCGGTGGCTGAGCAGTTAGAGGAGTTCCTAGAAGATAGGAATTACCTGGATCAATGTCAGTCTTGGTTCAGGTGCAGTTTTAGGACTACATCAGCCTTGGATGGCCTGATGGTTGACCTGTATCAAGAGCAGGACACTCCCCATGTCCTGCTCTTGATACAGGTCAACCATCAGGACCTTTCTGCTTCTGTACCTCATAGGCTTTTGATGCCTTAGACCATGGTATCCTCCTTGACCGGTTCCATAGGGGGTTCCATACAGTGGTTCCACACCAACCTACAGGGTTGTGTCTGGAGAGCAGCACTGGGAGATGGTATTTCAGCTCCACAGCCTTTGTGCTGTTGTGTACCACAAAGTACAATCTTGTCCCCAGTGCTGATTAACATGTATATGAAGCCGCTGGATGCGGTCATTAGGAGTTGGGGGGCCCACAACTCTACATCTCCATGACATCTGAGTCAGGGGAGACTTTATGATCTGGAACATTGGGTAGAAGGTTGGGAAAACAGGGAAGAAGAAGGCAGATACTTGGGGGAAAGGTGAAACCAAAACAAATGGATATGAGGTGGTGGTGGGGATATCATAATCACATCCTAGAAGACAGGAGAGACTGTGTGCTTTTTGTAGGCAACACACAATCGGCAAAAGAGTTGGGGAGGGGCAGTATGGAAGTGATGGAGACCAAGGATACAAATGTGGGTAGAGTATGTGTATGTTCATATTGATTTGAAATAATATCCCAAATCTTTGGCTTCAGGTTTCTAATACTGATATATTCCTTTCCTTTCAATAATCTTTTCATTCATTTAACTTGGGCTTTGTCATTTTCCTTTCCTTTTTAAAAATTGTAAATGCATAGCAGAATTCTGGCAGATTAAAGAATATCCCTTTAATCATAAGTCTTGATTGCCACGGGTATCATTTCTAAGGTAGCTTTTAGCCAACTAACAAATCTTCAGTTTTATTGGCTGTCTAATTCTGTCCTCTTTCATATTTCACAGTTATGATGCATTCAGACATTTCCCTGTTTTGTTAAGCAGGAATCTGTGTGGTCTTTGATGTAAGACATAATTTATTTGACAAGGAAATATGAGATGGTGCCCTGAATCCACATTTAATTGATGGATTGAGAATTTTTAGCTTTTCAACAAGATAGATTCTCATCCCGAATGTCATGGAGGTAGTATTTTGTTAATCTATCCTCCTGCGGATTAAAATATATGTAGATATAATTTTGGAAACCATTTTTAAAAGTTCAACATTGGAGGTGGCTGACTGGATTTTCCTCCATCCTGAAATCTAATCATAAATGTGATTTATATTACTATCTCCAAATAAGATTGTTTTTATACCCTCAGAAAGCAGCGCATCACAGTTCCGTCAAATCAATGGTACTATGTACCTTTCAGTGTAGCAAATAAGCAATGAGGACCACAATTCTCAAAGCAATTATTCCAGAGCAATCCCACACTGAAACCAGTATTGCCATGGTGTAAACGAGTTGAGAATTATAGTGGAAGAACATCCAGATTACAAATTTATCTATGATTGATTTCATATATTTCATAAGCCTGTGTTCCATTTCTGATCAATGAAAGACACTTGCACAGATTTTAAAAAATCATTCTAGTGATTAAAATATTGGGATTGTAGTTAGACAGAGCCTTATGGCAGAAGTTGTTGAAGAGTTATTTTTGTTGCCTATTCACCTCTGGTCTCAGATTTTTTTTGGTTTTTTTACTGATGTATGTGTGTCTGTAATTTATAGATAATAAAATATCACATTTTCCTTATAAAACACCACTCACATGTACACTCAAAACTTGCTTACAAAAACGAGGCAATATTATCACTGCATTGTATTTGATAACCCCAAATAAGCTATCCTGACACCTGCTGCTCCTCATCCCCTTCTCACGTAGGCTGTGAACAAACCCTATTTATTGAATTACTCTTTGGAATTGTCCTCAGTCATTACTGTTAACTGAATCAAACTTAGTTGTTGCCATTTCCAAGTCCCAAACACTGTCTTGTTTTGTTGGTTTGAGGGTGATTCTGCCATGCCCTGGCGTATTATAGCCCTGTGATGGTTGAAACATGGAAAATCTGGGTTTTATACAACTGTAATGGTCTGGTGGCACTGTGGGTTAAACCACAGCGCCTAGGACTTGCCGATCAGAAGGTTGGCGGTTCGAATCCCCGCGATGAGGTGAGCTCCCGTTGCTCGGTCCCTGCTCCTGCCAACCTAGCAGTTCGAAAGCACATCAAAGTGCAAGTAGATAAATAGGTGCCGCTCCGGCGGGAAGGTAAATGGCATTTCCGTGAGCTGTGTTGCACTGCTTCGCCAGAAGCGGCTTAGTCATGCTGGCCACATGACCTGGAAGCTGTATGCCGGCTCCCTCGGCCAATAAAACGAGATGAGCGCCGCAACCCCAGAGTCGGTCATGACTGGACCTAATGGTCAGGGGTCCCTTTACCTTTAACGGTCTGGCAAAATTTATTAGCAAGGCTAGTGGACCTAGCGGAGACTCAATGTGCAGACTGAAATACCTGCATGATCGCATCCTCTCCTTACGTCCTACCTTTGTATTAAGATCCTCAGTGCCCGCCCTTCTCTGTGTGTCCTTTCTGTTGCTTAAGTGGTATGGTTGAATGAAGGAAGGAAGGAGAGGGCTTCTTCTGTGATGGCTGCTTAACTTTGGAACACTCTCCCTAGAAATTCTAGGCTACAATCAACATTGCAATCTTTCTGGCACCTGCTGAAACCATCTTTATTTGCTGGGGTTATATTTGTCTTTGGTCTCCTCTTTTGGGTGGTTCCCCCTCCCCCCTTTTAGTGTCTGTTGTTTTATTATGGTTTATGTTTTCATTTTATTGTCTCTTTTATCGTTGTTGATATTCTTGCACGGTGTCCATTTGGATGACGGACGGTTACCAATTATTATATTTTTAGAGCAAATATAAAGAAAGACGTACATTTTGCAAGCTGAGAGGAGGTGGGGATTCAAATCCTACTTCGGCTCACTGATAGGATTGCCCTCTTCTCTCAACTCTCGAAGGCACCAACTGCACTTTACATTTAAAGCTGGACCATACCATTTTAGCAGTCACGGCTTTCCCCCAAAGAATCCTGGGTAATCAGAGTTGTTAGGAGATCCCTGTTCCCCTCGCAGAGCTACAATCCCTAGAATAGTTTAACAGTGAATTGCTCTTCCCGGGGGTGGGGTGGGGTGGGGTGGGGAGTGAATATTCTCACTTTTAAGGTTCTCCCCGCCCCCCATTCTGGAAACATTTGTGTTCCCCTGAAAGCACTTCTTTTCTCCCCGGAACAAAAATGGAAGAACATCTGCCATAACCATAATTAAATTCAACTTAGCCCTTCTGGAAAGTGCCAAAAACTTTGAGTTTTCAGAACAGTCTTCGATAGAAATTATGCAGTTGTTCAGAGGATATTTTGGATTCACCTTCCAGACTACAGAAATTCTTTCTTGACCTCCGAGCTGCTAAATCACAGGACTTTGTGTAGAATGGTCTGCTCCATCGACAACGTTACTACAGTGGTACCTCTGGCTATGAACTTAATTCGTTTCAGAGGTCCGTACTTAACCTGAAACCATTCTTAACCTGAGGTACCACTTTAGCTAATGGGGCCTCCTGCTGCTGCCGTGCCGCCGGCGCACAATTTCTGTTCTTATCTTGAGGTAAAGTTCTTAACTGAGGTACTACTTCCCAGCTAGTGGAGTCTGTAACCTGAGGTGTTTGTAACTCAAGGTGTTTGTAACCCGAGGTACCACTGTATTGTTCCTCTTGGCTGCAGACATCTTTCGTTGTGGGTTTTTCAGACACGTGACCACCTCTCACTTTTAGTGTGGGCTTGTTCATGCTCATTGCCCACATTTACCTCCACATTCTCAGATAAGCTTTTGTATAAATATAGGAAGAACTGTGGGTTGGATCCTAAGAGCCCATGACTGGAGCTCCAGTTATGGAAAGGTGACTTCTGGTAATAAAATCAAAGGAGGAAGCCATTTCCACTAGGTCCCTCGCCTCCTTGCTTCTTTCATCAAACCTCAAGAACATAAGACAACCTTGCTGGATCAAGCGAAAGGCAGTCTAGTCCAGCATTCTGCTCCCACAAGGCCAAGCAGAAGTGGCATAGTGTGTGTGTGTGGGGGCAAAGGGACAGTTGCCCCGGGCCCAAAACTGTTTGGGGTGCAAAATTTCAACACCCAGTGCTGCCTCAATACAGCTGCATGCTTCTGTTGCTGGGCTCTGTTGAAAACGGCTTCTCCATGCGAACCTGGAAACAACCTCTCCAGACAATGAAACGACTCTACTTTTCCTATCTCTGCAGCTATGGTCTCCTGGATGACGCGGACACCATTAGGCAGTTGAATGTGTATGCGAACTCCGTCTGCTTCCCTCCTGCCCACACGGCCCCGAGCGCTGGCAACCAACACTACGCCACTACTAGGCAGGTGCCCATGAGAAGCTCATAAATCCTTCTCTGGAGAGTTTGGGGACCCTCTGGAATAGCACAGAATGGGGTGCAGGAGCTAGGCAAAAGCCAGCTCTCCCCTTCTACTGGCAAAAGCCTCCACTGAATCCAAGACCCTCCTGTTTGTAGAGAGACTCCTTATGTGCATGGAACCGCACTTTAGAACCCACCACTTTCTCTTTGCTTTACATGACAGAAAGTGATTTATAAACGTAACTTTTTTAATTTTTAGAAAATCTTTAATTTTCACATAGACAAATATACACGAGTTACATAACATATAAAACACAAAACGATACAAATGAATAGAAATGATTAAATAAGAAAAGATAAAGAAACAAACATAAACAAATACAATATAATAAACTTACATGATAGATTAAAATATATAACTTCCAATAATTCTCATTATACTACTTATATTATCTGTATTCCTTGCACAGATTCATATTATTTGTTTTGTGTGTGTGTGTATGTGTGTGTGTGTGTGTGTGTGTATATATATATATATATATATATATATGCAGGTTTTGGTGTCTTCGGGTGTCTTCCCGTGTAAGAGTCGGGGTGTCTGTGCGACGTTTCGACGAGGTCTCACTCGTCATCTTCAGGCTGGTGCTTTCGGCTTCTTGTTACTGGTGCTTTCGGCTTCTTGTTACTATGAAATACCCTGCAAAGTCTGCCCAGCCACGTACATTGGACAAACAAACAGACGAATAAATGCACGTATCGCAGAACACAAGAATGCCGTCAAAAAAGAAGAAAAAACTTCCTCTCTTTTCCAACACATGAAAGAAACAGGACACGAAATTAATTTTGCAGATTCCAAATTGCTCTTTAACATGGAACATCACCACAAGAGAATAATCATGGAAGCCATCGAGATAGAGAAACACCCTCACAACATGAACAAGCGTGACAACACGTCCCGCCTGCCTGACATCTGGAAATTAGCCCTCCCCACAAAAACCGACACCAGAACCAGAGGCACACAGAACGCCGTCACCAATCAACCACACCAGACCCAAACCCAGACCCTCTCCACAGACATATTACAGACTCCATCCAGTAGCCAAACTATATTGGCACCTCCGGATGCTGCACCCCCCTGCAATCCCTACACATATCTGGCTGGCACAAGGCACAAAATTACAGCTCGCCCCTATACACGAAGCCAAGCCAGAGCACAACTAAATGCAGCACAGCCATCTTCTCAGAAAAACTCTTCACAAGCTCAAGAGGTCAAGACACGAAAGCTTTAGCAACTAATCTACACTTAATGACCCACCCAATGGTATTCAGAATATCACTCATGAAATCACTCAAGATATCCCTCAAGTAATTAAGGAACAAAAGAAGAAAAGGCACACTAATCTAGGAACTTCCTCTCTGCCCAGAACGTTGGAGGCTATACACCACACCCCTCAACAGTATTTATAGGAACTCAAACACCAGATTCTGCTCTGTTCCAGTAACAAGAAACCGAAAGCACCAGCCTGAAGATGACGAGTGAGACCTCGTCGAAACGTCGCCCAGACACCCCGACTCTTACACGGGAAGACACCCGAAGACACCAAAACCTGCATATATATATATATATATATATATATCCCACTATTATATTTTACGTAATTCTTGGTTATCAGTATCACTCTATTTCTGGAAGTATCTTATTGTTCGTACAGTACGTTTTAAAGTATTCTTTAAATATTTTCCATTCCCTATATACCTTCTGGTTTGACACTCCTCTAATTTCTCCAGTCAATTTTACTAGTTGCAGGTATTCTATCATAAGAATTTGCCACTCTGTAATTGTTGGCAAGATTTCATTCTTCCAATTTCTTGCCACTATTATTCTGGCCACTGTGATTGCATACATAAACAATGGTCTTTTTTAAAATTTCCATTGGGAATATACCTAATAAAAAAATTTCTGTTCTTTTTAGAAATGTGAGTTTGAATAGTTTTTTAAATTCACTATAAATGTTGTTCCAAAATTCACGGATAACTTCGCAGTTCCACCACATATGGAAATATGATCCTGTATCTTTTTTACATCTCCAACATATTGGCGAACTGCCCTTGTACATTTTTGCAAGTTTTAGAGGAGTGTGATCTGTATAACATCTGTATAACATCTTCATGGTATTTTCTCTGAGGTTATAGCATGCCATGAATTTTATCTATCCTCCATAATCTTTCCCGTTGTTCCATGTAAATATTTGTAATGGTTCTAGGGGTTGCTCGTGTGTAAGTTGCCGCCACTCCTGGCTAGATTACCTGGTTGAACCCTTTCTGTCTGAACAGCCTCTAGCTTCATGGCTGTCTCAGTCGCTGGCAGAATCCGTCAGTGGGTGTTTCTTGAACTTCTTCCAGCAAAGAAGTTCTTTGACGCCAAGTCTCCTCCTACTCTCCCTGCGCGGAAGTCTTCTGCGCAGGGAGGGTGTGGGCAGCGGAGTACCTGTACTCTCTCCGCTGGTCTCCGGTGAGGAGTCTTGGAGCCTCCTCTCCGATTCCCCCATCTGCCCCCCTTCTCCACTGGTGTTACGCTGATTTCCTTCCCCAGCAGATGGGCTGCCTCTCTCCCTACTGGGGTCCTCTCCGGCTTCCCTCTGGAGCCTTCCCTCCGCCTCTAGCTCCGATGGCAGTTCCCTGACAATATTGTATCCCAATTCTTACCATTACAACATTAATTTGTTCTTCTTTTACTTCCCCTTCTAATAAATAATCATAAATTTGTGATATGTGTTTCCTTTTATTATGGGTTAACTCTTTTTCAAATTTAGATGTTTCTTTTGCGGTAACTTTTTTTTAAAGGACATAATTCAGAAGTTTGCATCCAGTGCACTAATTTGAGAGCGTCATACATTTTTCAAAAGCTCTTGTTATACCATTTACAACCGTAGCCTAATTGTGAACCAAGTCTCCAGAGAAAAATTGCACATATTATCTAGTTAGTTAAAACAGCTGCTGCTGCTGCTGGTTGCTGTTGTTTAGGTAAAAGGCTGCAGCAGCACTATTAACAAGGTGATTATGGCTCCAACTCACAGCCCCACTGAACTGAAGGGTTGTGTTGTATATGATCTCTCCCATCATCCCATTCCCTCCAAGTATTCATGTGTATTTGACTTCTCCTTCTGGTTATCCCTGAAGCTCACCAAGTAGCCTTGGATAAGTCATTGTTGTTCGGCTCACATCACTTGCCTGTTGTGGAGATAACAAGAGATAAGGTTATTACACAGCCGTTTGTTCCAGGCCTTTTCAAAGAAATCCACAGAAATGCCTAAATGAAATTAGCCCAACAATCTAAATCGGCTTCTCTTGGTTTGGCGATCAGGCTGCTAGCAGCGTTTTATCATCCCCAGGGGCTACCTGATGGCATCGGCATTTGCTTTCTAGAAAGCTCAGTTGCATTTGATCTAGTGGCTTACGTGTGAAATGCTCCTGGATCCTGTAACTAATTCCCTGAGCCAGTCCATCCCCGTGGAGACACGTCCAGGGTCTTCTTGCCCAGGCTCACAGCATCTCTAAGCAACATTTCCATGCTGCTGCCGAGTGCAGATAAGTTTTCTTTTCAGCCTTGCTGCCTCTCTCCAATCTGACAAATAATGGGAGTTAGAGCCTCAGAAATCATCTGAAGATACAAAGGCTGTTCTGCTGTGACCTCGCCTCCCCCCCCCCCCGATTCTAAATACTATCCAGAAAACTGCAGCAGGAATGTGAGGGGCAAAGGAGCAGAAACCACTACATTTCTGTGTCCAAGAAAGATGTAAATCTTATCTAGTGGAATAGTGGTACGTTTCCGAGCACTATTCAAATGTTGGTGCTGACCTTTAAAGCCCTAAAGGACCTCAGTTCTGTATGCCTGAAGGAGCATCTCCACCCCCATTGTCCAGCCTGGACACTGAGGTCCAGTGCCGAGGGCCTTCTGGCGGTTCCCTCGCTGTGAGAAGTGAGGTTGCAGGGAACCAGGCAGAGGGCCTTCTTGGTGGTGTAGTGGTTAAGGGCGGTAGACTCGTAATCTGGTGAACTGGGTTCATATCGCCGCTCCTCCACATGCAGCTGCTGGGTGACCTTGGGCTAGTCACACTTCTCTGAAGTCTCTCAGCCTCACTCACCTCACAGAGTGTTTGTTGTGGGGGAGGAAGGGAACGGAGAATGTTAGCCACTTTGAGACTTCTTCAGGGTGGTGATAAAGCGGGATATCAAATCCAAACTCCTCCTTCTCCTTGGTAGTGGCACCCACCCTATGGAACGCCCTCCCATCAGATGTCAAGGAAATAAACAACTACCTGATTTTTAGAAGACATCTGAAGGCAGCCCTGTTTAGGGAAGTTTTTAATGTTTGATGCTGTATTGTTTTAATATTTGGTTGGGAGCCGCCCAGAGTGGCTGGGGAAACCTAGCCAGATGGGCAGGGTATGAATGAATGAATAAATGAATAAATAAATAAATAAAATCAGCTGCGCTAATGTCCTTCCTGATTCGGTTCACGAAGACCTTGTTTCCTAGCACATTCCAGCTGACATTTTGATGTCAGGGGCATTGTGTGGATATTGCAAACAACAACAACAACAACAACAACAACAACAATGTGCATACTTGAGAAGTGCAGCTCCCACAATAAACAACTGTCTGGAACCATCCCTAGTGATCCTTAATAGAAACATTTCTATGGTACTCAGCATCTACCAGTTACTTTATGAAACAGAACAGAAACAAGAAAAGTGCTTATTGGGAGATGCATCCTGTTGAAACCAGTGGAAGTCACTTCCAAATAATCAGCCCAGTCCAGCAATGTAGGCCATGAGTGAGGGATCCAAGACATAAAGTGGAACCCTCCATTTTCAGTAACGCCACCCTTCGTTTTTATGGAAGAGGCAGAACCACAAGCCCTTTCCTTGCGCATGCAGACCTTTGCCTCTCATCGAAGAACATGCCAAATGCACATCAGAGACCATACAAGTAACTGGATTGCCTTTGCAAAAAGCAGCTGTTCTTTATTTTTATTTTATTGCCACCTTGAGAGCTGCTGTGGTGGAAAGAATGCAAATACACCTGGATGGGGAGCTTGTCGTTCTCCAGAATGTTGTTGGGTTACAATTCCCATCCTCCTTCACCATGCTGCTGACTGGGGCTGATGGTACTTGGAGTCTACCAACATCTGGAGGGCAATAGGTGTCCCATTCCTGTTATAAATGGATGATAATATTTGGATCCTATATTAAGCCCTGGATTAATATAGTATCCAACTACAAAAATGTTGCTTCAGTATTGGTTAGGGCCCAACCATGCCAGTTTATAGGTGGAGCTGCTATTCCACTACTGGCACATCATCTGGGTCCTGATTCAGAATACACAACTAGTCTGGCTTCCTCCTCATAATTATAATATATAATAACTTATTATTCCTACCCCGCCCATCTGGCTGGGTTTCCCCAGCCACTCTGGGCGGCTCCCAACAGAACATTAAAAACACGGTAACAGAATATTGGGAAATTTTAGAGCAGGAAGGTGACAAATTGAAATTGCAGAGTTATGACAAACTTAAAGAGAAGGTGCGAGACTGGTTACACTATTTTCAAATAAGAGAGGTTTACAATCTGGATAAAAAAATTGGTTTTCAGGTGGAAAAATCAAAGTTAGAAACAGAACTGTTAGAACCCAATGCTAAGATACTTTCAAGAGTGTATAATCTGCTGTTGAAATGGAATACTGAGGAAGAAACGGTAAAATCTGCAATGATAAAATGGGCACAAGATATAGGACATAATATTATGTTTGCTGACTGGGAGAAGTTGTGGACCACCGGGATTAAATTCACGGCATGTAATGCCCTAAGAGAGAATATTATGAAAATGATGTACAGGTGGTACATGACTCCAGTCAAGCTTGCAAAAATATACCATTTACCCGATAATAAATGTTGGAAATGTAAAGAAGTTGAAGGTACTTTTTTTTCACTTTTGGTGGACGTGCCCAAGGATCAAGGCTTTCTGGGAAATGATATATAATGAATTGAAAAAGGTATTTAAATATACTTTCCCCCAAAGTACAAAGACTTATTAGAAAACAAGACCCCAAGATAGTTATCACCAATGGAGGCTAAGGCCCGGAAAAGACTCAATATGGAGGCCGCATGGCCGAAATATTGGGAAATAATAGAAAAAATTGGAGATACTTGGAGGTTGCAGAGCTTGGAGAAATTAAAGGATAAGGTGCGTGATTGGCTACATTATGCTCAAATTAAGGAGGTTTTTAATTCGGACAAAAAGATAGGATTTCAGGTGGAAAAATCGAAATTAGAAACAGAATTGTTAGAACCAAAGACTAAAGTACTCTCAAGAATGTATAACTTGCTGCTTAAATGGAACACTCAGGATGAGACAGTTAAATCAGCCATGATAAAATGGGCTCAAGATATTGGGTACAACATTATGTTTGAGGACTGGGAAAGGTTATGGACCACTGGTATGAAGTTTACGGCATGTAATGCCTTGAAGTAAAATATTATGAAAATGATATATAGGTGGTACATGACCCCAGTCAAGCTTGCAAAAATATATCATTTGTCTGATAATAAATGTTGGAAATGTAAGGAGGCTGAAGGAACATTCTTTCACCTCTGGTGGACTTGTCCAAGAGTGAAGGCATTCTGGGAAATGATCTACAATGAGTTAAAAAAGGTATTTAAGTATACCTTCACTAAGAAACCAGAGGCCTTCCTTTTGGGCATTGTCGGCCAGAAAGTGTTAAGTGTTAACTGGAAAAAGTTTAAGGACTATCTACAAAAACAATATAAACTGTATGAATGCTAAGAAACAGCACGATTGGAAAAAATATGACTCCAGCAAATTTAGTTGAAAAATGAGGGAAACTATGTGATGTGGAGAAAAGGTTGGAACCTAAAGTAATATTGTGTTTAAATTTAAGTTATAACTAGTTGACAAGAATTATTTGAAGTTTAGGGACATAATATTTGAGAGGTACAAAATAAGATTGGAATTAAGGTAATAAATTGCTGTTTTTAGTTTTACTACTGAGAACGCAGGGAAGGGAGATGCGAGGAAGTCCGATTAGTCATATAAAAAGAGTTATAAATAGTTATGTTTTTTCTTTTTTTTTTGTATGTATGTTGGTGTAAGTATATGTCTTTCTTTTATTTGTGATTTGTTATTTGTTTGGTGAAGGATTCTATATGTTTGGTATATGGTTGGTGATTTCCTTTTTTATGTTTGAAAAGTGAATAAAAATATTTATTAAAATAAATAAATAAATATACTTTCCCGAAGAAACCAGAGGCCTTCCTCCTGGGCATAGTTGGCCAATCGGTGTTAAAGAAGGATAGAACTTTTTTCATGTATGCTACAGCAGCAGCAAGAATTCTCATCGCAAAGCATTGGAAGACACAAGACCTACCCACCTTGGAAGAATGGCAGATGCAACTAATAGACTATATGGAGATGGCGGAAATGACTGGCAGAATCCGAGATCAGGGAGAAGAGTTGGTGGAAGAAAAC
Organism: Podarcis vaucheri; assembly: GCF_965113315.1. NCBI lineage: Eukaryota > Metazoa > Chordata > Lepidosauria > Squamata > Lacertidae > Podarcis > Podarcis vaucheri. The sequence goes on along the minus strand of NC_138759.1, from coordinate 119,024,774 downwards.
TGGAGGAAGCACATTCCAGCTGAAATGTATTTGCAGAAATATTGTAAAACTTTTGAATGTTGAGGACATTGAAATGAATTGCAGGGGTTTTAGCAACAAGGTAAAATGCAAGATTGGATTAATAAATAGATAGACTAACAGGACATGAATTTGCTGAACTAACTTTTAAAAGGGATACAAAAATGGGAGACGTGAGGGAGTCAGGAAAATAAGTTAATCAAAGAGGAGAAAGTTAGAAAGAAGGAATTTTTGTCTTTTTATATGTGCTTTTTTCTTTTCTTTTTTGTGTCTAATGTCTGTATTTTTGTATTTTGTAATTTTGTATCCTTTTCGGTTTTTGTATTTTTCTAAACTTTTCTATTGATAAAACCTAATAAAATATTATTTAAAAAAAAATAGAAGGCAAAAAAAAGAACATTAAAAACATGGTAAAAGATCAAACATTAAAAACTTCCCTAAACAGGGCTGCCTTCAGATGTCTTCTAAAAGTCAGATAACCTCACTTCTCACAGTGAGGGAACTGCCAGAAGGCCCTCGGCGCTGGACCTCATTGTCCGGGTAGAACGATGGGGGTGGAGACGCTCCTTCAGATATACTGGACCAAGGCCGTTTTGGGCTTTAAAGGTCAGCACCAACACTTTGAATTGTGCTCGGAAACGTACTGGGAGCCAATGTAGGTCTTTCAGGACTGGTGTTATATGGTCTCGGCGGCCACTCCCAGTCACCAGTCTAGCTGCCGCATTCTGGATTAGTTGTAGTTTCCGGGTCACCATCAAAGGTAGCCCCCCTCATGAGTAGGGTTAAGAGTTGGGATACCTCATACTGTCAAATGGCACTGCACTTCCAGTTTTCGGACTTCTGGGCTGGTCCTGATATAAGGCAGTGGGATTTGACAACACCATGTGACCAGCATTGACTATGAATACAAATCAGATGGTCAGAAACACAAAGAAACTTAAGGTCACCAATCAAATCTGCCAGGTTTTCAAAAACAGTCAAGATATTTCACTGAGGATTGTTGTGTGTGTGTGTGTCTGTGGTGTGTGTGTGTGTGTGTTATAAATATGTACTAGACCCAGCGAAATTGTACTTGGGCAGTGCTTAGGACTGGGTTGTAAATATACAAGCTTTGCAACCATAATAATACAGGGAGGCCCCTTTCCTTCCGAACAAATCCATTCTCATTATATGTTAGCTGGCAAAATCTCGAGTGATGGAATTATCAGTGGCTTTCATTATTATGCCTTTTATGCCTTTTGTAAGATAGCCACTCTCCTTGTTATCTTTATTCACTGCTGTAGAAATAATAATAGTAAAAGAAAGATAGCCGCCGGCTGACTTCATAAAACAAGCCCCCCGTCTTTTTTTAAGGTTTCATTTTAGAGCTAGTGTTTAGGCCATGATGAATTGCTGAATGGTTGATTTCCTGATACTCTTTCTCACTAACCTTTCCTGACAGCTACTGGATTGCTCTACCCGGTAATTTGCAGAATAGTAATGGCTACAGTGAGATGTCTCCTAACTATTTCCTTTACTTTTAACAAGGATTCTGAACACCCTCTGTAGGTGACAAAATGCAATTACAGACACGAAGTGTTCCCTTGGGTGGGCGGCTGTTCGCAGATGCCACCGGTCTTTTGGCAACGCAACTGTTAAAGAAAATAATAATCCTGGAACGGAAACAAAAGCGCCGGATTCTCTAAATATTCCGCCCAAATAAAAAATTTAATTAAAAGTTATGAAGGCATTTCATTGATTAACAATCTTAGTAATTAAATACTGTAGTTGGCTAATTTTTTTCCTGTTGGATTTGTTCTTCCTTGGAGATTGCTAATTGTTGTATGGCTTTACATTTATTGATAACTCTGTTTGATGAATACAGATGCCACCTTTTATGGTAGTCGTTGACAGAGTAATCATATTGTGAGAAACACCAGGCTTATGTGGTAACAGCTGTTGCAGTTATACATGCTGACATCCACTGGGAGAGAGTGTTTGCTGCTATCCTGGGCACGCAATAAAAGGAAGGTGCAATAAAGCATGAGCTAACATTTTGAAAATCCTTACAAGTCGAGGAACTTTATTGCAGATTACCAGCACTTTGATCTCCGTCCAGTACTTAAGTCTTAATTATCAGACTACTTGCACAGACTATGTTCATTTTCAGTGGTAATCCTTTTGTGATTAGCTTCTCTGTTCAATAACTGACTTATCCCTTAATTAAAAGGACTATTAACCTTAAGGCTGCTGCTCCAGTTTAGGGATTAAACCTCGGCAGAATTAATATTTAATATCATTGTTCAAAGACACTGGTGTAAGGTACAGAATCGAAATGTGTACAGTGATGGGCTTGAGGCCGCCGCTCACTTGATGGGCGAGGAATAAACTGATGGGGTTCAAATGTGTTTTCCCTGGAAGCCGTTCTGTATTAGGGGCCTAGAGCTTTCAGTGGGTGTGGAAGAAGGGAGGAAGAAGCAGCTCGGGGTTCAGAGGTAGGAGGGGGGATGCGGTCTCTGTGAGCCCACGCAGTGCAGCCCAGTTGCTGTAAGGGGTTGGGACAGGGTGGGCACCTGTCTGTGTAGCTTGTTGGGCAGCAGACAGTTTTTTTGGGGGTGTCCTGTAATGCACCCCCTGTGAAAAGGGCGATGGACAACACACAGCAGGTAGCTGGTTGCAGGCTTGTTTAAGCATCTCAGTATTAGATTCCTGGTACAGTCATACCTTGGGTTACAGACGCTTCAGGTTGTTTTTTCGGGTTGTGGACCGCCAAAACCTGGAAGTACCGGAACGGGTTACTTTCGGGTTTTGGCGGTTGCGCATGCGCAGAAGCACTAAATCGCGCTTTGTGCATAAGTGCTGAATCACAACCTGCGCATGTACAGACATGCCACTGCAGGTTGCGAATGTGCATCCCGCACGGATCACTTTCACAACCCGAGCGTCCACTGTAAGTTCCCTTTTATCCCTCTTAAAACAACAAAGACGCCACAATCTTATTTATAAGTAACAAGAAGTTAGTCTACTCAAAAATCATCAGTTCACAGTTGGATCCCTGAAGGCAGACTTAGTTACAAAGTACATGTAGATCTATCCCATATGGGGATAATCCTAGTGTCCTCAGTTGGCTGAAAGCAGAGCATCTCTAGCTAAAAAGAGCTGCTCCAACGATGGAGGAAGTCAAAGAGAGGGAGATGGCTGCATGCCTTGTACTTTTGTTACCTGGACAGGTAAGGTCATGCCTACCTCTAGTCAAATGCAACAGGAAGTATATCCCAGTCAGGAGGAAACAGAAAGTTTTCAACTGATTGGACCAAACATTCCCCTGCATGTCCACTCCAGGAAAACTAGGAATGTTGTACTTGACTGCTACTTACATATCACATCCCACAGGCAGATCGCCACAAACCTGGAGAATACTGGCACCTTTTTTTCTAGAAGAAAAGCACTGTTCACAGGTACGATACTGATACGCAGTGAGATGGCCCTGGAAATTTATACAAAATGGCACTGTAAGGACCGGAGACAGAGTAAAGGGAGGTGTGCTCTTGATTTTATAAATGTTGAAGCCCTCTCCAGACAACAAGGCTTGGATATGTGTTTGAGGACGTGCTAGTTAGCTACATCACAAATTCCAGTGTGCTAATTTGGCCACTCTTCAAGACCCTCATGTTCAGTTGATTACATGACAAGGTCATGCATGCATGGATGCCAGAGGGCAAGGCAAAGAAAAGTTCTGACATCAAGGGGCATGACTTGCTGGTATGATGAACATGTTTAATGGATGTGTGAGTGCTCTTGTAGGAGGGAAGTTTAATAATAATAATAGTAATAATTTTTATTTATACCCCGCTCTCCCCAGCCAAGGCTGGGCTCAGGACGGCTAACAAGCAATAATAAAAACAAGTTGAATGAATACAACTTAAAAACAAGATTAAAATACAACATTAAAACATTGAAACATTAAAATATTAAAATGCAGCCTCATCACAGGAGGAAAAATGAAAAAAGGGGAGGGAATCAAATTGGCTCCGAGCCAAAGGCCAGGCGGAACAACTCTGTCTTACAGGCCCTGTGGAAAGAAATCAGATCCTGCAGGGCCCTGGTCTCATGAGGCAGAGCGTTCCAGCAGGCCGGAGCCAGTGTTGAAAAGGCCCTGGCTCTGGTTGAGGCTAATCTAACTTCCTTAGGGCCCGGGACCACTAGGGTGTTGCTATATATGAACCTTAAGGTCCTCCGTGGGGCATACCGGGAGAGGCGGTCCCGTAGGTATGAGGGTCCTAGGCCGTGAAGGGCTTTAAAGGTCAAAACCAGCACCTTAAATCTGACCCTGTACTCCACTGGGAGCCAGTGCAGCTGGAAAAGCACTGGGTGAATATGCTCCCATGGCAGAGACCCTGTTAGGAGCCTCACTGCAGCATTCTGCACCTGCTGGAGTTTCTGGGACAGCTTCAAGGACAGCTCCACGTAGAGCGAATTACAGCAGTCAAGCCTGGAGGTGACCGTCGCATGGATCACTGTGGCCAGGTTTAAACATCGCATGTATCTATTTGCACTCAAATGTGGAGTGAGCTGCAAGGCAGCAAGAAAGTTTATAGAAGAGAATATTTGCAGTCCTCCTTTTCCCCTACTAACAATAAACTCTTGCAATAATAAACCGAGAACAGCATACAGAAGGTATTTGCAATGGTAGCCAAAGTGGTGTCCTCGAGAAGCTTTGTACTACAACTCTCATCATTCCCACCCAGTACAGCCAGTGGTCAGGGAAGATGGGAGTCGAGATCAATAAAATCTGTTGGGCACCATATTGGCTGCCCGTGGCTTATTGGTCGTTGGTTTTCAGCAGTTCGTAAGTTGCCATGAATAGTTTTAATACAAAGACAGCACAAGAGAAAGAAATATAAAAGACCAATAAGAAAAAATGCTTACAGTTCAGTTCTGGTAATGGGAATACATGCATTTTAGTTTAGCATTGCCCAGGGCTGTAGCAAACTATCTAGCAGATAGGCTAAAGAAAAAGTCTGCAATATTGCTCCGGGGACAACATTTTGTCTGTGCTTTCCAAGTGCAAGACACTGCTGCCAGAATACTTACATATCTTCTCAGGTTTTGAATCTGGCCCCCACAATGGTTTGCTGTCACCAGCTTGTAGCAGCGCATGGTTCAGCATTCTGCTTCTGCATTCAAATCCTAGAGTTGTAAGGGTCCCTGAGGATCACCTAATTCAACCGCCTGCAGCGCAGGAATATGCAGCTGTTCTGTATGAAGATTGAACCTGCAACCCTGGCATTATCAGCACCATGCTCTAACCAAATGAACTATTTTAATAAAGAAGAAGGAAGGAGATACTATTTCATTTTCTGTACAGAATTAAGAGATCACCCTTGCTTTGCTTTTCCTGCACAAGAAATGTATGGAAGGCCTGGCTTTTTCCTGTTGAGGGTAATCTGCAAGCACTGTCCCCTTGGCTCACTGGAAGGACAGATCCTGAAGCTGAGGCTCCAATACTTTGGCCACCTCATGAGAAGAGAAGACTCCCTGGAAAAGACCCTGATGTTGGGAAAGATGGAGGGCACAAGGAGAAGGGGACGACAGAGGACGAGATGGTTGGACAGTGTTCTCGAAGCTACCAGCATGAGTTTGACCAAACAGCGGGAGGCAGTGGAAGACAGGAGTGCCTGGCGTGCTCTGGTCCATGGTGTCACGAAGAATCGGACACGACTAAACAACTAAACAGCAACAGCAACACCGTCCCCTTGGGTACCATATGGGCTGAAGGGGCCCCTTCAGTCTGCCTCCATCCTCGCCCTTCTTGTTATAACTGGGGCAATAGGAAAGAGCATTGTGATTCTCAATGGCTCATGGTGGCAACCCCCTCCTTTTGTCCTGGATGGGTCTGACCAGGCCCTAGATGACTTGTGAGATATGCCAGGGAGGAGGAGCAGGTTCATTATGCAATTAAGGACAAAAAGCAGCATCACTTAACTGTGAATGTTAACACAGATGTTTTTGCATCAAATATCAATCTTTTTAATAAGCAATCCATTAAGTGCCAGATTGGCGGAAGGTGGAAGAGGCTTTTGCTGAAGCATATATGAAATGCTTCAGGGTTCTGATACAGGCACACACGCTATGCAACACTACTAGCATTTTTCTTATATTTTGGAGGCATTTGTTGACTGAGAGAGAAGCAGCTAAACTGAGGTGTTAACAGTGATTGGCAGTGGCCTTAACCCATGTGGCTAATATCACTGATTTGTCACACTGAGTGATGCGAGATGATAAACAATTGGTTGCTGATTATTGGACATTTCAACACAGAGCACATGTGGCCCGTCGGATGACAGGTTATGCTAATGAGCTGGCGTTCCTGCCAATTACTTAAGAGCAAAAGCACCCTCCCCTATCTGCAGCAAGTTTTCAAGTCCTTGGCATCTTTAATTACATTCCAGCTCATTAGCAGACTCCTATCCTTTCACACTCTTCCATTTGGACAAATCCATTGATTTCAAAGTAGCTTTGTGCAGGATTGCATCCCAAATGATTAATGATTAGATTTTGTGCATATTAGTATGGTGGATATTGGTTTGCAAGCACCTGATGTGCTCATTTGAATAAGTTATTCTATAGGTAGCTCATGAGTTCTGGTCAACAGAAATTTTATTTTTCCCCCAGTGGATTTTCACTAGCCTTATGAATGGGTTGACCTGTGTTCGGAACTCAGATCTGCTGCTTACCACGTAACTTGAGAGTCTTCAATTTTTTTTTGCAGAAATCTTGGATCTGTTTTCATGTCAGTGGAAGATAAAGTATTCACTCATTATGGCTGGTGGTCTAAGTTCGAGTCAGAGTAGAACATGTAAAATGCTGTTATGATGGGACATAATGGGAAAGGGCAGGGAAAAGGAGGGTGCCTCAAGTCAATGCGAAACAGCAATAACATAATTAAATTATGTGCAAGGTCTAATATGTTTAAGACTGCAATCCCATGCACACTGATCTGGGAGCAAGACCCGCAGAACACAGCTTATTATTGTAACTTATTGCTACTGTAATTCATTGATCCTCTTCTGGTGTTATGTTCGGCTTTATGGTCTTAAAATTTTGTAAGTCACTTGAAGACTCCACTGTGGCAAACAACAAAGAAATTAAAATCCTCCTCCTCCTCTTCCTTCTCCTCACATTTTTGGGATGAAAAACTACATTGCAACATTCAGGACAGTGTGCATGTTGAAGGATAGCTGTACCTCTCCCCCATTTCAAATTAGGATCCTTGTTAAATAGGTCAAGTGCAGATGAACGTGTAAGCAATACAAATTGGACTGAAGGTTCAAGAAGATGTTTACGTGTGCTTGTAAAATCTCCGGGGGGCGGGGGGGCGGCGGGGGGGGGGCGGGCCACAGTTGCCCCAGAACCTATCATGTTGACTTCCTTAGCTGTTTTAAGAAAGGCTATATGTTAGGTATTCATTTGGCCAACTTTAAGAGGAATAAAGAGGCTGATCTTTTATGGGTTTTGTTTAGGACACAAAACTTTCCTCCTGTATTCCGAGCACTGAGAAGTCCTGCAACCTGAGCAATTGCAACTGGGTTTCAGTCAACATTTCAAACGGAGTAAGCTCCTTAATTGTGTTCAAGAGCCCTGGCTCCCAGTATCCTCTGCTTGAGATATTAGCTGGGCACTTTTTTATTTCCTCCTCTTTTCTCTCTACAGGAAAGCATCCCCAATGTGGAACGCCGGCAAAATAATTCCACTGTTTGTACACGGATTCCTTGAGATGTCAGTGTTAATTGGGATTCTAAGGGCAGTAGGAAGCAGGTAAGTTGAATGTGATGCTCATTCCAGAGTTAACAATGAATCACTTGCAAAGTAATAATGGGAGCATATGTCTCCTACAGCTTTTCAGGAGAGGTGCTAGTTCCTTAATGTAAACGAGTGGACCAAAGAGATAGTGAAGATTTATTTCCTTTCCCCCGACAGAAATAGATTTATTTCCTTAGCATATTAATGATGATGCATTAAAAATGTTTACAGAATACCATCACAAAATGGATGAAATTAAAGCGCATACAGGGCCCTGAGGGGCTGAGAGCGCTGTCTTTAATATTAGCGAGACAGATTGCAAGCTGGGATTCTAGTTGATTCTCGCATGCTGAGAAGAAGTCAAAACAGAGGATACTGTCAGAGGTACCAAAATGTATGTTACAGGTGGTAAAATACTCACCGGTGTATTCATTTTAATCAGGCTCATAAGCATCTGGATTTATAAGTACTCACTACCCCGGTTGCCTTGATTTTTCATAGCAGCATCCGCCACCACTGAAATTTTGTACACATTCATTTGAGAGTTTACATGCATGCAGAAGTGTACACTTCTAAAGACATGTCTGTATGCAAGGAGCATAAGTCAAAGTGCTGATATGGGTAAGCAGAACGTCTGGTTAAAAGAGATTATATAGGCCTATGCTGGGGTTGCTGGGTGTACGTGCTTGAGAAGTGTTGGTGCTGACCTTTAAAGCCCTAAACGGCCTTGGCCCAGTATACCTCAAGGAGCGTCTCCACCCCCATTGTTCAGCTCCGAGGGCCTTTTGGCAGTTCCTTCACTGCGAGAAGTGAGGTTACAGGGAACCTGGCAGAGGGCCTTCTCGGTAGTGGCGCCCGCCTACTGGAACGCTCTCCTATCAGATGTCAAGGAAATAAACATCTTTCTGACTTTTAGAAAACATCTGAAGGCATGGACGGGGAGGTTTTTATGTTTGAGGTTTTTTGTGTTTTAAAATTTTGTGGGAAGCCACCTGGAGTGGCTGGGGCAACCTAGTAAGATGGGCAGCGTGTTAATAATAATAATAATAATAATAATATAATAATAATAATAATTTATTATTTGTACCCCGCCCATCTGGCTGGGTTTCCCCAGCCACTCTGGGCGGCTTCCACAGAAACCAAAAAAACATTAAAATATCATACATTAAAAGCTTCCCTGAATAGGGCCGCCTTAAGATGTTTTCTGAATGTCAGGTAGTTTTCCATCACCTTGACATCCGATGGGAGGGCATTCCACAGGGCGGGCGCCACCACCGAAAAGGCCCTCTGCCTGGTTCCCTGTAGCTTCGCTTCTCGCAATGAGGGAACCGCCAGAAGGCCCTCGGCGCTGGACCTCAGTGTCCGGGCAGAACGATGGGGGTGGAGACGCTCCTTCAGGTATACTGGGCCGAAGCCGTTTAGGGCTTTAAAGGTCAACACCAACACTTTGAATTGTGCTCGGAAACGTACTGGGAGCCAATGTAGGTCTTTCAAGACCGGTGTTATGTGGTCTCGGCGGCCGCCCCCAGTCACCAGTCTAGCTGCCGCATTCTGGATTAGTTGTAGTTTCCGAGTCACCTTCAAAGGTAGCCCCACGTAGAGCGCATTGCAGTAGTCCAAGCGGGAGATAACTAGAGCATGCACCACTCTGGCCAGACAGTCAGCGGGCAGGTAGGGTCTCAGCCTGCGTACCAGGTGGAGTTGGTAGACAGCTGCCCTGGATACAGAATTGACCTGTGCCTCCATGGACAGCTGTGAGTCCAAAATGACTCCCAGGCTACGCACCTGGTCCTTCAGGGGCACAGTTACCCCATTCAGGACCAGGGAGTCCTCCACACCAGCCCGCCCCCTGTCCCCCAAAAACAGTACTTCTGTCTTGTCAGGATTCAACCTCAATCCATTAGCCGCCATCCATCCTCCAACCGCCTCCAGGCACTCACACAGGACCTTCACCGCCTTCACTGGTTCTGATTTGAAAGAAAGGTAGAGCTGGGTATCATCTGCATATTGATGGACACCCAGTCCAAACCCCCTGATGATCTCTCCCAGCGGCTTCATATAGATGTTAAAAAGCATGGGGGAGAGGACGGAACCCTGAGGCACCCCACAAGTGAGGGCCCAAGGGTCTGAACACTCATCCCCCACCACCACTTTCTGAACACGGCCCAGGAGAAAGGAGCGAAACCACTGTATAACAGTGCCCCCAGCTCCCAACCCCTCTAGACGGTCCAGAAGGATGTTATGGTCGATTGTATCAAAGGCCGCTGAGAGATCCAGCAGAACTAGGAAACAACTCTCACCTTTGTCCCTAGCTCGCCGGAGATCATCAACCAGTGCGACCAAGGCAGTTTCAGTCCCATGATGAGGCCTGAACCCTGATTGGAAGGGATCCAAATGGTCCGCATCCTCCAGGCGTGCCTGGAGTTGTTCAGCAACCACACGCTCAATCACCTTGCCCAAGAATGGAAGATTTGAGACTGGGCGATAGTTGGCCATACTGGCCGGGTCTAAAGATGGTTTTTTAAGAAGCGGTTTAATGACCGCCTCTTTCAGCGGATCTGGGAATGTTCCCTCACAGAGGGAAGCATTCACCACCCCGCAGAGCCCATCGCCCAGCCCTTCCCGGCTAGCTTTTATAAGCCAGGATGGGCAAGGATCAAGGAGACAGGTGGTTGGTTTCACTCGTCCAAGCAGCCTGTCCACATCCTCGGGGGTAACGGATTGAAATTGATTCCATGCAACTTGACCAGACAGGGCTCTAGCACTCTCCCGCCCCAGCCCTGCTCCCACGGTGGTGTCTAGCTCCTTCCGAATATGAGTGATTTTATCTGCAAAAAACGTTGCAAAATCGTTGCAGGAGATCTTGGGGTCTTTACAAGGCCCCGATGGTAAAGGTGGTTCCGTTAAGTTGCGGACCACCTGAAAGAGTCTCCTGCTACTATTTTCTGCAGATGCAATAGAGGCGGTGAAGAAAGTCTTCTTCGCCGTCGCTATCGCCACTTGGTAGGCTCGACGTTGAGCTCTAACCTGTGTCCGGTCAGATTCGGAGTGAGTTTTCTGCCACCGACGCTCTAGCCGTCTCAGCGATTGTTTCATCGCCCTCAGCTCCGAAGAAAACCACGGGGCTGTCCGGGCTCCATGCAATCGGAGAGGGCGCTTCGGAGCCAGACAGTCGATAGCCCTGGTTAACTCCGCATTCCAGCGGGCCACCAGGGAGTCAGCTGAAAGGCCATCAACATGGGATAATAATAATAATAATAATAATTTTGTTGTTGTTGTTTAGTCATTTAGTCGTGTCCGACTCTTCGTGACCCCATGGACCACAGCGCACCAGGCACTTCTGTCTTCCACTGCCTCCCGCAGTTTGGTCAAACTCATGCTGGTAGCTTCGAGAACACTGTCCAACCATCTCGTCCTCTGCCATCCCCTTCACCTTGTGCCCTCCATCTTTCCCAACATCAGGGTCTTTTCCAGGGAGTCTTCTCTTCTCATGAGGTGGCCAAAGAATTGGAGCCTCAGCTTCAGGATCTGTCCTAATAATTAAGCTCAGTCAAACAGTTAAGTTCACCACAGAAAACAGCTGTTTAACATACAGATGATGTCAGGTGTAGGCCCGTTGGTTGTGGTTTAGCCAAAATGACCTGGCAGGTCTGTTTGGTTCTGCAGGCCATGGGTTCCCCACTGTACTGCTGTGAAACAGTATGACCAAGGGGACTCAGGGCAGATTCACACGATACATTTCAAACACACCCAACACATGTTTAATGCATAGGACGTCCCCTCCAAAGAATCCTGGGAAATGTAGTTTGTTGCTGGGAATCGAATCTCTGAGGGGAAAACTACAGTCCCCAGGATTCTTTGGGAGACGTCATGTGCTTTAAATGTGTGTTGGACGTGCTTTAAATGTATGATGCAGATCTGCCCTCAGTAGGACTCCCTTTGGAGTCACTGCATGTGAGAAACACTCCATTAATAAAGGAGTCCTCCTGTCCCCAAGGCCTGCTTTGCCCAGCCTTCCACCAATGGTTGGTTAAATATTTACATCTAAATTCAGAAAGGCAGAACTTCATGGATATGCATTGCACCCCTAACTATTAGGGCATCAACACTTGTAGTGAAAATATGCTCATAGTTAGGTCGAAAAGATACAAAACCCAATAATATGGAGCAGATGCCACAATTCTGAGCTGTCATACTTCTCCAGGAGAGTTTATTGTGTTGAGTTGTACACTGCTATATGTCTGTATCAGAATATGCCTTTGTATGAGTTCCCTGGAAATACTTTTTATCTGACTGAATGCTCTCCTTGGTAGCCTCTTTTAGAAACAAAAGCCCATAAAACTCTTTACATGACATATTGAAATTGACCTTTACTTGAAGCTTAGCTTTAACCGTGTCAATCAATACTCATGCATTTTCTGCTGTCAGTCTGCGGCTGTTTACACAAGGAAAATCTCCACACCGTAACACTGTACTCCAGTGCTGCAGAGCTGGCAATGTGAAATGAACTTGGAATGTGCTCATTAGTGGTCAGATTTTCATTGAGCAACATTCCCCCCAGCAAAAGGGAGAGAATGCGTGCATTGGCAACTCTCACGTGCCTTTGAACCTTTCGCTCAAAAGCATTTCTCCCCAAATGCTGGGAAGGTAGAGACCCTCCAAGACTAAAGACCTGAATTTCTGCAGAGTGAATGAAAGAGGCAGGCACTTACATGCCTGTGTCTCGGGAGACAACGGAGGAGTGTGCCTTTGGAGGTGATGTCAAACTGTTGGAAGGTTGCAGCGTCTGCGGTGGCTGTAGAGACTGATAGGGGAGAGACATGTTTTGTTGCAGCTGGGGCAGATGAAGGCGTCTGGTTGTGCTGCTGCAGATTCACCATGGCGTTGCTTCTCTCTGTGCTCCTCCCAGCGGTTATTCCTCCTCTCATCACTGCTGAGGATACATGACCTGACTGATTGTCTACTTATATGTGCGTGCTCTGTGGCTGAAGGTCTTTCATGCCTCTTTCTTATATCAAGAGTGCTACAATGCTAAGCAGTATTGGATTGAGGAATCTAAGTCCTGGGCCTCGATCAAGACCTGGGCACCATGCCTGCAATTTACTCTTTAGAATCCATTCGTGCAATTGCTAGTGGCATTTCATCTCTTCTGGCCCTCATTTTCAGCTCTCTTTAAAACTATTATCTGTCTCTTCAGCTGCAGTTTTTCCTGTCTGACTGTTTCCTGAAAGGATCCAGCCTTGGCCATAGTAGTAGTGCATGCTTCTAATGCAATGGGGGCGGGGGAATGATGCTAAATTTCAACTTGGATCAGTATGGTACATGATAAAGACCTACTCAGCTTTAGATGAAGTCATAAGCAGAGAGTGCTGGTGGCATGAAAATCACTGCAAATGTCCACGCCAGCTCCAGCAATATCTTGCACAGATTGTGCCTCCCTAGTTAAAAAGCTCTTCCTTTCCATCATCGCAGCTGCAAAATTTCATTTGGCAGAGGCTTACTGAACTGAATTGGCCACTCTGTTCTGATTGCATAAATATTTGCAGCAAAGCACCGATTGCTGCAAAGAGATTTTGTAACGTTTCATAGAAAATATTGGCCCAAAATGAGAGGAACTGGGGCGGGACATTTTTTAAAAATATATATATATATATTATTCAGGATTTAAGAGCAGCAAGACTCGATGGCCCTTGTGGTCTCTTCCAACTCTATGATTCTATGATTCTAAGTCTTCTCCCCTCTGGTTGAATTTGGTTTCATTCACAATGAGGGTAAACTGGGTGTGTGTGTGTGTGTGTGTAGCAAAATGGTGATCATTAAAAATAATAATATAAATTGACATCTAAAATAACTTCCTGGTTTTGCTTTGCTTGAAAGGAAAATGTGTGTTGGATTCCATGTGTCTCCAAGAAGGGAGTTTATTTTTTTTCCATTTCAGAAACACCACTGCTTTGTTGCTAGGTTATTTTGTTCCTCGGCAAATTTAAAATATGTCTCCGTATTTTTTGTTGCCAGGTCTAGACAAGCAGTCCAATCCAGCAGCTTTCTGCACTCTGGCTATGCTGAGCCTAGGTGCTGTGCAAGTTACAGTTCTTCCGCCATGGCCCTGAACACTGCAGTTGCACACACCACCTTGTGCCAGTACACAAATCCCCTACCAGATGGTTAGCAGGAGCTGCTTGGACAGTGCCAGTAACTTGTGCCTATGTGTTAGTGGTAGAAAATTACCGTAAATGGAACCTGCGGCTCATCACAGCCTGTATGTTCACTCAGCAGAATGAGCACTAGGACTTCCACATCCTGGTTTGCAGACCCTCCAAGTGTCTCTATTTTCCAGGGACAGGCCTGGATTTACAGAAGCCGTCCTGGTTTCTGTTTTGATCCTGGAACGTCCCGCTTTTCCTTAGGACGTCTCTGTTTTCATCGGAGAACTGTTGGAGGGTATGGAGTTATGCGATCACCAAGCCAAGGAGATAAGTAAATATACAACTTTTAGAAGACATCTGAGGGAAATGATATATAATGAATTGGAAAAAATGTTTTAAAAGCCTTTTGTTAAAAAAAAACCAGAAGCATTCCTCCTAGGAATTTTAGATCAAGATATAAAAAAAGGAAAAATGTATGCAATTATTTATGTATGCAGCAACAGCGGCAAGAATTATATTAGCACAAGCTTGGAAGACAGAAGAAATACCAACAAAAGAACAATGGCAAGGGAAACGTATGGAATATGCAGAACTGGCAAAACTAACAGATAAACTAAATGAACAGGACAACGAAGACTTTAAAAGAGAATGGGAACCATTTACATTATATATGAAGAGACAACATAAAGAACTGGACTCATTGGCAGGATTTGAGTAAACAATCACAATTGTGTATCTGTCTATATCTATCTATCATCTATCTATCCATCTATCTATCTATCTATCTATCTATCTATCTATCTATCTATCTATCTATCTATCATCTATCTATCTTCTATCTATCTATCTCTATCTATCATCTATCTATATCATCTATCTATCATCTATCAGTCTCTATCTATCTATCATCTATCTATCTATATCTATCATCTATCTATCTGTCTATCTATCTATCTAATCTATCATCTGTCTAATATGTATTGGGAAAATTTTGGCGAAACAATACGCAGGGTGAATAATATGGAAATAAAACAAAATGGGAGTATGAGGGAAGTCCAGGGGAGGGGAGGGGGTAGAAAAATACAGAAAACTGTTAGAGTAATATTGTTAGAGGATGTATATACGGAAAAACCAATAAAAATTATTTTTTAAAAAGAAGACATCTGAAGGCAGCCCAGAGTGTCTCGGGCCACCCAGTCAGATGGGTGGGGGCATAAATTACTACTACTACTACTACTACTGAATAGGACATCCCTATCTTCATTGGAGAAATGTTGAAGGGTGTGTCCGTAGAATGCACAGAAGGACCCCCAAATCCTGGAGGACCATGGTTTGGAGTAATGCACATTACCATCTAAGGAGCAGGCCTGGCCATGTCATGAGGCAACTTCAGGCCTTGGTCTCAGGTGTGGGCACAGCAGAGTAAGTTCTTAGCCCCATCACTCCTCAGATTTCATCAATCCTGCAGATTTCATCAATATTTATAAATTTTAGGTCAACTTCTGATTTTTTAAATCAAGAATGTTAATGTATATTTTATGTAAACCACATGGAGGGTTTTTTTAAAAAAATGATAAAGCGGTATACAAATTCTGTTAAACAAAATAACAACAGAGTAATGATTTCAGGAACATCACCCTGAGACCTCATACTGTTTGCTTTCCCTCCCACTCCAGGCAAGACCTCTCCTGTCTAGTGGCCGGTAGGGTATGAGCAGAGAAGTGTGCCATTATCAGAGGCATGGCTAGATGACTGCGCAAATAGATTTGGTGGAAAGAGCAATCATTAAATAAGATTCAGGCTTCATCGACAGCTCTTTGAGCAAAATGCTCTTGTGGGCATTTGCATTTTAGATTAATCTCTCTACAGGAGCCAGCTTAGAAAGTCCCTATTACCATGAAGTTACAGGCGCTTCCAGTCTGTAGTTGGCTAGGGTATCATGCACACAGGTCAATCACATTAGGAATCTGTTGCCATACACGGGTCTTTTCCTTCCCCTCTGTCAGATCAGACATTCTGAGAATTAATTAAATCTCTTGATGTACTCAGAAAACTCACAGAATAAATGTTAAGATATTAAAGACGCCGAACTTGTTCTTCTGATTTCATCTCTGTAACCTTTCCAATTTATCGCTGTATCTCCTAACCTCTCGGAGATTAATTACGGCACCCGTTCGTAAGTCGGCCCTTTTCATTCTCGTGTGAGGAACATTCATCAGTAGAAATGTAGTTCAGGTGTGATGCCGATTTTACATTCGAGAAGGAGTGTGTGCATGTGTGTGTGCCGAGAGGGGAGTGATATACAGAACAGAGGTTTGCTAAGTTTACTGACAGGGATTGAAAAATCAAATACTTTCCCCAGCTGAAATAACCACATAGCTACACCTGGGTGGTTCAAGTAAGGCTGGCACCCAGGGCCGTCTTTACCCGGGGGTGCAAGGGGTGCGGGGCACCCAGGCACCAAATTTAGGGGGGCTGCTGGGCACCCACCATTGAAGCCGCCTAAGCTCTTAACTATCTATCTGTTATGAAATAATAAATAATTTTGATCAAGATAGGAAAACAAAATACATATACAGTGGTACCTCGGGTTACAGATGCTTCAGGTTACAGATGCTTCAGGTTACAGACTCTGCTAACCCAGAAATATTACCTCGGGTTAAGAACTTTGCTTCAGGTTGAGAACAGAAATTGCGCAGTGGCGGCAGCGGGAGGCCCCATTAGCTAAAGTGGTACCTCAGGTTAAGAACAGTTTCAGGTTATGAACGGACCTGTTCTTTTGATAGGCCTGTTTATTGATAGGCTCGCTCTGTGATAAAGTGTAAAAAAGGAAAGGCAAAAGGAAACTGCCCACCTACTGTACAGTGGTACCTCGCAAGACGAATGCCTTGCAAGACAAAAAACTCGCTAGACGAAAGGTTTTTTCGTTTTCGATTTGCCTCGCAAGACGAATTCCCCTATGGGCTTGCTTCGCAAGACGAAAATGTCTCGCGACTTTGTTAAACCGTTAAAACCGTGCTTCGCAAGACGAAAAATTCGCTAGACGACAAAACTTGCGGAACGAATTAATTTCGTCTTGCGAGGCACCACTGTACTTTCTGCTGTGGTTGGCAGGAGCTGGTGGGACTGTGGACATGGCCGATAACTTGCCACTACTCCCCTCCCTGGTCCCCCTTTGGATTGCTTTGATAGTTACCCAAAGGGAATTTAATTTAATGTATTGATTAAGTTCAACTATTTATATATCACATTGGATCCTCCTAGAAAGTAAGGGGAAATGTCTGTGCGTGTTATGGAGCGAATACCTACGGATGGCGGGGGGAATCTGTTGCAGTCGTGAGCAGAGGATCCATGGTTCCCCTTCCTTCCCTCCTCTGTGGCTCGCTTTGAAGCAGCAAAGCGGGAGAAGAGCTGCTGAGTGGGGAGGAGAGGGGGACAGAGAGCCTGCTTGCTTTAAAGGAGCAAAGCGGGAGAGGAGAGGAGCCGCTTACACAAGTGTTGGCTCGTTTAAAGCAAGCAGGCTCTCTGTCCCTCTCTCCTCCCCACTCAGCTGGCTAAATAGCAGCAAAGTTTTTCAGCGAGCCGGGGAGGAGGGAGAGAAGCAGAGCCTGCTTGCTTCTCCCCTTATACCCCTCTTCTGCATTATTAACAGCATCCTTCTCCACCCACCCCACGCGTGTTCCTTGTCCCTTGAGTGCTTTTCCTCCCCCCCCCACTTAAAACGTGGTTACAAAGCACGGATCCACATGGATCCTCAGGATTTTTGCACTGGGTCACCCCAAATTCACCATCAGATCACATAGCATGTCCATGGCTACAGCTTGCACCAAAAAAATCACGCACCCACTGTTGCCTAGGGCCGCAGTGGTGCAAAAACATGGTTACAAAGCATGGATCCACATGAATCCTCAGGATTTTTGCATTGGGCTACCTCAAACTCACCGTCAGATCACGTGTCTGTGGCCACAGCATGAACCACAAAAATCATACATCCACTGTTTCATTTAGAATAGTTTTTTTCCTGTTTTCCTCCTCTAAAAACTATGTGCGTGTTATGGTTGGGTGCGTGTTATAGAGCGAAAAATACAGTAGTTGTTCCTGCTTGGGCTGAAAATTAACCTGCAACTTTTGGGAGTTCCTCCTGCACAGGGGCTAGAGTGCAACTGATAGGTGGTGACAAGTGTTAATTGGGATTGTCACTCATGGCAGTAGGGTTTTCTTCACCCTAAAAGGTAAAGGTAAAGGACCCCTGACAGTTAAGTTCAGTCGCAGACGACTCTGGGGTCACGGTGCTCATCTCACTTTACAGGCTGAGGGAGCTGGTGTTTGTCCGCAGACAGTTTTTCCGGGTCATGTGGCTAGCATGACTAAGCTGCTTCTGAAACCAGAGCAGTGAAAGGAAACGCTGTTTACCTTCTCTCTGGAGCGGTACCTATTTAGCTACTTGCACTTTTCGGCGTGCTTTCGAGCTGCTAGGTTGGCAGGAGCAGGGACCGCGCAACAGGAGCTCACCCCGTCACGGGGATTCGAACCGCTGACCTTCTGATCGGCAAGCCCAAGAGGCTCAGTGGTTTAGACCACAGCCCCACACATGTCCACCTTATTCCCCCCAAATTCTGATCACCCAAAGTTTTTTGGATGCTCGTCTTCCAAGCCATCAGGGTTCATTGCAGTTTGTCACTTTATAGAGCTCATGGACTAGTAAAAGGTGACTACTTTTCATGATATAGTTAATTCAGATTTGGTTTGTCATCATACCATTGCAAAATAAAGGTTTAACAGAATGAAAGAAACACAAGGTAACACCCACAGAAATTTAGCT
Source organism: Podarcis vaucheri (assembly GCF_965113315.1). Lineage (NCBI taxonomy): Eukaryota > Metazoa > Chordata > Lepidosauria > Squamata > Lacertidae > Podarcis > Podarcis vaucheri. The sequence continues at coordinate 119,006,006 of NC_138759.1, read as the reverse complement.
CAGACTGAAATAAGCAGCAACATAAAATACATAACACTAACACAGCATAAAATAAGCAATAACATAAAAAGCTTCAAATACTAAATGTCCCTGGGAGATGACAGTATCTCCATTTAAAAATGAAAATCTCACCCTCTTTTTACGAATATTAAAATGAATTAAAAACGGGTTGAAATAAAATGCCTTTATGCAAACTTAAACTTCTGACTCTCCCCTGGCGTATGTTGTTAATGAAATTTGCACAGGTATGAGGGTTGAAAAACCATTAGTTTATGTGTTTAATATGCCTTGTTCTCCAGTGCTTGAGACATTGTTGAGTGCTTTGCTTGGGCCATGAGGGCTAGAAGCTCACTTTAAAACAAGAACATGGAAAATGTCTTGTGATCCCGACAAAACCCTGTTTGCAGCAGTGATGGGAGAAGCCATACCCAGCGGAATTACTCTTTGTATGCAACTCTCAGAAATATAGGAGCCCCTCTTAGGGTCTGGACCTGGCAACTCCCCCTGTATGTGAAGCCAATCCAATTTGGACAACTAATTAAGGCTACAATCCGGTTAACCGACATACAAGCTTTTGATTCATATTTGAGGTAACTGAAAAACATGCCTGATTATACACATTTCATGACTGGGGGCTGTGAGATTAATTCTGTGCCAACATCCTAACTATCAAAAATTAGATTACGCTTGAGAAATTCTGCAGAGTGATTACAGCACCTCATTCATTTCAACATAAGTACAGGCAGACGGTCTAGAAAAATATGCATGTGGCGGGCTTGGGGGTGGGGAGAGGCAATATTAAATAGATTTAACCTTTATGGATGGCTAAAGGTTGTGATCTGACCTGTGGTGCCAGGAACTGCATTAGCAGCACATGAGTAAAATCTTTTCTGAAATAACCAGTCCATACGGGATTTTTTACCCAGCCTGCGGAGACAGGAAGCATTGGCGAGAATTTCTCTTAAGCAAGACTCCGCCTTGTCCTTTCAATGGAACTTGTGCAGGCAAACTTTTATGTGGACTTATACCTTTAAAACAGAAACACACATTTAAAGTACAGTGGTACCTTAGGTTACATACGCTTCAGGTTATATACGCTTCAGGTTACAGACTCCGCTAACCCAGAAATATTACCTCAGGTTAAGAACTTTGCTTCAGGATGAGAACAGAAATCGTGCTCCGGCGGTGCAGCAGCAGCGGGAAGCCCCATTAGCTAAAGTGGTGCTTCAGGTTAAGAACAGTTTCAGGTTAAGAACAGACCTCCGGAACGAATTAAGTACTTAACCTGAGGTACTACTGTAGTTCTTCTACCACCTCCCGCTTACTCAACTGATGGAGAGCTATAAATCGAAATCAATAATTATTGGACAAAAATGCCAATGCATCAGGTTGCCTTAACTCTTCCAATGGGGTTCGAGCAGTCAATTATCGAAAGGCTACAGTTAATGACTCAAACAATGCATGTAGTAAAAAGGCATATGCAGAGATTGACCACCGCTTGATGCAGGTAATCTGTGGCCTTCCATATGTTGCTGAGGTAAAAAATCACTCCCATGTTTGACCATCAGCAGGGTTGGGCTGATGCGAGCTGTGTGCAACAAAATCTGGAGGGCCACAGGTTCCCTGTCTCATACTATCCAACATTTCTCCAATGAAAACGGGGACATCCTATTCCATACCCTTCAACATTTCTCTGATGAAAATAGGGATGTCCTATTTAATAATAATAATAATAATAATAATAATAATAATAATAATAATAATAACTGGGTGGATTCCAACACATATAAAAACATAATAAAACATTAAGCATTTCAAAAACGTCTTCAGATGTCTTCTAAAAGTTGTATAGTTACTTATCTCCTTGACTTGGTGGTCACATAACTTAGGGGGAATTGGGCTGCAAAATGGTGTCGGGGCAGATTTTTGCAGAATCGGCAAAATGTCCGGGAAACCCGGACGTATGGCAAGTAGGGGATTTTTTAAAAAATGCTTTAAAAAATCAAAGAAAATCTCAAAAATGTATTTTTGAGGGGAGATGTTCCTTGACAACCCTACATAACTCAATAGCCTCCAACATTTCTCCATACTCTCCAACATTTATCCTGAGGAAAAGCAGGGCATTCTGGGATCGAATCAGAAACTGGGATGGCTTCTGTAAATCTGGGACTGTCCCTGGAAAATAGGGACACTTGGAGGGTCTGAGATTTGGCTTGAAGGATGACTTTGTGGTTAACACTTTGCAGACAAGGACTGCAGTGTTGACGAAGGCTGTGTCAGTCAATGGTCACTGCGGACAGGTGCAACAGCAGCAAGAAACCCTCCTGGCTTTGTCACCATTCCCAGCAACTATACTGTGCATGGTCAAACAAAACAGAACACTCATTCTTTTCAAAACAATCAACACTGTTTTTATTTCATGAGCCGATGAATGATTTCTTTAAAAAAGAGAGAGAAAGAAATGCTGACGATCACTGGAATCTTTGTTTTCTTAAGGCACTACCATGCTTTAAAATTAGCCGAAGCAACAACCCAAGATGGCAATGAAATCGTTAAAATCATGTAAATGCTTAAAGCGCGTAGGCCTGGGAGATTATGGTTTCATTAGAGAAAAGGCTATAAAGTTAGACCCAGGTAATTACCTATCCCATTAATGCTCGAGAATTCTTTGCTCCACTGAGAAGTGATTGTGGTGTATCTTGCCTTCTGTGCCTTTACAATTCGAGCGGCGGGGGCCTTTATTTCATCAGCACAAAACTGCAAGGAAACAGCGGCAGCTTTCCAGGTGTACTTTGCAAATTGGGGTTTAAATGTGGAACGCATCAAATTAAAATTCAATATTAATTATTTTGTCTTGCTAGGAGCCCGAGTAGTTTAAAGCAGCAAGGGTAATTGTCTAATTCATTGTGTGTGTCTACAGTGAACTTAATCATTATGTCAGCTTCCTAATAAAAGGTTATTATAGAAACAAAGATCCCCATTTTACATATGGTAGGCAAGGGAGAATTCGAAGAGCTGGTCTCCAAGGTAGATTTGAGGTTCTTGACAAATGATGTCCATGCTGTGATCAGATACTTAACAAGGAATCTCGTTATTAACTAGGCCTGTACAGATAATTAGCACTTGAGCTTCAAATTTTAAATCTGGCTTGAGATGTATAATTTATCAAATGCCCTCGCTTGCTGTCAAAGCCCTGTAATAAGGCGGCGTTATTGATGAATTGAGATTAAGAGCAGATTGAAGAGAAAATTAGGCCACTAGTTAGCCCGAAAAGTCTGATTTCAATATTTACACTACTAATTTGGCATTATTTTGGTAAATGGATGCAGTCCCAAAGTGCTGCGCACAATATAAAAGGGAATCAACTAGGCATCATTATATTCTAACAGAAACAGTACTGTTTACTGGAGGCTGAATTCTGCAGCATTAGCAGTCTGGTTAATAAGATGCTTTATGGGATAAGTGTACCTGTTTTTATAGCATGCATTTATTATAACACATCCAACAGGCAGGGCTTTTAGGCAGAATTAGAAAATGCCTCTCATTTACATTAAAAAAAAAGATATTCTTTTGAGGCTAATTGTGATGGAGCTAGTGAGTGCTTGACTTAAATCCAATTTCATTTGCATCTCTGAATTGTCTTTATGCTGGAATGCAGTCTAGATACACACACATGCACGCGCGCGCACACACACACACACACACACATACACACGCTATGTAAAATGAGCAATCTTTTCTTCTCTTGGTTTTTTAAAAAATATATTTAATGACTGCTGGTAGCACTTCATTGCAAGTGGTTTCAAGCGGGGTGGGGAAAATATGAAAGAGTTACTGTATGCAATCAATCTACAGTAAGCCACAGCTGCAAAGGTGTGAGGCACACATTCATGACCCCTCGTATGCTAAATCTTTTTTGATGCACGTAATAAAAAGGCATTTGAGGCAATCGCTGTGTTTCCAAGATTGCATTAGGCAAAGCATAAGGAAACTGGGGGTGGGGGTCTGTTTTCATATCCCCTCCCCCTGTTTTGTGCATTGCCCAAACATACAAAGTTAGATGATGCTCAAATACATGCACCAGGCGTTTACAGTTTATGAGCAATATATCCTATCAATATCCTCTAGCCATATAATCATGTCAGTAACTGCCTGCTTCCAGGAGAGTTTGCATTTGAAGTCCCTTGTAGCTCATTACTGGCAGTAGCTCCCTTGCTCTTCAGTTTCCAGCTGTCCAATGGGGTATGCCAAGGCACAGCAGGACCTGAGGAGTGTTTGCATTCAATTGCATCAGCAAGCCTTAGGGAATTTTCCTTGTTTGCATAGTGCGCACAAAGATAGGATTTCTGAGGTCTGGGCCATACACAGCTGATGGTCATCTCCTTGGCAATTTGATTTAGCGCAGAAGAAACGCAGGATATACGGCCTGATCCTATGTGTGTTTATTCAAAATGCCACTGAGCGCAAAGGCCTGTCAGCTGATTGAAGTGCATGGAGCCCTCTGGCTGTGAGCATCGTCTCAATGCTGTGTTATTGAAATATACTCGGAGTCAAGTGTGAATTTCATGCTTTTTATTCAGCTCGTAGTAGCAATGAATGAAACTTTTCCCAAAACGTCTAGCTATATATACACTATTTACACAATGGGTCCCGTGTGATTGGCTAATTCCGGGCTGCTCCTGTAGGCCAATCAGGTTGCTGATTCACTTCCTCCAGAAGCTGATTGGCTGCTCCTGCAGGCCAATCAGGTCGCTGATTCACTTCCACCTGGAGCTGGATTGGGTGGCTCCTGCGGACCAATCAGACTGCTGCATTCTGGATCCTATTGATCTAGGATTCAGCTCAGAACATAACAGTTAATAACTGTATCTTGCTGGAGGGGTAAGCTGCCAAGCCAGAGGCACCACCCTATTAATTGCCAACTTTCCCATTATGAGTGGGAAGGCTTGAAGGGGGGGGGGGTTGTAAGCACACATGTCTGAATATGGTTATAGACCTCTCTGTGATCAAGAACCCTACTCACCCAGCAGTGGAGGGGCACAGGCGCAGTTGGCCAGGGCGCAAAATTTTTGTTGTTGTTTTTGTGTAGTCGTCTTAGTCGTGTTAGACTCTCTGTGACCCCATGAACCACAGCATGCCTTGGAAACTCTCACTTTCTTCTCAAAGCTTCTCCTTTTTTATGTCCATGGAGTTTTCATGGCAAAATACTGGAGTGGGTTGCGAGTTCCTTCTCCAGGTGGATCACATTTAGTCTAAACTCTTGGCTATGACCTGTCCGTCTTGGGTGGCCCTGCACGGCATAGCCTATAGCTTCTCTGAGTTATTCAAGTCTCTTCGCCATGACAAGGCAGTGATCCATGAGGGGGCAAAATTGTTAGGGGAGCAAAATTTCAATGCCCGGTGCTACCTCAGTACAGCTGCACACTTCTGTCGCTGGGCTCTGCTGAAAACAGCTTCTCCATGCGAACCAGCAAGTGACCTCTCTGGACAATGGAACAACTCTTCCTTTTCTTTTTTTTTATCTCTGTGGCTGTGATCTCCTGGGTTGTGCAGATGCCATTAAGCAATTGAATGCACATGAGTGCTCCATTCATTTCCCTCCCCTCTGCACAGCCCCTATGCATGGCCCTGGGCACTGGCAACCCATGCTACACCACTGCCACACCTAGGTCACAAATATTAAAAGGAAGACGAGTTTCCAAGTGAAAATTGTCTGCATTTTAAACTATGCTCACGCCATACCTTTAAAGCGCATTCAAAGCAAATGGCGCCCCCAAAGAACCACATGGACTGTTGCTTTTAAAGGATGTTGTGAATTGCGTGGACAGGCGGAGTCCCCAGATCCCGAGTGGTCCCCCCCGTCATGTGGAATAACGACTCAAGACAACGTGCTATGGGATTAAATTGGCCACAACTTTATTAAATTTCAAATGGGGGTAGACCTTGGCTCAGGCATTGGGCGTTCTCCCTCCCCGGTCCCCAGCCGGGGACCTAGGGAGCATCAGGGTTATCCAGTGTGTGTGGGGGGGAAGGGCCAGCTCTGGAGAACATATGTTCAAGCAGAGATGGCCGCCCCCGTAACGCCGCCGCCGCAGGAGAGAGCAATGACGACCTTTCGGTGTACGGCCAAAGCCTCCCTTCAGAAAACCCCTTTAACGGGGAACCCTGGTATCACCGCCGCAAAGAGGAAGATGGACTAAAGGATTCCGCCCAAGGCCTGATACCGCCAAAGTTGTGACGTTTTGCTACGGGAAAGGCGAAACCTGCCAATGCAGGGAAATTCCTTTCCGGCCTTTTAACAGCGACCTTAACGTAGCAGCGCCCGCATACCTGTGAAGAAAAGTTAACCTGCAAAACCTATGAATAAAAGTTAACCTGCAAAGGAAGGCATTAACTGAGGGTGGGTAGGGTGGGAGAAGCTCTGGAGCCAAGTGAGGATTCCTAGGTAAGATCCTCCCTCTATTGTGTGGGCAGGTAATCCCTCCCCTACCTGGCCTGGTCTCCTTGGCAACGCTTCCCCCAGGTGGGATTGGACAACTGACTGAGGTAGGCGGGGACCTCCAGGTATCCCACCTGAGGGAAGGCAAAGCCAAGCCTATGCTGTTGGGGCCGCTCCAGATCTAGGGGCTGCACGCGCCCACGCAAAGGGCGCCCCCCGTTTTAAGCAGGGAGCGGTCATTGTACACTTTGAGGAGTTATCTGGTTCACAGGATTCTTTTGGTTGTGGAATCAATGTGCTTGCGGAATGTTCTTGCCTATGGAATTTGCTTCACTCATTTTAAAAGACTCCGTGCGCATGTGTACTGTTTTGTTGTTGCTGCTGCTGTGGTTGCCTTGACAACTGTACACGGTGTTTGGTGTTTATGGTCTGTGGGCCAAATAAACTGAGCAACAAACAATTAACAAACAATGGGGCATGTGTATATGTGTGGTTATTGCACTTCTCCACATCTGAATTGGAGGACAGATCAAGACTGATTTATAAATGGGCAGTCATTTCTTTGCATATGCATAAAGGTCAAAGTGAGTGAGTGAGTGGGTGGGTGAGTGAATGAAAAAAGCTTCATTAAAACCCCAGTGTGGGCTAATGCACTGAACAGAATGCTGTGATGGATGCAGGAAAACTAGGCACAAATGCTGAACCAACCCTGCTACTCACTGGACGGGTTTTCTCTCTTAGCCTGACGGGCTTCATAGATTTGTTGCAACGCCAAAGGAAGTGAGAAATGTAGAGTCCTTTGTGCACTGGAAAAAAAAATACCACAATTACTTGTTGATAATATATTATTATTTTTTGCCAGCTTTTCAAAATCCAAAGGCGAAGCATTTAGACTGCACAGTAGCAAGTACAGTAGTACCTCAGGTTACATACGCTTCAGGTTACACACTCCGCTAACCCAGAAATAGTGCTTCAGGTTAAGAACTTTGCTTCAGGATGAGAACAGAAATCGTGCTCTGGCGGCGCGGCAGCAGCAGGAGGCCCCATTAGCTAAAGTGGTGCCTCAGGTTAAGAATAATTTCAGGTTAAGAACGGACCTCCAGAACGAATTAAGTACTTAACCCGAGGTACCACTGTAAAACTGCCTTCTCGGTGATAAAGCACATGTATCTGAGAAGTTCCCAGATATGCAGCACATTCCTGCCGTGTCTACTCACAAATAAGTGCCACTGCGTTTAGTGGTAAATGGGTGTAGGATTGCATCCTTAATGCATGCAAACTCTAGTTTAAAGGATCTCAGTGCAGTGTCTATGGGACCAAGGGATCTGCCAGTATAGCTCCATAGGTTCAAACAGTACCTTTCCAAGGATGACACTTATTTCTTTGTGCATGGGTAGGCAAACTAAGGCCCGGGGGCCGGATCTGGCCCCATCGCCTTCTAAATCTGGCTCGCAGATGGTCCGGGAATCAGCATGTTTTTACATGAGTAGAATTTGTGCTTTTATTTAAAAGGCATCTCTGGGTTATTTGTGGGGCATAGGAATTCGTTCATATATATTTTTTCAAAATATAGTCCGGCCCCCCACAAGGTCTGAGGGACAGTGGACCGGCCCCCCTGCTGAAAAAGTTTGCTGATCCCTGTTTTGTGTGATACAGGACATAGTGGCTCTCTTTCAGAGTGTCTCAAAAAGATTGAAAGATACCCAACCTGACTGCTTATGTGATGGTTACAACACCGGTTATCCCTAGCATAGGGACATGTGGCATTATATTTTTTTTTGGGGGGGGGGAGCTTTATTTTGATTGTGATTTGTGGAAGTGGAGAGAGGAATTTCTAAAATGTACTCCCCTGCTAATTATATCTAACTTTTCAGTTATGGAAGGAATGAAACGTTGAATGTTTTGGAAATGTGATGTGCTTCCGCTGCAGGCCATTGATAACAGTAAGTTAGCAGTCAACAACTAATTGATACCCTTTGCTCATTTTAACACACCTATGGCTAGTTCTATACGTGAGCAGCACTGGGTCCATACAGGGGAGCAGCAGCTATGAAGCTAAGCACTTTGACACTGTTTATCTGTGATGCTGTGGGTTAAACCACAGAGCCTAGGGCTTACCTATCAGAAGGTTGGCGGTTTGAATTCCCGCGATGAGGTGAGCTCCTGATGCTCAGTCCCTGCTCTTGCCAACCTAGCAGTTTGAAAGCACCAAGTGCAAGTAGATAAACAGGTACTGCTCTGGTGGGAAGGTAAATGGTGTTTCTGTGCGCTGCTCTGGTTTGCCAGAAGTGGCTTAGTCATGCTGGCCATATGACCCAGAAGCTGTACGCTGGCTCCCTCAGCCAATAAAGCAAGATGAGTGCCGCAACCCCAGAGTCGTCCGCGACTGGACCTAATGGTCAGGGGTCCCTTTACCTTTACCTATCTGTGAATTTGGCATTCTAGCCTGCCCAACTCTGAGGCTCAGGGCAGACAAATGTACAGTGGAACTTTGGTTCCTGAACTTAATCCATTCCAGGAGTCTGTTTGATTCCCAAAACAGTTTGGGAACCAAGGCACAGCTTCTGATTGGCTGCAGCAGCTTCCCACAGCCAATCAGAAGCCGTGGAAGCCACGCCTGGTGTTCAGCTTCCAAAGAATGTTCAAAAACTGGAACAATTCTTCAGTTTTTTTTCCATTTGGGAGCCAGAACGTTCAGCTCTCAAGGCGTTCAGGAGCTGAGGTTCCACTGTATTGAAAGCAGAATAGAAACACAGTGAATTGAAACCAAATGATTAGAACAATCATAAGGATCAATACACTTTCTTTATTCTGCTTTCATTAAGTAGGGTGGACATTTAAGCAGAGAAGGTGCAGAAGAATGACAGGCTTTGGATGGCTTAAATATCTTTCCCTCATATGGTTGCTATAATGCTAACCAGATGTGAATGAACACGAGTGTGATTATATTAGGGCGGTGTATTTAATTTTATTTATTACATTTACATACTGCCCCTCATCTGTAACTCTCAGGGTGAGTCACAACATAAAAATACAAGGGGGAAAAATGCAAAATACATAACAAAACACCACCACCAAAAAACCAACAAACCAATAACTCCTCTCCCACACATTTAAAACACACCGTATATTTAAAGCACTTTAGTCCCCCCACAGAATCATGGGAACTGTAGTTTGTTAAGAGTGGTGGGAATGATCGCCCTATGAGGGGCAAACTACAAGGCCCAGGATTTTTTTCCAGGAGTTATGTACTTTAAATGTATGGTGTGTATGGAGCCACAGTCTTGGAGGTAGCCAAGTGTGGTTTTTAATCAGCTCTTATCTATTTATAAATATTTGGAAGAAACTGAGCCTGCTGGGACAATCGGGTTTCTTCCCACACTCCTTCTCTAGTGTGCCCCCACAAATTGGCTCAGGTGGGGGGTGTCAGGTAACCCCTCAGAACACGGCACAAAGGGAGGAGAGGGGAGATTCTTCTGTCTGGCAAGCTTAAATGCTTGTGCTGATGGAACGATTGTAATAGTACGACACTGAATTCTACCTCATGCCTACTCAGAAGTATGTCCTTTGTTACGTATCTTTAGGCACCAGGCAGAAACAATCTTCTTCTCCCAAGCCTTTGGCTAATTAAAATATCTATGGCCTTTTAAACTGTGGGATGGGTTACAGGTTTTTTTTTGTTACTACAGTGTGTGTGTGTGTGTATATATATATATATATATATGCTTTCGTAGATTTTCACGGGTACAGGAATGCAGGTTTTGGTGTCTTCGGGTGTCTTCCCGTGTAAGAGTCGGGGTGTCTGGGCGACGTTTCGACGAGGTCTCACTCGTCATCTTCAGGCTGGTGCTTTCGGCTGGTGCTTTCGGCTTCCTGTTCCAGTAACAAGAAGCCGAAAGCACCAGCCTGAAGATGACGAGTGAGACCTCGTCGAAACGTCGCCCAGACACCCCGACTCTTACACGGGAAGACACCCGAAGACACCAAAACCTGCATATATATATATATATATATATATATATATATATATGCTTTCGTAGATTTTCACGGGTACAGGAATGCAGGTTTTGGTGTCTTCGGGTGTCTTCCCGTGTAAGAGTCGGGGTGTCTGGGCGACGTTTCGACGAGGTCTCACTCGTCATCTTCAGGTTGTTGCTTTCGGCTTCTTGTTACTGGAACAGAGCAGAATCTGGTGTTTGAGTTCCTATAAATACTGTTGAGGGGTGTGGTGTATAGCCTCCAACGTTCTGGGCAGAGAGGAAGTTCCTAGATTAGTGTGCCTTTTCTTCTTTTGTTCCTTAATTACTTGAGGGATATCTTGAGTGATTTCATGAGTGATATTCTGAATACCACTGGGTGGGTCATTAAGTGTAGATTAGTTGCTAAAGCTTTCGTGTCTTGACCTCTTGAGCTTGTGAAGAGTTTTTCTGAGAAGATGGCTGTGCTGCATTTAGTTGTGCTCTGGCTTGGCTTCGTGTATAGGGGCGAGCTGTGGTTTTGTGCCTTGTGGTTTTGTGCCTTGTAGGGATTGCAGGGGGGTGCACAGATCTGGCTGGCACAATCTACACTTAATGACCCACCCAGTGGTATTCAGAATATCACTCATGAAATCACTCAAGATATCCCTCAAGTAATTAAGGAACAAAAGAAGAAAAGGCACACTAATCTAGGAACTTCCTCTCTGCCCAGAACGTTGGAGGCTATACACCACACCCCTCAACAGTATTTATAGGAACTCAAACACCAGATTCTGCTCTGTTCCAGTAACAAGAAGCCGAAAGCAACAACCTGAAGATGACGAGTGAGACCTCGTCGAAACGTCGCACAGACACCCCGACTCTTACACGGGAAGACACCCGAAGACACCAAAACCTGCATTCCTGTACCCGTGAAAATCTACGAAAGCAATATATATATATATATATATATATATATATATATATATATATATATATATATTGTAAACCATTCTGGTTTCAGATGAAGGGTGGTATAGAAATTTAATAAACAACATAAACAGCATCAGACAGTAGTAGCTTATAGAAAAGTACAGATAATAAACATTTTGGATAACGTCATATGAACACTGATTAAAAACCCAGGAACCTTGGAAGTTGAACAGAATCTGTTCCGAAAATGTTCAGAAACCAAGGGGCGGCTTCTGGTTGGCTGCAGGAAGCTCCTGCGGCCAATTGGAAGCTGCGTCAGACATTCGGGTTCCAATGAACGTTCGCAAACTGTAACACTCACTTCTGGGATTGCGGTATTTGGGAGCCAAAATGCTCGACTTGCAAGGCATTTGAGATCCAAGGTACAACTGTACTGGAAACACAGTGAATGCAAAGCAAACGGTGTGTGAACCCAGCCTTAATCAATCAATCAATCAATCAATCAATCAATCAAATGTTGCTGGTGGACCTTTTTGTGACCACAGTGTCCCAATGCAGGCAGCCATTTTCAGTTAGGTACATTTAAGCCCATTTTGATCAATGGATTTAAGAACGCCAAAAGGTCCTGGACTGTGACTTGGTAAAAGACCAAGAGCTTCATTTATTGCAAGAAACTTTTATAAGCATTTTCCACCGTGCACAATTGAAATCAAAATCAGTGCTCAATTTGTGCTTTCAGAGTTTCTACCGATGCCCTGCAAACAGAGGATCTGCTATGCTAAGTTGTGGCTGCTCCAGCTGTGCAATGCAGATGCTGGGATTAAAGCTGTTATGCAGTAATGTGATAGCTGCTGCTGTGCTGGGATTGGATCTGAGCTCCAGTGCAAGGGCTGGGTTAACATCTTGTGTTGATACTGGGACCCCGTCACCCAGTCTAATGAGCCACTATGTCAGCACCCCCTGATGCAATTTATACTGTTGACATCAGTGTGAACCATATAAAAATGCACATATGCAAGTGTGCAGATTTTCCACATTTTCGTCCATTAAAGGAGAAATATTAGACCGCATCCCTATTCTTATTGGGCTGATGCCCATTGCAAAATCTCTGTTGAGTTCTGGAGAAGTGTGCCCTATTACATCTTCTCTACTCAGTTGCTCCAATTTGTTTGGCTGGAACATATCAAATAAACACTTCATAAGCAACAGTTCTCAAATCTTGGCTTTGCATAAGCAGGCCAGCTCTACTCTTGATGTTAAAAGCTTCTTTTTTTTTGCATCTGCAAAAATACTTGCACTTAGATTTATAATCAAGTTTTAAAAGTCACATTTATATTACTATTAAGCTGCTGTGATTTTTCCTGGCTTAAAACAACGGCTGCTCTCTGCATGCAAATATCACTGGGAGGAAGCCCCATTGAATTCAGTGGAACTCAGGTCCGAGGAAAATTTAATCAGCGTCATTATACGAGTCTATAGTGTATAAATAGCTTCTGTGCAATTTGTTGTCGCTGTTCCTTTTGACCCAACATCATCAGCAAGCCACATGACAACGTTATTGCTAGGGGACTCATTGAAATTGCATGTAACCTGAGAGAGCCGATCTGGGAATCTCTGCAATGTCACAGAGCCATGTGGCTGTTGCCCATTGGGACTCGTAGGGCAGAAGGGAGGAAGATGGACAGTAGGTGGGGCCACAGTGAATGACAGGGAGAGCCACCCTCTGATTGGTTGCAAACAGGAAGGCAGGGAGCTGGGGCTAGATGTGGGCAAGCTGAAATGGGTGGGGCAATGCCCCATTTGCCCAAATAAATCAACCACCACTGTACAGAGAATGATGGGATCTGTATTTGGACCATATGGAATTATGTGTGATGCAGGTGTTGTGCCCTGGCAGTAGGGTGGCGCTGTGGTCTAAACCACTGAGCCTCTTGAGCTTGCCAATTGGAAGGTTGGAGGTTTGAATCCCCACAACTGAGTGAGCTCCCATTGCTCTGTCCCAGCTTCTGCCGACCTAGCAGTTTGAAAGCATGCCAGTGCAAGTAGATAAATAGGTACCGCTGCGGCGGGAAGGTAAACAGCATTTCCCTGCGCTCTGGCTTCTGTCACGGTGTCTCGTTGTGCCAGAAGTGGTTTAGTCATGCTGGCTACATGACCCGGAAAGCTGTCTGTGGACAAACACCGGCTCCCTTGACCTGACAGCGAGATGAGCACTGCACTCTGTAGTCGCCTTTGACTGGACTTAACCATCCAGGGGTCCTTTATCTTTTACAGTGGTGCCTCGCAAGACGAAATTAATCCGTTCCGCGAGTCTCTTCGTCTAGCGGTTTCTTCGTCTTGCGAAGCAACCCTATTAGCGGCTTAGCAGATTAGCGCTATTAAAGGCTTAGCGGCTATTAAAGGCTTAGCGGCTATTAAAGGCTTAGCGGATTAGCGGCTAAAAGGCTATTAGTGGCTTAGCGGCTTAGAAAAAGGGGGGGAAGCGGAAAAAAATCGGAACACTCGCAAGACGTTTTCGTCTTGCAAAGCAAGCCCATAGGGAAAATTGTCTTGCAAAGCAGCTCAAAAACGCAAAACCCTTTCGTCTAGCGGGTTTTCCGTCTTGCGAGGCATTCGTCTTGCGGGGCACCACTGTATATTTTTTGGGCTCTTCCTACAGGCAAAAATTCAGGCACAGTGTTTGAGCTATGTGATGGAGCCATTTTTTTAGGTGATATGGGAGAAAGGTCTCTCGCAGACCAGCCCTTTCTTCAATGGTTTTGATCAATATACACTTTTAACTTACCAACAACACCCTTCTGAGCAATATATTTTTTATCACATCTTTCCTTTTGTTTTCGATATAAGGGATTATCCCCCCCCCCCGTCAAAGGGAGATTACTCTAGCAAAAAATGTGTGCATTTGACAAATGCTGTTGTGCCCAATTGTATATGAATGGGGATGAAACACCAGTGCTTCCCATTTTAATGTATGCAAATTATTAAAAGGCGCAACTGCCGGGAGACAGTTTGCAGACAACTCTCAAAATAACCAAACCATTCTTCCGATAGGTTGTCACTGTCAGAATCTCACCAATAGGGGTCTCCAGTGTATCACAGAACTATTTATATAGACAACTCACTCATGATTATTTACAGTATGAAATGGGAAAAGAAAGAGAAAGGGAGAGATTGGGGGGTGTCTCTACAAGGTGCAACACACATAAAGGTGTTATTTTCAGGGGTCTGCATTGCAACTTGTGTGTGGTGAAGCAAAGAAGGGGATCCATTGCTTAAAAAAAAAAGTTTATAGATGTCGAAGATTAACATGTCTGCCTATCTATCCATCTATCCTTCCATCCTTTTAAATGACTATAGATTTATTTTTTTTAAATGCATCTAAATGTATTGTTTAACTGTGCAAGGCTGCTCTGCTTTCTGTGCAGAGATATCAAACGAAATTTGTGGAATGATACTAGAATATTAGTAATCCCACCCTTAATTGTGAGGTAATTTTTTTTTGGGGGGGGGGTTTACTTCTGAATAAACACACACAGGGTTATTGCTATTAGTGTGGAACATTATATAGACATATATACCCCAATTCAGCTAAATACCCACAGTTTAAATCTTGTATCTAAACAGACTGGAGTTACTGCCAGCCTGACACTCACAAGGCTTGTGCCCTATTGAAGGCAGTGGAACCTGAGATTTCAGCTGCAATGCTAACCACTCTTAGCCCCACTGAATTCAATAGGACTTACTTCTGAGTAGACACAACTAAGAGAAACTCGTTTCAGTGGGGCTTAGCCTTATGGCTAATATTAGCAGGAGTTTGGCTTTCGGTGTGAAATGACAGAATTGTGGAAGTGGCAAACATGGCATGATATTTCCTATTTACTACAAGATCTCTCATAATCTCAAGGGGGGGGGTCAAAACTCCCTTTTGCAAGTAGAATAGGGTTGCAGTATTTTTTATATGCAGTTATTGTCTCGATGACAAAGGACCGGGTTTCTGTGAAACCTTTTGGTTATGGTGATCAGTACTCACTCTTAAACCACTTAGGCCTTTCTTATTAGTGTTTGCATTTATTTATTTATTGTTTCCACCTAGCTTTTTTTTTTTTTTAAGTTTCAGCTACTGAAAGAGACAACTGTCCCGAAAGCTTGAGGGCATCTCAAAACTCGAATATAGCTCTATAGGCTGTGACAATACACAGTGGTTGATGAGCTAGTTCTAGAGGCTTCTGAATTTTAATGATGTTGGAGATGATATTGTGTGTCCTTCAGCTTGTTAGAGTGACACTAGCACTCCATAAATCATAATACCTGTGTATTGTAAAATCAATACAAAAGTGCTACCTCAGCACAAAACCTTAATAAGTTTTTTTTCCCCTCCCTCCCCCCCCCACGCTTCTCTAACAGCTTTAACTTTGCTGTAATGCCATTGGACCTGCAGGTTGGGGATCAGTGCATGCCTAATTTGTTTTGTAATAGAGACTTTTCTTTAATGAAGAAGCGATTAGTGAAGCTTTCGTTGCCACTCTGGTGATCAGTTGGCCGAACAAGCCTCTGCAATTAAACTCATGTATCTCTGTCCTGAAGCAAACAGAAGGAAAGAAAAAAGCAGGCTTAAACAGTCAATAAATGTTAATCCAGTCAGAACCTGTCTGTGGCTTTGAAGGCTACCCATGAGGGGCTTTTCAAATCACATTTTTTTTCATCTCGTTTTAAGTGCGGAGGTCCCTATAGGGTTGATACCTCGTGTACAAGGCCTCCCACTGTTCCGTAATAAGACCTGGCATTCTAACACTATTCTATAAAGATCTGTCATCCATATGTCTGTTTGTACCTCCCTCAGACTATCTGTTTGTCCCTTGTTTAGGAATAAAGGTGTAGTAACTCTGTGATTTAAAAACTGGGGAGCAGAAAGAGAGCATTAATGTGTACTCGTAAAAAAACCCCACATGCAGTTCCCATTCAAAACATAGTGGAGGTAACAAACTAATAAAACAGAAATAATAAATTCTTTAGTTGCATTTGTGTGTGTGTGTGTGTGTGTGTGTGTGTGCATGTGCGTGGAGAGAGAGAAATCTAAAAAGGTCCAGGCCATTTCTAATATTTTCTTTCCTGCCTCTCTTTCATCTATCTTCTCATGGTGAACACTGCCACCAGAGGACATCTCTTACACAACAGAGGCATTTTCAAAAACACTTTTTAAAATAATAATAAAAAGTCAGTGTAAATGCTGAAATCTCACAAGACAGTTTACAGAGCGGCTTAGGATAAAATATTTTCCAGGTGCTTACTTCATTCTTGCCTCATTCTTCACAGAAAATTAGCTATCATAGGTGACTGCCATGGATTACTGGTTAACAGGCAAAGATGGGCGGATGTGATGAAAGCTGCCCTCTGAAATGGTGGGGAATGATGAAAATGTAAGGAAACGCCAGACGATTGGATTCTCTTTGACTAGCTTTGGGCCAAACCCCCCACCCCCGTTTTTTTAACGCCAGGCAGGAATTGGATTTTATTTCACGAATATCAATAATCCGGATTGTGTTATCTTTATCAATGCAGCTGCATCTTTTGAGATAAATATAATAGGAGCATGCACCAGAGACTATAGTATAAATTGGCCTAATTATAAATGGCGTTAGATTTATGATGCTTTGTATAACTCAGCTTGTGCTCATTATAAGGAAACTAAAAAGGGAGGGAAAGTATTACCCGTTCCAAACTGGATAGAGATTGTAGTAAGAATCATATTGGAAGTCTGTGAATATATGAGCAGAACGTGGCAGACAAACGGTTCCTGTTCTAATACATTTACCTCAGTTTATGAACTGCCTTATAACAATACTGGCCATTGCCCTATCTAGCCCTGTCTACTTCCAGGCTTTCTAAATAACTTACATAATATGGACTTCCCACATTTTTTTTTTAAAAAGATATGTAAGTCTGGTTGATGTTTTTTAAATTTGGGGTGCAGTGAGTCC
The DNA here is from genome assembly GCF_965113315.1 of Podarcis vaucheri. Lineage (NCBI taxonomy): Eukaryota > Metazoa > Chordata > Lepidosauria > Squamata > Lacertidae > Podarcis > Podarcis vaucheri. Next base: position 118,988,700 of record NC_138759.1, on the reverse strand, counting down.
CCTCCCCCATTTTTTGTGTATTTATATAGCTTTTGATTTTGCACTTATTTTGTGTTTGAAATTGAACTGCCCCCCCCCGACTTTCTTACTCTACTCTATTCCGAACTTAAAAATGGAAAGCGTAATGCTAGTGGTCAACAAAAGAGGTTTAAAGACTCTCTCAAGGCAAATCTTTAAAAAGTGTAGTATAAACACCAACAACTGGGAAACACTGGCCTGAGAGCGCTCCAATTGGAGAACAGCCTTTACCAAAGGTGTTGTGGACTTTGAAGATGCTCAAACTCAGGACGCAAGGGAGAAACGTGCTAAGAGGAAGGTACGCTTGGCAAACCTTCACCGTGATCAACTACCACCCGGAAACCTATGTCCCCACTGTGGAAGGACGTGGGGATCCAGAATTGGTCTCCACAGTCACTTACGGACTCACTGTTAAGACTGTGTTCATGGAAGACAATTTTACTCGGCTACGAGTGATCGCCAAAGATTCCCCAGGAAGCATTTTGATCCTTCCAATGACCAGACCTAATCCTGGCTGGCTTTCCCACCTTTATTCTTATTTCTATCTTTGTGTTTTGTGGACACAGAAATCCACTTTAAGTGTGACTTTAAACTCAGTCAAACCTCAGGTCCTATTTCCATGAAATATAGACAATTTGTGGGAAAGCCTGGAAACATGCATGAGAAATACCTGTGTGGATCATTCGATTGTACTCATTTATTTGTGTCAACGTTTGGTATCCCATCTTTCCATACATAAATAAATTCAAGATGGTATGTGGGAAGCCTGCGTATTTTGTACTAAAGAGATCATCAACACTATTGGCAAATAAAGTCTTAGGAACTGGCAGAGCAGACATGCATTTCTGCCTTCATTCTTCCCACTCCATCAATGAGTTCTGCTGCAACATATGTGTGTGGAAGAAGACTCAAGGATTTCATATTATTATTATTATTATTATTGCCACCTAGCTGGGCTTCAAAGTCTAGCTGGGGTGAACGGGAAATATTTTGTTGTTGTTTAGTCGTTTAGTCGTGTCCGACTCTTCGTGACCCCATGGACCAGAGCACGCCAGGCACTTCTGTCCTCCACTGCCTCCCGCAGTTTGATCAAACTCATGCTAGTAGCTTCAAGAACACCATCCAACCATCTCATTCTCTGTCGTCCCCTTCTCCTTGTGCCCTCCATCTTTCCCAACATCAGGGTCTTTTCCAGGGAGTCTTCTCTTCTCATGAGGTGGCCAAAGTATTGGAGCCTCAGCTTCACGATCTGTCCTTCCAGTGAGCACTCAGGGCTGATTTCCTTCAGAATGGAGAGGTTTGATCTTCTTGCAGTCCATGGGACTCTCAAGAGTCTCCTCCAGCACCATAATTCAAAAGCTAGAGAGTTCCAGAAAGACATCTACTTCTGCTTCATTGACTATGCAAAAGCCTTTGACTGTGTTGACCACAGCAAACTATGGCAAGTTCTTAAAGAAATGGGAAATATTTATGTGTGAGAAATATTTCCATGGAGGATTGGAATGTAGGCCAAACACCATTTCTTCCAATGATTCTCTCCTACAAATGCCCCCGACACTTGATTTACCTTATATATTCAAATAATTATTTATCGGCAGTCTTTTTAAGCACAGCCCACTCAAGGCGGTTTACATTGCATAAAGACACAGCATAAAAAATTATGACAGATGAGGCATTCACATTCATTTGAAAACATACGCTTCTCAAAACAAATAAGAATTCAAAATTCCCTCACACACACAGAACCAGTGCTTTTTCCCTCTGGGGGTACGCAGGGGTACACATACCCATAAACATTTTGTGAACCTAAATTTGGCCTTGTTGAGGGGCAGTATTTCAATATGAGTAGGAAAATGAGAGTATCCCTAAATTTTTTTTAAAGAAAAAAAGCACTCTATTCGGAGACAGATTGCTTTCCTAACAAGGACGGCCTTCTTTGGGAGAAAGTACCTGAAATAAACGGGTTTTTAATAAACTCACAGAAATATTCACAGTGTTGGGGCCAAACACACCTCTTGGCCAATGTGAGTGTGGGAACATGTAGTTCCACTCTCGGGACTGAGCTAGACGAGACATGGGAGATCTGTGATCCAACTCTCCTGGCATTGCTTTCTTTTGTTAAAAGCTGCTGTCGAAGGGTGATGGCTGATTTGGGCTTAGGGTACAGTGCTGGGGGAGGTGGAGCAGGGGAGCTGAACTCTTTCTGTGCTGTTTTCCCAACAGAGATTGCATTCAACATTGCTGTTAGAGCTGTGCAACAGATTCTAGATCCTGATCCAAATCAGACTAGTCAGGTTGACCTGGGAATCAGCTGGATCAGTTTGAGTCAGCCTTGATTGCACCAGGTCATATCCGGTGCACCCAGAGCAATCTAGGGCTGTCAAAAGGGGGCAGGCGGGCTGCCCAGGGGAGAGGGGAGAGAGAAGGAGACATGCAGGCAACCTGGGTGCATCTCCTTCTCCCCCATCTGATTTAAACATATGTTGGGTGGGTGGGGGACACATTTCTCCTTTTACCCCCCGCTATGATTCTGCAAGGCTCCCTCATCAGCAGCGATAGAGTTAGGGCAGTTCGAGCAGTTCCTCCACACAAGGTGTTGAGCTGAGAGGCCGCAACACTGGGAAGATCTATAACTGAGAAAATCCATTGTGGGGTGCCAAATTTTGGCCTCACCCAGGGTGCCATATTACAAAAGATTACCAAAGTCCCCTCTTTCACATCAGTTTGAGCTGCAGAACACTGTGACAGAAACCAGAGCGCATGGAAACGCTGTTTACCTTCCTGCCACAGTGGTACCCATTTATCTACTTGCACTGGTGTGCTTTCGAACTGCTAGGTTGGCTGGAGCTGGGACTGAGCAACGGGAGCTCACCCCGTCACGGGGATTCAAACTGCCGACCTTCTGATTGGCAAGCCCAAGAGGCTCAGTGGTTTAAACCACAGCGCCACCCGCTATTAACTTGGGTGGAGGATAGAAAGATACCCATGTTATATCTGTAGGCATTCCTACATTCCTCCAAATCACATTAATGAATTATTTGCTGGAAAGGAAAGAAACTGGACTTTGCAGAATAAACTTTCGCACAAGCTGGGACTAATCCCTGCTTTTCCGTTGATTTTAGTAAATTAAAATGAACCACAGTGCAATCATTTACAGTGACATATCTTTTCTTATGTCTCCCTTGGACTCCACTTTGTTCATTAACAAACTCTGGCATTTGCCACGGAAGTTTAGCCTCAATTGAAACAATGCTGCTACGACGTTTAATGTCACAAACAAACATTATCCATGGGCATTTTGGTATGTTTTCTGAGTTGGGGTTACCGTATCCTGCCAAAAAGTGAGCAAAAAAGGAGACCAAAGACGGGGCTGGGGGAATCATTCAGCAACCAGAATGAAAAAAAATTATTATTCAATGGTTAAAAATAACAGGCATTCTTTGGGAATCTGTATATGCAGAATGATGATCGGATTGTGTAACCGTTGTGGGTGGCAGAATGTCTTGCTATTCCTTGCATCTTTGGGAAATGATGATCCTTGCACTTTCTCTCTAAGGGCTTCTCTGAGCTATCAGTATATTTTCATTCTTCCAACAGGTCCTCGGAACCTGCTATCAAGAGAGGTCAAAGACAAAAGCCTTCAAATCGCCTTGCCTTCCTGCCTGTCGCAGTGGAGATAGCTGCAATGCTATTCATTTGAATGCTGTTGTCTCCCAGACACACCAAGGGGTTGTAGGGTTGTTATTTATTTTGGTGTTTCTGCAGCAGCTAATATTTTAGGGAAACCAAGTTATTTTCCTAGCTACTGCCTTGAAAATTCACCAAATTCCAAGAGGAACGAAGACTTCCTATAACTGAGTAGGGGAGAAAATGCCTAAAGTAGCTAGTGCAAAGGAGGACTTAGGTTGAATGGAAATGAATGTGTGCTATTTTCAAGTGTGCATCAGTCATTACTGCCACACACAAAGGATACTGTGCTGGAAGGAGTTACGTATTTGTGGCAGATAGACTCACAAACTACAGGATCAAGCTTTCCTGAGGGAACCTGGGGGAATGTAATTTGGAGTAGGAGGCAACTAGAGATCCCTCACAGAGAGTTTTCAGAACCTTGGATTCCTTAGCATGTTGTTTTATCTCCTTTTAAGCATCTGCACTCCCCCTTTTGTTTTGTTTTTTAGGCTGCTGAGGCTGCCTACTATCTTGTTAAAATTATCTGTCTGCTCGCATACAAAGATCACATAAAAGCCAACATCAAACAAAAATCAGAGGCTGCCAAAGATCCGGCTCAATATATTAATTTTAAAGTTTGGGCATTACTAATGAGAAGACTCTTTTCCTCAGAACCCCCTCCTCCCAAAAAAATATTTGTTATGATTCTAGATGAAGAACGTTTCTGAAAAAATATTCAAGAGAAAGATTCTTCTTACTCTTGCCCTTTCTCTCACCATATCCAGTGTAACACAGACACTGAATTATGAATTCTCACAGGTAGATTTGAGTTCCTGCAACTGTGGACTGGAGAAGTAATGAAACCAGTGCCTACATATAAGCCTTTCTGAATACACTTGACCAGGTTGCTGAAGCAAGTCAATGAGAAAACTCTCCTAAGGCAGTACACTGATTCAGGAAAATTCCTCAGTACCATATGCAGCCTCATCTTTAGCATGTTTACGTTTGAGTAGGTCCTCCTGATCTCATCCAGAGGATTGCAATTACCATAAGGAAGACAGATATCAAGTACAGTCGTATCTTGGTTGTCAAACGACTTGGTATTCGTCCATTTTGGCTCCATAAACCCGGAAGTGAGTGTTCTGGTTTGCAAACGTTCTTTGGAAGTCGAACGTCCGACGTTGCTTCCACGGCTTCCGATTGAATGCAGGAGCTTCCTGCAGCCAATCAGAAGCCGAGCCTCCGTTTTCGAACGTTTTCGGAAGTTGAACAGACTTCTGGAACAGATTCCGTTTGACAACCAAGGTACGAGTGTACCTTAAGAAACATGATTGATTAGTTTTTCACTAATACGAAAAACTATTTCTGTATGCAACAATGGTGGCCATAGTTTTGATAGCTCAAGGATGGAAACATCAAGATCTGCTGACTACTGAGGAATGGCAAACAAAGATGGTAGAGTACGCAGAATTTGCCAGGCTGACGGGACGAATTTGTGAGCAGGATGACCAGACGTTCCAAAAAGACTGAACGAAATTTATAACTTACCTTGAGAAACACTGTTTACATATAAGAACACTGGCAGGTCTGAGATAAAACTTACAACGTATAACTGATGGAGCATTCTGTATGAGATTATAGAAAGAACCATGTATAGATATGAACAGTTGTTGTTTAGTCATTTAGTTTTGTCCGACTCTTCGTGACCCCATGGACCAGAGCACGCCAGGCACTACTGTCTTCCACTGCCTCCCACAGTTTGGTCAAATTCATGCTGGTAGCTTTGACAACACTGTCCAACCATCTCGTCCTCTGTCGTCCCCTTCTTCTTGTGCCCTCCATCTTTCCCAACATCAGGGTCTTTTCCAGGGAGTCTTCTCTTCTCATGAGGTGGCCAAAGTATTGGAGCCTCAGCTTCACGATCTGTCCTTCCAGTGAGCACTCAGGGCTGATTTCCTTAAGAATGGATAGGTTTGATCTTCTTGCAGTCCATGGGACTCTCAAGAGTCTCCTCCAGCACCATAATTCAAAAGCATCAACTCATCGGCAATCAGCCTTCTTTATGGTCCAGCTCTCACTTCCATACATCCATACATCCACTTCCATACATCCACTTCCATACATCACTACTGGGAAAACAATGGCTTTAACTATACAGACCTTTGTTGGCAAGGTGATATCTCTGCTTTTTAAGATGCGGTCTAGGTTTGCCATCGCCTTTCTCCCAAGGAGCAGGCGTCTTTTAATTTCGTGACTGCTGTCACCATCTGCAGTGATCATGGAGCCCAAGAAAGTAAAATCTCTCACTGCCTCCATTTCTTCCCCTTCTATCTGCCAGGAGGTGATGGGCCCAGTGGCCATGATCTTTGTTTTTTTGATGTTGAGCTTCAGACCATATTTTGCACTCTCCTCTGTCACCCTCAATAAAAGGTTCTTTAATTCCTCCTTACTTTCTGCCATCAAGGTTGTGTCATCTGCATATCTGAGGTTGTTGATATTTCTTCTGGCAATCTTAATTCCGGCTAGGGATTCATCCAGCCCAGCCTTTCGCATGATGAATTCATGAACAGTATGCTGATATAAATCAATGTGTAAATATTATAGTGTGGAAACAAGAAAACCAGAAGAGGGGTAGAGGGAAGTGGCAATCCTGAGAGTTTTAGGTTACTAATATTGTAAGGATGTATAAATATATAATATGAAAATCAATAAAAATAAAAACAATTTCAAAAAAAGAAACATGATAGACTTCTGTTTCAATGTGATTCAGTACCAGAGGATATCACTGTTTGTTAATTAATTGTACACTGATGTGCCTGCTTCCTAATTTTATCTTGAAAAGATGACTGTCAAAATGAGATGGGACCAATTTATACATGTGCATAAGCATGTTGGTATGTCATACATTCGAATGGTTTCTAACTTCCTTGACTAGACAGACAGACCAGCGCATGATCATGCTATAGGTAGGAAACTCCACTGGGTCCTAACACTATTCATAGTGACTTAGAACCTGATGCTACTGTGAACAATGGAGCTTAGTTCAGTGTGGTGTAGTGGTTGAGAGCGGTAGACTCGTAATCTGGGGAACCGGGTTTGCGTCTCTGCTCCTCCACATGCAGCTGCTGGGTGACCTTGGGCTAGTCACACTTCTCTGAAGCCTCTCAGCCCCACTCACCTCACAAAGTGTTTGTTGTGGGGGAGGAAGGGAAAGGAGAATGTTAGCCGCTTTGAGACTCTTCCGGGTAGCGATAAAGCGGGGTATCAAATCCAAACTCCTCCTCCTCCTCCTCCTCCTCCTCCTCCTCTTCTTCTTCTTCCCAGGTCAGTATGTATAGCATTGCAACTTGAGCCTTTACAACTTTGCTTTGGGGTAAGCACGTTGTGGTGGAAGCGCACTGAAATTTATGGAACTTAACGTCCATGTCAAAAGGAATAGAGCCATATTCCCCACCCCTAGACAAGAGTGCCATGTTGATGAAGCAAAGGATGGTTCTCACTGCCATTTACAGTATTCCAAACCACGTGCATGTGTTTATGCTTCAGGGGTACCTACACCTTCGCTCTACAAACTGGTTCTACACCTTTCCGCCCATTCTACTGAGATCTGAATCGCTGCTGCTGTTTCCAAGTCAAGGAAGTGCAAACTTTTCCTTTGCCTCCAATTTATAATTGCTTAATTTGCAATAATTGATTTGCCTTCATTTAGCTCAAGATCAAGTAACTCATCTTAATATGTGTAATTTGCCTAATTTGTTTAATGTATCTAATTCATCTTTGCAAAAATGAACATGAAGCTGACAGAAATCTACTTAGCTATATCCAGGATCTCTGCAATTATGGCTAGAAGTAGCGATAGGTTATTAACCAACCAACAAGGGACAATAGAAAGTTCGTGATTTTCCTTTTTTGTTTTCATAGTGGTTTAATGGTGGTGCGTCGTTCATTTGTAAATGAAATATAGCTGTCCGGCAAACAGTCTGAGGAAAAAAATATAGATGAGGATTTGTCTATGGATATTTGTTCATTAAAACATTCTTTCAAGGATCGTGCTAAGTTAAACGTCATTTAGGACAGAGAAGGGGAACCTGTGAGACTCGAGATATTGTTGGACTTCAGCACCCAGCAGCTCCAAACAGAATGGCCAGTGATCAGGGATGATGGGAAATGGAGTCCAACATCTGGAGGGCCTGACTTAAGATGAAGAATCTGCTCAAACATCTGAAAGAGCTGTGAAGAAGAAGAGTTTTGATTTGATATCCGGCTTTATCACTACCCAAAGGAGTCTCAAAGCGGCTAATATTCTCCTTTCCCTTCCTCCCCCACAACAAACACTCTGTGAGGTGAGTGGGGCTGAGAGACTTCAGAGAAGTGTGATTCGCCCAAGGTCACCCAGCAGCTGCATGTGGAGGAACGGAGACGCGAACCTGGTTCCCCAGATTGCGAGTCTATCGTTCTTAACCACTACACCACACTGGCTCTCTGAAACAGCACCAAATAGGAGATTCTGGAGAGCAACTGTTTCTGGCTGGGTTGAATGTCTTTCATATCTCTTTCCCATTCCATGGTTGCCATATTGCTAATCAGCACTGGGCTGCAGAACGTTGGAGAAAAGGGCTAGATCTACACTGAGCTATTTAAACATAATTTAGAACGATATTAGGTATGCCGTTCTAAAATGTCACAGGGCATACTTGTTAATTAAAACGTATTTTTACCTTGTCCCCCACCCCCATCAAATGTAAGTAATATCCGGCCACAACCTTTTCCAAAATGCACTTTCTTTTGCTGTTATTGGTTGCTCTGCTCCGTTCTTTGGTGTCACATTTTAATTCTCCCTCCTTCCGTGCCCTTTATTATCTGTGGGAGGAAAAACTGAACACTGCTCCTCAAATACCATTGGGGGGGAGGGGGCGGTCAGAGTTTGAATGCAGTAAAAAAGAAAAAAGGCAAAACATTACATAGGGACATTAGAGCAGTGTTTCACCGATATAGCAGCATAAAAGGATTAAAAATTAAGCGATAAAAAAGACAAGGTAATAACTCATTAAGAACGTAAAAAGTAGGACGTCATAGGTCCATCTGCATTATGAAAACCATTACTTAACCCTTCGTTAATGTTAAAAACCATGAGTGTAGATCTGCCCTAGTATTGTTTTTTATCAACTCCATCTAGTGAAAAGACTTTACTGCTTAAAAACTAATAACTGCTGTTCTTGACTTTGGCAACTTAGAATCATAGAATCATAGAATCATAAAGTTGGAAGAGACCACAAGGGCCATCGAGTCCAACCCCCTGCCAAGCAGGAAACACCATCAGAGCACTCCTGACATATGGTTGTCAAGCCTCTGCTTAAAGACCTCCAAAGTAGGAGACTCCACCACACTCCTTGGCAGCAAATTCCACTGTCGAACAGCTCTTACTGTCAGGAAGTTCTTCCGAATGTTTAGGTGGAATCTTCTTTCTTGTAGTTTGGCTCCATTGCTCCGTGTCCACTTCTCCGGAGCAGCAGAAAAAAACCTTTCTCCCTCCTCTATGTGACATCCTTTTATATATTTGAACATGGCTATCATATCACCCCTTAACCTCCTCTTCTCCAGGCTAAACATGCCCAGCTCCTTTAGCCGTTCCTCATAAGGCATCGTTTCCAGGCCTTTGACCATTTTGGTTGCTCTCCTCTGGACACGTTCCAGTTTGTCAGTGTCCTTCTTGAACTGTGGTGCCCAGAACCAGCACAAGCTGGTTATCTCATGGCCATGGGTTTGAGCCCTGCATTGGACAAAAGATTCCTGCTTTGTAGGGGGTTGTAATAGATGGTCCCTTAAAGCACCGCAGTTCTATGATTCTTTGGTTCTGTGAAGAGCAGCCTACGGTAATACTCTGCACATGGCAAGGGTGTGGATCCTTTTCAGCACATGCCCCCTTGACTACACCCTTTGGTAACCCTTCCAGGCTGGTCTTTTATGGCCTGACTTCCACCTCTCAAAAGGCCCTCTTGATTATTCTACAGTTTTGCAAAGCCTGAGACATTTTGTTCCTCATGCGAAGGACAACATGGTTCTCCGCCTCCTCTCTGTATGTGGAAGCTGCCTAGAGTGGCAGGTAAATCTTGCTTCCATATTGGCAAATAGTATGGGGGTGGGTGGGAGCCACCCCTGCTGCCACTCACCATTTGCCACCTGAGGCAATCGCCTCACTCTGCCTAATGGTAGGGCCGATCCCGGCAGCAAGGATAGGTAGGGAAAACATATTTCAAATATTTTCACTCGCAGCCCACATTTGCTCGATTTAATAAAACTGACAAAAAACGGAGGTGGCCAGGTCTAGTCTCGCCACGCAGCAGGGCAAAACAAATTGCTTCAAGTGGCATTATGATGTGTAGATGAGAAAGAGAGAGGAAGGCAAGAACTGGTGCCTAATTGGCACAGCAAGGTTTTTTTTAAAGGTGGAAGCACTGTTTAGACTCTGCTTCAGGTAATAAACACACCGACGGCCAGTACTAGAGATGGCGACTGTGAAAATATAATGTGCTTATGGTGGAAACAAAAATGGGTTGTGAATGAGGGCTTGGACGACTGATAAATTGGTATTTACTGTATTAAGTTCCGGCTATCATACAGATGTGTGCCCACACACACAGTAATTATTCCCATTTAGCAATTGCACACACAGCTTCTCCTTTATTCTCATTTTTGGCGGTTTTCTTTGAAATCCGCAGGGGTTTGTGACTGATACCAGTGAAAGCAGGCCCGACCCTATCAAATAAAGTTGGCATCTCTGCGCAGTATAGCTCGCTTCCAAGGCAACTGCAGTCAACATTTCCATTTAAACTAATAAAAACAAATGCCACCAACCTAGGAAGCCCACCAAATATCTGTATCTATTAGGTGACAATTATTCCTCTCACAAGACTGACAACAAAATTAATAGAATTCATTTCAAAAGTGATGAGAAAGCTCATTGTTCTCATTACTCTGTGTAACGCTCTCTTATCTTCAGGGAACCAGTTAAAAACAAAGCATAATGACATTTTATTTTATTTAAAGTAGAAAAACACCCACCATGCTGTAGGGGTTTTAGAAGCTATGTGCCAAGTCACAGCCTGAAGCCAGTATTTACAGGCAAGTTATAAAGCTCATGAAAAGGCTCTCCCTTTTTCTTTTATAGCTCAAACGCCGACAGAACACCAGCCCTGGTTACTACTAGTTGCTTCCTCAATTAGTCAATCATATCAAATTGACTAATTGTGACACACACACACACACACACACACACACACACACACACCTGCATTATCTTGTGCCAGAATCGTACGTCTTAACAAGGTATTTCATGCTGCTGATATTCCAAGCAGGCTATTCTTGGCCCTTTTACTTCTTTGTGGTTTCAAAGAAGCAAGAGTTATTGGGCCTTTCTAATTATATGAATATTTGGCAGCGCCGTTTGGATTCTTTCTGTTTTCTCTTTTTCCCTCTTTGCCAGTTTTTCCCCCCTCTGTGTTTTTGACAATACAGGAGTTCCTGGTGTGCTCAGTCTACTTTGAAGAAGACGTGAAGTCCACATGGGGCTACTAGCATGTTTTCCAGAGACTAGTTTTAGCATCTCTTTAAATTCTTTCAATAAAATTTCTATTCCTGTTCAAGTGTGTGCTGGTAATGTTTAGAGAGAAACATCCTGCCAGGGGACTGAAATAAATAAAAGACAGGACACTAGTAACTTAAAAGCACATCATTTTACTTCTGTTTCCCTCCAGACCCCCATGTTTGCAATCATGTATGTTCAAGTGGTGGGGGTACAAGTATATTATTATTCCCATTGTACGACCTTGGTGGTAAATACAATTTTTCCCTGTGTCTGGTGTTCTAGTTTTGCATTCTGAAATGCTCTGTGTATGTGTGTGTTCTGGAAAGAGGGACATTGTGATCTGAATAGCATTTTGTCATTTTTGACTCATATTTTTAAGTGGACTTACCCTACCACCAATCTCTTTAACATTTCTTCGGTTATTCTAACAGCATTTTACGAATGAGCTTGCTAGGGCCAAGCATCCTGTTTACTATACATTTTGAAAAGTTTGCTTGCTATACATTTGGATGCCTCTGGAGATTTTGGAACGAAATTTTGGCCGACAGTTCCTGAGATCAAGGAGCAGGTTCTTGTCTCTGTTTGGATACACTTGGGTGCCATTTTGAATCAAGATGGCAGAATGAACTTTTCAAAACTGCACTGATTTTTTTTGTAGAATTCCTGAGCAACACTGGGTACAAGGCTGCTAGCTTCCAACACAATAAGCCAATGTTTCTCAAAGTGGGTGATAATGCCTCCTCGGGGCACTGGAATGATTCAGGGGGGCAGTAGTAGCCTTGGGTGCAGTGGGGTGGCATTGAATAAAAATCAGGGGGCAGTAGAAGCATAAAAAAGAAGATGAAATATACTTGGAGTCGAGTGTGGATTTCATGCTCTTTATTCAGCTCATGGAAGTTGCCCCAGAATGTCTGCTTTATATACATTATTTACACAATGGGCACCACGTGACTGGCTAATTCTGTCCATCTTGGGTGGCCTTGCACGGCATAGCTCATAGCTTCTCTGAGTTATTCAAGCCTCTTTCTTCACCATGGCAAGGCAGTGATCCATCCAGTGATCTTGAAGCTACCAGGATGAGTTTGACCAAACTGTGGGAGGCAGTGGAAGACAGGAGTGCCTGGCGTGCTCTGGTCCATGGGGTCACGAAGAGTCGGACACGACTAACCAACTAAAAAACAACAATACAGGATTGCCTTCAGACAGCACGGAGGGTTGGATAACTCCATACCCGCCAACATTTCTCCAATGAAATAGGGACATCCTATGGAAAAGTGGGACATTCCAGGATCAAATCAGAAACTGGGATGGTGTCTCTAAATCAGGGACATCCCTGGAAAATAGGGGCACAACAACATATCACCCATTCTTTTCATTAACATTTAAATAGTGGGTGAGCACACAAAAACTCGTTTGCAGGCTGATTTCAGGTGGATTACAGTGGGGCCAGAATAATAATTTAATTTTGTCTTGGATTCATGAGCTTTTGGTATTAATTTTGTAAAGAAGGGGTAGGGAGAGAGGGTAAAACACAAAGGCTGGTTTGCACACTGGAAAATAAGGAAGAAGAGAAGCAGAATGACAGACATATTGTATGCAGCTTATGTGTACTGTGGTACCTTGTGTTAAGAACTTAATTCGTTCTGGAGGTCCATTCTTAACCTGAGGTACCACTTTAGCTAATGGGGCCTCCTGCTGCCAACGCACCACCGCTGCGTGATTTCTGTTCTCATCCTGAGGCAAAGTTCTTAACCCAAGGCACTATTTCTGGGTTGGTGGAGTCTGTAACCTGAAGCGTCTGTAACTCAAGGTACCACTGTATTAAAAAGTGGGCCCCATATAGCAGGTTGAAGTCAAAGTTGAGGTAGTCCCCAATCAATATAGGATACAACAAATTGCCCCCCACCCTTTTCATCCATTGAGCTGTATGTTTATAGAATTATTTAGTTCCTGTTTGCATGATACCCTTTAGAAAATACAAAACAAATCTGGCTGAGGAGAAGAAATTGCTGCTTTTTTCTTCCTCCTCAGTTTTGTTTACTTCCATCCCTTTGTAGGGATTGCTTTTTTCCTGGTACTTGGTGGCGAAAAGGCATCAGCAATGAATTTAGTATGTCTGATGAGATTACATTAGAGCACAGCAGCTGCAGCTATCTCCCAACAATGTCCTGACAGAGCTAACCCTTAATGCAGACATTTGTGCTTGTTCAGCAGTGTAAGGCCTCCACTCCCACCCACCCACCCCCACCCGCCAGCCACCAATGTTTTATTTTCTCCTCTCAAAATGGACGGCATCCTTTCAGGACTGACCTGATGTCTTGGTGCTCTGAGATTTGACTCAACCAGATCTGACCAAACCAGCAACACTTACAATTAGACTGCAGTCTCTTGAGTGCATTAAGATCTACAACCTACCGTGGCTCCATTAGTCTGTTGAGCCACTAGAGTGGCCCTGATTGAAATTACCATTTTGATGCTCTGACCTTCAAATCTATTAATAAAATAGAAAACCACCTATCTAGTTGTCCTCTTTTTCTGCGGCAGCGAAACAATGCCTTGCCAACTGCTGGGGGTGGGGGGCAGGGAACGTTGAGAACTGCAGGCATTCCACAATAAAATATCATGTGCGATAAAATAAATAAAATGTATTTTTTAAAAAGGATCTGGCAGAACAGACCCTGCTTTCCTAATACAAATAGGCAAGCATGCAATCTATTCCCCGGTGGTTGGTAGCATTTACTTATCAAAGAAAGAGAGACTACTGTAACACAACATAGAGAGTGTTCCATATTTCCTGTGAAACGCAGTGTAGTTTTAATTATTTATTCTAGCCCTGGTAGTGTGGTGTCACAAAGTAGTGAGTAAGCCTTCGTGGTGACCAGAACCCCTCCTGACTTTAAGGGGAAACGACACCCATGTTCAGAGAGGGGTGGAGGCGGTTGGTGATGAAGAGAAAAAAGTGGAAATGCACCAGAGAGCAAAGGAAGGAAGGAAGGGTAGGTACATGGATCAAAGGAGACCTCTGGGTGCACAAGCCTTTTAATTAAAATATTGAGTTCCACCATATTAATATACAATTAGAGTTTGTACACCCAGTATATGGGCTATGATAAAGTGAAGGCTCTATGTGGCTGGATATTTCCTTGGTAGTGTTATGAGTTTGGGAAGGGAGTGGGCTGTATGCTGAGAGCCTTCTAGCTCCGGGCTCCAGCAGGCGTTAAACTATAAAATGAGGTGATCACCTGGGTGATGGGCCATTAAGGGGTACAAGGGAAGTAGATCCATGGCTTTTTCTCAGCTGGAACTCACCAGAACTCAATTCCAGCACCCCTCAGGTGGGTGCCATTGCCATTATAAGAGAACAAGGGAGGCGTACATGTTGAGTTTGGCACCTCTTTTTCTAGAAAAATATCACTGAGTAGATCTATTCCTCTTAATGGCCCATCACCCAGGTGATTGCCTCATCAGGAAGCTAGCCTGGCTTATATTTTAATACTTGCTGGTTGCTGGAAATGACATAAGACCAGAGTGAGGAGTGGAGTTATATGAGCCAGAAGCGGAAAGAAAAGCAACAGGCTGGAAAGGCAGAGAGAAAGAGAAAGAGAAAGAGAAAGAGAGAGAGAGAGAGAGAGAGAGAGAGAGATTTGATTTATATTTGAATCCAAGGTTCAATTCATTTGGGCACCTTCATCTGCCCCAGTTGCAACAAAACATGTCTCTTCTGCATTGGTCTCTACAGCCACTGAAGGCACTGCAACCTTCTAACAGCTTGACCTCACCCCCAAAGGCACACTCCTCCATGATTTCCCAGGACGGACAGATGCCAACAATGAACCCAAGGTTGCAGCTATGGGGAAAACAGGACCCTTCTGGGGTGTTAAATCTGTGAACCCTTCCATCATAGGTTCAGTTGTATATATGTGTAAATAAAGCATATATCATAAAAACTCCTATTTCCACTGTGTCTCATTCCAAAGGAAACATAAACCCTGGGTAAGTGAGGGACAGTCCCACTAAGTAGACTTGTGCAATCCTAGATATTTTCTTAGAAGGAAGTAACTTCGTGGGGACTTACTCTCAGGTAAGTGGGCTAAGGACGGCAGCTTTACTACAAAGAATTGCATAGATGTGAAATATTAACAAAGTTTTAAAATGTTACTATGCGTAACCACAGTTGTGCTATGCTTTACAGAACACTTCATGGTAGGATATTATTCGTTGAACATTTTCATCATTCAAATTCAAGCATATGGTTGGTTTTTTCATGGTATCTGGCAAATGCTTTTATTACTTTGGGAAAAAAACCATTACGGAATTGGACTCTCTAAATCTGATGTGTAGATAGAATTTTAATACTTGGTATATATTATATATGCAATGCATAAATAATTAATTTTGAACGCTGTTCCAAAGATTCAAATTATGGACGTGCAAACAACAAAATGCTCCAAATGAGCGAGTAAATGGTGGAGAAACAATTCTTTGTAGAGACAGGAAAATGCTGATTTCAAAAGGCAACGTCCACTTCAAGTTCATTATGGGCCTCTGGGCCACAGCAACAGAGATTCCAGCCAGAATATGTTGATTCCAAGATGGTTAGTGGGAGATAATGCTTGGAAAGTTTTGCTCTCCTTAGAATATTCAGCAAATCCCCCACCCCCAAATTTCACTGCTTGTGAGCAGTTGGAGAATTTCAAGAGGCCATTTTTGCTCAGCCCTGGAAAAAGTGTAGGTTGAGAAATGGTTTTTCTTTATACAGGAACGATGAGGTGAGGTACAACACTCCGTCACCATCACTTCGAACAATGTGTAAACTCAGTTGTGCCCAGTGCTATTTTTCTCGAAAAAGAGCTGCCAGAACTCACCATGTACACCTCCCTTGTTCTCTTATAATGGCAATGGTGCCTACCTGAGAGGTGCCGGAACTGAGTTCTGGTGAATTCCAGCTGAAAAATACCCCCGACTGTGCCAAAGCCATTCCTGCAGTGAACAGGGAGTGGGAGGTGTGGCAAATGTGTGGCTCTAGTGTAACCTCATTCTTATATCCCTCTATTATTTAGCGTGTGGTGTAGCGTGTTAACAGTGACATCTAAATTGTCCACAAGTTCATAAGTCTATTGGCTTGCCTAGTGTGTGATCTGTGGCCCTTGACTGATAAAGGAATCAGCAGGAATAAGCACCGGCTCTGGAGCGCTGAGAGCTACAAAAATATTACTCCTCACGCCTCTGTGTTGTCACTTCTTGGTGAAGCCAGAGAACACCAGCAGGAGACTGGCAGGTTTATATGCATCATGGTGTTGATATATTGCAGGGTATCAGGCTACAGTTAGGATTTGATGGTGTCACTTTGGTTGCTACGTTATGGTAATTTGAGTCATGGGATTTGGATGATGTTGTGTTAAGGTATTCATCGTTTAATCTTTTGATTGTGAACTGCTTTTTTGGGGGGGGAACTCTGGGCTTGAAGAGCAGCATAAAAGTAATAAGAATACTATTAATAACGCAGCAACAACAGCAGTAATGCCTAATACAGTCGCACCTTGGAAGTCGAATGGAATCCGTTCTGGAAGTCCTTTCAACTTTCAGAACTTTCAGAAACCAAAGTGTGGCTTCTGATTGGCTGCAGGAAGCTCCTGCAGCCAATTGGAAGCCGCAGAAGCCCTGTTGGATGTTCGGCTTCCAAAAAACTGTTCGGAAACAGGAACACTCACTTCTGGGTTTTGATCGTTCGGGAGCCAGAATGTACGATTATCAAGGTGTTCGACAACCAAGGTAGGACGATGCTACTAATAATTGGCCATGAGGTGTTATAATGCAATGGCAGCCCTTACATCTTGCCTACTCTGTTAGTTCTTGCAATAAGCAGTGTTGTTTTAGCGATGTGTATGTCAATTAACTTAGCATCAGTGGTCCTCCAATGACATCTTCCCAAGATTACTAAACCAAATTACTAGGGTTAATTTATTGTACAATGCCTTACATATCGTCATATTAGCAGCAGTTTTACTCACAACTATGAAATACCTTCTGTGGCATGGTCTATTGGAAAAGTTGCTCTTTGAAAAGTGCTCAAAACACACTCACTGAGATTACCCCCTGTATAATGTGTAATAAAATTCAGTTGTAATATTGCAGCACAAGAGTACATTTGTGGGAACGATTTATTACCTCAAATTCCAAGCCAGTTCCCCTTGTTCATCTTATATGCAAAGCACCAGCATTTGACACTCCCTTGCAGACGTAGCTGACGGCATGCAATATTACTCACAACTTAACAAGTTCTTGTTCTGTCACTTCTGTGGCCGCTTTGTTTATGTGATTAAGTATATGCAATGGAAAGGTAGTCCTCTATTTCTCTGTCTGTCTCCCATCAGGTTTTCGGGAGGTCCATCATAATTAAAGGAAGATGCTTATAGATACTTACACAACTCCATTGGATAGGGAACAGTAGCAATTATGGGCTGAACATTAGCTTTGAGCTGGGCAATGCCACTTAAATACTTTCATCATTAAGAGCATCATATTGGATCAGATCAGCAGTCCATCTAATTCAGCATCTTGTTTCCCACAGTGGCCAATCAGGTGAGCTAGGGTGCTGTCACTGCCGTTCTGCTTAGCTGTCCTAGCTAGTGGCCTATCTGCCATGAATTTGTCCATCTTTATTCTAAAAAATCCATCAAAATAGAAGCAACAATGACCCCAAATCCCATAAGTTAACTGGTAGGAAGACAGTGCAATTTGCGCAAGTCTCTAAGACCATGGTCTATGCACAACACCAGATTAAGTTCAGTGAAGTGCTTTGACACACCTCTTCTTGATTGCAGCTTTACGACTGAAAACTTGTGTTGCTTTTTAAAGGACAAAGCCAATCCTGGTAAGTCATCGAGGGAACCCCATGGGACCCCAGCTGCCACCTGCTGATGGCAGGTTGTTACAACAGAAGAATAATATGCCTTTCATTGAGGCGTGCTGGACGGCATGGGTCTTCAGACATTGAGGGCCATTTTACCACCTAGCACAAGCACACACTGATATTATTACAGGCAAGTTTTGTGCGATAGCTGCCATTATAGTGCAATTCGTTTTGTGGTTCATGGCTACTGAGAGCTGTGATGTCTGGCTTTCAGCCCCTGAAAACAGTTCTATCAAACAAGCGCACATTATGATATCAAGAACGCCCATAAAATCATGTTGTTCCATATCAACACTAAATATTTAACAAAAATACACCACACTTTTGCCATTTATAAGTATTAACTGGTGTAGAATAGAGGAAAAGAGCAAAACCCTAGAAAGCAGCAAGGAAACAAGGAGCAAGGAAAAGGTAGACTCATTTGCCAAGAGCTGTGCCGCTTGGGTATTTGTTACCTCTGTAGTTGAGGGACTCTCTTGTTAGAATCTGCGATGGGCCTGTGTTGGTTTTCTCTGGCAGGTTTTGTACATAACAGCAAGTTTCTGGACCTTGTTAGTTCGTTCAGGGCAAAAAAGTCATGCTTTGGTGCAGTTGCCCCAGCAGGACGATAAAAGATGAT
Source organism: Podarcis vaucheri (assembly GCF_965113315.1). Lineage (NCBI taxonomy): Eukaryota > Metazoa > Chordata > Lepidosauria > Squamata > Lacertidae > Podarcis > Podarcis vaucheri. Next base: position 118,969,896 of record NC_138759.1, on the reverse strand, counting down.
GGTTGGTAATTACATCAGTTTTGCACTGCTGAGCAGATGTTCTTGCAGATAGATTCTGGCTGGCATATACAGACCATCACCAGTGAATCTCATGGTGCTGCTGGAGGGCTGCTGCAAGCTCACTCGTAATAAAGATTATGAGCAGAAGTGAGAGCATCCCAGGAAAACATCGCTGCTCCTTTGAAATGATGCAGTTGCTTCACTACAGCTGGAAAGATGACTAACGAGATTAGTGAAAAGTCAGAATAATGTGATTATGGGGGGCAAGGGAGAAAGCACACAAGGTCTAAACTCACAGAAGACGTAGTGGACATAGTTGGCATACAATACGCAAAAAATCCTTTGCATATTTGAAATGGCTCTAACACTCAGTATTGTATATTTATGGGACAGTAGGCATTTAAACAATGCTACTAAGTCTGCAGGCCAGTATTGATCTCTCTGTTTGCCAAATTAAAAACAACACTCTGGATGCAATGTAGCCCTGAATCTGAAGATCTGCTTCAGTTAGGAATTTATTATAATCCAACTGGATGGTTTCTGACTTTGGTTTACTCCATGAAGAAGACCCTCCAAAGCATATATGCAAAAATATATCAGGATGCAAATTCTACATAGATTTTGCAGGAAGGATTCATGGGAAAGAACCAGGGACAGATTCTGATATAGTAACATTTGTTCTTCACAAAGTTGTACAGTGGTACCTCTGGTTACGTACTTAATTCGTTCCAAAGGTCCATTCTTAACCTGAAACTGTTCTTAACCTGAAGCACCACTTTAGCTAATGGGGCCTCCTCCTGCTGCTGCTGCGCTGCCGGAGCCCGATTTCTATTCTCATCCTGAAGCAAAGTTCTTAACCCAAGGTACTGTTTCTGGGTTAGCGGGGTCTGTAACCTGAAGCGTATGTAACCCGAGGTACCACTGTACCTTTGAAGGAATATGAGGGAGTAATCTTATGTCAGCAGCATGCAAGACCCATGTAGCTGGAAAGACCAGCACATGTGATCACATCTGAGCAGGAACTCTTCCTGGTAAAATCCATGGAAATGTCAGAGGTTCAACCCAATGGAAGAAAAAAGCAACAGCAGCATGTCATCAGAAATGATATTTTTGTTGCTGAAGCTTTTAATGTTAGCAAAAGGGTGGGCTGCGTTTGACCCATAAAGCATATAAGAAATTGCTATGGGATGGTCAACGCATGCCACCCAGTATTGCCATAAATTGTGGGGTTTTTTTTGGAAAAATAATCTCATCCCCAACTTACTGTTATGTACTGAGTTGAATAGGATCCAAACTGCAGCAGTCTGATTGGTCCTAGAACAATAGGATCCAAATTGCAGCAGTCTGATTGGTCCTAGAACAATAGGATTCAGAATGCAGCAGTCTGATTGGTCCAAGAACAATGCACCAGTATGATTGGTTGACAGGAACCACCCAATCATGCTCCAGATATAAGTGAATCCACAACCTGATTGGCTTACAGTAGAATTCCAGAATTAACCAATCATGTGCAGCCCATTGTGTAAATAATGTATATAAAGCAGATACTTTGAGGGGACATTCATTCATTCCTCCTCACCACTATGAGCTGAATAAAGAGCATGAAATCACTTTGCGACTCCGAGTATATTTCACTTACTCTATAGATCCTAGAAGAAAAGCCTGAGCAATGTGGTGCCCATGTGACTTCCTGATGCAACAGGAAGTTGTTCTTTTCTGGCATGCTCTTTTCTGTGTATGGGTTTGTGTTGCTCTCATTCCTGTTCCAGTTCCCCATATTGGCTCTGTTCTTGTACTCTCCTGCCTTATATCTCTCTTGGCTCTCAACCCACTCTGGTTTCTAATCTCAGTTACAGGCTGTTCTTCGCTTCCAATTAACTCTGCACCATCTTGGCTTGGCTTACCTGCACCATTGCTTCCTGTGTTAAAGGCCTCTTGGCTGGATTGTGAACCCAGCTCTGAATCCGACACATTCTAAACTCCAACAGGAACAGTTCAGTTTCCACAGGCACAACAAAACGCTTAGCCATTGACTTCTTTCCCTCACCAATTCTCTGCTGCCACCCAACGCATCTCTTAACCATCATGCAACTCAGGCAACAATCTGCTGGAAGCGTTGAACTCTACCTCCGCTTGTCAAAGGAGTGGATATCTATCCAGCTGAGTTATGGTTCCACGGATGCAGATGAATGTTTCATGAGTTCTGTGATGTGGTTGAGAGATCCCCTGATTTGTAGCAGAGAATATGGGGGAGCAGTAAGGGGGAGAATTTGTTGGCAAGGTTATGTGCAGCAACTGTGAAAACCTTAATAGCATTCCCCCTTCTTGTTGGTGTTTGGCTTAAGGCATGTGTGTATGTGTGAATTAAAAAAATAAGGTGCCATAAGGGGTATTGTGTTTGTGTGTTTGTGAGGGCATTCAATTTGTTACCAGCACATGCGGTCACTGTTCAAAGATCAGTCCCCTTCACACCTAACCAATCCCCTTTATTCCATCGTATAAATAAATCCTTCTTCTCTCCCCAACATGTTGAGGCTTGAAAACAACGGCCTGTCTTCACATCAACATTTGACTTCTGCTTCGTCTGTGCCACAAGCAATCAGTGTGCTTTGTGAATGAAGGGATTTATTGACAAGGAACATTTAAAAAAACAATACATTTGCAATTAGATTAGAATCTGTCCCACTTTATTTTGCCTGCTTGTGAAAATGCTGACTTAATTTTTCTTCTTCACCTTCTTTGCTTGGGCCAGATGACTGTTTCTAATAAAAGACACAAGTCTGTCCAAATTGGCAGGGTTTGCTTGTTGCAGAGAAGCTGATGTGTTGATTTTGCAGATCCCATTCCAAAACAGGAATGAAAGAACAACGAGGAATGGCTGCTTACCTGTATCTAAAGGTGAGGGTAGATTATTGTTGTTGCTTTTTCTAGAGAGTTGAAAGGCAGTTAGGAAGAGGGTGTGTAAATCTACCCCAATGTCATTTTTGGTAAATAGGTAAGGCAAGCTTTTATATTGGCTGTTTCCATTCACCGGACCCCTTTTTCCTGGAATTGCCATCCTCGCTTCACTCAGTTCCATGGAGGTTGAGATTTTCAGGATTCTTGTGCAATACAAGAAATACATCTTTGCCCATCCTGAACATTTAATGCTTTCCTGTCAATTGTCGTTGACGGATTAGTAAGCCCCTTTATTTCCCCTTAAATAAAATCTCTTAATTGCCCCATACCAGTTTCTGCAGGGATGGAAGGAAGGTTTCAGTTTTCTTCCTCTTCATATTCTCCCCCCCCAGTGAAATACCTCTATTTCACTAAAAAAAGACAAAAAAGCAAGGAACCCTCCTGTCCACACAAGAATAGAAAGCATTATTGTGGCAGCTAAAATAAAACTATTCAGATGAAAATTAAGAGATTACTCATGAATCCTCCAGTTAACAGGAATGCTACAAAACAGGGATAAGAGAAGCATTTTAAAAATTTAACAGTGGAAATGAGCTCTGCAAAAGGGATTCGGATAAACCAGGGGTCAGCAACCTTTTTCAGCCATGGGCTGCTCCACCATCCCTCAGACCATGTGGTGGGCTGGGCTATATTTTGAAAAATAAAAATAAAAATGAACGAATTCCTATGCCCCACAAATAACCCAGAGATGCATTTTAAATAAAAGCACATATTCTACTCATGTGTCCTTTTATTTAAAACACACTGATTCCCAGACTGTCCGTGGGCCAGACTGAGAAGGCGATTGGGCCGCATCCGGCCCCCGGGCCTTAGGTTGCCAACTCCTGGGATAAACATTATAGAAGGGTCTTGCCCCCTGGGCAAGGGAATTTCTGAATAATATAGCACTCTCTTAAATACTGTACGGATCTACCATTTTAATACAAGATCAATTTTAATTTTGTAGAGTAGGCTAATTTCTTCACTCTCGCACATCACTCTCTGGTTTCTATCTGGGCAAACAAGAAGCACTATCAGAGTTTAAGTTGCCGTCAGGCAAAAAACACTCAGGGGGATGTTTTGGGATGGTGTGTGGTCTCAGGAGAGTCCTGCAGGTCAGATTGAGAGCTGCCTTTGGAGGGTCACATTTGGCCCCCCGCGCCTGAGCTTCCCCAACCACTGGCAACTGCGCTCTCTCAAAGATCTCAGCTGGAGGTATTTCTCAGCATGCTTTTGCTCCCCAGAACAAAGGATGCCTGAGATTACATTGAGGGCTTTGTGTGCAAAAGAACAGGAGAAGAGCCGGCATTATCAGACTAGCATCTTGTTCTCACAGTGGCTGACCAGATGAAGAAGAAGAGTTTGGATTTGATATCCCGCTTTATCACTACCCTGAGGAGTCTCAAAGCGGCTAACATTCTCCTTTCCCTTCCTCCCGCACAACAAACACTCTGTGAGGTGAGTGGGGCTGAGAGACTTCAAAGAAGTGTGACTAGCCCAAGGTCACCCAGCAGCTGCATGTGGAGGAGCAGGGAATCCAACCCAGTTCACCAGATTACGAGTCTACCGCTCTTAACCACTACACCACACTGGCTCCACAGATGTCTGGTGGAAAGCAAAGCACAGCATGTGAAGTCTCCTACAAAAGAATAGATTGGAACAGGAAATAAAAGCTGGGAGCCCCCAGTGGCATGGCCAGTGTGAATTAACTGTTACCACTTTCTAAGGCCAAGTGACCAACCTCTGTAAGGCTGCAGCCTCAGTTTCCTTTTCGGCAGCCTGTGCTGTAATTACAGAAAAAAACACAAATGCAACTTATTTGGATATTGAGGTTTGCTGGTTAAGTGATTCGATAAGAATCATTTGTATGATTAAATGGTGGAAAGTAAAGTGCTTTCCCCGTGAACCTATGGCGCACGGAACTCATTACCCAGAAGCGTTGCATATTAGTGGAAGCAAATTAGCATTCAAACACTTTCTGGAGTGGCTGCTAATCACAAGCTGTTAATTACTGTCATTAGGTTAGACAGCTGAGGAGAGTAACCGGAGGAATCATTCTCATGATCTTGGTATTTGAAAGTGATCTCCACCCATAATAAAAAAAGCAACACACGTGTCAGACGTACAGAAATTGCAAATTGCCGAACTTGCTGACGCAGTCGGAAATTCCGCTGACTATAAGTAGCATAGTGATGGATGCATTCTTGACACAGTTTCAGTGTTTGGGCCTGGAAATAATGAGTATCAATGTCCTAGCAAGGGAATATGCAACGATGAAGGAGCTCTTTGTATCCTTAATTAAAGGGAAGTAGTAGCGCAGGCTGTTCACAGATAAGTGACTGTACATAATAATCATGTATTTATGTAAGGGACTGCCATGCTATATTACTGTAGTGGCAATTAAGCTTTCGCAAAGTAGTGTTAATAAGGGAAGTGCTTGAATAAAAAAAGGGCGTAATTACCCTGTAGATTAATTGTGAAGGGAAGCAAGTTTTAAAATATTTACGGTACTAGGATTCTGACTCTCAAAAGTGGTCCACCAGCTCAGACACTGTTCGCTCCGAAGGGTCCTCCACAGATGGAGTGCTTATAGGATCAGGCTCTGAGGGAGAATTTACATGGAAAGTGTACCATGTGATGGGTAAATTTATATTATAAACTTAATCATTAATCAGGTGATTATTTTTTTTTTAAAAAGTTTGTTTTTAATAAGGCTGCAATCAGGCTAAAGAATTTTTAATTGATTACTCATATGGGTTTAGTCAGTTAATCTATCAGTTAAGTGCATATAGGTGAAAATGCTTCGGAAAGAAGAAGCATGCTTTGTTTTTGAAAGATATATACATTCATCTGTCCTGGGAGACATTGTTTTAAAAAGAGGCGTTTTCTCCTATGTCTTTGTCCTATGCAGGTGTATGTGTGTGTGTGTGTGTGTGTGTGTTTAAAATAAGCATTTGTAGTAAGAACAAATCAGAGTACTGTTTAATAATAATATATTCCCCGCCCATCTGGACGGCTCCCAAAGGAAAATAAAAAAATACGATAAAACATCAAAAATAAAAATACTTCCCTAAACAGGGCTGCCTTTAGATGTCTTCTAAAAGTCAGATAGTTACTTATTTCCTTGACATCTGATAGGAGGGCATTCCACAGGGCGGGCGCCACTACCGAGAAGGCCCTCTCCCTGCCCTCTGCCTAGCAGATTAGCATTTGATACCCAGGAAGGGCAATGCAGAGGCCAAAGGATGGAGGATGGAGAAAGAAGTCCGTAGGTGCATCTCCTGTGAGGCTATCTAAAGGTCCACATCTGGTTCACTTGGAAGGGCTGAGTCTTGGTTGCCCTAATGCTAGTGACACTGGCTGTCTGTGGCAGTGAGCACCTCCATATTTTTGAATTGTCACTTGCTTCAGTAGATCTTGCTTTCATGTAGATATGCTTTATGATGAGCAAAAATAAACAATCCATTTGGGTCTATCTCCACAAGGTGGTTGTTATTATTATCACTGGTCTGTGGTTGTGTCTGTAAACAACTATTATGGGCAGTATAAAAATACTGTTAATAGGATGCAAAGTGTACAGAGCAACCATATTTTTGACCATCGCACAGCTTGTTCGTTTGCCAGATTAGAGTAAATGCACAACCTTAAATGTGTTTACTTGGAAATGAGTTCAACGAAACTTCTTCCAAGATCCAAGAAGAAGTGTTTAGGATTGAAATCTACATTCTGTTTCATAGCTCAGGATATCATCTGGATGTTGATACAACTGGATGTTGATACTGACCTTCTTTGAAAGAGAATTTGGGCCTCAATTCTAAGCGCTTCTACTCGGAAATTCAATAGCACTTAGAATACAGGCATCCAAAGAAAGAACTGAATTAAGCGAGATCGTCCTCAGAGCATATGATTATTCTGTATTGTTGTTGAACACCTCAGATTAATTAGAAGTGCTGTGTTTTGCCTTTGGATTTGAACATGAAGCCTCTACGCTATCCCTAATTAACTAAATACTTTTTGTGTAGTGTAATTGATGAGAGGTTACTTCAAAGAGATTCTTTGAAGTGAATGATCTATTTTTATGACAAGGTCCATTCCTCCTCTGCTACCCCATCTTCTGCTTATCTACAGTGGTTGAGCTTAGAAGTTGAAGATAAGCTTAATTCTTCCACCTGAAAACTGGAATATTAGGAAAATAGGCAGTTTGGGCACATTTCAGAGGAGTAAACCCAGGAGATATTGGCAGCACATCGAAATGTTTTCGATAATAAATAAACTCTGGAATTTATTTGGTAGAAGTTATCTTGTCCCCCCCCCCCCGGGTTAGAATCCTTCTGAGCAGGATTTCACTATCAGTTAATCATTCCTAATTGCATTCACCACGGACAATCTATGAATTATAATATGGTCGTACAGTTCGGTTAATGGTGGCAAGTAGTGGTTTAGTAGAACAGGAATGTAGAGAGAACAGAGCTCTGCTGCTTTATTTAGAGCGGGGGAGATGACATCATGTGCTGAAGCAGCATCTGGCGGTTCTGTAAACTTGGGGAATTGGAGGACAAATCTGTCCTGAGACATGATCTCTTTGATAAGCTCCGACTGCAACTGGCCTAAGGTCATCCAGTGGACTGATCAGGTCATTTTGACACCAGAGGTTGACTCTCAAATGGCGCCTCCCGGGAGGGAGGGATGAGGGAATATGTACATCAGGAACAAGAAAAGATTGACATCGGGATCTGCAGCCCCAGTGAATCTTGGGTGGATCTACACACAGAAAAAAACTGCTGTAAACAAGTCAGAAATTAAATCATTATAACAAAAGGAAAAAAAAATGCTATGTAAAAATCGCATAGAATTTTTTTTTTTTTGCTCTCCATCACCATCTGATGTTGCACGTTTATAACACATTCCAAACGTTTCTTTTTGGCTAATGTAGCTGGGTCTCTTGTCACCTGAGGCAGTTGCCACATCTTGCCTCATTGATGGGCCGGCCCTGAATAAATATCTCCATCAGGATCTGCTGCCCCTCTGCATCTTGCTGCCTGAAGTGGTCACCTCATGGGTGGGCTGCCCCTGCCCCAGAATCTAACAGGTATCTTGTTAAGGTCTCCAGCCAGCCCAGAACAGAAGGTTTATAAATATTTTTGGAGCGCTCATAAGTAGGGGAACGACATAGAGCTACAGAGCTCTGAAGGCCTTGAGATGGGCTGTTGGCTCTCTAAACCTGTGCACTTTCTTGCTATATATTGGTGCAGAAGGTTTGTGGGGTCTATGGAAGAGGTCTCTTTTTATTTCCTACCCCCCAAAAAAGCTCCCCATATAGTGCAATAGGGAGGATATTTTTTTTAACTGCATGACATGCACTCACCACACCATTAATCCCAACCTTGAATATATTTACTGAGAGTCTTAAGAACCTTTTCCCTCATTATTCTCTTCATTTCCCATCCCCACCCCAGCTAATATTCTCCACATTCTGTGGCTCATCAACCCTCAACTTTCTGTAGGTCCTGAAAGTTCAAAGGTCCTTAGAGGACTATTTTGGGATTTGTTTATTTATTAAAAATGTTTATTTGTTTTCCAAAAAATATAATAAAATATGACTAGCAGAGAAGAAAAATAATAGGTATAAAAATCAGACAATACCCAAGAGCACAACAGTGTTACAATGTACAACATATTACAATATAGCCCTATTACTATTATATTACATTTTGCTTGGATTTGTAGGATGAAGGTTAGTATTTGGAACTGGAAAGTATGGTACCGTGCAGGTTTATGGAAAGCAGTTATTACATATTGTAAGAACGCATGGGGCGTGTTAAACTAATATCTTTTATAAATACAAACAAACAAACAAACAAACAAACAAACAAACACTACCTCATCTTTGTGTGATCCATTTTCGCTTCTTTTTTACATAATAATTTATATTTGGTTTGACAAATATTAGTTTATAGCAATCCAAATTACATATCGATATTTCGATATTTCTCCAAATCTCTGGACTTCCCACCTTCCCCTCCATTGGTCCTATTGTACATCCTCTCAACTGCATATTATTTCATAATCCATATTTTGTATTGTTCCATATTGTCCATGATATTCACTACATTACAAGTGTTGTTAAAATCCTGCTAATGTTTTCATCTGCTTACAGTGGTCTCCTAGATAAATGATAATTTCCCTCCATTCTTTATTGAAGTTTTGATCTTCTTGGTTCCTATGCCTTCCAGTCAGTTTTGCCATTTCGGCATAGGCCAACAGCTTGGTTTGCCATTCCTTTCTGGTAGGGACTTTGTCTTCTTTCCAACTCTGGGCTACTAGCATATATGAAAAATATTTTCTGTTCCTGTGGGATGTCGGTCCCTACAATCCAATTTCGCTTCTAAAGTGGTAGACACAAGATCACAAGGTCAGTATTAGACAGCGATGACCAGTGAGACAGTCCACTAGACAGAACTGCTGACTGCCATGGCATTGTGCTAGGGTGGGGAGAGGCCTTCCCACTGTTATATTTAGGTGCAAGCGACTTCCGGGTTAGCGCCTCTGGCAATGGCGGATTTCCTCTGATCGGGAGGAATCCGCCCCATGGAAATCAGGGTCTGACCGCCACGGCGAGGCGGAGACCCACTAAAAACCACAGGCGGGAGAAGCCTGTGGATGTGGGATTCGGCTGGCACCTTTCGCACCTCCCCTACTCGCGGGGAAACCCGGTTTCGGGGATCCGGAGCGACGTGGGGTGAGTGGCACAGTGCTTCGAATCGACTGCTTCTTTCACGGAGTGAAGCCGCATTGCTGTTGCCGGAGAGCGCTGACTTTTTCCTGAGGACAATTGGACTCTAAACAACTACCCGTGAGTAGAACGGAAAATTGGATCTCTAAACTTCTTAATTTGGCATTGAAACGGGAAGGTCTCAAACAGGAAGTCTGCCTTCCTCTTTTGTAAATAGATTGAAGCAAAGACGTTGCAAGCTAAAGCCTGGAAAGTCTTTTGTAAAGGATTAAATCTCCATCGCTTAAAATAACTAAACCCCCCTTGGAAGCAGGAGAAGAGGGGGGAAATTCTAGATCGTTTAAACCTGCAGGAGAGAGAGTGAAGAAAGATAAATCACCACCGTTTCGAACCTGGGAACGGGCTGCCAGTAAGATTGACGTTTTGGGAAAGTTCATTGACTGTGAATAAAACGTATTTTGACAGATAGTTAAATAAGAGAAATACATTGTTTCCATTGTTTCCTTTTACACTTAAAAAGGAGCAAAAAAAGTAACTGAAAATCTAAACTAACTCTGTTGCTGGATCTGCGTTTAAAAGGATGGATACAAATAGAAATTGTTTCCCCTAGAGGGAGCTTTTGAAACTGTTGCAGGAGTGGAGCTGGGGAATTTTCCAGCTGCAGAGATTAAAGAGCGTGAGAATCAGAGTCTGACCTTGGACAAGAATGTCGACAGAGGAAGCCTTAGTGTTTGCATTTTGCAAGACAAGTGCTTTATTGGAACAGGTTCATGAGAAGAAGGATGTGATGATTAATAAAATTGACAATTTGGAACAAAAAATGACTGAGTTGGGACAAAAAGGGAATACCTATACAGAAATTGACCCAGGAATCTGTTTTGACATGGCAAGCTGTGGAGAAGACGAAGGAGAAAGTTGTTGTTGAACCTCGAATAATTCAAGTGGAGAGAGCCCTGGCCTCACAGAGGCAATTTGATGAACATAAGCTGTTGCCTTTTACGATCGAATCTAGAGAAAGTCAGATTTGGTGGGATGGAGCCCCGCTTGGATTGGAGAAGGAAAGTTGGATAGATCATCTTATGCAGGGATGCTCTGGCCTTTGGGATCTGGATTTGGGTCAGGGGGAGATTGGCGCTCTGAAATATCTTTTGGACTTTAGTTCTGACTATGGAGAATGGGCTGACCTGTCGAGAAGGAATAAAGACATTGTTAGGTTGGAGCTTCCCCTAGATCTACTCCTCAGTGCTAAAGGAAGGAAATTAAGAACAAGATCAGCAGAAGATAAAGTAAAGTGCATGTATAAATATGAAGAAGATCTGCAGAAGGGACATGGAAGAGAGTTAAGAGCCTCGGACAGAAGGTCACCAGGTTGATGGACTATATGGTATTGATAGAAAGGACTGACAGAATCCGAGACCAGGGAGAAGAGACGGTGGAAGAAGATTGAAAAAAAAAAGTTGGAAAAAAATATTTAGAGAAATGTTGCAAAATTAATGAGTGTTAGAAAAATGTTGGAATGAAATTATATGGCTTTAGTAGAAATGTTATAAGGAGCTAAGTATAAATAAGTTTTAGGGTCTTAATGGTAAGATAAGGTTAAAATAAATTAAGATAATTAAATGACAGAAAACAGTGAAAGATGGAAAGGATTTGCTGAAATAATTAACAACTAGAACACAAAAAGGGAGGTGTGAGGAGGTCGATGAAACAAGTTAATGAAAGATAAAGATATGGAAATATTGGATGTGTTTTTAACTGTTTTTGCTTTTGCTTTTGTTTTGATGTATTGTGTTTTTTGCTTTTTTATATGTATTGTAATGTATTGATTTGTACTGTTTATTTCTCTCTTTCTTTTTTACTTTTTTCTTTAATTCTTAAACTCTTAATAAATATTATTTTTTAAAAAGAAAATTTAAAAAAAATATATTTAGGTGCAAGCAGGGAGTGATGGAAGCCAGTCGTGGGCAAGCAACAGTCTATGGTTGCCTTGGCTCAGGCATAATTGTGACCAACCATCCAGTCAGCAACCGTGAGCTTACAGAGTTGACGCGACTCACATTTAGTCTACAGAGTTGAAGATTGCATCACTGCTTCCCATCACTGCATGGGTGGCTCCCAACAGAATATTATACAGGGTGGGTGCCACTACCAAGAAGGCCCTCTGCCTGGCTCTCTGTAGCTTCACTTCTCACAGTGAGGGAACCGCTAGAAGGCCCTCGGTGCGGGACCTGAGTGTCCAGGCTGAACGATGCGGGTGGAAACATTCCTTCAGGTATACTGGGCCGAGGCCATCACAACTTCTCATTTACTTCTGCTTGTGCCACATTTCATCCCAGGGTTGTATGATGTGAGCAGCTACATCATGCTGCTGAGGTGAAGGTTCTGAGGCGATGGGCAACATGCGCTGGGATTAGCGTGGTATTTTTCCTCGCTATTTGTACTCCAATTACTTTACTTATTGCCCGTCATGGGAAGAGCTGGAAATAGAGCAGCCTGCATCACTGGGACTGCGGTTCTCATCCCAATTCCGTGTCACTTCTCTCATCAACTTCATTCTGGGAGCAATTATCAAGTAATTGGCTTTCAGGCAGATGATGATGGTGTTCAAATGGCTATACCACTTATCAAGCGTTAAGTGCACGGGCCGATCCCAGTGCATATGCTCCCTTCCTTTCTTCGTGCGCCTGTTAAAATTTCAGATTCCAAATGATAAGCGAAGCCTTTTCATGTACCAGACCCGAAGACGTGACGGTTAATTCAAACTGTTGGCAACGTGCAGGCCCAGATTGCAAACAAAGAAGCAGAACTGGAAAACTGGAGAGACATATCCATGAGACTCTTTCCAGTGTGTGATCCTCTTTTCAGAATGACCGTGGGATAGGACTCAAGAGAGGACCTTCTTGGTGGCTTCTCCCTGGCTGTGGAATGATCTGCCCTTTGAGATGTGATTGGCGCCGACACCGTTTGGATTTCAGGGCCTGCTAAAAACTTCTCCCTCCCACCAGGCTTTTAATGGTGTAGGAATTCGATGTACACATTAGCAGCCTAAAATACAGCAAGGTTGTTCCCATTACCACCACATTGTTTCAAGTAGTATTTGCACAATGCTGCACACATCAGGAGATGAGTGGAGATGTCTTCACCCAATGCACATTACCTGTTTGTTTTCCCTGCACATGTAGCCCTAACTGAATTCTAGAGAGTTCGCTAGTAGAAGAAGAAGAGTTTGGATTTGATATCCCGCTTTATCACTACCCTAAAGAGTCTCAAAGTGGCTAACAATCTCCTTTCTCTTCCTCTCCCACAACAAACACTCTGTGAGGAGAGTGAGGTTGAGAGACTTCAGAGAAGTGTGACTAGCCCAAGGTCACCCAGCAGCTGCATGTGGAGGAGCAGGGAATCAAACCCAGTTCACCAGATTATGAGATCACTTCTCTTAACCACTACACCACACTGGTGATTGGCTAACATTGGTCACATGAGAGGTAGCAAGATGACTGTGTTTTAGAATCCACTGTGAATACTGTTAAGTTGAATAGAGTGTTGGAATGTTTCTTCCCTGCTTGAAAGAAAGAGAGGAAAGATGCAGGAGAAGGTAAAAGTGGAAATCTCCCATAGGAGCTGCAAGGCATGACCTAACCGAGGTACAGAGGACTGTGTGGAGCTCTAGGAAGAGAGGAAAATACAGTTGCTTGGAATAAGAAGAGACTGTAAACCCATGCTTGGATAAGCATGTGACTCTAAATATTATTTATTTTAATTAATCTATAAGTTTCTGCAAGTAAAGTTTTTGAATGTTAAATTCCTGACATTGGTTTAATTTCCAAAGAAAAGTTCTCTATGTATGTATGTATGTATGTATGTATGGTCTAACTGATGGATGTGTGTGTGTAGGTATGTAGGTAGATAGGTAGGTAGGTAGATGATAGATGATGATAGATGATAGATAGATAGATGATAGATAGATAGATAGATAGATAGATGATAGATAGATAGATAGATAGATAGATGATAGATAGATGATAGATAGATAGATAGATGATAGATAGATAGATAGATAGATAGATAGATAGATAGATAGATAGATAGATATAGATAGATAGATAGATAGAGATAGACAGATGATAGATATTCCTGGATGCTAAGATCTAAATTTGGGGCAAGTACTCTTTGATGAGAGAACCCCAGCAAAGATTTAAAGTCACAAAATATGCAGCCAAGTAACGCATGAAAATATAGGCTCTTAGACCTTTAAAATATGCCCTTCAAAATGAGTTCCAAACTTTCCCTTTTCCCTCAGCATTGGAAAATATGACTCATTTGGTAGTTAAAAATGGGTTTACTTACAAACTCTCCAAATGTCTGGTACATGTGCTTTTCCATATACCAGTTAGAAAAGTTGCACAGGCAGTAAAACTTAGCTTACTTACAAAGTAGTAAAAGTTCCTAGATTATTGGAATAGGGACAAGAATGGCTTGTGAGAGCCATGTGACTGAGCTGGAGCAACCAGCTCAAACCTCTTCACAAGCCGAGTATCTCAGGTAGACTTAGTGGGGAGACAATAGGCTTGAATACCTATTTCCTCCCAAGGTAAGGAAAGTGACATAGGTGAGCCAGGCAGGACAGCTTACTCTATGGTATTAACCCCTTCATGTGTGATTAGATTTAAGCATGTTGGTTATATGAGGCTAATTATCGCACAAAAATAATTACATCCAGTGCTGCAACCACCATCTTGGTTACTTAATTGAGGTGATCCTTCATCCCCTCAATTGATCCTTCATCCCCTCATCCCCTGATGACAACAGTCTATCCTGTGCTGTTTTTAAACCAACCTTAATGGGAACAGTTGGCCTGACCACACTCTTATGTAGCAACTCTTATATTTCAGTTCTTTTAAGTGCCTCTCTGACAGAACCCAGTGAGGGGAAATCTGATTCCAAATCCATGACTTCAAAGATAGGTTATATAAGTGCTCCGACTACTTCTCCCACCACAGCCAGATCCCTTTCCAGGTTTGGATCTTGCGTTTGCCGTTGTTGGTCTACCACTATTATTCTGATCACTTTCTCCCCTGTCCTCCCATTTGTTCTCTTGCCTAGAATGCTTCCCATGTTTTATATATCTTACATGTTCCTTTTCTAACAACAAAAGGGGCGAAAAGGGGGGGCATTCTCCCTGGGCTACACTACATGCCTCCGTAGCACCAGGCAAGTAAACGTTTGATAGCTGAATCTGTACTTATCTCAGCAATTGTATGCTGTTGGAATGTTTATCCCTGCTCGAGTTGCCCGGCTATTGCAAAAGCTACTTGAAATGATTCATGGGTCTGACAGATGTCTGGTGCAGCTGGATGTGTCCTTGATTATCCCAAAAGTCTGGACAGCACTGTCATTCACCATTGCCCAAATTATCTCTGTATTGACTGCAGAACCCTCTGTGACAGTACTGTAATGGCTAATTACCCAGGATACCTTTGGTACTTACTTTATAATGGTCTAGAAGGGTAGAGGGGGAAATAGCACAGAGGAAAAACACACCAATAAAAGTCCCATCCTGTTTCTTTTTTTGGGGGGGGGGGGGAAATAGATGCTGTCGTGGTATTTTCCCTCCTTCCTCCCCCACCCTTAAAAAAATAATAATACTGTGTATGCATATGAGATCCAAGAGCTTCCTTTTAAAAGAGATAGATTTCTAGTGCAATAGATAAAAGGAGAAATAAAATATGGAGAATCCTGGTGTTGATAAACTGTAGACAATAGAAGGAGCTATTAGCCAGGAGAGCGTTGTATGTAGAACATACGTTGAGTTAAAGCATGATGGACCTCCATTTGTGTGGTTCGTATATTGTTGGGTGGGTGGGAGGGAAAGGAGCACACACTGTTTGGGAAACAATGGGAGAGGCAGGCAAGGGGAGAGGGCAAAAGGAGAGGAGGAATAGAGATTTTCAACCTCGGTATCTTTTGCAGATTTGAAGTTAGTCACAAAGGCGCAAGTGCACAGTTTCCGCCGCCCGCTCGCCCCCCCCCACTCGCAGCAATACTATAAATTAGTCCATCTTGACAAATGTAGTTTCAATAAAGTAGATATGTATTAGGAAGAAAGGTGAGGAGAGAGAGGGTACCAAATCCCATTTTGACTTTTAGTGAAGATGATGAGCTCCCTGGAGAGCCGACGAAGCAGAGTTAAGAGCAGCCTTTTACGCAAAGAATGCAGTAATTTGCCACATCCTGTCCAAGCTGCGTTCGGGTGTCATTCCTGCCTTAATTACCTCGACTAACAAAGCTATTCTCTATTATTTCAGGCTTCCTCTACCTTTGCTTCTGAGAGAGAGAGAGAGAGAGAGAGAGAGAGAGAGAAAGAAAGAAAGAAAGAAAGAGAGAGAAAGATATGCTTCTGTCCCACATCCACAAATGGCGTACAATGTTCAGGTGCTGTATGGGGCACAATTGACATTACAGCAGCTGCGATGACAGAGAAGGATCAAGTCCAAAGGTGAAAAGCATAGAGATGGGGATCTCAGCTCATCTGGTGGAGCAATTAGGAAGAAAATGAA
This sequence comes from Podarcis vaucheri, assembly GCF_965113315.1. NCBI lineage: Eukaryota > Metazoa > Chordata > Lepidosauria > Squamata > Lacertidae > Podarcis > Podarcis vaucheri. The sequence continues at coordinate 118,953,669 of NC_138759.1, read as the reverse complement.
GTGGGACCCTGCAACAAAATGTTGCGGTTTAGAATGATCCCATTCTATTCCCCAACAATCACTCTGCATTCCATGGCTACTTAGTTGCTGCAGAATGATGCTCAGTTTTCATTGGTCTGCGCCTGGTGTTCCCCCTTGTAGTTCCTCCCCCCCCAAAGGTTTTCTTTTGTACCTGATACCTCTCTCTCTTGTCTGTGTGGTGCCTCTTTAACTACATAAGCAAAAAGGGTATGTTCTGCACTTACACTCTTTTTGGGTGGAACCCAATCACGTGCCAACAAATTCAGGCAGCACAGTTATGGTTGAATGGGAGGCCTTGCACAGCAAACCTGCTTCCCCACCACCCAAGATTTGACTTTGCAATGAGGAAATTGGAGGGGAAGTTCACTGTAAAGTTGGCGATGCTTCGACGCAACATCATCTAACCTCCCTACAAACCGATCAGAATGGATGCTCATTAAATGGTCAACGTCGTCTAATCTCCCTGCAAATAGATCAGGAGGAATGCCCGATAAACAGGTTGTTTGGAAGTGCCCTATGTGTAAGGAAAGTTTGTTTATGATGCATGCATTTAATGATGCGAGACACAATCTTAAGACTGGCCTACTGAGTAGTAAGTCCTGCTGAGATTGCAGCTTCAAGTTTTCCTGGGAACTCAGTGGGACTTGAGCAACCAAGATATTTTAAAGAATACATCATCCCCTATATACCCAAGCGACCACGACACTCTGCAGTCTAGGGCCTCTTGCAGATAACATTTTGTTGGGTCTTCAGTGTAGTGGTACCTGCCCTTTGGAACTTACTTCTGTACTGTATCACACAGGTGTTAATCTTTATTGTCTTTTGGCTGTTTACTGTAGAACTTCCATTTTCAACAATCCTTTAAAGTGGATAGTTGTGTTCCATTCTGCATCTGAAATTGTTTTCATTAGGGCTGCCATAGGTCCATATTGTCCAAGGCCAATGGGGGGAATTTTTGAAAGGCGCTGCTTCATCCTGGCAAGTCAATCGAAAGATTGCGGTGTTTTTTGGGGGGTGTTTTTGTAAAAAAACACCAACCCAACTCACCAACTTTGGGGTTTGTCTTAAAAAAGCTCAATGCCACTTTGTTTTTCTTGAGCATTTTCTTAACATTTTAGTTAACAATTTTCTGGGTGGGAAATTCTACTGAACCAGCTCCATTGAAGTGAATGGGAATCCCAGGAGAGCATGAACATTGAAGAAGAGTATGAGAACACCCCCCCCTTTGGCACAAATCCCATTCCTGCCTTGCACAGAAGAACTCTCCAGTGGATTACCACTGTCATTAACAAAGTATTTGAATACAGAAAAAATGACTTCTCTTCTCTTCATTAAACACTATCACTTGATAACCTGTTTCAGGCAAACCTCGACATTCCCTATTAATAATGAACTAAAATGAAACAAGACTTTAAGCACTAGAGTCATCATGGGGAAAGTTATCAGATTTAGGCTGTGGGCATAAATAATGTATTTTGTAAGCAACGTGCCAAATTACTGACCATGAAGGTGGAGAGGAAACATGGATAATTTGTTCCCTCAGAGCTATACATGTCAGAACAAATAATGCAGGTATAATAACATATTCCATGCATTTTCCTTTCAACCTGAGAACAGCTTTAAAAAAAAATCTTGTAAAAACATACATTAAGAATAAACGTGGTCACAAGATGATTCGTACAAAGCTGGGGGTGTATGGTCAACTCTTTGGAGACGCAACACTTATCATCAATAAAATCTCTGCCCAAAGGTGAACATGAGGCCAACACCTTGGGAGACAGAAGTGGCAGCAGAGGGCACCGCCAGGCCTCAGGTGGTGGTTACGGCCTCGGGTGGAATCCTTTAGCCTTTTCTTCCCTATATGGGGGTGGGGGTGGGCGTGAAGTGTTGACTCACCCCCTTGCGGCGGCGATTCCAGGGTCCTCCTCTTAAAGGGGTTATATATATGGGTGTCACTGGCCATACACTGAAAGGTCATCAGTGAACTATCCTGCAGGTGTGGATATGGGTGTGATGCTACACTTACATCTTGCAGAGCACCCCCATATCCCATTTACCCTGATGAGCCCCAGTTCCCCCCAGCTGGGGGGATGGGAGGGATACACGCCCAAGGCCTAAGCCAAGGTCTTCCTACATTCGGAAGTTTAACAAAGTTGTGGCCTAATTTTAATTCCATATAACGTTGTCAGAGTCTTTATTCCATCCTTAGGATCCCTGGGGGCTGGAGCTGTTGCCTGCCTGCCTGCCTGCCTGGTCTCCCACTTGTCTCTCCATTCCCAACAGTAAGGACTGGCAGACTGGCTGGCTGGGCTCCCTCACCCACTTGCTTGCTTACTCCGAGGCCGGCTCAGCTCCTGGCAACCAGCACCCCCTGGCCAGCCCCAGAGGCACCATTCGCCTGCAGAGCTTGTAGCCAGGGCTGCTGCAATGAACAGCCGTGCAAGCCTTTGGGAGGCAGAGTTGAGAGAGGGCATCAGAGGAAGGGAGCAGTGGCGTAGCGTGGGTTGTCAGCACCCGGGGCAAGGCAAGTAATTTGCGCCCCCTAACCCGTGGATTTGTGCCCCCTAACCAGTGGATTTGCACCCCCTAACCCTAACCCCCAGATGTTGCGCCCGGTGCGGCCGGCCCCCCCTGCACCCCCCACGCTACGCCACTGGAAGGGAGGGAAGGAAAGAGGGACAGAGGCCAGTGTTGCCTGCGGAAACCCTGACCATCATTCAACGGCACACTGGTTGAAAACCCCTGCCCTACGGTATGCACTGTGTGGACGTCATTTGGTATCGTTCAAAGAATGGCAGATGGAGTGTTTTTTTTAAAAAAAGAGAGCAAAAGTAGCGAAAATGAGATGGAAACCAAGATATAGGACAAGGTGGAAGTCACAAACTATACCCACAAAGGAGGAATGGATTTGTAAACCAAATGAATATTTAATTTTGGCAAAATTAACTGCTATAATAAGAAATCACTCCAATCAAAAATTAAAAACGGAGTGGAAATGTTTTGATGAATATATGGCAAAATATTGCTCAAAAAAAGATACGCTAATATGCCTAGTTTAAAATGTGAAGTACTGCATGGAAGAAAAATTAGTAAGGAAAGATAATAAGAATATATAGATGATTTGAGAAGATTGTAGAATGCAAAGATTATTGTGAATTGTATAATGTGGAGGAAATCGAGTGAGGGCCGAGGGAAGTGGGAGGAAGGAGAAAAGAATAATATGATGGATTGAGGAAACATAAATGTAAATGTATGGGGGGATGGGGAGGAAATGGTGTTGGCTTTGGTACATCTGTATTGTAATGTAATATGTGAAAACCAATAAAGAGAACAATAAAAAAAGATATAGTACAAGAAATATACAGGGGGCGGGGCTTACATTTGGCCTCAGCTGCACTATTCATTTAAAGTAATCATGGCTTCCCTTCCCCCAAAGAATCTTGGGAACTGTGGTTTGTTAAGGATACTGAGAGTTGTTCAGAAATCCCTATTTCCAGAGTGGTTTAACCCCTCTTCCCAGGGAACTCTGGGAACTGTAGCTCCTTGAAGGGGATGGTGGTCATTATAAGGGACCTAACTTTACTGTTCTTAGAACCCCAAGATCCACCAGCCAGAACCAAGTGCAAATTTGTGACTTAGAGGGTTTGGCATACACATAGAAATGATGAGAGAACCTTTCAAGGGACTTCATTTTCAGTACCACTACTGAGCTCACAGATCTTTCACATATTAATCCATTCCCAGCTTCCTCCCAACCTTTCTTCACTTCAGCAGCTTATTCTTGGAATGCAAGCATGGTTTCTTCATGCCTACAGTCGTGAGTCAGTATGGAAATTAGAAAAAGGCACTTTTTACACTCTACTGTATTGTCCATATGCAGACAGCTAATGTGGGACATCAAGGGAATGTCTTCCCATTAATCTTCTAAACAAGATAATATAGATTTGACCATAATCCTGTGACAGATAATAGTTTATGTTAAGGGTTTGTCTCATTTTATACCACTGTCTGCTTATTTGGACAGCTAATATAACACACACACATACACAAATAATATATACACAGGACATTTCATGTAACAAATTATGTGTATCTAGTTAAAACTTATTTTTACAAGCAGAGCAAACGAGAAAACATTCTCAATATACTAAAGTGGAGCCAGCAGTAGATTCTGTTTAAAGCAGAGGTTGCCAACCTTTTTGGGCCGGTAGGCGCATTTGCAAAACAGAGAAACTGTTGTGAGTAACTCACACACAGCTAGAGAATTTTGTTTGAACAACCTTTCCTGAAAGAAGGATAATACATTTTAAAACTAAATAGAAAGGTTGACAACTAACTAAAACACAAGGTATCCAACAATGCAACAGTTCTGTTAGTGCTACCACTCCTGTCTGTGCAATGGGGCTTTCTCCCCCTCTCCCCCCTCTACATGCCCCCTGCCCCCCATTCTGCTCCAGAAGGTTGAGAAACCTTCTGGAGCAGAATGGGAGGGCATGGGGGTACATCAGGAGGGTGAGTTAGTCCTTTGAAAAAAGGCAGAATTCATTGCACGCGCTAGATGACTCTGTTGGATACAACCCAATGATTCAGAAATTGCTGCTGAGGATTAAGCACCCCATAATCAAATTACAAGAGCCTGGGAAAAGAAAACTGTCTTCAGTTGACACTTGAAGACCAACCAAAGGGTGATGAACATACCTTGTGTGTGTGTGTGAAATCACTAGCCCCCGGTGGCGTAGCGTGGGTTGTCAGCACCCGGGGCAAGGCAAGTAATTTGCACCCCCTAACCCGTGGATTTGCACCCCCTAACCCCCAGATGTTGCGCCCGGTGTGGCCGGCCCCCCCTGCACCCCCCACGCTACGCCACTGGTAGCCCCTACAAGACATTCACTGGCTCTGGTGAATTGCATTTCTTCTTCTTCTTCTTCTTCTTCTTCTTCTTCTTCTTCTTCTTCTTCTTCAGCAATCACTTGTAGCTGAGTAAGATTGTCTTTCAGGAACACGGTCTTAACAGTGTGTCTTTGGCATTTGGTGGCCAATTCTGGATCCACACCTCCTTCCACAGTGGGGACATTGCAATTCATATAATTTCCAGCACTTGTACAGAAGAATTCAAAGGCCTGCTCACTATTTCATGAAATTTAGGTTGGCCTAGTGAAGGAATTGCCATAAAATGGGTTTGGGGATTTTTCTTACCACTTTTACTTTGTGCGACATGGAAAATACAAAATTTAGCCATTCAGCCAAGGGATACTAGACTGGATGAGAGGTTTTTATACCACCTGAAGATAGGACTTGATTCTCTGAGGGAACATCCCCTTCAACTTCTCAACAAAGCTACCAAATTTGGTTCCTATTGACTATGAACCACCTAAAATTAATTTCCACATTTGTTACTATAAATATTGCCTATCTTCTTTTTGTTCCCTATTTTCCACCTTTCAACACACCTGCATGTTTTCCCTAAGGATGGAGACAGACCTGGACTGCATCTGGTTTTTCTAATTCTAAAGAAGGGGAACCAGCCATGGCTATGCTTCTCTTTCCCAGGAGACAACGTGGGGCAACCTGATACCCACACAGCACCTAAAAGACCACCAGCTGAATGTCTCCTTCCTCGTGACGTGGCCAGCAGCCAATTTTCTTTCTTCCCCAGCCCTGTTTTCTGGAACATCCAAAAGTTTGGACACGACTTTGTGATATGTTGGTTGGCCTAATAAAGGTATCCCCCTAATGTGAACAACAACAAGAAGAATTTCTGTAAGTCAGGGCTAGTCGACACAGTTCTCCAGATGTTGTTGCACTCCAACTCCAATCAGCTCCGGCCAATATGGCCAATGGTCAGGGATGATGGGAGTTGTAGTCCAGCAACACCCATCCCTGCTCCAAGCAGGCACCTTCTATGAATTCATAGAATCATAGAATCATAGAGTTGGAATAGACCACAAGGGCCATCGAGTCCAACCCCCTGCCAAGCAGGAAACACCATCAGAGCACTCCTGACATATGGTTGTCAAGCCTCTGCTTAAAGACCTCCAAAGAAGGAGACTCCACCACACTCCTTGGCAGCAAATTCCACTGTCAAACAGCTCTTACTGTCAGGAAGTTCTTCCTAATGTTTAGGTGGAATCTTCTTTCTTGTAGTTTGGATCCATTGCTCCATGTCCGCTTCTCTGGAGCAGCAGAAAACAACCTTTCTCCCTCCTCTATGTTTATTTATATGTTTATTTATATGCATCCATTGGACTCTGTCATTGCAATCGACTGCTGCAAACATATATATATTTTTAGGTGTATACAGTGGTACCTCAGGTTAAGAACTTAATTCGTTCTGGAGGTCTGTTCTTAACCTGAAACTGTTCTTAACCTGAAGCACCACTTTAGCTAATGGGGCCTCCTGCTGCCGCTGCACTGCCACTGCACGATTTCTGTTCTCATCCTGAAGCAAAGTTCTTAACCTGAGGTAATATTTCTGGGTTAGCGGAGTCTGTAACCTCAAGTGTATGTAACCTGAAGCGTATTTAACACGAGGTACCACTGTATTTAAAATGTTTTAAGTGAGTAACTAATGTTGCAATCCTATTTGTGCTCAGTAAGGAGCGAGCCCCACTGAAGTCAACGGAGAGGTTATTTCTGGGTAAGCATGCATAAGATTCCGCTGTGAAAATGTAAATAGTTGAGTAGAGTGGTACCTCAGGTTACAGACGCCTCAGGTTACAGACTCCACTAAAACAGAAAACGTACCTCGGGTTAAGAACTTTGCAAACTGAATGGTTTCTTTTCCTCAGCCAGTTTTGTTTTTTATTTTCTAAAGATTATGATGCAAACAGGAACTAAATAATTCTATAAACCTATAGCTCAATGGGAGAAAAGGGTAGGTGGTGGGCAATCTGTCATATCCTAAATTGGTTGGGGACTAACCCAACTTTGACTTCAACCTGCTATATGGGACCCACTTTTTAATACAGTGCTAACTCGGGTAACGTATGCTTCAGGTTACATACGCTTCAGGTTACAGACTCCGCTAACCCAGAAATAGTGCCTTGGGTTAAGAACTTTGCTTCAGGATGAGAACAGAAATCACACAGCAGCGGTGTGGCAGCAGCGGGAGGCCCCATTAGCTAAAGTGGTGGTTCAGGTTAAGAACAGTTTCAGGTTAAGAACCTGAAACGAATTAAGTTCTTAACCCGAGGTACCACTGTATGTCCAAACATAGGCACAGTGTGTTACCTGGTTTCCCTTCTCCCTCTTAGAGTCTCCCTGCATGCCCCACAAATATACTCCAAAGGGTCCCCCATAATAATAATAATAATAATAATAATAATAATAATAATAATAATTTATTATTTATACCCCGTCCATCTGGCTGAACTTCCCCAGCCACTCTGGGCGGCTTCCAAAAAAATATTAAAATACTGTAATACATCAAACATTAAAAGCTTCCCTAAACAGGGCTGCCTTCAGATGTCTTCTAAAAGTCAGATAGTTGTATATTTCCTTGACATCTGATGGGAGGGCATTCCACAGGGCGGGTGCCACTACCGTGAAGGCCCTCTGCCTGGTTCCCTGTAACTTGGCTTCTCGCAGTGAGGGAACCGCCAGAAGGCCCTCGGAGCTGGACCTCAGTGTCTGGGCAGAACGATGGGGGTGGAGATGCTCCTTCAGATATACTGGACCGAGGCCGTTTAGGGCTTTAAAGGTCAGCACCAACACTTTGAATTGTGTTTGGAAATGTACTGTACATGGATCAGTGTGGCTAATCCAATCCAGCATCTTATTCTGAAAGAGGCCAACCAGATGCCCATGAGAAGTCTAGAAGCAGGATGAGAGTGCGGAGGCACCGACTTGCGCCCAAGATGGGGGGAGGGCTGGCACATGTTGCGCATGTGTGATGGCATGTGCCCGGTGTGCATTGTGTGCGCATGGTGTCATGCATCTGGTGCACGTTTTGTGTATGTGTGATGTCATGTGTGTGCCACACGTCCTGAATGCAACATTGCAATGCTGGGATGAGGCCAAGCGCAAGGGATGGCACAGCTTCAGTGGCTTGCAGCTCCTCCTCTCTCATGCTCAAGAGGAGCTAGCCACTGAAGCCACACTCTGTGCCCGGCCTCTTCTGCCCCCTCAACAATGCCTCCTCTGGAAAGCCAGGGTGGTGTAGTGGTTAAGAGCGGTAGACTCGTAATCTGGTGAACTGGGTTCGCTTCCCCGCTCCTCCACATGCAGCTGCTGGGCCAGTCACACTTCTCTGAAGTCTCTCAGCCCCACTCACCTCACAGAGTGTTTGTTGTGGGAGAGGAAGGGAAAGGAGAATTTTAGCCACTTTGAGACTCCTTCAGGTAGTGATAAAGCCGGATATCAAATCAAAACTCTTCTTCTTCCTCCCAGCGGATGCTGAGGGGGCTGAAGACACCTTGGCCCCACAGGGCTGGCACCCCTGCCACTTTCCTCGCCTACGATTCCCATCCACTAGAATTCAGAGGCATATTGCTTCCAACAGTGAAGGTGGTACATAGTTCTCAGGGTTTGTAGCCATTGATCTCATCCTCCCATCAGAAATCAAACAGATAAACACAACTTTCTGAAGGCAGCCCTGTATCGGGACGTTTTTAATGTTTAACATTTTGCTGCACTTTTATGGTGCCGGAAGCTGCCCAGAGTGGCTGGGGCAACCCAATCAGATGGCCAGGCTTTAAGTAATTTGTTGTTGTCTAAACCACTGAGCCTCTTGGGCTTGCCGATCAGAAGGTCAGCAGTTCGAGTCCCCATGACAGAGTGAGCTCCCGTTGCTCTGTCCCAGCTCCTGCCAACCTAGCAGTTCGAAAGCATACCAGTGCAAGTACTGGTAGATAAATAGGTACTGCTGCGGCAGGAAGGTAAACGGCGTTTCCGTGTGCTCTGGTTTCCATCACGATGTTCTGTTGAGCTAGAAGCGGTCTAGTCATGCTGGCCACATGACCTGGAAAGCTGTCTGTGGACAAACGCCGGCTCCCTCTTCCTGTAAGCGAGATGAACACCACAACCCCATAGTCACCTTTGACTAGACTTAACCCTCCAGGGGTCCTTTACCTTTTTTATTGTATTATTATTATTAATTTCACAAATACATGTGTTCACACTAATCAGTGGGCTGGGATCAGCTCTATGTTGCGCTTACACTCGGTAAGGAACCCTGGTTTGATGCCGCATAATGTGTGAAATGGTCCTGAGATAACTTTGCATTTGAAAGAGGCTTCATAACACAGGTAATATTAAGATACCTGGCACAAGAATCTGACCTCTTTTCTGCACTCTAAATGGACAAGCCCCATTACACATCAATAGACTATTTTATACATCACATGCTATAATATAAGGACTATCAGAATGTTATTGTGCTGTATAAATTTGGAGCGCTTTATACTTTTTTTGATGACGAGAGGAAAAGGGCCACTGAAACATTTGGGAAGGAGGACATTGAAGTATCTTACATCTCCCTCGATGCTTTCTTTAAAATAAAGTGTAAGAAGTGACCTGCACTTCAATTTTCCAAAGAGGATTTTAGAACTATTAACTTTAATCGCAGCTTCCTTTACTCTTCAAGAAGTTTCCTTCGTTTCAACCACAAGGCTCATTATGAGTCTAATGTAATACCTTACGCTGGACCGCCTGGCAAAAGGTGACAGAAAAGGACCTCAGCTAGGATTTAAATGGGAGTAAATGTGACTGCTTTCTAGCATTTCTGCCCGCTGTTTGCAATTTGCACTGCTGTGCCAGTGATTCCTACCCGCCAAAAAGGAGTGTATTTTTTAAAAAAGAATGAAAAGCCAATTGGGATTTTTGCCTGCTCTCTAGTTTGCATTGCACTAACTGCCCTTAGTTTTGAAAGTGACTTGTCTGCATGTAATTTTTAGCACACATGAAACGTATATCAGCATCAAAGGTACCTAGAATTTGCTTAAGCCCAATTACACTTCCAGTGTGTAAAGGATGGAAATGCAATATGAAACTTGTTTAGGTACCAAGCGTATATACCAAGACTTTGCAGTTCAGGTAATGCTTTTTTTAAAATAAAATTAAAAAAAACCTAAACTGGTTGAGGTGAGGGGCAAGGAACCAAAAATGCCTGTTTCTTCAGCAATGAAAGGAAGAAAAGAACACACCAAGCTTCTAAATAAGCAGCCACAAAAGACCTTTAAATAACTCAACTTTCTAGCAGGGTTTATTATCCTTTCCCTTGTTTTATAGCTTTATCTGCCAGAGAAACGGAAGGAGATTTGTAAAACACTATAGCATTTAAGTCATTACATTTTATAGCTAATTTCTAATGTGGATTTGATTTTTTATGAGCAGAAAAAGAATCTCATTTGCATTAGTGACAGTAACTAGAGAAATTTAACACCTGGCACTGGTTGTAGCAGAAATTGAGTATTAGCTGCTTGGGTGCTAAAAAACCGCATTACATACCTTCAAGGGAGATTTTTCATTTATTTATGAACTTTTCTAATGTTCTCATTACAAAACTATTCTTCCATCATGATGAAAGAAAACTTCCAGGAATGTAAACACACACAATCACACAAAGACTCTTTGGAGCAACAGCAGAATGAATCATTTATGTTATTAAAAGAAAATACAATCCATCCCTCATGCCAAAAAAATTAAATCTCCACTGAGATATAAAATTACTGCAACGGAAAGCCAAATGCTTCTCCAGGCTGTGTAATATTAATGTAAGATATCACTGTGCTCCCACCTCCACACACACACACACACACACACACAGAGAGAGAGAGAGAGAATGTGTTGTATTTCTTGCAATAAAATTAAACCTGTTCCCCCCCAAAAGAAAGCACCCAGCTGAAATAGAATAAAATCACTGCTCTCTTTTTTTAAAACATGAACAATCCATACGTTTGTAAAGTATAGACAATTAGGGAGCTGCAGAATATGCGAGGCTGGAGTCAAATGATATGGGAAGTGACACTTTACATAGCCGGCAACAATTAACACATTGATGGCATTTTGCTAGGCTCCTTGCAGTGATAATGCTGTTGTCAAATGTGTTTAGTGCACCAAATCTCCTGGAGCCTTCAGCTAGGCAGCAAGCTTTTGACAGATTGAAGGTTCGGAGATAGGCTATCATGACAGATGGAAACTGGCACCGATGTTCAGCTTTCGCCAATCGCTGGGGACCTGCCCCCCTTATTCTTCAGGGCTCAGCTCCGCAACCTTCCCCCTTCTGATGAAAGCAGGGGATGGCATTGTTAAATAGTGCATCTGTGTGATTTAGACTACTCTGATGAAAGCATAAGGCAGACACACCGTGAAGCAAAAGACAGCCTCTGCTCTCTAACTGCATTTGAGATAGACTTGAGAAAGACTCCAGGGAGATGGGATAAAACTTTGGTAAATTTCAGAGAAAAAAGAACCCCGCGCGGGGGGGGGGGAATCCACACACTAACCATCTTATAGATCTTCCTTCCCTGCCCGTTCTTCCCTTTCAACCACCACTTGTCTAAAGAAATCCATACATGTAAGCTACTATGATCAGTTTCTTTAAGGAGATGTGATTTTCCCTCCTCCTTAAGCCGTTGCACTGATCATAGTCTATGAAAGTTGGGATATTTCAGAGCATCCGCAGATCTCAAGATGAGCTGTGGATGGAGAGTCCCTGTTTTACTCTGTGTGCATCCTGTCTTATGAATCTTCACGTTCCAGAAGCCAGCGCAGCTATGAAATAGGGCTAGCCTGGATTCTTGGGGTGTGTTTGTCTGTGTGTGTGTGGTGGTATCAGTACTGGGGGATTCAGTAGTACTGAGTTTCACACAGCTGGGCATAAACATGCAGATAATAAAGTTAATTAACCTTTTGCCCTCCCACACCTTTGGCTGAAAGGCACCCGTCAACTGGATTCATTTGCCCTGGGATGTTTTCAAAGCGTGGTTGTGTTTTCACGTCTCTCTCTATCCCCGACAAACACCTCTTCGATTTCTTTAAACTGGATTGCAAAGTCTCTCCCTTTCCTTCTTCCATCTTCTCTCTCTCCCCTGTGCTGTCTTAATCTTCAATTCTTCCCTCACTGATACAGTATTTGGAGCCCGCACACTGCAGCCCATTTGAGGTATGATAATCAGCTGATTAGCTGGCGAAGTCGTTTTCCCCCAGGCTCTTTTGTGTGCAAAATCCTCACACTCAATTGACATGTGGACATCATAAAGCTGATGAAATGCAATTGTAATGAACAAGAGAGAGAGGCATCTGCAGCAGCCTAAATGAAGGGCCCTTCCCTCTCGACATGCTAATTCGGAAAATCTGCTCTTAACTTGTACTCCCTCCGGGTTCCAAATGGAGGAGAATCTCCATGAATGCATATTCAAACAGTGCATTAGTCGCCGAGGCAGGAGGAAGCGGAGCCTGGCTGGGCCAATTCTAATTTCAAGACAGATTATACTGCATCAAATGTAGTAATGATCTGACAGTTCATTTGTGACGAGAGTCCTGCAGTCAAGGTTTAATGCGTGGTCAGAAGCAGGTGGACAGCAGGTCCACTGCCACTGCTGCCTCCTCCTCCTCCATCGCCACCAGCAACAACAAATAATATTTCTCATTCGGTATAGAAGCTGCTGTCACATTCTCCCTGACACATGAGGGAATGTTTGAACACATTTAAGAAATCAGTGCCTTCATATGTAAAAAGATTGCAGAAATGGCTCAGGGGATGCCTTGTTGTTATCCTGATGTATGCAAACGTGCGGCCTGATCCTAACCGTATTTACAATAAGTGCCACCAATTTCAGATAAGTCGGTTTCAGGATTGGAATCACTGCAGCTGCATGCTCCACCCCACCCCTGTACCGAGATATTGTTATTTCACCATGCCAGATTTTAGATTGTATGCTTCTTGGGGCACAGGCTTGCCCTGTTGTATTCTCTAAAGGACTGCGTGCATTGATTCTATATTATTATTAATAATAACAGTAATGTGTGTGTATGCATATATATACAGTGCTTTTTTGGGGGGTGCAGGTGTACGCATACCCCTTAACATTTTGTGAATCTAAGTTTGGCCTCATTGAAGGGCAGTATTTCAATATGAGTAGGAAAATGAGAGTACCCATAAACATGTTTTTAATAGAAAAAAGCACTATCATCTGTCTATATCTATCTATCTATCTATCTATCTATCTATCTATCTATCTATCTATCTATCTATCTATCATCTATCTATCATCTATCTATCTATCTATCTATCTATCTATCTATCTATCATCTATCTATCTAATCTATCTATCTCTATCTATAGGTTGTTAGTTTGTACCCTCTGCATTTTGACACCTCTTAAGATATATCATAACCAAATTTTGCATGATGGTTCTGGAGATCAAGAAGCAGATCCTTGTCTTGGTGTGACGCACTTGGGTGCCATTTTGAATCAAGATGGCCGACTGCACCTTTTGAAACGGGCTGGAATGTGCCTTTGAATTCTGAGAACGCCCTTTTTCTTGCCTGAATAGAGAATAGTGTGTGTGTAGAAACTAGTCTAGTGTCAGAGAAAATCTGCATTCATTTTTACACTCGTTTTTGCCTCTGGCCATCCTCACTATTGGCAAGTGGCCCCCTGAAGGTTTCCCAGAAGGGAATTACTATTGGGATTAATATTGTTCCCCACCCATGTAGGGGTATGCAGTGGTGTGGATGATGCCCCCAGGGAAAGGGCAGAGGAGCTGGGCCTATTCAGGGGGGGAGCCCACTGAGGATGTGATGCCCAAGAGCCTTCCAAAATATGGAGCCAGAACTAGATTTCCCAAGTTTTGTTAAGTCACCAGCATGCTTCCCTCTAGACTTCATGGACCTTTTCAGAGAGTCTTGAGTGAGAGAAGGGTGTAGATATTTTTGGAGCTATATTGTGCTAGGAGAAACATGGGAATTTATGTGGCTGCAGTGACATTACACAGGTTGTGAGAAAAACTGATGTGATTTGGTTATGTGCAGATGGAACAATTTCGCCTCCTAAGAACACAATACAGAGTTTTGCTTTATTTATTAAATTTGTTAGTTGTTTTATCTTGCCTAAGGCAGCCCCAAGTGACCCTCCAAGTGTCCCTATTTTCCAGGGACAGTCCCAAATTTAAAGAAGCCATCTCAGTTTCTCACTGGGAACTTTAGCTTGTTAAGGGTGCTGGGAATTATAGTTCTGTGAGGTGTGGACAATAGTTCCCAGGATTCTTAGGGGGACGTTGTATGCTTTAAATGTATGATGTGGATGTTACCTCAGTGCTGCTGTCAGGTCCACTGATGGATCTCAAGGCATAGCAAGAAGAACGGATTCTCAGTCGAACCAAGTTTTGTGGGGTGTCGGCCATGACAGAGCCACACCCCAAGGCCTACTGAGGGAAGTTGTGCTGCTTTATTTTGGTGGGGTGGCAGCAGACAGCGATATTTGCAAGAGAAGCAGTGCCTTAAATTCAGCGGCTGATGAAGGGATCTAAATCTAAGCTTTCAACTTTAATCAGATGGATTTCTTTTGAAGAAACTGCAAGTTTTCATTTGGTGCAATCTCAAATGTGCGCTTGCAGTTGCTTAAATACAAATCCATCCCATTTGTCAAACTGAAAGCATACACTTTAGATCACCTAGTCAGCATCTGGATGTAAGACACATTGCGTACAATTTTACTTAATGAAGGTGGACCTAAGAGTCGAATTACAGATTACATGGGGGGTTCTACCTAACTTTCCCTGACACAGAGGGGATGCTAGAAGCTGCAACTCAGAAGCAAATGGGATGCTTAAGCCTTTTCCTGTAAAGCATATTTCATCTCAAAATCACCTCCAAATCTGCTTTCCCTATCACAGGAGAAAGGTTCTACAGGAAGAAAAGCAGCTTGAGGAGGCATGAGATAAAGGCTGGCAGGGAAAGGGTTACCCTTTACCACCATTTTCTTCTGCTCCTGATTGCAGCCTTTCATTTTTAAAAAGTCAGAGGAAAGTCAGACAGAACTCAGTTGCACTGTTAGACATGAAATTTTATTGATTTCAGTGGAATGCAGAGCCAAACTCATATTACAGTCAAGTGGCAATCCTGTGCATGCTTCCTGGGGAATCTTTGGCGATCACTTGTAGCCAAGTAAGATTGTCTTCCATAAACATGGTTTTAACAATAGTCCGTAAGTGACTGTGGAGGCCAATTCTGGATCCACACGTCCTTCCACAGTGGGGACATTGGTTTCTGGGCGGGAGTTGATCACAGTGAGGGTTTGCCAAGCGTACCTTCCTCTTAGCACGTTTCTCCCTTTTATCCTGAGTTCAAGCGTCTTCAAAGCCCATGACACCTTGGGCAATGGCTGTTCTCCAAGTGGAGTGCTCACAAGCCAGTATTTCCCAGTTGTTGGTGTTTATACTACACTTTTTAAAGATTTGCCTTGACAGAGTCTTTAAACCTCTTTTGTTGACCACTAGCATTACGCTTTCCATTTTTAAGTTCAGAATAGAGCAGTTGCTTTGGAAAATGATAATCAGGCATCTGCACAACATGACCAGCCCATCAAAGCTGATGCTGAAGAATCATTGCTTTGACACTGGTGATCTTTGCTTCTTCCAGTAGACTGGCATTAGTTCACCTGTCTTCCCAAGTGATGTGGAATTTTTTTCGGAGACACCAATTGAACACAATTGAACTCAATGGGACTTACTTCTGAGTGAGTGGGTCATTTCATTGGGACATAGGTATGTCTAATTCCCTCTGCATTGCACCCACTTAGTATATCTACTGATTTATTCTTTTTGTGATATCTCTGTCACACACCCACACCCTTTTGCCTCTTCCGTAATAATTGCGCTCATGTAATCAGTGTGGAATGCAAACCTATTTTCACAATTCTGCCATGCCACCGACTGCTGAAAGTGTATCCACAGTTGATGACAGGAGTTAATGGCCATATTTGCATTATCTCCGGATGCATTTAAATAACACACTGGCTCTGTGTGTTCCATAAACTTTGTTCCTTAGCATAAGAAACCTAGCATGCGTTCCCATATAGGGAATGCCGTAAAATTTAAATTGGTGTATCTTGTAATTAACTGTGGTCTAAGAGTTTACAGGCAACTTCAGATCAGTGGTTCACTATATTAACCATTTCACAAGGAGGAAACAGAATTAGAAAGAGGCCAAGAAAGCAAACAAGCACTTTTTTATTTAATGGCAAAGAAAGTCTAAGAAGTTGTATTATAGTTGCCTTATCTTTATGCATAGCAAGAGATTCATTTTGCCTCCTTCCCTGCAAAAACAAAACATTTATATATATAAAAAAGCAGGCACACCACGCAGCACGGGTGAATGCCAATTATCTGCACGTATTTTCTTACGTAAACAATGCAAGATAACAAATCCAACTTTTTTGGTTTGTGGCAACACGAGTCCCTTTCCTTCTCATCTGTTTTATCCTGGATTACCTGGTTGTTGTTGGGTTTGTTTTTGTGGTGGCGGTTCCTTACCTTAAGGCTGAGATATTATGCATAGAAGGGAGTAAATCCTGTTGAATACTATGAGATTGAACTCTAAGGGGTTGAGTTCTACAGAACTGGCTTAGGACTGCGCCTTAGAAGTCTTAGTAGGCTTCTAAGTAGTGCAGGAAACTCCGCTCAACCGGAAGACACAACTCTTTGGATCTCCAGTAGGCATAGAACAATATATGGTCTTAGTGCCTCATTTTATGCAGTTGATAGGCAGCTTCGCCAGAGGTTCAGAAGTGTGCCCTTGGTTCTTTAAGACAGAAACCACAGCAGGTGACTGTGTTATGCTGTTGTAGTTCCTGCCTGCCCCCCAGTCATTGTCGCTGCCGCTTCTGTTGCCCATATTACCAATTCTACTCTGGTGCTAATAATACGATGTTGTTATTTTGTAGGTTTAATTTCATTGTACACAGGTTGTACAATGACAAAAAAAGGTATTATTATAAGTAGGTGGGAGATAACTGGTGTCACCCAGACAAGCTAGCTGATGAGTAAAACCACCTTGAACTAGATTTATTTTGTCAAGATTTATTTCCGTTTTAGCTGGTCTCCGTTTTTTATATTTAGAAAAATCTTAAAAGTTGTCCAGAAGAGAAGTTAACATCCCAAGAAAGCCAAGTTTTAATTTACTCAGTCAGAGTACTTTACGCATTATCTTTCCCACATTGTTCTAGTCATGGAGGGTCCTTGCATGAGTTGTATAGTTAAAGCTATGGTTTTCCCAGTAGTGATGTATGGAAGTGAGAGCTGGACCATAAAGAAGGATGATCGCCAAAGAATTGATGCTTTTGAATTATGGTGCTGGAGGAGACTCTTGAGAGTCCCATGGACTGCAAGAAGATCAAACCTCTCCATTCTGAAGGAAATCAGCCCTGAGTTCTCACTGGAAGGACAGATCCTGAAGCTGAGGCTCCATTCATTTGGCCACCTCATGAGAAGAGAAGAGTCCCTGGAAAAGACCCTGATGCTGGGAAAGATTGAGGGCACAAGGAGAAGGGGACGACAGAGGACAAGATGGTTGGACAATGTTCTCAAAGCTACCAACATGAGTTTGACCAAACTGTGGGAGGCAGTGGAAGACAGGAGCGCCTGGAGTCGGGCACAACTAAACAACTAAACAGCAACAACAAAAATACTTTGTATGAACATGTAGCTTAGCCAAAGAGCCTTAAAAGAGATTCTTTGCAGTCTGTTTTTGAGTTCTCTGCAAACTCTCTGATTTTCCTGGAGGCCATTAAACAATCTACTTATCATGAATCATACTCTCCCTTTCAATGCTGTTGAAAACAATTGCGATGCATCTGCATTATTAAGTCCTCCTTAAAGGAGGAAAGAAGCATTTTCTGGAAGCTGCTTTTTCTTTCCATGGTAGTATTCCTACAGACACGTAATTGGAACAGAGACACCCCATAAAACCTTTTTCCTGACAGCTCTGCACTCTCTTTAAATTCCAATTAAAAGATCAACGGTTTTAACAGCTCTCAGATATTTGCCACCCAAAGTTGAAAAAGATCTTGTAACCAAGCCTGAGGCACTTGGTAGTGTTTTCTGAAGTTTGCAGCATTAGATTGTTGGCATGCTCTGGCTGAGATACTCAGTTGTCCAAACTGGGAGGAAAATTAAAGGGCAAACAGTTGATTCTAAGCAGTTACGTTGTTTGTAGTGAATTCCTGTATGTGTGCACACAGAGGTGAGCCCGTTGAATTCAATGGGCGTTGCTCCCATCCCAGATACATTTGTAGAAGGTTATATAGCCCAATTTGTCTGTTGAAAAATGGAGTAATAATAATAATAATAATAATAATAATAATAATAATAATAATAATAATTTATTGTTTATACCCCATCCATCTGGTTGGGTTTCCCCAGCTACTCCGGGCAGCTCCCAACAGAATATTGAAAATGCGATAAAACATCAAACATAAAAAAACTTCCCTAAACAGGGCTGTCTTCAGATGTCTTCTAAAAGTCAGGTTGTTGTTTATTTCCTTGACATCTGAGGGGAGGGTGCTCCACAGGGCGGGCGCCACAACTGAGAAGGCCCTCAGCCTGGTTCCCTGTAACCTCACTTCTCACAGTGAGGGAACCACCAGAAGGCCCTCGGAGCTGGACCTCAGTGTGCAGGCTGAACGAGGATGGTGGAGACGCTGCTTCAGTTATACTGGGTCAAGGCCGTTTAGGGCTTTAAAGGTCAGCACCAGCACTTTGAATTGTGCTCTCAAACATACTGGGAGCCAATGTAGGTCTTTCAGGACCAGCGTTATATGGTCCTGGTGGCCACTCCCAGTCACCAGTCTAGCTGCCACATTTTGGATTAATTGTAGTTTCCGGGTCACCTTCAAAGGTATCCCCACGCAGAGTGCATTGCAGCAGTGCAGGTTGGTGATACTCTGGCGTGACAGTCCACAGGAAGGTAGGGTCTGAGTCTGCATACCAGATGGAGCTGGTAGACAGCTGCCCTGGACCCACAGTGGCTGAATAGCCTTGCAGTTCGACAGACACCAAAGACTCCTCTGCTGAATTGTTTTGCAAGCTCTTCACCTCACACGAACCTCAAAGCTAAGCATCTCCATCATGAAGAGGTCCTTGACAGATTTCAATTGAAGCCATCACATCCGTGTCAGGTCCTACTCTTTCCTACTGTCATAACAAAGTGCTGATAATGTGGTGGTGCATTTAACTGTTTCCAAACATTGTGGCTCAGGCTGCGGCAATTGTACGTACCAGCCACAATAGTTTATTAGGATCTTTCTGACTGCAGCCTTTCCTTTTATTCCCAGGATTGCCTGGCACAAATTCCCTAGTTCTGAAATGGCCTTGTCCTTTCCCAAGTGGCAAATCCAATTGTAGCTGCCTGCTTTGGGGAGTTATTGTAGAAAAATCATTAAAACCATCAACCCAGTGCACAGCAGCCGGAAGCGAGGCAAACATGATCTCGAGCTGTATTAGCAGGGGGATACGATGCTAACCGAGAGGTGAGAGGGGTACTGCTTAAGAACCTTATTAGCTGGAGCATATCCAGACCTCTCTGCAGGGGTGGTCACTGTAGCACAGGGTGGATATTATTGCTTTGCAGGGAAGGCAACACAGGGCAGCAAAGATAATATCAGGTCTCTAAAAATCTAAGTTATGAAGAAAGGTTAAGGGAGCAGAGCTTATTCTCCCTGGAAAATAACAGACAGGGAGGTGACTTAGGAGAAGTCTTCAAAATTGTGGAAGCTATTGATAAAATTTACTACAGATAGACTTTTTACAGGGATAAAATGTTCAAAAAAAGTAAGAGATGTAAAACTTACAAAGCCAGCTTTAAACAGAGGTTTCTGGGCAACTACACAACCAAATGATACCTAGCGTTTCCTAGGCTGTATCACTGTGGCAAATCTTAACCAATTTTTTTGCAAATTTGTAACTGCGAATTTTTGGTAATGCATGGGATTTCTTTCTTTCTTTCTTTCTTTTACATAGGACTAAAAGCAAGCACAACAACTAGGTTACATACAGTGGAGCCAGTGTGGTGTAGTGGTTAAGAGCAGTAGTCTCGTAATCTGGTGAACCGGGCTCGCATCTCCTGCTGGGTGACCTTGGGCTAGTCACACTTCTCTGAAGTTTCTCAGCCTCACTCACCTCACAGAGTGTGTGTGAGGGAGGAAGGGAAAGGAGACTGTTAGCCGCTTTGAGACTCCTCCAGGTAGTGATAAAGTGGGATAACAAATCCAAACTCTTCTTCTTCTTCTTCTTCTCTTTGAAGACATCTCTTCTGAAGCACACCAGAACCTTGCAAGCCCATCTCTTGGGTAATAGTCATCTGATTAGGGTCACTTCTTCACCATGCAATTCAAGCATATTTATACCACTTTAATAGGCATGGCTTTCCACCCCAAAAGTAGCCTGGGAGCCATAGTTTGTTAAGGATGCTGAGAAGTAAAGCTCTGGGCTGGGTAAACCATGGTTTCCCAAAGTTCTTTGGAGGAAGTTGTAATTGTTAAAGTGGTATAAATGTGCATTAAATGTTTCGTTCTGTGAAACATGGGTTTGTGTGGGTCCCCACCCCCTTGACATTTTTTGGTGCAAATGCACTTTCAGTGTATGGTGTGTATGTGACCTGAACTCAGTGGTGTTTAGTTCAGATTAGAAATGCACTGTGAACACATTTTTACAGCAGTCCAGAGAAAATGGCTGGTTTGGAAGCAGCCTTCCTCTGAGTTTGTATTTTGGTTTGGACATCAGCTCACCTCCCATGTCAATGAGATGTGCTAACGCAGCAGCAGCAGCTAACTACTGCCTGAAATTCGCTTGTATTGAGTATCTATTTAATCCAAGCGCTGTAAAACTGTAGTAAAACTGCTTGAATTTGGCAGTGTTAGCATGATGTTTCTTGCCATAAAGCAATGCTATTTTTCTAGGGGGGGGGAAAAGGTGCTGTAACTCATCACAAACGCCTCCCTTGTTCTCTTATCATGGCAATGACGCCCACCTGAGAGGTGCTGGAACTGAGTTCCAGCAAGTTCCGGCTGGGGGGGGGGGGGAGAAGCCCCGCCATAAAGCATTACTACTGAAGAATTCATGAAGATACAAAAGGGCGGAAAACCCTCCTTGTCTTTTGCCCACTGAATCCTTCAATGGTGCCTCTGTTCTTTACTACATCCCACTGTCTACCCCAGTCAACACCAATCACCATGGATATTGTCTATTTCCTTCTTTGTCCTTCATGAAACAACGCAAGCAACATAATCTAGGCCTGAGGGAATTCCGAGTGGGCCTCTTCCACTGCTACCAAGAAGGATTCCATTCAAACCCAACCCAGATTTCTCCTCCAGTTTTCTACAGAAATTAGAATCCCGACACAACAAAGGATAATTAGCCACTGATAACAAATTACATCTTTTTCTAAGCAAATAGCTGAAAACCTAATTATTAAGAGCATTGCTGCAGTCAGCTGTATGACCCTACATAATATGACGGATGGAGTGCTCAGATCCACTGCATAAATTTAGCTGGAGTGTGGTGATTATTTCAGAAATGAAGGGAACCCAAAGGAAGCACACATGAATCAAAAAGCAAATAAGTTACTGCAAAGAATAACTGTGAGGTGGTGGGGACTGGAGGTGTTGTGGCCCATGTACAGCTTTTCACAGAGAGATTAGTTCAGATATATGCTATTTCATTCTAAAGCTTATTGTCAGGGAACTGACATCGGAGCTAGAGGCGGAGGGAAGGCTCTCAAATGATGCTGGAGAAGGGCCCAGCAGGGAGAGAGGCAGCTCCGCAGATGGGGAAGCAAATCAGCGCAACACCAGGGATATAGAGGGGCTGATGGGGGAATCGGCGAGAGGGCTCCAGGACTCTTCACCGGACACCAGCGGGGAGAGCACAGGTCCTCCGCTACCCACGCCCACCCTGCGCAGAAGGCTTCCGCGCAGAGAGAGTAGCAGGAGACTGGGTGTCAAACAACTTTTGTGTTGGAAAAGATTTAAGAAACGCCCACTGACGGATTCTGCTAGCGACTGAGGCAGCCACGAAGTGAAGGGCTGCCCAGACTGAAAGGTTTAGCAAGGCAACAAAGCCTGGAGAGGCGGCAACTTACGCACGAGCAACCCATACACATTACACTTATCCTCCAGACCTTTAAGAAATTACACACATACTCACTTCAGAGATTTTATGTCACACAACCCCTTCCAAGAATTCGGACAGGTAATGAAACAAAAAAATGTCAAAGATAATAAAAATACTCTGAGTATGGCTTGGAGACACACAATGCAAACCACTTGCTGACACTAAGCAGCGGAAACACCCAGTTTGTTGGGGCAGCACTGCAGAGTACTATTGTGTTTACACTATTGTGTGCCCAACCTTCGGGGGGCGGTGGCAGCAGCGCATGTGTGACATCACGTGGTGGGAGGAGGCCTAGCCCCCTACTTGAAAAACTTTTGGGGGGAACCTCTGCCCCCTGCCCCACAGATGCTCCCCCTGATGGTGTTCATGTCCTGTGTGGAGCCTTCCATAGTCCTCAGGTTGGGCACAGTGAGAACAGAATAGTAGACTAGTAAATAGCGGTTCGAAAGCACATCAAAGTACAAGTAGATAAATAGGTACCGCTCTGGCGGGAAGGTAAACGGCGTTTCCGTGCACTGCTCTGGTTCACCAGAAGCGGCTTAGTCATGCTGGCCACATGACTCGGAAGCTGTACGCCGGCTCCCTCGGCTAATAAAGCGAGATGAGCGCCGCAACCCCGGAGTCGGTCAGGACTGGACCTAATTGTGCCCCATGATATTCTTGTAAAGAAGCGGGTAAAATGCGGTCTTGACTATGCTACCACTTAGTGGATTTGTAACTGGCTGACTGACCGAACCCAAAGGGTGCTCATCAATGGCTCCTCTTCATCCTGGAGAAGAGTGACTAGTGGGGTGCCACAGGGTTCTGTCTTGGGCCCGGTCTTATTCAACATCTTTATCAACGACTTGGATGATGGACTCAAGGGCATCCTGATCAAATTTGCAGATGACACCAAACTGGGAGGGGTGGCTAACACCCCAGAGGACAGGATCACACTTCAAAACGACCTTGACAGATTAGAGAACTGGGCCAAAACAAACAAGATGAACTTTAACAGGGAGAAATGTAAAGTATTGCACTTGGGCAAAATAATAATAATAAAAAAATGGGAGGCACAAATACAAGATGGGTGACACCTGGCTTGAGAGCAGTACATGTGAAAAGGATCTAGGAGTCTTGGTTGACCACAAACTTGACATGAGCCAACAGTGTGATGCGGCAGCTAAAAAAGCCAATGCAATTCTGGGCTGCATCAATAGGAGTATAGCATCTAAATCAAGGGAAGTAATAGTGCCACTGTATTCTGCTCTGGTCAGACCTCACCTGGAGTACTGTGTCCAGTTCTGGGCACCACAGTTCAAGAAGGACACTGACAAACTGGAATGTGTCCAGAGGAGGGCAACCAAAATGGTCAAAGGCCTGGAAACGATGCCTTATGAGGAACGGCTAAGGGAGCTGGGCATGTTTAGCCTGGAGAAGAGGAGGTTAAGGGGTGATATGATAGCCATGTTCAAATATATAAAAGGATGTCATATAGAGGAGGGAGAAAGGTTGTTTTCTGCCGCTCCAGAGAAGCGGACACGGAGCAATGGATCCAAACTACAAGAAAGAAGATTCCACCTAAACATTAGGAAGAACTTCCTGTTCGACAGTGGAATTTGCTGCCAAGGAGTGTGGTGGAGTCTCCTACTTTGGAGGTCTTTAAGCAGAGGCTTGACAACCATATGTCAGGAGTGCTCTGATGGTGTTTCCTGCTTGGCAGGGGGTTGGACTCGATGGCCCTTGTGGTCTCTTCCAACTCTATGATTCTATGATTCTATAATGGTCAGGGGTCCCTTTACCTTCACCTTTAAATAGACCTTCAGCACAATCTAGCAGGGCTGTTGTTACGTCCAGCACCTGTATCAAGCAAACTCAATATCGTCACCATCGCTACAGGGTAATTTTTCGCCTCAAGTTTCATATGGGTGAAACAGTCTCATTAAAGTACCTCACACGGTAAGCTAACAAATTGCACATTTTGGCCCTGGGTGGCCTTTTTTCATACCACTTGGTATGAAAAGTTGGGCCGCCCTGAATTAGCTTGTGGTCAGAATTAAAAAATACTTCCAAAAGTGCTGAAACGGATATAAATGGGTAGTATCGCGTGCTAGCCCTTCTCAGAGTAGACCGACTGAATTTAAGAGACATGAATAACTTAGTTTTATTTATTTCAGTGGGTCTGCTCTGCATAGCATTCGTTTACATGCAACCCTATCATGGAAGCTAAACAATTGTATTGTGTGAAAGATCTCTGCTACTTCTCCCCCACCTGCTACCGCAGAATTCCTCACCCTGCTTTAGCACCTTAGAAGATTCGGGGGGGGGGGGGGAGAGATATAAACTGTTCCTGAATTAATTTGCACAACAACAGGTAATCATGAAAACTGAAGCAGCATTTGGTGACAAGGGAAGCCACCCAGGGCACCATGCTTATGAGCATGCATGCCCAGTCACCCACACATACTGTCACTGACAACAGAAGATGCATATCAAAAAGGATATGCGAGGAAGCCATAGGGGGAAGGAGTGTATCTCCAATGCACAGGTAACTCAATTAGTAAATAAGATACACGCTGTGCGATGTTGCTGTCTGTTCAGCAAGTGAATAATAAAGCCATCTGAGGCTTTCAGATCAAATAAATAACTCCACTTCTTTTCATATCATGGATGTTATAATGATGTATTATACATTTATAATCACATGTTATGTAGTTGTACAGTTATATAGCTGTACCATTATAGACCTATGCTATAATGGCAATTGTATGCACTTATATTTCACAATAAGAGGAACCATCTTTTTTTACTAATCAGCTAGCTATCCAAATCAATATAGGGAGTAGTTGAGGGGTGTGTGTGTGTGTTTATAGTGTGTGTATAAAATGGCTTATTTAATAAATTGCTTGCTCATTACTTAATTGCTCATGTGTGTGACCACCTCCTGTGTTGGAGGTGGGAACAGGTGATATGAAAGGTCAGTCGGCAGTTCATTCACACAAATTAATCATCGCTAGATGAACATGCATGTCCTAATCAGTCCTGTGATTGTACAATAGGGGTGGACAAATTGGTAAATTTTGTTTTTCTCACTTGCTCATTTCTCCAGTCTTCGTTTCTCCACATTTCTGCACCAATTTGTGATTATTATTTTTAATCCTCATGAAAATTATTCCGCATTTTAGTGCAAATCTCTCCTAATCAACACATCTTATATGCCGTTTTGACTAATGTATACATTTCTGCAAGCAATATAATCCTAACGTAATGTATTTGGGTACAGTATATTGTTTTCACTAACACTTTCATTTTTATGCACGGCCTCGCCTCATATATGCATTGTTGTAAATGCCATTTGGTTGGAGAGCTACACCACAAAATTGGGAGAACTGGGAATTCCAAAGGATGCCTGTGTTTCAGTTTGTGTCTTATTTCAGAAAGTGCGAATTTGGTTAGCGTGCCTTTAAATGCAAACTGAACTGAATCCTCCCCCCCCCAATCCCTCTTGTGGAATCATAGAGTTGAGAGAAACCTTAACGATAAACTGGCCCAAAGTAATCAGTGAAGTTGAGGCTAGAGTGGAAATTATCTACTGCGGCATCCCTGATCGGCGGCCGTCCAGCCCTGCTTAAAAACCCTCTAGCGATTTCCAAGGCAATCTGTTGATCAGTAATCACAAAGCTCAGGTGATGAAGCAATGGGGCCGTGCTTGCTGAGCACGCCTCTGCCGCACTGCACACCTTACATTAGAGTAGAAAGGCCTAAAGGAGGGAGCCTTCTCTATACTTTCACTGCCAAAGTGTATGAGGCCATCAACTGGGATGGGGGAGAGAGGGATGAGGAGACTGGGGAAGAAGTGATGGGAGGCAAAAGCAAGGTGGCGTACCTAGGCCTGCTGTGATGCTATCCAGCAGGACTGTGTCATACCCTCCAACAATTCTCTGATGAAAACAAGGACATCCTATTCCATCATCATCATCATCATCATCATCATCATCATCATCATCATCATTTCTACCCCACCCATCTGACTGGGTTGCCTCAGCCACTCTGGACGGCTTCCAACATATATAAAATCATTAAATACATATAAAAAAACTTTCCTATTCAGGGCTGCCTTCAGATGTCTTCTAAAGATTGTCTAGTTACTTATCTCCTTGGCTCAGCGGTAGCATAACTCCATTGCCTCTGACATTTCTCTGATGAAAATAGGGACGTCCTAAGGAAAAGTGAAGGGACGTGGGTGGCGCTGTGGGTTAAACCACAGAGCCTAGGACTTGCTGCTCAGAAGGTCAGTGGTTCGAATCCCCGCGACGGGGTGACTCCCGTTGCTCGGTCCCTGCTCCTGCCAACCTAGCAGTTCAAAAGCACATCAAAGTGCAAGTAGATAAATAGGTACTGCTCTGGAGGGAAGGTAAACGGCGTTTCCGTGTGCTGCTCTGGATCGCCAGAAGCGGCTTAGTCATGCTGGCCACCTGACCCGGAAGTTGTACACCGGCTCTCTTGGCCTGTAAAGCGAGATGAGCGCTGCAACCCCAGAGTCGGTCACGACTGGACCTAATGGTCAGGGGTCCCTTTACCTTTAAGGAAAAGTGGGACATTTCAAGATCCAGTCAGAAACTGGGATGGCTTCTGTAACTCCAGGACTGCCCCTGGAAAATTGGGACACTTGGAGGGTCTGCTAATGCTGATGGGGCCTGAGAGAAGGTGCTCAGGTGGGTTTGTAATGCAAGCTGTATAGGGCTTTATAGGTCATAAGTAAATACAGTGGTACCTCGCAAGACGAATGCCTCGCAAGACAAAAAAACTCGCTAGACAAAAGGTTTTTCCGTTTTCGATTTGCCTCGCAAGACGAATTTCACCTATGGGCTTGCTTCGCAAGACGAAAACGTCTCGCGACTTTGTTTCCTTTGTCTAAAAACAAAGACATGTTTTGTTTATAAAGTTAATTTATTTTCCCTTCAATTTTTGAACTGCTCTTTACAGTATGTGTGACTTTAAAGAGCAGTTAATAAACTGTTGTTGTACCAAATTTGGCTTTGTTTGGACTTTTTTTGACCATAGGAACACATTAATTGATTTTCAATGCATTCCTATGGGATTTCGTGATTCGCAAGACGAAAAATTCGCTAGACGACAAAACTTGCGGAACGAATTAATTTCGTCTTGCGGGGCACCACTGTAGTTAAATTAGACTGCTAAGTTTCTAGGCCATAATGTATATTAGCTAGGGAATCTCTTCCAGATTGTAAGACGATGTAACTGTTAACATCTTCTTACAATATGAAAATATACAATAATTGAGATCTAATTATCAGTATTAAGAAATGCTAATCTTTCTGCCTTGGACAACTGTTGTACTGCACTAATGGCCATCGGTCCATTTTACGATACTAGTAAAAAAAAATGATATAAATTGAAGTTGCCAGATGGATTTATGTTAATCCAGCAGCCGAGGCTCTTTGCCCAAATAGAGCCCTTATCAACCTTTACCCAGGTGAGGGTGGACTATAAGTGGCCTCCCTTCCTTATCCACCTGTGCATTTCCAGGTTCTTGGCGAAA
The DNA here is from genome assembly GCF_965113315.1 of Podarcis vaucheri. Lineage (NCBI taxonomy): Eukaryota > Metazoa > Chordata > Lepidosauria > Squamata > Lacertidae > Podarcis > Podarcis vaucheri. The sequence continues at coordinate 118,925,997 of NC_138759.1, read as the reverse complement.
GTGAGGCCTGAAGATTGCTCCTATGCTCCATCATCATTTTGTTGTTGTTAAAAAGAAAAAGGAAAAAAGGAAAAAAGAAAAGCCCTCCTACTATTAGATGGGTCTTGCTCTCATCCACCCTGGCATGCCCCCAGCATGCCTGCTTTGGGCTCTTCCTATTCCAGAGCTCCAACCTTGGTAGGGTAAGGACCATGGAAGCTGCTCTGGCCGCAGGAATGGAGAGTCTGACATTGGGTCTCCCTCTCTGAGGTTGGAGTCCTCCATCCACCCTGACAGAAGGTGGCCCTATGCATCCTACGTCCCCTTTGGTGCCTCCTCTCTGGGGGCCATTGGATTTCAGGGCCAGCTACCTAAATGGATGTATGTGAAAATGGACCTGTGGAAGTCGATATGAAGTTAAGTATTTAGGGAGTGAACTAGCAGTGTAGCTAGAACCAGTGGTAAATCTGGATAGTCAGTTATTCCTATATACAGTGGTACCTTGGGTTACATATGCTTCAGGTTACATACGCTTCAGGTTACAGACTCCGCTAACCCAGAAATAGTGCTTCAGGTTAAGAACAGTTTCAGGTTAAGAACGGACCTCCGGAATGAATTAAGTACTTAACTTGAGGTACCACTATATATATATATATATATATATATATATATATATATATATGCATAACATTTTTAACAATTATTGAACATATTTTTATATCTTATACACATTTTTTTGACTTCCAATCATCACATCTGAAAATTTTCCAATCTTATTACTTAGTTTACATTTCTTACTTTCACTATTACATTTAAATATAATAACTAATGTCTCTCTTTTTTCTCTTCTTTGCAATATTTCATATATTTCTTCTTACAAAACTTCTTGTGATCCTACTAGCGTAATTTGTTGATTACAGTTGCTCTTCAAATAGTTCATATATTTCTTCCAATCTTCTGTAAATCTCTGGTTCTGCAGGTTTCAAATCCTTCCTGTCTTTTTATCCAATTCTGCGTAGTCCATTAATTTTGTCTGCCATTTTTCTTTCATTGGTATTTCTTCTTGCTTCCATTTCTGGGCCAACAATACTCTCGCTGCTGTTGTTGCATATAAAAACAGTTTAACATCCTGTCTATTAATATCCTGACTTATAATACCAAGTAAAAATGCTTCTGGTTTTTTAAAAAAATGTATATTACAACATCTTTTCCATCTTATTATATATCATTTCCCAGAATTTTTTTACTTTCTTACATTCCCACCACATATGATAAAATGTTCCTTCTTTTTCTTTACATTTCCAACATTTGTTATTTGTTTTATACATTTTAGCTAATTTCAATGGTGTAATATACCATCTATACATCGTTTTCATCACATTCTCTTTCAAAACATTACAAGCTGTAAATTTTATTCTTTCTTTCCACAACCTCTCCCCTTCTTTTAGCTGTATATTATATCCAAAATCTTTTGCCCAGTGTATCATAACCAATTTCACTTCCTCATCTTTCAAGTGCCGTTCCAGAAGTATTTTATACATTTTAGAGGATAGTCAATTATTCCTATCTGATATTCCTTTTAAGACAAGAGCAGCAGGGCAACTCAGGTTAAATTGGGATATACCAACCAAGCGTGTTTCTGTGAGTCAGTCTCTCTCTCCCCCCTGAATGTGTGTGTATTGGCAATGGGCCTTGATGCACAAAAGCTCACTGGATCCCACTAGCATCTCTCGATGACTGGGTTGCCCACATTCAGGGCCAGTGAATGAGTTTTGCTTCCACTACAATAGAAGCCATTCATTGGCATGGGGGAAAGTACAGTACAGACCAATCACTGGGCACTGTCTGGCCTCTATCTCTGCAGAGGTGGTTTTTCCAAGTGTTTCATGCAAGGTGATGGGTGGGCGTATGTAAGGCATCAAAGGGTGCGTCCATTAGGGATGCTTGAAAAATCCGTTATTTGCAAATTCCGGTATAAACTGACTTGATCCGAGCCTCCTGAACTAATGTGCGAGTTGAAATGCAGCTATCCTTTGCAGTGCCAGATTTACGTATAAGCTAAACAAGCTATAGCTTAGGGCCCCACTCTCTTGGAACCTCCCCCTAAAATACTTCTTCTTAATTGTATTTCACTATTAATATACAGTGGTACCTCGGGTTAAGTACTTAATTCGTTCCGGAGGTCCATACTTAACTTGAAACTGTTCTTAACCTGCAGCACCACTTTAGCTAATGGGGCCTCCTGCTGCTGCCGCCGCGCCGCCGGAGCACGATTTCTGTTCTCATCCTGAAGCAAAGTTCTTAACCTGAGGTACTATTTCTGGGTTAGCGGAGTCTGTAACCTGAAGCGTATGTAACCTGAGGTACCACTGTAAAGGAATGCATACAAGAATATAGTTGAGCTGTAGGCTAAAGCTGCCATCTCTCTGCCCCTGGTGCCTGAGGTAAGAAGCAGGTTCTAGCCCTTCTCAACTGTTCCATGTATCAATTGACTTTAATCTGTATCATCTGGAAACTGACATTTGTTCCATGTGGCCCTTCACTGTCTCCTCTGAGTGGCAGCAGCCCTGCAAGTCTCCCTCAGGCTGTTATTCTTCCCATCACCTGCTACCCAATCCTTTTTGCTGGAGAGGCTGTTGGGGGGTGGGGGTCAGACCTGGTACCGTCATGTGCTAAGCCCCCAAGCTACAGCCCCTCCTCTCAGTTTGTCGTGCCAGGGGATGAAGGGATCTGAAAACTAGCATTTTGGATAGATAGAACCATAGAGTTGGAAGGGACTCCAAGAATCATCTAGTCCACCAGGGATCGAACCTAAAACCTTGGTGTTATCAGCATCATGCTCTAACCAACTGAGCTATCCAGGCCAAATATATATAGATCTGTCCATATTGGCACCTTGATCTTCCAGCACATGCAGAAGCCACATCTGTCCACGAGGCTAACACAGTCACCATGTCAGAGCAGCTTCATATATTGGGACGTTGTTCTGCTGGAGCAGCCACTGGTGTCTTCTGCCCCCACCCCAACCAAAGCGTTTGTTTGGTGGTGCGGTAAACATCCAGACTGGATGCTAATAGCAGCTGCAATACACCAGCCAGTTAAGCGGCTTTGCTTTGTAAACCAATTTATTCCGCGGACATCAACTTCTGACACCTCCAACTTAATTGGTTTGATCTGATTTTTATGGAGTTGATATTTATTTAAATATCTATAGATCTCCTTAAAAGTTGCTGTTTGTATGGCGAGTGCTAAGCAGGTCCACTGATCTCTATTTCTGATGTAAAAAAGTTTTTGTGTGTGTGCATATGTATGTTTAAATATATCCTTCTTCTGTTTTTAATGCCTTTTCCTGGCACTGTGTTTATGACAGAAGATAGCCTGGTATGTAAATGCACCCTTCCAGGTTCTCTCTGCAGAATAATAATAAAAAAAGGCTTTAGGAATTGAAATTCCATTTATATTTATCTCAGCCCAGTAAGAGTGGAGTGTTTATTTAAATACTCTGCTGTTGTTCCTCAACACCCCCCTTTCTTTTTAACAACAGGCAGCCCTGAAGTGCAGTTATAAGTCTGTTTACACCACACAGATATCAAATTGACTTGCTAATGGTAACTTTTATTCGGTATCCATGGGTTACTGTGTCATGTGATTTGACATCAAGTACAGACAGTGCTGATTAGTAGCATCCAGTTCTGTCCATCTCTGTGCATCACTGAACCATCTGGTCATTTATTCACTAATAAGCCCCTAATGGCCCAAATATTCACCGGCCTGTCATTGTGACATGGCATAAAATGCCTACATCTTTCAACTTGCTTTGACATGTTGCTTGTTTCACATCAAAACCCGTCATTTACAGGAAAAGAGCTCAGAGGGGTAAAATCTTGACCTAATCTGCAGTGTTAACACAAAGACAGAGGCTTTGTTATGTGGTAGCCTGACTGAAAGCATGTAAATGGGCATGAATTCATTTTGTACATTTTTTCCCCATTCTCATTTTACAACATTCTTTAAGTTTGGTATCATTCCTAATATGGCTTAAAAAAAAAAAGAATCAGAGCTGTGCTTGAAATATCTTTTCTTTATCTGTTTATGTGTTAAACGAAAGCTTCAGAGGGAACTTAAGCTTCACGTATGTCTTGCCATCTTTTTAAAACTAAAATGCCCAGAGGAAAGGTGTGGTTTGGAAGCCAGAGAGTTTTTCAGATTTATTAAAATATTCATGATTGGACTCATAGAGAGAGCTACATTCTTTATGCTTTTTTTAAACACCAGGCACCAAGATAGTATTTTTCCAGCTTTGGAGAAGTATGATCGCTGTAGTTTAATTTGTCTTTGAGGGTATATCTTATCTGGAAAGTCTCTTCTTATTTGGAACACATGGATGGATGCTCTGAACCTGGCAGTCTTCTCACCTTTTTCAGCCATAAAGTGGAGAAATCCATTACGGGAGAAATGGCAAGGAACATTTATTTACCTCTCTCCAACAATACCTACATATAATTAACATAGGTTTGCTTGTGGTTTTTTGTAGGGATTTTTTTTTAAAGCACCATTAAACTAATTGCTGTTGAAATCTTTATTAATACTTCATTAAAATGTGATTAAAGCATGATGTAATTGATTGTAACTGGAACAGTTAGAGAGGTTTTATGGCCCTGAAGTCGTTGATATGAATGGAGCACATAATTCAAGCAGAATGTTGTAGTCTCTTGGTGAGTGCCTTAAAGGGTACGCCAATCTACCAAAGCCCTGTTAATAGGGGCCAGTTTTTCTCCTCTTGTTCCTTGAAAGGGTGGTAAATCATTTGTAGCAGGAGCTGAGGGGTAGGGGACACGGGGTGGTGGGAAGTCATTTCAGGAGGGTTGGAGTGGCAAAACCCAGCAAGTCCAAAGTCTGGGACAGATTCAAGGTCAACCTATGGGAAACAGTGCGTTCTTAGAGCATTTGTTGTGATTTTTTCCTGTTCTTTTCATACCTCAATGGAACTATGGCTCCACATTTATGCAGTGGCCATGCTCCAACCTGTTTTTTTCCTCCTCAAAGGCAGGTGAAGATGCTCCTTTTTACCCAGGGAAAGGTAATTTGTTTTTGTTTTTTGACTGACTTTATTTTCATTTTGTCCCTGCTTCCCTTTGTTTTGACTCTTGACGATGGTTTATGATTGTTTCATTTTTTTAGATATCTGGGATTAGTCCGTTGGAAATAGCGTCCAGGTGGAATTTCCTGAAATTGGTAAAAATGTCCGGGAAAACCTGGGCTTATGGCAGCCCATGTTGGAAGTCTTGTGTTTATGGCAAATTTCCTTAAAAATAGCTCAAAAACTTCATTTTGGGGGGAGATATTGCAAACAAAGTTCAACAACTTTGCCACCACACACCCAGAAAAGCTCAACAGCTTTGTTTGTTTCCGGATTTCGACTTTTTGAAATATGGCAACCCTAATATAATATGTATTTATATACATTGCATATTAGGTGTATTGTATATTTAGATGCTTCCGACAATGGTTCTCATCCCTCAGTGTGGTAACAAGGGCTTGTCCTCCTTAATATGTTATTAGATTAGCTTTTCATTTTATTTTGTGTTGCTCACTGTTTTATTTTTCCCCCCTGGTTTTACATTGCTTTTATTTGTTGCATTCTATATTGTCATGTTGCTTTGACAAGACTTTGTTTTGTATAAAGCAATTGATAAATGGAAATAATAATGAAGGTTAAAGGTAAAGGACACCTGGGTGGTTAAGTCCAATCAAACACGATCGTTGCGCTCATCTCACTTTCAGGCTGAGGGAGCCGGCGTTTGTCCACAGACAGCTTTCCGGGTCACATGGCCAGCATGACTAAACCGCTTCTGGCGCAACGAAACACCATAACAGAAACCAGAGTGCACAGAAATGCCGTTTACCTTCCCGCCGTAGGAGTACCTATTTATCTAATTGCACTGGTGTAATAATAATAATAGAGGGATGCGGGTGGCGCTGTGGGTTAAACCACAGAGCCTAGAGCTTGCCGATCAGAAGGTCGGTGGTTCGAATCCCTGCGGCAGGTTGAGCTCCCGTTGCTCAGTCCCTGCTCCTGCCAACCTAGCAGTTCGAAAGCACGAAGTGCAAGTAGATAAATAGGTACCACTCCAGCGGGAAGGTAAACAGTGTTTCTGTGTGCTGCTCTGGTTTGCCAGAAGCGGCTTACTCATGCTGGCCACATGACCCGGAAGTTGTACGCCGGCTCCCTCAGCCAGTAAAATGAGGTGAGTGCCGCAACCCCAGAGTCGTCTGTGACTGGACCTAACAGGTTGGGGTCCCTTCTCCTTTACCTTTAATAATAATAATAATAACAACAACATCACAATAATAATTAAAAACAGGGCTTTTCCTCAGCTGGAACTCGCCAGAACTCAGTTCTGGCCCCTCTCAGGTGGGCACCATTGCCATTCTAAGAGAACAAGGGCGGTGTTCATGGTGAGTTCCAGCACCTCTTTTTCTAGATAAATAGCACTGATCAAAAATATTTGTTGTACCCCTCTCATATGACCTTGTGTGAAGGACGAGTTATAAATATGGATTCATAACTAAATCAATGTATATAGCAATGTTTATAAGCCCACGTTAAAAAGTTACTATCTTTATATATATATATTGAAGAGAACATATTTTTGCCTTTGATATGCATACCTATCACAGAGACTCGCAGCAATTATCTAGAAACACCAGTGTTTCTGAACAACGATATGTAGTCTGGAAAAGCAAGGAAGGCACCGAAATTTGTCCAAAATGCTTATCTTACTCTGCTTTGTGTATGACCACAGTATTCAGGCCATTTGTTATGGCCACTGGAAAGAGGAGTCCCCTTCATTGGTAGGCAGCGGTGGCCACCATTAGTAGACGTTAGTCAAACACGATGAAGGCAATAAATGAGCTGAGCGGCACACTTCATTCTCTGGGAAGAGACCCAATCAAATTTAAATTTCACATATACATTCCACGTTTGTCATCTCTGCAGCCCACTTCATTACCTAGACTAGAGTTATATATGCGATGTTAATAAATGCATCCTATGGCTTAGGGTTACTGTACTGAATCCTCGTTGTTATCGTAAGTGCCTCTCAAGGGTGCTAGCTAACACGCAGAAGACAGTTCAGTACGACGTGGAGCACTTTTATTCCCAGGGGCAAAATAAAGGAATGCAGATAGAGGCACCTGGGATCTGGGGTGATGGTGGTGAGATACACAGGCCTTGGCTCCTTTGTGAACTCAGCATCTGGGCTGAGGGGCGAACCCATCTACTTTCTGCCACAGAAATCGACATGAGTTGGCCTTCCATGCCTGGGCCTGTCAACGTGGCCTTAGCTGTAACCTGGGTTCTGTTTGTTGGAAACACAAGAGTGGAGCCCATCTCGGACTTGAATGGAGGGCCATATTCCCCACACAGAGGAAGCCACTTGGCTTAAGCTCTCTTGTATTTCCATAGCTGTCAACCGTCCCTTATTTGGCGGGAAACTCTCTTATCCCAGCGCCGTTTCCTGCTGCTGTCCTGGATTGATGATATCCCATAAATTTCCCGGGTTTCAAAGGAAGCAGCTCCTCTCCCTCCCTGCCTGCTGGCCAAGGAGGAGGGAGGCTCCAAATGTGTTGCTTGGCTGCGTTGCTCACCCAATAAAGAGTCTAAGAACGACTGGGGGGGTAGAGCTTGCATGCTTTGTGCTGATCAAATCGGCCGTGTTGCCTGGGGACTCGCCTTTGCTCAGCGCTTCCCAGCGGAGAGGTGATGGTGGTTTTCCTTGCTGCATCCCCTTTGCTGGGTTGCTGCACTGTGGGAACCACCGCTTGAGGCTTCGTTTGGCTGCTGGCTGGGCTTTCTGCCTTTGGCTTGGAGGGGCTCTGAACATACCTGTGCTTGGAATTGGATGGATACGTCATCAACAGCCCACTCACCCTTGCCGGGGTAAAGATCTGTCTGGAGCGGGGACACATGGTGGGGGAAAAGGAAAGTCGCTAGCTGAGTAGAATGGCGGGCGGCAATCTCATGGGAGGGGGGGCTTTTGGATTTGTTTTGGAGGCTCCTTCGATTGACTGTTATGGGGAAAAGGAAAGGAGCTGGTTGACTAAAATCCCTTATTTTGGCTGCTGATCCCTTATTTTCGAGGCTGCTGGTCCCTTATTTTCAAATCTGTAAGTTGACAGCTATGTGTATTTCCCAACCCAAGCACCCTGCCGTGCACATCTTCTTCCTTCCGGCCTCCCACCATCCCAGCTACAAAGACTCTGTTTCACTCTACTGCAGAAGCGCTCAACACTTCTGTACTCACTCTGCTCTGGAGAACCATTTTCAGACTGAGGGCTGCATTTTTCCATCTGGGCAACCTTCCAGGGTGGTGGGTGGTGGCGCATGCAGGTGGTGGGCAGGACCAGTGGCCAAATTGGGCTAAGCAGCCAATGCAAGGTTTATCTTTGTGAAGTAAGCTCATTTTTACACATGCTCACATAACCCTCCTTCTGGGCAACCAATTATCAGGGAGTTCAGGGACGCATTCCAGCCAGGCAAAGACACTCAAAGGGGTGAATGGAGTGTGGCCTAGAGACAGGAGATGTGGCCTGGAGAGAGGAGAGAGAGTGGGGCTGAGCAGGGGGTGTGGCCTGCAGAGAAAGGGTGTGGTGTAGAGAGAGGGGGTGTGGCCTGTAGAAAAAAGGTGTGGCCTAGAGAAAGGAGGTGTGGCCTGCAGAGAAAGGGTGTGGCCTAGAGAGAGGGGTGTGACCTGTAGATAAAAGGTGTGGCCTAGAGAGAGGAGGCATGGCCTGTAGAGAAAAGGTGTGGCCTAGAGAAAGCAGGTGTGGCATGAGAAGAGAGTGGGGCTGAGGAGGGGGTGTGGCCTGCAGATAAAGGGTGTGGCCTAGAGAGTGGTGTGGCCTGTAGAGAAAAGGTGTGGCCTAGAGAGAGGAGGCGTGGCCTGTAGAGAAAAGGTGTGGCCTAGAGAGAGGAGGTGTGGCCTGCAGAGAAAAGGTGTGGCTTAGAGAGAGGAGGTGTGGCATGAGAAGAGAGTGGGGCTGAGGGGTGTGTGTGACCTGGGGGGACAGTCCCTCAGACAAGAAAGCCCAAGAGGCATGGGGTTCTCCCACTCCTGCTCTCCTCTTTGAATGTGTACAACTACTACAGGGAAATAACATTTCCCCAAACTCCAACATTTAATGTAAATACCTCTGAAGGGGGGGGAGGGGAGACAGTATTTTCTGAATGTAATTTCATGTAAAATGAATGCCGCTAAAGAATTCTGACTGTCATTTTCACCATATCAATTTCACATGAAATGCAATATTTTTATGGACAAGGTTTTAAAAGCCTGTGAGCCGGGGGCCTGAAGTTTAATGGCATATATATAAACTCTGTTCCACCGTCTGCTGTTTTAAATAGGTATTATTTTCATGTCACTTACTATTAAGGGGGGAAAAACACCATTAAGGTAATATCCTTACAATATAATAGGCTTTCCCTTTAGCTTCTTGTTAAGGACTGGATCACTTCCGAGTGGGCTTTGTAATGTCAAATTGAACATGAATGTATATTAAAGGGCAAATTGTACTGTGAATAGAATCAAGATGTAATATTATCTAATGGTATGAACCATAAATGGTACATCTCTCAATTAATAATTGAGACTATGACCAAGTGCGTATCACGAGCTGTGACTTTCTTTCATAGTTGCCCATCTGCTACCTGAGATGGACACTGTGGTTATAACACAACCAAGCCAAACTTCTGAAATATTTGTGACTAAAGTATTTGCGATTTGCATTCACGGTATTGCAGAATTCAACAGTTTTGCTGCTATTTTGAAGATGCAACAATATGAGTTTCACAGCAATATTTAATTAAATGCATTAGCCACAGCTGCTAGCTGGACCAGCCACTAATCACTCGTAAATTATTTGATCAAATATTTGCTTCCTCAAACAATTAACCAACAAATATAGCTTATGTTAGGGACAACAAGCCTGTTTCCTAGAAATATACACCATGGCAGCATTCCCTCCCCCCCCCAATTTAAATAAATGGCAGAGTCTTGTTTACGCACCATCACTAGATCATTTCTAAGATTCTTTTCTTTTTTTATTTCCTTTCAAGTTGCACTCCAGCAGAATGGATATTTAAAAAGAAGGAGCTGAGGAGAAGGAGCTGCTTATAGCAGACATTTCGGACTGGAAGAATTGTACCATTTAATCGCCCTTCCTACAACAACCTGTTCAGGTTTTGAAAGCTGATTTTTGGTGTTTTAATTTTGATCCCTCCACATAATTGTGCTCCTGTGCTCATGGTAGGGGTTGCCATAGGCCTGGGAATTTCCAGGACATAGGCAGCAATCAGCCGCCGGAAACGGTGTCTGGAAACATCTGGAAATTGCAGAAACTTCTGGGTAAATCCGGACGTATGGCAGCCCATGTCAGCAGTGCTGTTTGGGCAGCTTAAGGACCCCCAACTGCTCTCTCCTGTTATGGTTCTTTATCTTTAAGCTGGACAGTCCTTTAGCCAGAGGACACCTCCAAACAGAGTTGTGTCCTACGGATAGAGGATTGCCCTTTGCAAAACAGGACACATGGCTGCCCTACCAGCAACAGGCCACATTTGCCTTTAAAAAAAGCCTTGCCCTTTATTCTGACAATTACAATGATCCGATTTGTAGCCTTTGTGGTATTCCGCCCCCTTTTTATCTTTTCCCTTTTATGATTCTATTGATTTCATTGCTAGATCTGGCTGGTATGTTCCTTTTAATTGCTTTTCTGCTTCCGCTACTGGGAGATGGTTCCGGGATGTCGTAGTTCCCTGTTTGGATTCTGTATCCCCCTGAACCCCCGTTTTATTACCTGGTACAGCTCCCTGCCACCCTAAAACTTCCGATATAATGTTCGGATTTCTGCCGCCCACATTATTCCTCGTGTGCAGCACTTTGGCGGTGCTATGCCTCTTCCCCCGTTTGCCCCACTGGCTCCCTATTATCTTTTCTATCCAGCTTAAACTTTTGCTTCTTCCTTTTAAAACCTTAAATGGCCCGACTCCTCCATACTTGTCATCTCTCACTATGTTCTCTGCTGCACTCTGGGGTCTTCCAGCGCTACTATTCTTGTGAGGCCTCAGATTCCTTGCCCTTTCCCTCCTCTGAAGCTTTTCGCTTTAGCTACTCTTAATGCGCTTGGAATGTTTTCCTGCAAGCTTCCAGCAGCCCCATCCTTATTAAATGCTCCTTAAAACACACACACACAAAACCCACCCACCCTGCCAACCACTCCTTTAGCTCTCCATCCATAACTTTGGGTTTTATATTGAAAAATAAGGGATGTTTCTGTCTTGAAATCAGTGGGCAATTGTATAATATTTTGCTTTTCTAGAGCAGTCCTAAGAGGGGCTGAGGAAGTGGGGATTGGTGCATCCTCTGACACATCCAAGGTCCTCCCAGCTCATCCTGGAGGTGTGGAGGCCGTTTCTTTGGTCCTTTTTTGTTTTGCTTCATCAGCTCCAAGCTCCTCAGATGAGTTTGCATTGGGCTCCTCAGAGGATCTGGAGGGCTTTAAATCCCACAAACCCATTCAGATGTATCACAGGAGAGTTCCTAATGCACTGTCAGGAACTGGAAAGGTGGGGGCCATTCCCCCTTCTCCTGAATCTTCCCGAGAACAGGAGGGCAGTATAGAATTAGAACAGTGGTTTGCAGAAGGTCATAGTTCAGAGGCTGCAGAGGGGAGAAGCTGGGAGAGTGTGATGGCCTGGGATTCGGACTCAGAGGCTGAACCTGAGGAATCCCAGCCTGCACAGGAGTCCCCACCTCCAGAACCAGCTGAGCTGGGGCTGGGGCCTGAGCCTGAAGGGTCCTCACCTGTGCTGGATCCTCAGGTGCAGGCACCAGCTGAGTCTGCTCTGGCTCCTGAGGTGATGGAGGACTCATTGCCTGCAGGTGCTCCACTCTCAGCCCCGTCAGGGGAGGAGGAGGTTGCCTCTGGGTCCGGTAAGACAGAGGCTCAGGGCAGAGAGGCGTAGGGAACTAAGTTCCTGCAGGAGGAGTGCTCGCCTCCAGGCCAGGAGAGGCGAGTCACCTGTGGACCGGGGCCGCCCTGTGCCTCGGGGCAGATAAAAGCCAGTCAGCCCCAGTCCCAGGTTGCGGGAGCAATGTTGTTGCTAGCCTGTTCCTGCCTGCGCCCTGTCCTGTTCTTCTGCCAGAGTTCCTGACCCCACTTGACTCCCCGCCTTGGACCCAGCTACAGCTTTGATGGACAGCCTCCATACTGCACCATCGACCTCGGACTGGACTCGGACCTCGCCTCTCGGTTAGCCCCCGGGACCAGCACAGTGAGGAACAGCAAGAAGAAGAAGAAACACCAGGGGAGAGACAGCAAACAGACTCAGTTTCTTTGGAGAGCATTCCTGAGCCCCCCTCTCCCAGGACCAGGAGAGCATTAATGGTAGTGGAATAGAAGGCTCGGAGGCAGAAAGCTCAGATTAGCCGTCGTAAGGGTGATGTAGAATAGGAGAAACGGAGGTGGTTGGACTTTATTTGGAGCAACACCATTATTTTAGGGAGGCTGCATTCATTCGTATTTCTCTGTGAACTATGGAATAAATTACTTGGTAAGAATACTCTTGTTTATTTACTAACTGGCTGCCACCGGGGGAGGGATCGGATTCCCTGAAGTCTGACATGCACTGATGACCTTCCAGATCGGATGATTGTCTGCTTGAGTAATCACATCTTACGTTTAGCCACTGCCCTGGGGGTGTGGGTGGGTGGCACTGCGACTGGGCCCGCGAGAAACAGACAAGCTTCATGGTGAGTTCCCCCATGTTTATTTCCAGGGGAAAAAGTACTGCATCTGAAACATCTGAAAGATCACCTGGAGCATTATCTTGGCTCGGAAATCATCTTACACCAAGGCAGACCATTGGCTCATCTAGCTCAGTATTGTCAACACTGATTGGCTGTAGTTCTTTGGGATTTTAGACTCTTGTATTTCCCAGCCCAACCTGGAGATCCACCTGGGATTGTACCTTTGACCTTTTGCTACAGCCCCCACTGAGCTACAGCTATGTCAGTCATGCAAAAGAGAAATTTTCTCAGTGGCTGCATCCAAGCTGTGGAATGGCCTTTGCTTCGAAACTCATTCACATTAGAGCGCGGGCATTTTACGTAGCCTCTTGCTTGAGAAGGTTCTTAATAATATGTTGTGTCTACCTCATCCATTGTACTAGCTCTTGGTGCATACAGAGTATGAAAGAAATTAAAAATGGAAAATCCGTCTCTTTATATCGTGAACGTACGTATGCAGTTCCCCTCGTGCCTTTATCACGAGAAGTAAACAAATGGAACAAGCCAAAGCAAACCTTTGCCCTAACAACTCTGCAAAGGTGTGTGTAAAGCACAGCTGTCCTCCAGAGCTGCTGGGATATTTAAGCCATTTTATCAGAGCCTACTCGATATTAATGGCACAGCTCATTTTCATCACATTGAGCTGCTTCAGATGGCCTGTATCCAAAGATCTTTTGCAAGCTTCATCACAAAAGCATTCTTGGGAGTTCTCCAAATGAAATGGCCAAGTTAGTAGGTCCAAATGGCCCGGTGCCATGACCTAAGAAACTGGAAAATGAACTAAATGCATCAAAATGCAAATTGCAATTGGTTGATGCCCTCGTGCTGTCAGCTTGTATGATATCACACTATTTTTTTTTAAAAAAAATAAAAAACTGTAACAAGGGAGGCTATGCCGGGAGTAGAAATGATCAGATGGACTTTTTTTAACTTAATGCACTTTCTAAACAATGTATTTTGTGGAATAAATTATATGCTATTATGCATTTCCTGCAGGGCATCCAGGGCATAGCTCCTCAGGGTAGTACTTCTATTGTGGGGAAATTACAATGTTTCCAGCAAGCCATAATTTACCACTCGGAAGCCAAGGGGTCTCTAATTACTCCCATTAAGACTGCTTCAGTTGTGAACCTGGTCCTCAGTACTGGAGTAGTCAACCTGGTGCCCTCTAGGTTTTTGGAACTACAGTTCCCATCAGCCCCAGCCAGCACTGCCAAGGTTGATGGGAATTGTAGTCCAAAACTCTTGGAGGCCACCACATTAGCTAGCCCTGTGTGTACTAGTGTTAGGGCTGGAGTCAGGTGTAGCTCAGCGTCAATAAATACATAAATAAAAATAACTCACTAGAGGCCAGTGGAATTAAATATTTATTCACCACACCTGATGCCTAGTGGTCTCAGCAACACTTTCTAGGGGGTCTTTGCCTGATGAAGCAGTTGTGAGGACTGAAGGTCTCCGCCTTTGCAGTGTTTACTAGGACTCCTCCTCCCAGGGTCTTTTCCATGCAGTCTCAGGCTGTGTCTGTGCACAAGCATCCTCTGTTCATCCCTTGGTAATTTTTGGAGACCAGAAGGGAAGGGAGTTCATCACAGCAGGAGGGGGAGACTCCCTGGCTTCTTCAGCAGCCTGGTTCATCTGTGCCTCTTGTCCAGCATCGCCTTCAGCCTCAGAGTCTGAACTGCTCTCTGCCACACATTGCAGTAGTCTAATTTAAGCCAGGCTTGGACCAGAAAGCCTTCCAGTAGAGGGTGCCTTGAAATACAGATGATCTCCTATCAGCCCATCAAACACAGGACCATCCTGTTAAACCACAGAGCCTAGGACTTGCCAATCAGAAGATCAGCAGTTCGAATCCCAGCAATGGGGTGAGCTCCCGTTGCTTGGTCCCTGCTCCTGCCAACCTAGCAGTTTGAAAGCACGTCAAAGTGCAAGTAGATAAATAGGTACCGCTCCGGCGGGAAGGTAAACGGCGTTTCCGTGCGCTGCTCTAGTTCGCCAGAAGCGGCTTAGTCATGCTGGTCACATGACCTGGAAGCTGTACGCCAGCTCCCTCGGCCAATAAAGCGAGATGAGCGCTGCAACCCCAGAGTCGGTCATGACTGGACCTAATGGTCAGGGGTCCCTTTACCTTTAAGGTGCTACTGGAAGGAATTTTTTTTAATTTTGTTTCGACTACGGCTGACCAACACGGCTACCTACCTGCAATTTTAGCATGTTTGCATATTTGTACCTCCAGATGAATTTTGACACTTTGGCGAGAGGAACCTCGCCAGGAGAGGTTCTGCTCCTGGACCCAACTTGCAAGAAGAAAAAGAAAAGAGAGTCGGGGAAGAAAAGAAAATGGAAAGGCAAGAAGTAAAGAGGATTTGTTTGGATCTTATCTCTAGCTTTCTTTGCTATGCAGATTCCAGATGCCTCCCTTTAAACAAGCCATTCTTCCTCACAGTTCGGGGTGTAGCACTTTTATAAGAGGCTAAAGATTTTTTATGGTTCTATTTTTGTTTTAGTAGCTGATTATAGAATCTGCTCGCTCTGCACGAAGGGGGTCTCATCTGTTGCAACAGACACACTTAGCTGTTATATCGAATTTGCTCATACAAGATCTAGCGCCAGAAGCCTGGTGGAATTAAGTAAACCAGTGGGGGGCTCCTTAAGCAAAGTCGTGGCTGCCGACCAGTTTGAACTCCAGTACCTTAGAAGGAAACCAATTGGAAAACTTTAAAACGTCTTAATTTGCTGCTTCACACTGGCTCTCGCCTATCCAGAACTCCAAACCTGCTTATTACAAGTTGCCACCCTAGTAGGCCCTGAGGGGAGACCTTCCAAATCTGAATAGTTTGTGTGTGTGTGTGTGTGTGTTTTTTTTTTTTTCTGAGCAAGCCAGCTTGTTAAAAAGCTTGTCCAGTTGCAGAAAAACCAGGAAGGCCGGCCAGAATTATCCCACTATCCTGCAAGATCTCCACTAATGAAGTCTCTGCCTCAGGGCTTGGCCAAATGGCGGCTTCCTGCACTATTGATTTAGCATTGTAGCGCTAAACTGGGAGAACAGACAATGTGTGGAAAGATAACCCCATGGAAAAGAAATCATCCCCCCCCCTACACGCAGAAAGGGGATGAATGCACAAGAACACAGGCATGTCCTTGAATCAGGGCTGCAGGGCATTTCTGGCTGATAGCCAGAGGACTAAATATAGGACAACAATGCCACAACCCTTGTCCACATGAGAGCTTCTGTGGGGTGATGACTCTATAGTAAAATGCCTCAGATATACACAGGGACAGTCAACTCTTTCTGTTTTGGTTACTCTCAGTTTTCTCTCACTTTCCCAATATTTAATTCAGCTCCCCACATTTCCACATCGGTTTGTGAATTCTTTCCCCCCCCCAAAAAAATGTGTTTGCGAAAATTCACAAGCCTGTGTGAATTTCTCATAATATGCTTGTTTTGGCAAAGCAATTTCCCCTAATTTTTGTATGTTAAATGGAGATTATTGGTTTGTTTTTATTCTTATTTTTCTTATGTATTTTGTATTTTATGCCTTTTATATTGTAATTTTATGTTGAGAACTGCCCTGAGATCGATGGACATAGGGCAGTTTGCAAATCTAAACAACAACAACAACGTTATTTTCAACAATATATGAATTTTAATGCCTACTTTATTCCAGTACATGCATTTTTACACACATTACTTGGTTGGAGAACTGTGCTGCAAAATTCAGAGAAATGTGAATTTCAAAGATTGATTATGTTGCAGTTCATGTATTTTTCCTGGAAGTGTGAATGAGGCAGGTTCGCCTTTGAATGTGAACTGAATCAGATTTCTCCCCCATCCCTCGATACATGGTGCAAAGCTTCCATTTCTTCAGTTCTAGTATTGGCACAGGAGAACATGCCAGCACTTCAGACTGGCAAAGGAGCTGGACAGGGATGATTTCTTCCTTAACCTGCCTTTCTTAATCCCTCTACCAGTTAAAGGGGGGATTGTTGAGAAGCTTAATGTCTTGATAAATGGGTCTTAACCCCATTAATAATGTTATGAAATGTGGGAAGGGGACTCAGGCCATTAAAAATCTGTCTATTTTGGTTTCTCTCAGTTTCTCACTCTCCCACTCTTAAGTTCTGTTTTTGTACTTCCATGTCAGTTTTTTATTTTATTTTATTAAAAAGTTCACAGGAAAACTATCAGCATTTTGGTGCAAATTTCTCCAAATATCCACCCCTTTGTTTGCAATTTTGCCTGGCACATTTTTGCAAAGCAATTTCCCCTAAAACAACTTTGGACCAGTTAACCTGTGAAATTGCCTTGCCTCAAATGTGCCCACTCAACTGCTTCCATCGGCAGAAAAGGGTAAAGGTAAAAAAAAAAAGGTAAATGACCCTTGGATGGTTAAGTCCAGTCAAAGGCAACTATGGGGTGTGGCGCTCATTTCACTTTCAGGCCAAGGGAGCCGGCGTTTGTCCATAGACAGCTTTCTGGGTCATGTGGCCAGCAGGACTAAACTGCTTCTGGCCCAATGGAACACCGTGATGAAAACCAAAGTGCACGGAAATGCCATTTACCTTCCAGCCACAGTGATACCTATTTCTCTACTTGCACTGGCATGCTTTCAAACTGCTAGGTTGGCAGGAGCTGCATTACAACAGTAGAGCTCGATTTTTTGGTGTGGCAGCATCTGCATTTTTTGGAAGTCTGTGTCTACTGAGATCAAGCAGGCATGTTCATGGTAAACGTTCCTGTTTAGGCAAGAGTACCAGGAAGCTTAGAAAGTTGGAGTAATTTTAATCTGTTTTAGTATTTTAACTTCTGTATGTTTTCAAGTCGGGTTGTAATTTTTTCTTGATTTTACCGTTTTACCTTTCATAAACCTCTTTGAGGTTTGTTTTTATTTCCCCATTCAAGGAGTGTGTAAATTTTATGAAATGAAAAAAGAATAATAGAATGTATTATTTATATGCATTTTTATTCACACTTTGCCCTGGCGTATGAACTTTCATGCACATTACTTGCATTCGGAGAAGTGTGAATTTTGAAAGATGGATGTGCTTTGGCTCATGTTGTGTTTCAGAAAGTGCGAATTAGCTAGGTTCACCCTTAAATAGACACTAAATCAAATGCTTTCCCCTATCATTGATCCTGCGTAAAAAAAGGGGGAGGGATGAAACTGAACAGGAGTCAACAAGGGCATTGCCGGCTTGTGATCAAATCCTTTGCTAAGTAAGATTCCTATCTGGGGACAGAAAAGTGAGTAGAAAATTAAGCGCGCGCACACACAGACACGTAATAATAATGAAATGGTCAACCCAGATTTTTATCCATAAAGGTAAAAAAAGGTAAAGGACCCCTGGACAGTTAAGTCCAGTCAAAGGCAACCATGGGGTTGCGGTGCTCATCTCGCTTTCAGGCCAAGAGAGCCAGCGTTTGTCCACAGACAGCTTTCTAGGTCGTGTGGCCAGCATGACTAAACCACTTCTGGTGCAACAGAACACTGTGATAGAAGCCAGAGCGCACAGAAATGCCATTTACCTTCCCACCACAGCGGTACCTATTCATCTACTTGCACTGGTGTGCTTTCGAACTGCTAGGCTGGCAGGAGGTGGGACAGAGCAACGGGAGCTCCCCCTGTCGTGAAGATTCAAACCGCCAATCTTCCTATCGGCAAACCCAAGAGGATCAGTGGTTTAGACCACAGTGCCACCTGCATCCTGGAAAGCTCTCAAATTGCAGCTACTTTGGGTATTACGTATATTTACTGTTGCTGGAATATTTTGTAATGTTAGCGTTTCCTTGGCATGGCAAAATGACAGCGTCTTTTGCCACAGAGGGATCAGTCATCTTTGTACCATGACCTTTGATGAAGTACTTGCGCGATGTTGCCACCCACATTTGAATGTTTGGGAGGTAGCTGGGGTGGGGGTGGGGTGGGGAGTACATGGATTTCTGTTATATGTCACAGATTTAACAGTTGCAAAAGGTTCCCAGATCTTTACAACCAGTGAAAATCGGCACCAGATCCGTAATTCTGGCACAACATGTCTTCTCTTTGAAGTCTGGTTACTGCTTTTTATGGTTCTATTTTTAAAATGTATTAAAGACATTTAAAAGTGGCAGAGACTTTCTATAAAAGCCGCGCTGTCCAGAATCAGGATGCTGGTCCCAATTTAAAATGGTTGTTAAACAATAGTATATCCAAATAAAAAGGGGGCCTGACTTACAAAGTACCTCTGACTACGTTCATTTTTATGACCAAATTCTTCTTCTTCGGAGGCCGCAGAGGTCAGCTTCTCTTTATCATCCACTATCTCCAACCTTTCCTGTAACTACTGTGTGGGAAATTGTAAATGAGATTCTTTTACGCTGACCATTAAAGTGAAAATATTAAAACAGAGGAAGGGAAAGAATCTAATAAATGTTCCGTATTTATTACCGCTTGTGTTTATGATTTAAACAACAGCTATTGCCACCACCACAGATCGTTGTAATCAGAATGGGATGCCAGAACGTGGCCTGCTGCAACTCACCAAAACTTGGATTTTTAATTACCTTGCCTCCCAAAAAACTTAGCCCTTCGTCAGAAACAATACATCTGCAGACCCTCCAAGTGTCTCTATTTTCCAGGGATATCCCTGATTTCAAGAAGCCGTCCCGGTTTCTGATTTGATTCCGGAATGTCCGACTTTTTCTTAGGATGTCCCTATTTTCATTGGAGAAATGTTAGAGGGTATGGAGCTGTCTGAAAGCAATCCTGTATAGGGAAGGTTTTTTTAAAAAAAATGTTTAAAGTTTTATTATTTTCAGATAGGTAGCCGTTTTGGTCTGACACAGTCGAAATAAAAAAATTAAAAAATAGTCCAGTAGCACCTTAGAGATCAACTAAGTTTGTACTGGGTACAGCCATACCTCGGGTTAAATATGCTTCAGGTTGAGTGTTTGGACCAGAGCACGCCAGGCACTCCTGTCTTCTACTGTCTCCCACAGTTTGGTCAAACTCATGTTAGTAGCTTCGAGAACACTGTCCAACCATCTCGTCCTCTGTCGTCCCCTTCTCCTTGTGCCCTCCATCTTTCCCAACATCAGGATCTTTTCCAGGGAGTCTTCTCTTCTCATGAGGTGGCCAAAGTACTGGAGCCTCAGCTTCACAATCTGTCCTTCCAGTGAGCACTCAGGGCTGATTTCCTTAAGAATGGATAGGTTTGATCTTCTTGCAGTCCATGGGACTCTCAAGAGTCTCCTCCAGCACCAGAATTCAAAAGCATCAATTCTTCAGCCTTCTTTATGTTCCAGAACCCTTAGAACCCTTGAAATTCTGTTTTCTCAGGGTTCCAGATCACCTGGGGAGCCTCCATACGCAGAGCAGGTTCCCTGTTCCAGAGGGTCTGGCCCAATGCAACAATTGCAGGAGCAGCCATATCAGTTTGGGGCTGGGGTTAAATGCACGAACACACACAGCTCACCACCTTCAAGTTACAAAAAAGGAGATTCCGACTAAACATTCGGAAAAACTTTCCGACAGTAGGAGCTGTTTGACAGTGGAGCAGACTCCCGTGAGAGGGGGTGGACTCTCCTTCACTGGTGGTTTTTAAGCAGAGGCTGAATGGCCATCTGTCACGAATGCTTTAGCTGAGCTTCCTGCATTTCAGGGGGGTTGGACTAGATGACCCTTGGATCCCTTTCAACTCTAAGATTCTATTATTCTGTGCTTGGAGAGGGCTAAAAATCACATCATGCACAGGAATGGATCCTAACTCACACAAGTGCCTGTAGCAAAGTCTCCCCTCAGCTAGCATTTTGCCTCTTCTTAAACAGCTAGTTTTTAAAGTCTGGTCATTCTGCCAGTTTTATCTTTGAGCCGCAAAGATTGGTTTTAAAATCTCAGAGTAAGCCTTACAGACCCCGTTGGAAAAATATTAGTTTTGCATGCTCTGTAGGTATGTGTATATTTGTGTGTGCGGGTTTAATTAGGTACAGCTGAGTACTAGATCTGGATTGCAAGGTTTACCTTTAATAAGACGACAGAAAGGCTATTGCATGTTTGCCTTTCAGGAGCTTGCTGCAATAAACCAGCAGTTTGTGTGTGTGTGTGTGTGTTCAATATCCGCATGCAATCTTCGCAGCCTGTATAGGCAATCATAGCATTTCATTGTCCAGTGCTATCATTACAATATTGTTATCATCTGAGCTTGAGTCTGACACTTTCTCTAAGACCTTTCAAATAACCCCTTTACTAGGCTTCAGTACCAAACCATTCAGGGCAAATCTCTGCTTTGTGCTTGTCAGCCTTAATAGACTGAATGTCACTTTTGCCTGTAAAAAGTGCCCGCTCTTCAGCTGTCAGTCAGTCCTTGCGGTGTCAGCTGAGAGCGTGGCTGGAGCCGGCTGGATTAGAGGGTAGTTACCATAGCTGTCAGATTACTGACAACCTGACACCCACATCCCCAACTTCCTTTTACTGTATTTGGTTTCCCTCCAGCTCCTTGGACCTTTCTTAAGGTGGATCCATCTGTTGGAACTAAATGATAGATTTCATAGGCAATTGGGGAAAAGGTGTTTTTTGGGGTTTTTTTGTTACGCTCTCTGCATATGCCTTTCCATTTTTTAGAATAGCACTTGCATTCAAATTGCTGGGTATTTTTGTTTTGCAAAATGACATTTAACGGAACATTTTAGAAGCAAATAGCAGCCATAAAGCACCACATGCATGTGCATTTAGCACAGTTCGTTTTCTTTACCCTAATGGAAAGTGGGGATATATAATGGGAACGAAGGCTCCGGATACTAAACCCATCTCATCTTCCCATGACTCTCCTCCATACATTGGCTCCAACATGTATTTTATGTAAAATCTCTCCCTGTCTCAAGCAGGGGCTTGCTGACACTCACTGACAATTTGTGCTATTGACACTTACTGAAATCAAACACATGGCATGACGAATTACAGTGCTGCTTCCTCCCCCCTTCTCTTTGCCCTGTAGCATTTTTCAACCTTTCTCTTCCCCATCAGCTCGGACCAGGGTGGAATGATGTGGCCCAATTAAATAAACGTACTTGCAATCCATTGAGCAGACAGGAAACTACTAACCCCCCTGGGGTTTTTGGTTCCTTGTGAACAGTGCTTTTTTCTGGGGGGACACATACCCCTAAACATTTTGTGAATCTAACAGGAGAAGCAACTAAAATAAAATTTTAGTTTCTTCTCCAGCACAGTGAATCGTCAGTTCTGTTGCTACACATGATGGTGGTCTCATTTCCTGTCACGGTGTTTCCTGAGTCTCAGGCGGAAGCGAGCGTTTAATGTGTGAAGTAGGAGTTGGAATCTAGCACGGTGATTGGTCAGTTTCGTTGCCACCACCTTCATTTCCTTTCCCAGTGATTTTCTTGAGTCAAAAGAAGAGTACCCCTAAATATTTTTTTTAGGAAAAAAGCACTGCTTGTGAGCATTCCTGGATAGGCGCTGGGAGACTGGGCAGTTCTTGCACACCGACATTTCCAAGTGTTAGGTGTTACATGACCCTGCTGAAGTAAATAGGGGAAGTTCAGGAAGGCCCACAAAGAAGAGCAATGGAAAACATGGCAGATCTGGCTTCAAGAGAGCATGCAAAGGCACCAGAGATGTCTCTCCTCTTGGAGAGAAGGCTATGGGGACAGGTTCAGAGACACTAGAATAACAGAATTGTAGAGTTGGAAGGGACCCTGAGAATCATCTAGTTCAATCCCCTGCAATGCAGAAATATGCATCTGTCCCATGCGGGGATCGAACCTGCAAGCTTGGCGTTATCCAACCAGGCTCTAACCAACCGAGCTAAATTCCAGAGAGCCCAAGAGGATAAAATGAACTCCTTTATATGTCAGAAGGATATGTATGGAGTCTGTTAACCTTCTGTAGCTTCACATTTGACTATCGCCCAAAGGCCCTCCACCAGATATTATCGAACTCCAACTTCCACCAGCCCCAGCTCATTTAATGCGGCATTCTTAACATTGTGCAGTAAAACAAAAACCCAAAAGATCATCAGAGTTGAATAAGAATCCTATTTTCCCCAGCATGCCTTGAGTTCTTCTCAGAAAGTAAGGTACAACTCAAAGAGCACAGCCAAGGAATACATTTCTTTACATACATTCCTCTCAGTACAAGTAGGTTGATATAATCTACTACGCTGCAGTAAAACAGTGGTTTAGCTTCAATGTATTCATACTGAGCATTAGAATGAAGTTCATCTCTTCCTGCAGCAAGCAAGAATAATTGGGGTTTCTTTTTTGTGGGGGTGGTACTTGTTGAGAGACATGAAGCTTGCAACACTAGTTCAAAAGAAGGCTTTAAGTTGCATTTGATGGTTTCCACAACAGTTCCATGATACTCTGGGTTGGACAAGCATGCAGTAGCTCTCAGAAATATTCAGCTGCGGCCCAAAGTCATGTCTAAGAAGACCAAGGGTGGGATCCAAATTATGGCCTTGTGTCCATGGAAGGACAGTAACATTAACAAACAGAAGATTTTTGCAGATTCTCCCACATCCTTGCAGTGCCTCCAAGTCATCAGCAGAGCATGGAGAGACCTTCAAAAACAGAAGCAGATGGGAAGCGAAAGGAGGAGGTTGTTTTTTTTGGGGGGGTATAGTTTTATAAGTTGTGTGTCTTTGTTTCTCAATTTGGTCCCTTTACATGGTTTTATATTTATTGTGGGATTTTATGCATTGTGACTTGCAGCTGTTTTTATTGATCATAGTTTAGTAATTATTTATTGTAAGTGTTAAGAGTGAATTTCTGTTTAATTATTGTTTGCTGGTGGTTTGAGACTTAATTTCATCGTGTACTATTATATTCTAATAGATTATTGAATATTGCTTTATTCCATTTTAATTCTTTCCATTTTAAAGTTATGTTTTATTATGACTTTTTGTATTGGATCAGATTATTACAAGGTTTGTGTTCTTTGCTGTATATTTTGTTGCTGTAAACCGCCCTGTGTATAGTAATATACATAGAAAGGCGGTATACCAATTAAAAGTGAAATGAAAATGAAACAATCACCTCTGCTCCCCTTTCATTAGGATCAAAAGGTCTTCTGTGAATGGAATTGGATCCGGCCCACTCCTGCTGCTAGCACTGCCTTTGGGACTTCTTATTGGGCAGGGGCTAGATAACAACATTGGACGACATACTGTATTTTTTGCTCTATAAGACTCACTTTTTCCCTCCTAAAAAGTAAGGGGAAATGTGTGTGCGTCTTATGGAGCAAATGCAGGCTGCACAGCTATCACAGAAGCCAGAACAGCAAGAGGGATTGCTGCTTTCACTGCACAGCGATCCCTCTTGCTGTTCTGGCTTCTGAGATTCAGAATATATTTTTTCTTGTTTTCCTCCTCCAAAAACTAGGTGCGTATTGTGGTCTGGTGCATCTTATAGAGCGAAAAATACGGTATCTCATGGCAAAGCCACCTGGTGCTGCAGTTTCACAATGATTATACTTATAGAGCATCCTTGATGTAATTCACCTTGTAGTATAAGCATAGAAGCAATTTAGCAGAGTAACTTAAGCAAACTAATAATAATAATAGTAATATGTAGGCAGGGCCCTAGCAGAAGGAGCTTGTAATCTAAATTCTGACAGTGGGGGAAGGTCAGGGTAAAAAGGAAATAAGTGTGAACCCCCTCCCGAGTTTTATAGACTCCGTTTTGGGGGTCTTACAGGGCAGTCCTACGCACAGAATGATCCTATGGAATTCAATGGGCCTTGCTCCCAGATAAGTGTGAATAGGAATGCAGTCTTAAACTCCAAAAATAGTTAAGCCCTCCAAAATCCCTCTGCTTTCAAAAGTCCTTAACTCTTTCATTGAAACGAAAGGGACTTAACTTTGCCTTGATCGTGCCTTTAGATCTGAAATCACAGCTGTGCATTGAATAAAGCCCTTGTAGCCGGACATTAGGAGTGAACAGGAGTTTAATCGGAAAGGTCAAGTGAGATCTGCTTGACGCTTGCCACAATTGCCTCTCCAGGCTTCAATACTGAACAAAAGCACTTCACTCCTACATGAGGAACCTTCAAGCCCTGTTCACACACTTCCTTGCCTATAAGGATCCCTGCCCATAGATTGGTGTGGGGATTCTGTGCTTTTCTTCTTCTTACGGCGCCATTTTCTCTCTCGCCACGGGACTGACTTCTGGGTCAGAAGAACACCAGAAATAGCATGTGCACATGCACATGGGCGCTCCTCCATCTCGGAAGTGCACCGGAAATAGCGTGTGAGCATGCGCACTCCTCACCCGGAGGAGCGCCCGTACACGTGCGTGCATGCTGTTTCCAGCACTCTTCCGACCCGGAAGAGCGCCGGAAATAGCTAGAGCGCACGCTCCGGCCCACCGAGAGGTCTGCCAGGGAGTGGACTGGCCCGGCCTCAAAAAACGTTGCCGACTCCTGGTTTACATATTTGTGCAGACTGTTCAGAAGACCAGCTGAAAACACACAGGTCAGGTGCAGAGTCTGCTGCTGCCCCCCATCACAGACTTCACATTCCCATACTGTTCACTGGCAACTATGTGAACTGGACTTAGGAGAGGTTTCATTGGCTGTTCCACAGACAGACCGTCTACATTCCCCAGCTCCTAGCCACACCCTTATAACATTTCATGGTTCTCCACCTTGGAAGAATGGCAGATGAAGGTGATTGACTACATGGGATTGGCAGAAATGACTGGCAGAATCCGAGACCAGGGAAGAGAGACGGTGGAAGAAGATTGGAAGAAATTTAAGAACTATCTTCAGAAACATTGCAAAATTAATGTGTGATAGAATGAGGCGGCTTTAAAAATCAAATGGAGTACAGCTGTAAAGATTAAGTTAAAAGAAAAGAAAGGTTGACAATTAGATGAAATTAAGGGTGAGGATTTGCTGAACTAAATATCTAAAATGGGAATGCAGAGAGGGGAGGTATGAGGAGGTCGGTGAAGTAAGTTTTAAGAAAATAAGGTTCTGAAATTATACTTGTTCTTTTTTTTGTTTGTGTTTGTGTATTGTTTTGTCTGATATAATTTGTAAAACTTCAATAAATATCTTATAAAAAAAAAACACATTTCATGGTTCTGCAGCTGTTGCATTCCAAGAAAGATGGGCCTGTTTATAGAGTTGGTGCTACCATTAGGCACACCAAGGTGATTGCCCCAGGCGGCGGAATCTCACGGGGATGCAGCGGTAGCAGATCCTGCCACAGCGCCTGCCTGCCGTAACTGCCACTGCTGCTGGAGGAGTGAGGAGAGGCAGCAGTAGCAGGAGCCTGGCTTTGGTGGGGAGAGGCGGCAACTTTCCACTTCACCTCAGGCGACAAAACAGGGCAGGCCGCCCCTGTTTATAGACACTGCACCTCATTTGGCTCTGCTAGGTTCCTATCAGTTGGCCGCTGCTTGCTGGTATGGAGCAATAGAAATGTTGAAACAAATATCTGGTTCCTCAAGGTCAGCCGAATAACCAAGTCACCGTACAATTTAAAGCACACACCAACCAGCAAACAAACAAAAACATCCAACCTGCAAGTTGGAGCGCTGTATTATGTTATCATTTTGATGGCAACCCTCATTTGACATTATGTATGAAAAGCATCTAAATCTTCTTGTGATGTTGTGGTTGGTCTTTTCATACATAATGTCAAATGAGGATTGCCATCAAAATGATAACATAATATATTTCTCCTTCTTGCAGTCTGGAGATATATATATAGAGAGAGAGAAGGAGAGAGAGAGAGAGAGAAAGAGGAGGTACTATAATAAACCATAAAAAACACGAAGGAGGGAATGACTGAACCACTAATGGACATGGATACCTTTTCAGATCAGCTTTCCTGATTTGTGCCACCTGCCTGCCTCCATTTATTATGTTGTTATCTAGCCCCTGCCCAATAAGAAGCCCCAAAGGCAGTGCTGCAGGAGTGGGTTCCTTTCAATAAGAGAGCGTCAGAGACATAGGGCCCCTCCAGGCTGTCCCTGTTTTGCAGAATGGATTCAGAGGCATATCCAGCGGTGTCTAGTGCCCTTTTGACCTAACAGGGCAAAAGGCAGTGAACCTGACACTCGGTGGAGGCCAAGGAGAGGCAGCGCCAACTAATTCTAGGTTGGATTCCATCAGCAAAAGCAGCTGGGAAGGTAAAAGAGGAGTTGGGGGGAAGGAAAATAAGTCTATAAATTGTGTGTCTTTGTTTCTCAGTTTGATCCCTTGACATGTTTTCGTATGTATTGTGGAATTATATGCCTTGTAACTTGCAGTTTAATAATAATAATAATAATAATAATAATAATAATAATAATAATAATAATAATTTATTTGTACCCTGCCCATCTGGCTGGGTTTCCCCAGCCACTCTGGGCAGCTCCCAACAGAATATTAAAAACACAATAAAACATCAAACATTAAAAACTTCCCTAAACCTTCAGACAGCCTTCAGATGTCTTCTAAAAGTCACATAGTTGTTTATTTCCTTGACATCTGGTGGGAGGGCGTTCCACAGGGCGGGTGCCACTACCGAGAAGGCCCTCTGCCTGGTTCCTGTGACCTCACTTCTCACTGTGAGGGAACTGCCAGAAGGCCCTTGGAGCTGGACCTCAGTGTCCGGGCTGAACAATGGGGGTGGAGACGCTCCTTCGGGTATACTATATAGTTTAGTAATTATTGTAATTGTTAAGAGTGAATTTCTGTTTATTGTGTGCTGATGTTTTGAGAGCTAATTTTATTGTGTGCTGTTATATTCTAATAGATTATTGAATGTTACTTTATCTGATATACAGTAGTACCTCGGGTTAAGTACTTAATTCGTTCCGGAGGTCCGTTCTTAACCTGAAACTGTTCTTAACCTGAAGCACCACTTTAGCTAATGAGGCCTCCTGCTGTTGCCACGCCGCTGGAGCCCAATTTCTGTTCTCATCCTGAAGCAAAGTTCTTAACCTGAAGCACTATTTCTGGGTTAGCGGAGTCTGTAATCTGAAGCGTATGTAACCTGAAGCGTATGTAACCTGAGGTACCACTGTAAGTCTTTCCGTTTAAAGGTGTGTTTTTTAGCGTGACTTTTGTACTGGATAAGATTATTATAAGGTGTGTGTTCTTTGTGGTATATTTTGTTGCTGTAAATTGCCTTGTGTATAGTAATATAGAAAGGCGGTATACAAATTAAAGTGAAATGGGGGGGGGGGAATGAAATGAAATCCTCATCCCTGCCGAGTTCTACAAAGGCAACACTGGGACTAAGGAGGAGGAAACAGATTGACAGCGCCACACCCTCGATTGGTTTTAAGTAAAGAGATAGGAAAGTGAGGGCTAACTGAGAGCAGATTGCAGTGGATGGGGCAGTGCCTCAGTAGCCCTAATGGATCACCCTCCACGAAAACGTAGGTAGATCAAAGCGCTCTGCTACCCTCTTGCAACAAACCTACTTGAAGAAAGAATCCGACTTTCTGCTGTTAGGAAAGTGACGGGGAAAGTGTGGGATTAATGAGTGACTAATGGGAAGATGCATGAAGACCTTGCAAACAAATGCTCATTGCATGCAGGACAAATGCTTATTGTCATATAACCTCCCTGCAAACATATCATATTGCTCTATAAACAAGTAATCTGGAGGCTCCTGGGATATTTCTTTTATTTACAAATACACAAGCATATCCTGTTGGAAGCGAACCCATACAGCACATCTCCTGGAGAGAAATCCCCATTTATTCAGGGCTGAGGCACCCTCATTTTCAGCTAACTTTGGCCACCAGCTGCCTTTCTCCCTTCTTTCCTTCTGCACAGCACAGCTCCCAGACCGCATCCCTGCAGGCAAATGGTCCATTCAAGAATATCTGCAAACCGTTAGCTCCCACTGTGGGGATTTCAACCTCTGAGGATTAGCAAGCAGTCAAGTATAGCCTGTCATCAGCTGCAAAAGTATTAAGAAGTGCTCAATTAAGTAATCTGAGATTATGTCCTATTCAATTAACCCCTTACTGAAGGATGATAAGTTAACTTACCAAAGGTACCCTTATAAGAAGCAAAGAGATGAGCACCGTTATAAAATATTGCAGTGGGTTGCAGATACAGGTGACCAGTTATGTTGCAGGGACACCCATGTGCCATTGCATTGCATCTCTGTGTGTACACAAACAAACAAACAAATACAACGTATTTCTCTATTTACACCAAGTGATTCCTGCCTTCAGAAACCAAGCTACCCGGTTTTATGAGTTGAAAGCAAGTTCAGCACAGCAAGGCTATTAAATGCCAACAGCATATCCTCCAACATTTCTCCGGTGAAAATAAGGATTTCTAACCTAGACAACATCTTAAAAAGCAGAGACATCACCTTGCCAACAAAGGTCCGTATAGTAAAAGCCATGGTTTTCCCAGTAGTGATGTATGGAAGTGAGAGCTGGACCATAAAGAAGGCTGATCGCCGAAGAATTGATGCTTTTGAATTATGGTGCTGGAGGAGACTCTTGAGAGTCCCATGGACTGCAAGAAGATCAAACCTCTCCATTCTGAAGGAAATCAGCCCTGAGTGCTCACTGGAAGGACAGATCGTGAAGCTGAGGCTCCAATACTTTGGCCACCTCATGAGAAGAGAGGACTCCCTGGAAAAGACCCTGATGTTGGGAAAGATGGAGGGCACAAGGAGAAGGGGACGACAGAGAATGAGATGGCTGGATGGTGTTCTTGAAGCTACTAGCATGAGTTTGATCAAACTGCGGGAGGCAGTGGAGGACAGAAGTGCCTGGCGTGCTCTGGTCCATGGGGTCACGAAGAGTCGGACACGACTAAACGACTAAACAACAACAACAATTCCATAATCATAATTTTGTTATTTATACTCCACCCAGTATGGGTGGTGTAGTGGTTAAGAGCGGTGGACTCGTAATCTGGTAAACCGGGTTTGCTTTCCCATTCCTCCACCTGCAGCTGCTGGGTGACCTTGGGCTAGTCACACTTCTCTGAAGTCTCTCAGCCCCACTCACCTCACAGAGTGTTTGTTGTGGGGGAGGAAGGGAAAGGAGATTGTTAGCCGCTTTGAGACTCCTTCGGGTAGTGATAAAGCGGGATATCAAATCCAAACTCTTCTTCTTCACCCATCTGACTGTGTTGCCCCAGCCACTCTGGGTGGCTTTTAACATACATAAAACCACCATACCCTCTCTGATTACTATACCCTAAGGATGTGTGTTTCTTTTTAAATAATAATAATAATCTTTTTAATTGATTTTTCCATGTATACTTCTAACAATATATATTTAACAATTTTTCATATTTTGACCCTCCTTCCCTGGACTTCCCCCATACTCCCATTTTGTTTTATTTCCATATTATTCACCCTGCGTATTGTTTCCCCAAAATTTTCTCAATACATATACAGTCATACCTCAGACTGAAGAAGCTTCAGGATGAATATTTTCAGGTTGCGCTCCAAATGAATATTTTCGGGTTGCGCTCACCAAATAATAATAATAATAATAATAGTAATAACAACAACAACAACAACAACAACAACAACAACAACAGTACACCAACCACACCTAAACATATTTTCTTTCAAACAGACACTTCTCAACATACTTTATCCTAAAATATGAATTTTTTATATGCATTTTGGTATATATTTTGGAGCCAGGAACTACATTGCAAAATTCAGGAAAGTGCTAAAGCCAAAGGATCAAGGCTGGATTTAGGTTTGATGAGGCCCTGAGCTACTGAAGGTAATGGGGCCCTTATATGTCCAGCTGTCCTTTGTCAACAACAAATTGTCACTGATTTGTTGTTGAATATATGCTATATGGTAATTTGTGGACCTAATAGGTATCTAAAGTCATTTGCACATAACAAAATATGTATTTTATCAAAGTAATTGTTGAACTGAAATACAATTAAGAAGAAGTACAGTGGTATCTCGGGTTACATATGCTTCAGGTTACATATGCTTCAGGTTACAGACTCCGCTAACCCAGAAATAGTGCTTCAGGTTAAGAACTTTGCTTCAGGATGAGAACAGAAATCGTACGGTGGCAGCGCGGTGGCAGCGGGAGGCCCCATTAGCTAAAGTGGTGCTTCAGGTTAAGAACAGTTTCAGGTTAAGAACGGACCTCCGGAACGAATTAAGTACTTAACCCGAGGTACCACTGTATATTAATAGTGAAATACAATTAAGAAGAAGTATTTTAGGGGGAGGTTCCAAGAGAGTGGGGCCCGAAGCTATAGCTTGTTTAGCTTATACGTAAATCTGGCACTGCAAAGGATAGCTGCATTTCAACTCGCACATTAGTTCAGGAGGCTCGGATCAAGTCAGTTTATACCGGAATTTGCAAAGAATGGATTTTTCAAGCATCCCTAATGGACGCACCCTTTGATGCCTTACATAGGCCCACCCATCACCTTGCATGAAACACTTGGAAAAACCACCTCTGCAGAGATAGAGGCCAGACAGTGCCCAGTGATTGGTCTGGGAACAGCACGTGCTGAAGTGAAACAGCTGTGGACCACCTGATTAGTGCCTAGATGGGCAGCGGCTGTGTGCTTTCTAAAGGAAAAGTGAGGTGCTTGCAATAAACAAAGAAGCATAGAAAGGAATACAATACATGAAGCAATGAATGGCTTTTCCGGGCACTGCATTCCATACAACATGTTACCGGTTCAGCTCCATAAATTGTCTATGGATCCTCCCCCTTTCTGCTACAATTATTTTAAAAAAACCAAAAACATGCTGCAACAATTGCTTGCCGACTGTTCTAAAAACACTCATATAAAGAATTACCATTAAAAACAAAAACAAAAACCAAAGACCCACAAACTGGAGACGTGAAAACATAAGATTTTTGTTTACTCCTACTGTTTTAAAAAGAAGACAAATCAATTATAACTAATTGCTTTATTATTGTCGCTATTATTATTATTTTCACTCTAGGCACATACTGGGAAAAGCAATCTTCGGTCTGAAGTGAATTTTTTACAGGCTGCCTTTTAGAGCCCCCGAAAATGGAGTTTTATAATAGAAGTGCTGACACAACCTTATCTGCAATATACTGGTGTGAACTGTATAATAAGCAGTTATTATGTATGTGTAAAAATAATGAGAGCCCGTGTCTGAAGAGAGTTAATGTAAAATGCTAAGCAATTATAGTTGGTTACACAGTATAGGTTAATGTTCTTTCATATAGCTACACATTCCTTCCCCGCCTCCCCCTCCCCCTTCTTTTGTCCTCCAGAACTCCTAATGAAAATTTTTGAGACCTGACGGTAATGATAAGCAGCCATTCACATGTCCTCTGTGTCAAGACTGGAGCATTAATGCCTTTCTTCATATAACATTTTGCATAGCCTAAAGCATCTATTAAAATCCTTTGTAAAATTCATGAAACAAAAGTGGTCGGCTGAGTCTAGTGGGAGAGAAAGTAAGCTGCTTATTAGCAAAAAGTCAAAAACACAGGGCCAATTACGTAGCCTGAGAAGGGAGTCTAAGGAACTATATGGGGAGTAATTCTTTCTTTAGCTCCACCGGCTCAAGGAAGAGAAGCAACTTAGACATATATATGTGTGTGTGTTTCGTTCTAAGCAGTAATTAAACTAAAATGTTTGGAGTTAGAAACAGCTCTATAACAACTGAAAGAAATGCTTAAGAGAAACAATTTCCCGGTTTCTTACAGAGATGCTAAATTGGTAGGATTTGGTGATACTCCCCGAAGAAACGGCTAAGGGGTAGTCAAGAGAAGCCGAGAGCTCAGGAGATATGTAAAGAATCTGTTTGGTATTTCAAATACGATAAATTAGATATATAAAAAAAGAGCCTTCCTTCCGAACAAGCAACATAAAACTGAATAAACCTACAATAAGATTGCCCTTTTTCTGTTATAAACTTGACATTAAGCCTGTCATGTTCAATGACAACCTAACAGACCTCATTCTTTTACCCTTTGGAATTTGAAAGATTGGCAGATGCCATGATTTCCTTAACATAAAAGACCTTACAGATAATGTTGGCTGCGCTTACTTTCGGTTTCCGAACTTCACTCCCGTACTTTTAGAATCATCGGGTGAGATTTGCAAATCGGGCTGGAGATTTGCTTTTGGTCAATAATTGCTTCTGACCGCTTGGAAAATCTTTCCCTGACAAAAGGGGGAAAACGTGACTTGAGCAGCAATTTTTTTAACGATTTGCTTTACTAGTCAAAATATTCCCCAACATTCATAATAATGAGATGCTTTGCACAAAACAGTTCATTATTATGAAAGGAGGGTGAATTACTGTAAAGTTTGGAAAGCTAAGCCGAGGCAGAACTTCACTGTGTTGGCTCTAAACAGAATACAGAACAGTGGTTTTGTTTAAAGCAACCCTCTTCTCACATAAAAAAAGCCTTTTACCCAGTATAGACACCCGGGCCAGCTCACCCATGAGGCAAGGTGAGGTGACTGCCTCAGGCAGCAGGGCCCACCGGGGCAACAGACCCCTATGTTGATCTTTCTCTCCCCACACTTTCCCAATGTAGATCTTCCCTGGCTCCTTCTTCCCTGGTGTAGAAGGGGGCGCCATTTTGAGTTCCTCCTCAGGTACCAAAATGTATTGGACCAGCCCTAATAGACACAATTTCTCTCTGCCTCTTCAAGAATGTGGAATGTGGCAAGGATGAAAAGTCTTATTTCCTAACCATGAGTTGGTCAGCTTTTAACAATTGTGTTGAAAAGGTTTAACATTTACAAGCTTGCGTTGGTCAATTAATTTTGGGGGGAAGGGGATGAATTTATTTTTGGCTGTTGGTGGTATAGCATGAGATGGGATTTTAAAAATTGTGTTTGGGGTTTATGATTAACACTAGCTAGAGGCCCACCATATGACAGTGTGTGTGTGTGTGTGTGTGTGTGAGAGAGAGAGAGAGAGAGAGAGAGAGAGAGAGAGAGAAAGAAACACTGTGAACCCTGTTCCCAGTGATTCAGCCATCCAGTGTCAGGGCAGAGAACAAATTCTGCCTGCACTTGAAGAGTGTCTCCCAGAGGAATTAATGTTTGCCTATCACACTTAATATGGAGACACTTAACTTGGAGACATGTTGACTGGAGATTCCAACCATTGGGAATCCAGCCCACCTCCTCCCATCATGACCTCTGTTTCTTAGCGATGGAATGTTGCGACTAGCTTTTAAATAAGGACACAGGAAGTATCCAGACTGTTACTTATTGTTTTAAGTTTGGGGGGGGGCTTAGACACTCTTAAATTCCTGGATCCAGTAGGTGTTAGAATTTAATCAAGCCTCCCGAACACCTAGGTTCAGTAAGGGTGAAAATATAAGCCAGTCCAGTTTCCTGATGAGGTAATCGCCTGGGAGATGAGCCATTAAGAAAACCAAGGAAAGGTAATGGGCCATTAAGAAAGCCGGGGGGGGGGGGCTCTGTGCCAGATGGTGAATGGGTGAGACCCTCCCTCAACTCAGAGTCAGTTAGTAGACAAAGCCAGAGTCTGAATTAGTCTTTAGGATTGGCTGTGATGTGACCTGGTAAAGGCAGCAAGCTGGAGAGAGGGTGAGGGGACAATGTTTGGTTTCTGTTTGAATCCAGAAATCATGGGCTATGGGGCAAACAAGACCCTTTTGGGATGCTAATGCCATGAACCGCTCCATCATAGACTCAAGTTATGCAAAGAAACCATATTTCCTAAAGACACCACAGTCTCCACTCTGCTGACTGTTTAGTTAACAGCTGAATTGGTAATCTTGTAAAACAAACCCATTTCTCCTAAAAACTGGGGTGAAAAGTGATGGGGATATGGAATGGAAAGTGTGGGAGAACAGTTGCTACATTCACATTCTATTTGCTTCTGTGTGTAGACTTGTGCCTGCAGAATCTCTCCTGGGGAGAAATGGAGCATATGGATAATGCAACCTACAAAAAAACTTTGTTTCTGCAAAGGGGATGTTTGAACATTGTTGAGAATCAAATTATGTGGGGCTTGTGCGTTTAGCGTTTAGCTTTTGCAATGTGGACATGAAGGTAAAATATTTTGCTGGTTGCAATATTTATGAATTGTGAATGATACCTTGTCATTATAGTGTGTTTTGATGTATGGTGTCTTATTATTATTTTTGTTCTGAGGTTTGTTTGTTTTTTACTTACGGTGCACTGTTTAGATATATTCATTGAACAAATTATTGGAATTATTATTAGGATTATTATTGTTCATTGTATACTGTAGTTTTGAATGTGGAATTTGTATTGAACTTTTGTGTTATGGTTTGTAAATTTCTGTTGAAATATGAAGCAGTATATAAATTAACCAAACCAAACATCTGGTGGTCAGGGTTGGGGCCAATGAGTGCAAATGGCCGTCCCCTACCTAAATGAACACTTGAACAAATTATATCATAATCAATACTGAAAATACAATCAGCTGGATACACCTCTTCATTCCTGTACCTCTAGCCTCCCTTCTCCCCCCCAAAAAATCAGGCCTTTATTTTAATTTGGTTCTTTTTGCAAACAGTGTGTGTGTGTGTGTGTGTGTGTGTGTGTGTGTGTGTGTGTAACCAATGTAGCATTATTCCCAAATGAGATTTAGGAGTTAGGAGTGGACTTTTAATGACCCAGTGCTGCAATTGTGCATCGTCCTCTTTTGCTGTTTACATTATGCATATCAACTAGCAATTTTACTTGCAAATGAAGGCTGCACTACTGAAGCCACATTTGAGCTCATAAGCCCCATAGATACTAATGGGAAGTCACGTGTGGCTTCCTGAATGCAGCACAGATGCTTAGGCAAAAAGACCTGTTTTTGTATGAACAGGATTTGCAGGAGCCCCTAAAGGTTGGCTGTTCATTTGGAGACTTTGGGTCATACATACTTCTCAGTAGATAGCAAAATCTCACACCCTGAGCCTAAGGCTTAGTGCGATCAGCAAAACCACGTGCTCACACTAGGGCTGAAAACTTAAAGCAGTATAGTATGTACATAGATCAACAAGCATCAGATTTAATTGATATATATCAGTAGGCACTCATTTTAATTAATGGGTCTGAGGAGGAGACTGATTGCCATCTTCAAATATCTAAAGGGCTGTCACATGGAAGATGGAGCAAACTTCTCTTCTCCCGCTCTGGAGAGTAGGACTCAAGCAAATGGATTCAAGCTACAAGAAAGGAGATTCTGACTAAATATCAGGAAGAACTTTCAGACAGGAAGAGCTGGGCGACAGGAAGAGCTGCCCTCAGAAGATCGTGGACTCTCCTTCACTGGAGGCTTTTTAGCAGAGGTTGGATGACCATCTGTCATGGATGCTTTAGTTGAGATTCCTGCATTGCAGGGGGTCAGCCTAGATGACCCTTTGGGTCCCTTCCAACTCTACACTTCTATGATTCCATGACAGTTAAAGGTCTAAGTTTTGAGGCTATTTCTGTTGTGTTGCTATAATGAGGCAGGTGAGAGCTGGAAGCCTATTTTGCCAAAGCTAAGCAGGTATGGACATAATCAATTCCTGGACAAGATACTTCTTAGGAACGCTGCGTTAAGTTCCACTATAGAAGAAACGGGAGATATTACTGTATTAAGTAAAATAGAAATTAAATGAGGAATAGGTTATGAATGATGACTTATCCTTTTTTTTAAAAAAGGGGGTTACTTTTGTGTTTTAAATTCAAGCAGCTAAAAAAAAAAAGATGCTACTTTTATTAAGGAGTTGAGTACAATGTGCAAAATAAGAGCAACAACAAATTTATTTTTATGCCACTCTGGGCAGCTTCAAACAGAATATTAAAACACAAAAAAACTCAAGCATTAAAAACCTCCCTGTACAGGACTGCCTTCAGATGTCTTCGAAAAGTCAGATACAGCGGACGCTCGGGTTGCGAACGTGATCCATGCGGGAGGCACGTTCGCAACCCTCAGCATTCACAACCCGCAGTGCCGCGTCTGCACATGCGCGGGTTTTGATTTGCTGCTTCTGCACACACGCAAAATGTGATTTAGCACTTCTGCGCATGCGTGGCCGCCAAAACCCGGAAGTAACCTGTTCCGGTACTTCTGTGTTTCGGCGTGTCCGTAACCCAAAAAAACGCAACCTGAAGCGTCCGTAACCCAAGGTATGACTGTAGATGTAACCTCACTTCTCACAATGAGGGAACCACCAGAAGGCCTTTGGAGCTGGATCTCAGTGTTCAGGCTGAATGTTGGGGAGACGCTCCTTCAGGTATACAGAGCATTAAGAAGCACTTTTTCTAGACTCCCCCCACCCCAATATTCAAAGTTTGGGCAAATGATCAGGGCAGAGTGAGGACTCCCCTCCCCTATGGTGAAGCATCCTGCCCAGAAATACTTTCAGGCGCCTACTTTGTATAGTTTTAGGCACCAGATTAACAATACAACCCTGTGCACGTCTACTTAGAAGTAAGCCCTTCTGAATTCAATGGGTTGTATTCAATGATAGTCCTACTCAGAGCAGACCATCTGAAATGGAGGGACATGCCAACTTAATTTCAATATGTCTACTATGAGTAAAACTTATTTACAACCCAATGAGACTTACTCCCAAGTAAGTGCATATGGGACTGCAGCTGCAAACCATTTTGTTTGCCTTTCGACAAGGAGAGAGGTTGATGATACTGGTGCTGCTGTTGGGATTTCACAGCAAATCCCATATTATTTATTTTATCGTGTTCATGCCATGTTCTGCATTTAATGATGTTATTGAATTTGTAATTTGTGTTATTGTCGTGTTTGATGATGTTTTATTATATCTTTCCTTGAAAGCCAGCTTTGTGTTTTTTCAAAAAAGCATAAACGTCGGGATCTATATGTTTTAAATGAACAAACTAAAATGTTCTTTAATAGGTGAGCAGCCTGACATAAAATGTTGTGTGCTTTTGGCTTTCCTGTGATATTGCAAAAATCATCCTGGGTAGACAGCCTGATGTATATGCTTAAAATTAGGGTGCCAAGAAAGATATCTATATGCTAATCTAATATTAGAATGACTGTTGGGAATATCTCTAAAATCTCAAGGTCATATCCAGTACTGATGGTATAACCTTTCATATTCTGAAATTCTTGTTTCAATCTAGAAACAGAATAACCAGAAATCTCTGTATTACATTGCTTATACAGATACTCCTTGATCTTCCTCCACCCAACCAGATCCCCCCCTTTTTCATGTTCAAGTGATATTCTTATGTTCTCTTTCATAAAACAGGCCATCAGGTTTCACACGGTATATAAAAATGATGTGCATTGTAAGTTTCCAAATGTGCTGATATTTCTGACTTCTCTCCAACGCATTGTAAGGAAATTTCAGAGAGATAAAAGAAGAGATGGCTGTAACTTTGTGGCAGTGGGGAATGAACCGGCTTGTGTTCCCTTTATCAGAAGACCTGTCCAGTTCCAGAAGAATTATACATTCTTGTTAAATTATTGTAGGGCACCATGAATGAGGGAATCATGTAGCAAATCACATTTTCCATATCATGATGATCTAGGGATGGAGTGAATAACAAGAGCATGTGTTTTGCACGCAGGAAGTCCTAGAGAGTCAATTCGTGGCCTTTCTAGGCAGGGCTGCTATGATCCAGTTCAGACCTTGTAACATAGGTGCCAGCTCCTAGGAGCTGTGGCACTCCCCCCTCCCCAATGTATTTCTAAGGGGGCGAAAATGCCCCAGTGTTCCCCCTCGATGTTAAGAGGGTATTCAGCTCCAACCCTGGCTCTTCGCGATGCTGTGTGTGTGATGTCAGGATGTTGCATGACATCACACACATGATGTCAGGACATCGCATTCACACATGATGTCAGGACATCGCATTAGGCCCTCTCGATCGTCTGCCCCTGCCCTGTAGACTTCAGCCTTTTCAGGTTAGGGGGGCCACCTGTAGGCCAAATATACATTTGGAGACCCACTTCTTAATATTGTGCTTTCTCTATATATGGATGGTGGAGTTGCTCTTGCAACTGATCTTGGCCCATCCGTAGAAGACCAAATGGTGTAGACCAAGTCCTTGAGATGTTGATGGACTCCAACTCCCATAATTCATGACCATTAGTCATGCTGGTTGGGGTTGGTGGGAGATATAGTCCAACAAGATATGGAAGGCACCACAGTGGCCAGTACTGGTGTAGGTCAGTAGTTTTTCAACCAGTGTGCTGCGGTACCTTGAATGATGGTCAAGGTTGCCATGGGCAATACTGGCCTCTGCCCCTCTCCTTCCCTCCCTCTTCTGATGCCTTTTCACATCTCTGCCTCCCAAAGGCTGTTTGTTGCAGCAGCCCTGGCTACAAGCTCCACAGGCAAATGGTGCCTCTGGGGCTGACCAGGGGGCGCTGGTTTCCAGGAGCTGAGGCAGCCTCAAGGTAAGCAAGCAGTCCAGCCAGTCCACCAGCCCTTGCTGTTGGGAATGGACAGATAAGTCCCAGGCCCCTGTGGGGCAGTGTGAGGAGGCACCTCTCTTTGGGACAGGGGGGGCAGCTCAGAGACCAGGGGTTGCCCCCAAGGAGAGGGGAGAGGAGAGCAGGCTGAGGGAACACTCCACAAGGGAGGGTGTTTGATAAAAGGTGAGAGGCTGCTGTCTCTGCAGGCAAGGGGTGACACAACTGGGCTCCTGAGCCCCACAGGGGTGCTGCAGAAATATTGCCGTTGGTCAAGGGAGCTGTGGACTCCAAAAGGTTGAAAACCTCTAGTGTAGGCAATACAGTATTAGACAGAACAATGGTCTGACTTGTTATAAAACAACTTCTGGTGTTCATTAGCCTCTTTCTGTAAGCAGCCGTGGCTGGAGAGGCCTATGAATGTTTATTTAAATGTACGAAGAGTTAATACCAAAAAGACAAAATAATTGTCTGAAAAATATTTCAAACACCACGTCTAGAATGTCTTGTGGTTACTGTTTGTAGAACACAACCCCCTCGCCCAGCTCAGCTTTTAAAAATAAACTGTACATATCACTAAGCAGATAAAATTTTTCAAAACTCTTATCTCCCTGTAGTTTCACTAACATGTTAACCTACTTACAGCAATTAGTGCTTCATTAGTAAGGCTAACTAACTGTTGCTTTGCCCTGTAATGATTTGCCAGGTTTTCTATATACAAGTGCATAATCAATGTTTTCCAATTACGGCTATAGTGCAACCACTATTTCAAATAAACTAGATAATAATACAAACCCATTACTGAATCTGAAGTAGCAGAGGCATTTAATTGCCAGGCAGTTCTTCTCAGCTTTTAAAATTTTTCACACTAATGAAGTGTCATACAAAAAAGTTGTATTGATTTTTCCACCACATGGCTTCAACCACAAATATGTAATTATCCCTTTTATATCTAGCAAGGGGATTAAAATAATCTATAGTATATAGCCTTTACTTATCCCTGATGGGTTTAGTAGTACTTTTACCCTTTTCAAAATATGCAGCATTTTGATGAATGAACTTTCAGTAAAATGTTGCTTTATCTGCTTCATATCTTTAGTGTGTGTGTGCGTGTGTTTTAAAAAAGAAGAAAGCTAGCTGGTAAGCAAGCAATGGAATTTTAAATCCTGGCTTCCCCTAAAGCTTTCAAATACTGCAGAGCTATTGAAGTAAGTGGGAATTTTCATAGTGATTAAAATTGCATCAAGGCCACAGGCAGTCGATATTCTGTACATTTACTCACAATTAGTTCATGTTAACATTATTCACCTAATGTTCAGTGCTTGAAGGATGGCTCATATTCTAGAGCTATAGGGTGAGATCTGACATTAATCATTCTCAGAACTGGCCCATTTAAATCAATGGGCC
Source organism: Podarcis vaucheri (assembly GCF_965113315.1). Classification (NCBI taxonomy): domain Eukaryota; kingdom Metazoa; phylum Chordata; class Lepidosauria; order Squamata; family Lacertidae; genus Podarcis; species Podarcis vaucheri. The sequence continues at coordinate 118,885,432 of NC_138759.1, read as the reverse complement.
TAACACTGAGTATGAGTAGTGTTGAATATCATCCAAAGGCAGAATTTGTGAAATTTTAGGTGTGTTTGTGTTTGATTTAGCCATTTTCTTTTTCTATAAAAGAATTCCTTGAATAGCACAGGAACCTACAAATTATGTGGATATTGTCATATTTGGTTAAACAGAATGAAATCCAGCAAGCACCAATTCTTTGGATATACTGTCACGAAAATAATACTGAATGTCATTCGGGAGCTCCCCCTCCCCCACACTCAGTTATGACATTTTCCGGGTGGCCCTGAACTAGTTGCCATCACTCAATGTGACCCACCTCATAAGGTTGTTGTTAGGATAAGGTGGAATAACCCCGACATATGCCATCTCGATCCTGCCAACCTAGCAGTTCGAAAGCATGTCAAAGTGCAAGTAGATAAATAGGTACCGCTCCGGCGGGAAGGTAAATGGCGTTTCCGTGCACTGCTCTGATTCGCCAGAAGCGGCTTAGTCATGCTGGCCACATGACCTGGAAGCTGTACGCCGGCTCCCTCGGCCAATAAAGCGAGATGAGCGCCGCAACCCCAGAGTCGTCCACGACTGGACCTAATGGTCAGGGGTCTCTTTACCTATGCCATCTTGAACATAGTGTATATGAATTCCTCAGTTGACAGATTTCAATACTACATTTTCTATTTGTTTTTCTCAAAGGACAGGTTGCGTGGAATACAATGCAAAACTAAGGAAATCCTCAGTAAACAATATCTTCTGTGTTTAAAGAATTAAAACGGATTTTTAAATGGGCCGTTCCATCCCCCTCTCTCATGCATATATGTTGACGTCATGAAGTGTTTGCATTAATTGCATTCATAATATTTATTTCAACGTAACTTTAAATGTGATCCTACCAAAATTAAGCACTTGGTAGCCTCAGGGATCTTTTGATAGAGAGTTAAAGTGTATGGTTAATTTCCCCTTTGACACCAATGGAAGGCTGCAATCCCATGTGCATTGACTTGGGAGTAATCCCCAAAGAACATAGTGGAACCTGAGTAAGCCTACATAGGATTTCATTGTCAATGTGTGATTAAATTTGGTGGGATCAGGTGCTTTAGTACCTGATGTCAATAAGCAGAGAGTTCCAAAGTGTGGATCCTGCCACCCCAGAGTTGCCACTGATATACTAAGGATTTATGTAATTGGTTGATATATAGCACTATTCTTAATATTAGAATGTCAAAAAGTACCACACTTTAGTAATCTCTCTCCTTGTCCCCTGCAAACTAAGCTACTTATAGCTGCTAAGATTTTCTTTTTCTAATACTGTAGAACCTCTACTTACGACCACCTCTACTTGGGCCCGATCCAAGTTGCGACTGCGGCAAACCTGGAAGTAAACACCGGGTTTGCCGCAATTCGCGCATGCGCAGAAGCGGTTTCTGCTGTTTGCACATGTGCAGAAGCAACCTGGATCGACTTACGGTTGGACCTCCGGAACTGATTACGTCCATAAGTAGAGGTTCCACGGAAGTCGAATGCAATCCGTTCCAGAAGTCCGTTCGACTTCCAAAACACTCAGAAACCAGAAGCTCCTGTAGCCAATTGGAAGCCGCGGAAGCCCTGTCGGACGTTCGGCTTCCAAAAATAGTTCACAAACCAGAACTGTCACTTCCGGATATGTGGCTTTCGGAAGCCAAAATGTTTGAGAACTAAGCTGTTTAAAAACCAAGGTACGATTGTAATGAGTGACTATGCCACTGTGTGGATTGTTTTTTGTTTCTTTTATTTTTTCAGTAGATATCTTGAAGGAAAAACTCCTGTGCAAAATGAAAAGGTTTCAAGCAATACATATGTTAAAAGCTGAACATGGTAGAATGCCTTTGAAGTCTTGCGATCCACATAGAAATGCCATAAAACACGCTGAGCCAAAATAAAATTTCATGGTGGCTGGAATTCCTGCTTGTTCTAGGAAATCCTTTCAGACACCCACAGGACATATAACAGGTACGATCTGGGAGCTCATTGGGGGCAGAGGGGAGCAGCAACAGTGCCACAATTGGAATCAGCCCAAGGGCAGGACGTAATGTGAACTACATCTCAACTCCAGAAATTATTAGGAAAGCCAGCCCAGAATATGAGAAAATATATTGTGGTTTTATGTTGTAAACCACCCAGAGATCTATAGAGTGATCTACTACTACTACTACTACTACTACTACTACTACTACTACTACAATTATGTAGGAAATAGCATGTACCTTTTCTTCACCAATACTTTCCAGGTTTGGGAGATAATGTCTTAAAGGAGAGAGCATATTGTCTCTGCTACTACAGATCTATTTATATTCTGATGTATTTATATTCTGCCTCCTCAGAGAACTCCTTAGATGGTTCTAAGCAGGCCAGGGCACTCCTGAGTAAAGACAATGAGGGGCTAATCTGGACCTCTGTTTGGCAGTGGCAGGCCCTGATGGGCTTCCACAACCCTGCCACTTCTACCACCCGGGGGGGGGGGAAGGTTGGGAGAAAGGCTGGCGCGGGGGGAAGATGCCAGGATCAGGCCCACTGCATCATGTGACAGTAGTCAGGTCAGCACAGGAAACCACAGGACCCATGCCAGCCTGGCCCCACCCTGCAAATGCCCCATTTCAGGGATTTGAGCTGGATCCTGCCAGTGAGGGCACATTTTTTAGTGGTACCTTTACCCACCTACCATTCCGGTGCCCTGTGGCATTCCTTGCCAGTGGGGCTTCCCTGTGGTTGGCAGAGCTCATCTGACATCAGAAGTTGATGGAATTGGGCGGAAGAACACCCCCAGCCCTTCCAAACCCCTCCAGCACAGCAAACTGGGAGGTTGGATTCCTTTGTTCATACCGGTTACATCAGAGCAAAATGTGACCTAAGACTGCAATCCTATATCATACTTACTGGGAAATAAGCCCCATTGTATGCAATGGGGTTCACACCTGAGTGGACCCAAGTACAGGTTTTCATTGTTAATTAATTTCCCCCCATTGTTGCAAATATCATTTTGTTAAGTTTCATAAATTGTCTCCTCCGATAGAAATAAAAAAGACTCTGTTCCTTGTGTTACTTTAGCACAGATCTAAACAAAATAATTTGCCCTTATGATTTAGTCAACACTGGAGTTGCTGAGTAAAGCACAGTGAAATAAAATCAATAGATATATCTATCTATATATACCCCCCTCCTTACCAATTTTCTACCCACTTGCTTTAGAGTAAGCCCCACTGAACTCCATATACCATTGTGCTACCAGGAATTTAAAAATGAAGCAAAGCTTAGGCTTGCAGGAGGAAAGAATTATGCCAGATATAATGATAGTTCAACCTGACATGGCTCAACCTGAAATGTACACACATCTTTTAAAACATTTCTCCAGATCATAAATGGCCATCACCTTGACCGTTGACATGAAGCCATCAGAGTTATATTATTGACGAAACTTTCAGCTCCCCATCTGTTTCGCTGAATGAGCATCATACAGCTGTCAGCTAAGGCAAAGCACAAAACTGATTATCGCTTCTGACATTTTCCTTTCACAGTTTATGAAAGCAAAACACCTTGAGGTTTCTTGAACCCAGGAGTGGCAACTGTAAAAGACACCTTAGAACACAGAAGTAACTTCCATTTATTTGGTGTGTGTTTTTAAAAGGCTTCTTTTAAATAAGAATGATTTGCTTGTGGTATTCTCCAACTACATACATAACATTGTTGGAAGAGATTAAATGATGTTAGTAACAATGTGAGGCAAGAGATCATTTCAGAAGATTACTTTTTAAAAACAAACAAACAAAGAGCAACTTGTCTATTGTTTTATGGGATAAATGTTGTCCTCTGCGCATGCGCTCTCCTCTTTCCAGGGTGGGAACATGATAATAGAATTACAGAATATTAGAGTTGGAAAGGACTTTGGAGGTCATCTTCATGCTCAGTCCACAATTTTGCAACTAAAGCATCCTTGTCAAATGGCTGACCAGCGCCGAAGGAGAGCTCACCATCTCCCAAGATGGCCTTCTTAATAGTTGGAAAGTTCTTCCCATGATGAAGTTTCTCCTAATGTTTCCTTTGCCATTTTCATCCTTGAATTTTAGTTGGGTCCTCTGGACTAACACAGAACAAGCCTGCTTCATTTTCTAAGGGACAGCTCTTCATATAGCTGAAAGCTGCTATGATGTCTCTGCTGTAGTGCTGGGCCTGGGAGTAGCCCGGGTAACACAGTCCAGGTCTGGTCCCGAATCCAAGGGTTCCACTGAGGAGATTTCACCCCTCCCATACCCAAGAATCTCCTGATGATCTCCTGATGGTCTCTGCTGACTCTCCAGAGAGGAGGAGGCGTGTCCTGCCCATCTACTTATTCTGCCCAGCAACATATCTGTGTGTGTGAGAGAGAGTCAGTCAGTGTATCAGAGAAAGTGAGAGTGTTGGAGATCCTAGAGATAAGATTGCTGCTAAGTGCAGCTGCAGACTCTCAGTGTAGCATTGATTTATGCTTAGAATATTCAGCTCTGTATATAGTTTTGTATCATAGTTGTAGTTACAGAATAAAAGGAAGATATTCTACAGAGCTGCTCTCCGAGTGGTTTATACTCTGCAAGACTCTGCGAAACTCTGCTGCGCAACGACTGTATTATTGAGACAGTGAATCCGGTGCTCTCAGCTCTGAGCTGTGAGTCCACAGCACTGTGACCTGTTCCTGTGAGAAGGAAGTCTCTGGCGGTGCTTCCCAGCTCGCCTAGCCCAGTCGGGGTTGAGGTGCATGAGTCCAGTTGGTGCACTGGCTCTAGGGCGATGCTGACATCCACGAGGAGTCAGTCTGACAAGGCCAAGGCAGGACACGAGGCAGGAAACCAGGTGAGGTCAGGCACAGGATCACAGGCAGGTTCTGGCAAAAAGCAACGTTGCTCCCACAACCTGGGGTGGGGTCCAGCAGCCTTTTATCTCTGTCAGGGTAATGGCCGGTCCTGATCCCCAGGTGACTCACCTCCCTGTCTCGCCCGAAGGTGAGCACTCCTCCTGCGAGTACTCAGGTCTCTCCTTCTCTCAGACCTCAGTCTTTGCAGCTCGGGAGACGTCGGTGAGTTACTATACCCAGAGGCCACCTCAGCCTCTCCTGACCCAACTGGTAGTGGAGCATCTGTAAGTTATGGCCCAGCTGAAGGCAACGAGGTACTTCCTTCATCTGGAGCCAGGACAGGCTCAGGCCCCTGACTCGGCCCAGCTGGTGCTTGTTGCAGGGGAACCTGTGCAGACTGGGGCTCTTCAGAATCAGGCCCCAGATTAGGTTCAGCTGCCGCCTGAGGCAAAGGATCTGGTGCGGACTGAGTCTGAGCCCGAGTCCCAGGCCATCACAGCTGTTTCATCTTCCCTTCTCCGGCCTAAGCAAGATCGAGCAAGACTTGCAATGAACTGCTGAAAGAGGTAGACATGTTTTCAGACAGACAGACATCCTGGCAGTCCTCCTCCTCTGGACATGATCCCATTTGTCAGTGCCTGTGACCTTATAGTAAATAATAGTACATGCTTCAAAAAAATTGCAATGGTGCAAATCCATTAATGTGTGCAAATTTTATACTCACCAGTGTTCACTTTGGCCCTGCTTCTGGGGAGCTGGGTTTCCTCTTTTGGGGGCCATGCATATGTGGCCATCGGTCCTGTATACCTGAAGGAGCATCTCCACCCCCATCATTCAGCCCGGACACTGAGGTCCAGCTCTGAGGGCCTTCTGGCAGTTCCCTCACAGTGAGAAGTGAGGTTACAGGGAACCAGACAGAGGGCCTTCTCGGTAGTGGCGCCCTGTGAAATGCTCTCCCATCAGACGTCAAGGAAATAAGCAACTACCTGACTTTTAGAAGACATCTGAAGGCAGCCCTGTTTAGGGAAGTTTTTTTATGTTTAATGCTGTATTGCGTTTTTAATATTCTGTTGGGAGCCGCCCAGAGTGGCTGTGGAAACCCAGCCAGATGTGCGGGGTATAAATAATAAATTATTATATTATTATTTTAATGGGTTTGGGAAAGGTAGCAGCAGCAGCAAGAAAAACTATCTGAAGCCTCATCCTCAAGGATAAAACATGTATCCCTGGAAAACATGATGGAAGAATGTGAGAGAGTATCGAGATGGCATTTGAATGATCACAATGCATGAACACAGTGGACTGGGTCTAATTTGCCACAGGGGCAGTTCCAGTGAGACGGGGCTTGCGACTCACTTAGGGAATATCATTACAGAGAATTTACCCCTCCTGTTTACCAGCTCCATAGACAAAAGCAGGAGGATGCTAGGCTAGTGTGGGGAATGTGTACATAAAGGTAAAGGGACCCCTGACCATTAGGTCCAGTCGTGGCCAACTCTGGGGTTGCGGCGCTCATCTCGCTTTACTGGCCGGGGGAGCTGGTGTACGGCTTCTGGGTCATGTGGCCAGCATGACTAATCGGCTTCTGGCGAACCAGAGCAGCGCATGGAAATGCTGTTTACCTTCCCGCCGGAGTGGTACCTATTTATCTACTTGCACTTTGACATGCTTTCGAACTGCTAGGTTGGCAGGAGGAGGGACCGAGCAATGGGAACTCACTCCGTCGCAGGGATTCGAACCACCAACCTTCTGATCAGCAAGCCCTAGGCCCTGTGGTTTAGCCCACAGTACATAGGCCTTCCCATTCCCTATTCCCCACAAGAGCTTGGCATGCTCATGCTATCAAAGGGAGGGAGGGGGAAGAGGCCTTTGCCATGTCCTGGGGAGGGGGTCCCCTCTGCATGCTGACACTGTGCCACCAATGGACTTGATTAAGCCTCAAATGTATAGTACACAAACCGTTTGCTCTTGGAGTAATGCTACGGCAACCAGAAAATTGAAGCTGTTCTTACCGAACATGGCTGACTATAAATCAAACTACCTCAAAGGCATGGGAAAGCCTCCCGCAAAACTACAAAGCACACTTTTCTGCCTGTGCCTCATGGTTCATCCCCACCATTCCCCTTTGCCTTACAACCGGGAGCATGACTCCAGCTTCCAAGCAGCCGGCTGCCCAGGAAGAAGCCCAGGAAGAGTAAGAGGAGGGACAAACGCCTCATAATATGGACATGGGCAAGGGGCCCTGAGCTATAACATCCTTAGCAGAACCTAGTCCTTTGTGTTCTTTCGGATCTCTACACCGGAGGGGAAAACACAGATGGGTGTTAGTTGTCAAAACAGAAACTCAGCCCTAATTCCAGCATTATGAAATCCTACTGGATTGCTTCCTGCTAGGCGCTGCAGAACCATTTGCAGCATCGTTTTTCAGAATCTGGCCCTGCGAGGTTGCTGACTGCCTAACAGCCGGCAAAGGCCAGCGAAGGCATTGATGACTGTGAATTATAGGTCATACTACTGCCTCTCTCTCTGTGTTGTGCTTGTGGCTCTGTGTGGACAGAAGGCAGAATAATGTAAGCCAGCCAGCCAGCCCATCCCTTCTCCTCCCCTCCTCCCCACTATGACTTTAGTTTTGATATCACATCATGATTCTGAGCTTGGAACACCATAAATTTTCTCCAAATGTATAGTAATTCCTTGGTGCAGTCGAAAGTTATGATTCATTTATACTGGAGTGACAGCATAATACCTAGGTGTCAAAATCTATTAAAACTGTTCAATGTCTTCTGTTTATTTTTAGAACCAATTGAGACTTAACTGATGGTGAAAAATATACAGTCAAGTGTGTTTACTTCACCTTTACAAAGAATCTGTTATAGTCCCAATTAATTTGTTATTCCTGTCACAACAGGTACTGGATACTTCAAAACTGTCATTACCGTTTTTGCCTCCTTTTTTTTTTAGTTTAGTTTAGTTTTTTGTTTTGTTATTCACAAAGGCTTTCTGTTTATTTTTAACCCATTAGGAGAGAGACCGAGATAATGGCTCCACAACATTTTAAAGCTGCACATCGCTTTGCAATTTAATTAAACGTGCAATGGATAAATAGATCTCCTCAGCAGCCGAAGCCAGGCTGCCACTGAATTTTTCGGCTCTCCCCATAACAATCAGGTGTTGTTTTCGGAGCTGGATTTAATGATGGTCCACAGGAGCATCTTTCATATGCACCGATATGATGGGCCAGATGGAAAACATTTGAATTAAAAATGTACTACACGAGGCAGCCATAAGCGCTGAGGTAGTCTTCAGTGCAAAAATCCAGAATGGGTATCTCATTGTTATTAATTAACAGTACATTCCTTCAAAGGAGAGACTCCCCCTCCCCTCCCCTGGCAGTATAAGGGTTTTTATGGTTAGAAAATAGGCTGTATACATCTTAAAACCAAACACCATGTACTTAGGAGGTTCGTGTAATCAGCAGAAATAAAAGCAATTTCAGCAAGGCAATTGCAAACATAACCGGTGAGATGAGTAAGTGTTTGTGAATGCAGATGTGAGAGCGTCGTAAAAGGAAAAGGTGGGGGTGGTGGAACAATTATGATGTGCTATTGCCATGCGCTTTCCCAGAAGCGAAGGGAAGGAAAACCGCAGATTTTGTCGCAGGGAATTTAGAACAAGGAAATTGTGAGAATAGAGAGCCAGATCCTATGTTAGTAGGATGGATATTAGTCAGGGGCATCTTCAGATATCACTGATGATGGTTTAGGTTTGCATTCATACATAGTAACGGCCCTTCTCTCTATATAATTTGGTTAAAAATGCTTTTAGAAGCATGGGTTTGTAGGCAACCAATGACGCCATCCCATACATGCAAGGTCTTCTGCTTGCATTGCAAAACTACCCTTCCCTCTCCTTCCCTCCCCCACTATGACCCCTGAGCTGCCACCCCATCTGCTCTGGGTGGTTGGGGGACTCCCAGAACAGATTTGGGGGTTGCATGAGGGCTGGAGCAACTTTTTGGGGAATACAGCCCATGGCTCCCTCCACTTTCTTGATGCAAGAAGGGAGGAGTGAGACTGTATTACTTATCACACTTTTTGTCCAGGGAACTCATATATAGGTTTATCCCATTTCAATCTCACAGAAACCCTATGGAGGAGGTTAGGCTGAGAGATATGACCAGGAAGCTTCATTATCAATGGAGGGATTTGAACCTGGGTTTTCTGGTCCAAGGCCAATACTCTCTTCACAATGGATGTGCCCTAACAGATGTCTTCCAAGTGCATGATTATTAAAACAAAGGATACTTTCAGACGTGGCACCAAGAGGAGTATTTGAATTTGAATGCCATATATATACGGAAAGAGCCTAATGCATGTTCAAATTGTGTGTGATTCGGGTGGCGCTGTGGTCTAAACCACTGAAATTCTTGGGCCTGCCGATTGTAAGGTCGGCAGTTTGAATCCCCATGACGGAGTGAGCTCCCGTTGCTTTGCCCCAGCTCCTGCCAACCTAGCAGTTTGAAAGCAAGCCAGTGTGAGTAGATAAATAGGTATCACTGCGTCTTTATAAGTCCCCCAGTTTCCCCTCAAATTTAGCTTCTTAACTGCAACCACCTCCATTGGGGATACCCAGTGTGGGGTCTTTCGTTCTAACAAGTCCCTGTACCTGACCCAGACATTGTAATCACATGATTGTAAAACAAAACCTTATGTACTTTAGCCCCATGGAATTCAATCGGACTTATACCTAGGGTTGCAATCCTACAGCACAAGCTTAACAATGTCTGCTCACAAGTGACATGGATAGCCTTGAGCTGGGATACTGCAGTCCCAGGTATAGTCAGGGGCTGGACTGAGGAGGAATGGTGGGGGCCGCTGCCCCTTCTCCTGAACCTTCCCAAGAACAGGAGGACAGCATAGAATTAGAACAGTGGTTTGCAGAAGGACATAGTTCAGAGGCTGCAGAGGGGAAAAGCTGGGAAATATTGGAAGAGGAACAGCAGGAAGAAGGAACAGCTGACAGACTCAGTGTCTTTGTGGAGCATTCCTGAGCCCCCCTCTCCCAGGACTAGGCGGGCATTAAGAGTAGTGGAACAGAAAACTCAGAGGCAGAAAACCCAGATCCGCCGGCGCAGGGATGACGTAGGATAAGAGAGACGGAGGGGGTTGGGTTTTACTTGGAGCAACGCCGTCACTGAGATAAGGACTACATTCCTTTGTCTCTCTCTGTGAATACTGAATAAATCACATGGTAAGGACTCTTCATGTTTATCTGTTTTTTTTGGCTGCCACTGGGGCAGGGATAGGATTCCCAGAACCTTGACAATAGTCTACCTAGGCACATAGCAAACAAAGGTGGTCTTAGTTCTGAGCAAACACACATAGGATTGGATTGCACTTGGTCAGTTTATAAAGCAGTTTACTGAAACCTAGGCAGTGAAAATTAAGAAACAAACGTTCTGAACGAGAGCTCAAGAAATATATGGAAGGGCATTTTTCCTTGGCATATTTGAAATTAGACCAGCCAAACCACTGGAAAATAGCGGCTTGGTAATTTTTCAGTGTATGAAGAATGGCTGACTGGTCTTTTCCAAAGCATTTGCATGTGTGTTAACTGTGACTGAGGACAGGAGCTGATGTACCCTCCCACTGACCCAGTGGAAGAGAAGTTATTCACATTTTAGATGGGCTAACCTCATTTCATGGGAAATGAGGCATTGCAGGTTTTTATACATTATAAGATTTTTATTACAATTTGGATGATTATGCTCGATAGCTCTAACTATGTAAAATTAAGCACAAATAGCTTAGAAGATTTTGGAGTTAGAGAATGACTATTAGGTCTCCCATGACCTTTTTTATGCCAATATAACCAAATTTCATCAGGTATATTTTCTAGCATTTCAGACTTGTACAGTTTTAAGCGTCTCAAATGACTGCTTCCACATTCGAACTGGACTTACACTCTGGCAAAAAAATTCCTTATATTTTTGCTAGATTCATCCCATCATTCTCGGTTATGTCCCCTCTGCACAACTTCAGAGAGCTTCATATAAGAGATGAAAGGAGAAGAAATGCAAACTCAAGCATGGGGGGGGGAACACCACCCTACAGAGATACAACATAGGTAGGCAATACTTCACTAATGCAAGGCTATGCAAGCTGTTGAGTTGCAAAGAACTCTTCATACATCAGAATTAAGTACATGAAATAGGTTACTTAATTCTCAGTTATAAAGAGAGCAAGGTTACTAATGATCCAATTTCACAATCCATTTCAGTTCAAGTAGTTGGATGTAAGCCATTTGAAGTCAGCATGACTAACTTTAAATCTCAGTATCGCTAATGACAGTATTTTAGTCAACATAAATATATATATATGTATATAGTTATATGTTTTACAAAGGGTCATGAACATTTTTTTTTTAAAAAAGAGATGTCACCTTACCTATTTTGCATATGTCCTGCAGGTAACTTTGATTTTACGGGGATGTATTTTGCATAGGGATGGCGAGACCAATCAATTTATTATCACTGTCAGTTTCATGCGTATTTATTCATAAGTACATTCTGCACTGTTTCTAGATCAATTTGCAATGAAAAAAAGGAAAACTATGTTTTTAAGCAGAGGTTTTGGTAAAACAGGCATGGAGAGATGACAAGGGGTTGATTTTTAAGAAAAGAAACCAGTTTCAATAAGGAGAAAGAGCAGAGATGGGTACACCAAAAAGAGAAAACAATAGAACTTTCACAAATTCCCTTCTTACTGTACACAAACCTTTTTTAAACTGCCACTCCCCACTCTCAGCGTCTTCCCACTACCTCGACTCAGACCTCTGCCATTGTTTAAAATCATAATTCGCTCCCCCTCATCAGTTGTCACTCCAGCGGAGCTTATTCAAACCTTTTCCCTTTCAGGGTCCTTCCATCCCTGCTTTAGTCAAACCTCTGCCATTGCTTTCCCCACAAACAAACAAAGAGCCGTCAATGGGAGAATGCAATTCAAAGTCTGTGAGGAGCCTGGCCTACGGAAAGAGGTTCTGATGGGAGGATAAATTGATTCAGTTCACATTAAAATGCTACGTTACCTCATTCATACTTTCAGAAACAATGCATGAACCCAAATGCAGTGATCCTTTGCAATGTTTCCTATAATTTCCTATAACGAACCCGAGTTATTATTTTGGTAACTTTGAATATTCTTTGCACTCCCCAAATGTCTTTAAAGAACTGTACTGGGCTTATCCCATCACTTTAAAACAAGAGAGCTTTTATAAAGCTTACAGTGTAAGAAAGCTTCCAAACAAACGACAAGGGCTGTTTTCCCCCTTTTTTCTTTTTCTGTGTGTGCAGTTATGGTCCATCATTATTAAATGTCTCTTGTTGGATGGAAGAGGTGCTTCATCACAAACAGCCATTCATCAGCACTTGCCAAGCCAGCTCACATCTGACCTCTGCAGTAATAATGCTGTATCAAGTAGGCCAACTACCCAGTTTAGCAACAGAGCAGGGAGCGTAAGCCGGCTTCAAGATTAAGTGCACTGTTTCAGGTTTCCATTCCCCAGGTGCAATGCGGGCTGATGTTGTATTGATTGCAAAAGTTTACCAGTAAGTATCACAAACAACAATAGCCAGGTCAATGATCGGTGATGCCTGAATATGAATTCCCTGGCGGAAGCCGTGTGCACACTCTGGGCTAAGGCACTATTATCATGATGTCTGAGCACAGGTGGAATAAGGCTTATGTGGAAAGAAAGAGAGTGAGGTGAGGGCTTGCGGTTTGAAATGGCATTTGAGCAACTTGCACGCGGGAGCAGGAGGAGAGAGACAATGATGTAATTATATATCCCTAGTTCCCGCCGAGAGAGGAGAAACCTGTCATCCTTCAATGTTTGTAGGTTCACAGGGCCTTGTATTTAATGCAGCTTAAGACTCCCAGGCACTAAAAAGGTATAGGAACATGACACAGAACTCCAATCCTTCCCTGGGTGGAGTATCTCCAAAAGAACCATAAATTATCAAAAACCTGAATGAAAAATTAGATTGCGCTCATTCTGACACAGGTCTGGGGGTAATAAATTCATGGGGAACAATAGCCAAGAGTGCCGAACACATGATAGCATAACACATACCCTCCAACACTTTGAAGCCAAAATCCGGGACGTCATCTTCCCATTTGTTATTGTGAGAGCGTGGCAGCCATTTTGGTTCCTGTGATCTCAAATAATTTCGCACTGCGATCCCGCCCCCACGCAAACAAAATACCTTTTTAGGAGATGGTGCCCAAAAATGTGTCGTTTGGGGTGCTGTGCAAGATTGCGGCACCCAAAAAGTGCTTTCTCCAGGGGAAAATTGCACCGAGAAATCCCGCAAGAGAACGGCAACCAAAAAGGCTGCCATGCTCTCACAATAAAAAAAAATGTGGTCCGATTCCTGTAACAGGAAGTCCATCTGATGGTGACCTGACTTGGGCTCAGCTGAATTCCCTTTCTGTCCCATTCCCTTCCTTCTTTACTCCCTGAAATGCTGCTATGGGGTATTTTCACAGTTTGAAATTGCCCCACATTTCCATTCCAGCAATGTGATACCATTAAAAAAATGGAATTAACAATTTAAACGCCCATTGGCAAGTAATGGAACGCAACGGAGCTGAGCTTGCCTATAGTTTCACATATCTGAAATCCTAGCTCCTGTGTTCATCTCTATTATAAAAAATCATGTCCCTTATCCATAATGGGAATCTTCCTTATTAGCGTTCCACTGTATTAACATTTTATATCTAATGCCTAACTCGCAGTGCCCATTTTGCAAAGAGACTTTTATAGAGATGTTATCCAACATTACTACTGCTACATTAAAAGGACATTTTGCAATCATTTTTGCTTAAAAACTCTTTATACTTTTCCCTTCTCGATAATTTGCAGTGAACTTCCATGTCCCAGATAAACCGGGTAAGGATAAAATATCCTTTCTCGCAATTTAAGATGTGATCAAATGCATGTTAAGTGATTATTGTTAACTTAAATACCACCTCCAAGATCTTTAAGCTGCTGAGCTAACAATAGCAAGTCAATCTTTTAAAACTTGGGTATTTGTTTTTGGTTGGAATTATTGCCTTTGTGATTTATTATGAGGTTTTAAAGTGTAGTACACTATGTAATGGACTGAGGCTGAACAGGCGCCTCTGACAAAAAGGCTTTCTTAGCCATATGGTGCAACTGTACCACTTACTTACACTGGTTTGGCAGTAATCTATGGGGTAGTCGCATGACATGTCCCTCAGCATAATGATTGAATGAGTGAGGGGGGGTCCCAGGGCCATGTGGGCTCTCACAGGTGCCAAGTCAAGGGGGCTGTGCATGCCTGGGCACATAATAATATAATTGTGGGGGCCAGGCACCCACAAAGTCAATAAAAAAAGCCGGCAGGAAGAGAAACAGCTCAGCTCCGCCCTCCGTAGCCAGTGAGTGAGGCATCCTTTTCCAGTGGTCCGGCTCAGACACTGAAGCAGAGTCTCTCGGCCTCTGAGTCCGAGTCTCTCTCCTCTGGCGCAGAAAAGGGTGCCTTGATGCTGCAGAGGACGGAACTGAACTCAACTCCGTCCTCCACAGCCAACCAGCAAGAAAAATAATTGCCGCAACACGAATGTGTAACATCACATGCCCAAATGCGGTGGATGGACACCCACAATCCTGCAGGTGAGATGGCGCCCCTGGGTGGGGCTCACCCTGCCTCCCATCTATGCATTCCTCACTATAGTTCACATGTACAGCCAGTGAGGGGAAAGAGCTATATGTGTGTACTAATGTCCACGTTCTGAGTTCCTCCGCATGATGGGGACCTGCCCAAAAAGGTCCCCTCCCCGCACACTGAGGAACTGTTCACATGTCCACCAATATGTGAATAGATTATTTCTAATACTGGTATCTGAATGCACAGATACCAAAGATGTATTATTTTATTTACCACCCTTTATCAAAAGATCCCACGGTGCTGTACAATGTCCACCCCTATTGTTCAGCCCGGACATTGAGGTCCAGCTCCGAGGGCCTTCTGGCGGTTCCCTCATTGCGAGAAGTGAGGTTACAGGGAACCAGGCAGAGGGCCTTCTCGGTGGTGGTGCCCACCCTGTGGAACACCCCCCACCAGATATCAAGGAAATAAACAACTATCTGACTTTTAGAAGACATCTGAAAGCAGCCCTGTTTAGGGAAGTTTTTAATGTTTGATGCATTTATCGTGTTTTTAATATTCTATTGGGAGCCGCCCAGAATGGCTGGGGAAACTCAGCCAGATGGGTGGGGTATAAATTTATTATTATTATTATTATTATTATTATTATTATTATTATCATCATCATCATCATCATCATCATCATCATTATTTTATGGAGCATAATAATAAAAACCTAATACAAAGCACAATAATAGATAATAATAAAATAATCATAACAGTCATTGTTGTCGTCCGTCCGTCCCCATACATTTAACATGCCATAGATTATTTCATAGCTGAAGGCTATACAGAGGAATGTTTTTGCCTGGATAAAATGATGATGCCAGGCAAGCCTCTCTGGGGACAGCATTCCACAAGCAGGGAGCCACCACAGAAAAGGCCTGCTCTTGTGTTGCCATCCTCCAAACCTCTGGAAGGAGAGACATAGAGAAGGTTCTCATGTGACAAGTACTGGGTCTGGGTCAGTTCTTATGGGGAGAGGCGGTCCTTAAGGTATTTTGCTCCTGATCCGTGGAGGATGCATTTCTGCGGTGGATGTTGGCAGGGGGGATGTGGTTACAGAGTGCACTGAGGGGGGACTAGCTCTGTGGTCCCATGGCCTCCCTCACACATTTGTGTGTATACATGGGTTCATGTGGTCCTCTCCATCCAAAAGCACCATGATTAAAGGTGGAAGATGGAACAGGAGCTGGTTGTGTCATTAACATGGAGGTTTCCTCTGTTTCTGTTAGCAAAGAGGGGAATTAATTGGAGAAACTGGGGAGAAATGTGTTTGGAGTATCAAATAAACGGAGCTGGAAATTGATTTGGGTAGGGCATGGGTGGTAAATTAATTTTAATGCCACAAGGAATGGAGGCTCCATGCTGGAGAGATAGGAATACTGCCCATCAATCATTAGAAAAGCAGAGGAACTGGCCATTCTCTTCCTCGATTCAGAAAGGAATCGTTTGCAGTCGAAGTGACAAACCTGTTTTACAAGCAGAAAGTTGAATCTGTCAAAAAATAAAATTAAGAACGAGAAAACAACTTCCACTTTATAAATTACTGCTCATATTAGTGCATATTACCCTTCTGATGCCTTTATGAGTCTTCAGAGAGATACTATTAACATCATTAAAATACAGCCTTACTGCTGTAGCGCTCATTGAATTCAATATAAAAACCATTCAGTATCTCTTATTGTCACCTTTTCTGCTTAGATGGGAAAACATAAACCAGCATTTTAAATTTTGCACAGAAACCTGTAAGGGCTGTTGTTGCTGTTTGATATGAACTCAATATATTGCAAAGAACAAATGAGATGGAAATTGGAGTCAGGTTTCATTTATTGCTCTTTGAAATAGTTTTGGATTTCTGCATGTAAGATAAAAATCTAAATGCCAACAATGTGTAAGCTGATAGAAGAATGATTGCTGGGAAAAAGTCTCCTAGGTGATCTTATTAATGCACGTGAAGTATTTGGCAGGAATACTCATACTAATTCTGGTACTCACATTAAAAAGGAAGATTTAGTTGTATATTTCCAGTTTACTGCTATCACTTTTTGACTCAGAACCAGTGACGGATTCAGTGTTATTCATGTAAAATTATTATGCTTCTGCTCCATAGATCCATTGGGACAACCAATATCAATCTAACAATGTGACTTGAGTTTCTGCCATTTTCTTTTCGAGCAATTTCCCAGCAAAATACAAACAAAGATCATTCTTCCCGGTTAGGACCAATAGAGAGGTGGTGTTTTAAGGATAGTTTGCAAAACAGGCACAAGGAAGTTTGGGCATCAGTGCTGCTCTCCTAAGCAAGATAAAGGTTTTGAACAGGATCCGTGGTTCACCAAGGAGCTTTCACATACACATTTATTACCGGTAATTTGTACAGTCCTGTCCCTGTACATTGCAGTCTACAGACTTTCATAACGCTTATACCCCATCCTTGAGAAATCTACAATATTCAAGAGCCTGATCTCTTAAGTTCAGATAGTATAGCTATTGTATGGCATGGTAATTTAGATCTTGATCCAGTTTTGAAATGCATTGGTGAAATTTGTGTTTTCATCTTGTATTTTTATCTTGTTAACCACCCTGAGAACTTTTGATGAAGAGTAGTATATACAGTCGCACCTTGGTTCTCGAACGCCTTAATACTCATATGTTTTGGCTCCCATATGCCAAAAACCTGGAAATGTTCCGGTTTTCAAACGTTCTTTGGAAACCAAACATCCGACACGGCTTCCATGGCTTCCGATTGTGTGCAGGAAGCTCCTGCAGCCAATCGGAAGCTGCACCTTGGTTTTCAAACAGTTCCGGGAGTTGAAAGGACTCCCAGAATGGATTAAATTCGACAACCAAGGTACGACTGTAAATGTAGGGAGCCTCATGGGCTTGCTGATCAGAAGGTTGGCAGTTCGAATCTATGTGACGGGGTGAGCTCCCTTTGCTCTGTCCCAGCTTTTGCCAACCTAGCAGTTCGAAAGCACACCATTGCAAGTAAATAAATAGGTACAGTTGCAGCAGGAAGGTAAACAGCATTTACATGCGCTCTGGCTTCCGTCACAGTGTTCTGTTGCACCAGAAGCGGTTTAGTCATGCTGGCCACATGACCCGGAAAGCTGTCTGTGGACAAACACTGGCTCCCTTGTTCTGAAGTGAGATGAGCGCCACACCCCATAGTCGCCTTTGACTGAACTTAACTGCCCAGGGGTCATTTACCTTTACCTTTTTACGTAGTATATAAATCTAATAAATAATGATAATAATGATAACAATAAGGGTGATCCACATGCTTTCTCGTACTACTGTAGGAAAAAATATTAGGTAAAACTGCTTTACAAAGATGTGTATATTAGGCAAAATTGCATATTAGTTAAAATTCACACAAAGTTCAGGTAAAGGGTGATATAATAAATACATAAATGCATACATAAACACATAAATTGGAATGCTGATGAATTTTCAGGAGAATTTCTAAAACAACAACAACAACAACAACAACAACAACAACAACTGGTGTGAAAATGCAGAGAATTGAAGACTGGAAAAGGGAAACTGAAAGTGAAATTGACATAGTCGCTCATCCCAAGACAAAGTGACGAGAAATCTGCACAATATTCAAAAGGAGGCTATACCATAGATTCATATAAAGAAAATGTGATGTTTGTAGGTTTATTTCAGTGTATTTCCTATTAATTCCTAACACAGAATGTTCTTTCTCCATAGCTGATGGCCTCATGCTGAACGGACACTGATGTTATTGATGTTTTTAATTATGTTCTATGAATATTAATAGACTGATTTTATTGCATGTTTCAAGCTGCCTTGATATATTTTATGAAAGTGCAATCATAAATGTTAGATAAATAAAATAAAAAATGTTACTGAGTTATCTCTTCCCAATATTTATTTCCTGGTTACTCCCTGCTGCTAGTTCAATGTGTGTGACATTACAATGTTTTGTATAAATTGCTTCACACTTATTTCAGATGAACCTCAGTCACTGTTTTGATGTCTATCCACAAGTTCATTTTGGACCACTTCTCAGTCTACTTTAGTTTTTGCCATCATAGCGTGTTGAGAGTTGCTTGCTTCCCTCCATTGTAGGAGCCATCCTGTCCTCTGCTTCCTATTCTTTAGCTCAGATAGATCCCTAAAAGGACAGTCCTCTTGACGCCTGAAATATTCGTTTTTTTGAACCTAACATCTCCTTGCAGGCTCTCCATTGTACTGCAAAAGTTAAGCAGTTTAAATACAGCTAAACCAAAACTAAAGTTAAGCTTGAAAGGAGGGATGTTAGGATACAGCTTCAGAGTAAGCAGGGCTTAAGGGCAGAGTGATCTAAGCAATAGTACAAATTGAAGCTATAATCCCTGGAAGAACTGGGATAGAAAGGGTTTAAAACTAAAGGCGTAGATTCATTCTGAGAGATGAGAGGATAGAAAAGGTCTTAAATGAAAATGTAGCATTGCAAATTTCAGCTAAACTTGAAGTGGTTCAGACTTCTGTGCTATGAGAGCAATCCACTTGGCCTCTTGTTTCATTTAATCCCTTCCAGCCAGAACCTCTTACATCATCATAATCACCATCATCATTTTATTATTTATACCCCATCCATCTGACTGGGTTGCCCCAGCCACTCAGGGCGGCTTCCAACATATATAAAGACATCATAAAACATTTTTTAAAAACTTCTCTATATAGGGCTGCCTTCAGATGTCTTCTAAAGGTTGTACAGTGGTACCTCAGTTCTTGAACAGAATCCTCTCCAGAATCCCATTCCGCTTCTGAAATGTTTGAAAACCAAGGCCCGGCTACCCATTGGTTGCAAGAGCTTCTTTCACTCAGCAGAAGCCGCGTTGCATGTTTGGGTTCCAAAAAACGTTCAAAAATGGAAGCATTTTCTTCTGAGTTTTTGGCGTTCAAGAACTGAAACATAGGGCATTCAGGAACCGAGGTACCACTGTATAGTTACTTACGTCCTTGGCTTGAGGGTCACATAACTCCATACGCTCCAAGATTTCTCCGATGAAAACAGAGATGTCCTAAGGAAAAGCGGACATCCCAAGATCAAATGAGAAATCAGGACAGTTTCTGTAAATCTGGGATTTTTCCTAGAAAATAGGGACACTTGGCGGGTCAGAGATTGGATGGTTTCTTTTCTTTTCTTTTTTTTGCATTTTAAACCTGAATATGTTTGACTGGTTTAGTAATTTGGTGGGTGACATGTGACCTCATCCGGCTTGACAGTACCACGGGCCCGTAATCCTGCTGTAATGTTTCCTTATTAGCTGCTCAGCGCCAGGCCCGCACCAGTTGCGGAAAATCCGCAGCCGCCTCAGGCACCACTGGAATTAATTACTACGAGAAGCACGGCTGTTTTGGAATTGTCATCTTGAATTTATCACTTGCCACTTAATGTAACTCATCTGACCTAATACCTCTTCTGGGCCACTGGGGGCTTTGGCACCAGATCCAGTGGGGTAATAGCGGGGTTTTTCCTGTGTGCCTAATGCGCCTGTATATCTGGGCTCACATCTGCTCAAGGCCTAGCTACAATCCTGTCCTGGAGGCAAAGCATGCTAACAATGCCCCTAGCAAATTGCAGATTACCCATACGTCATGTTACATCTGATGCTGGGAGTGATTCGGAGGGAGGGAGGGATGGTAAGATGGAATATTTTTTTTTGCTGTTTTGAGATGATAATCTTTCATTAAACTGGATGTAACAAGGCTCCCTGTTTGCTCCTCTGATGTTGGCATTATCTGGAAATAATGAAACAGCCTGCTCGTGTATAAATGAGTAAGTGGCTCCCAGGGAAGAAGAAAAGGGAGGGGGGGGCTTGTGAAGCGAGGCCCAAGGCTATGTTTTGGTGGGTTGCACTTTTTGCAGAAGTCGTTCATTAAAATGACTCACACAAAGAAGTACATTCCAATTGCTATTCTCAGTGCTTTTTCTTTCGAGAAAAAGTGGTGCCGGAACGCACCATGAACGCTTCCCTTGTTCTCTTTTAATGGCGGTGGCGCCCGCCTGAGAGGTGCCAGAACTAAATTCCAGCAGGTTCCAAGTGAAAAAAGAAGAAGCTACTCTACATCCATGCGGGCACCTGTCCTACGTTTCAAGTGACTTCCTGTTAATATGTTCATTCCCTGTTCACCTAACCCCTTCTAGAATATGGAGCACACACCTGTTATCTTACGGCTATAGTAACACAACTCAAAACTAAACCCATCTTGTGTTTAAATATGCCAGCTCTTGTCTCGAAACAAGGACCACAACAATTAAGGGCAGCATTTTATACAGAAAATCAACCCTTTCTGTCTCTGGCCCATAACGGAATCAACCCTTTCTGTTTCTGAAATTTCCCACAGTCCTAATCACAAGGCCCTGATTTAAATGTTTGTGGCATTATCTGTGCAGAGATATATTTTACCCTGCCAACAAGCAGGGATGACTCCTTTGTGTGGGAAGCCATGAACATCCTAATGATAAAAAGATAAATAACAGAAGTCGGCTCGAGTTGCATTTTAATAATGAGGATTCTCCACACATTTCTCCGGCAATCTTTCCTCCGGCTTCCCCACTCTCCCTGCTTCGCACAGTAAAGTTAGAGAGATGTATAAGGCCATATAAACATTAATAGTTACCCTATTGTGTTTTAGAAAGACTATTTATAGAGAAAATACAAAATGTCTCCCTGAAGTATACTTAGACGTAAGCTACCATAATCTTCCTGCTCATGCAGCAGGAAATCTAATATACCAGCACAATAAACCTGTAGGAAACAAAGGTTTTATGCAGCATTAAGGGGGACAGCATTAAAATACCGCAAAGTTATTTTTAAGAGCTGAGAAAATTGAGGGCCATTTTTTAACAGAATGATAATATCGTAATAGGCTAAACAGGTTGCAGGAGTTTCAGGTTCCTCCTGACAGTGTTACTTTTTGATTCCATTTCAGCCCAGGGTTCTGCTGGGATCGGTGACATAACATTTCCAGAAAGATCTGAGACTGCAGCCTAGAAGTAAAAACATAGCACTCCACAACTATAATAACCCCCCTCTAAAAACAAAGACATCCTCCTTCTACTCACTCAAGCTTAAAAGGCATTTTGATGGCTTGTCAGGAGAGTCCCCAAAAAGGAAACCATCTCTGGTACAAGCAGTGCTTTTTTTTTGGTTTGTAAAAAACAGCAACCCCAAAAAGAGGTACTCGTATTTTGAGAAAAGGGTTGTGGGTGTCAGCACAAAATGACTGCCATGGGGAAAATAAAAAGGACATGCCAGCACACGGCTGGACTGAGAGCTTGTGCTCTAGCTACCAACCCTCCTGTTTCATGGCTTATACAGTGGCACCTCTGGTTATGAACTTAATTCGTTCCGGAGGTCCGTTCTTAACCTGAAACTGTTCTTAACCTGAAGCACCACTTTAGTTAATGGGGCCTCCCACTGCGCCGCCGCACAATTTCTGTTCTCATTCTGAAGCAAAGTTCTTAACCCGAGGTACTACTTCCAGGTTAGCAGAATCTGTAACCCAAAGTGTTTGTAACACGAGGTGTTTGTAACATGAGGTACCACTGTATGCACAAGCCAACCCTTTGATCAGGCCCCACACATCTAAAATACACCATACTGCCAGTGGTGCAGTTAGATCATTGCAGACTCTGGACTTAATAGTTTCAGTATATGTGGCTCTTTACACACCCTCTGACATTTCTCTGATGGAAATAGGGACGTCCCATTCCATCATGATAATTTTGCTATTTATACCTGTTATGTATTGAAGTTCTCACTCTGGCTGCCAGGAGTATTGTGTGTATAGTTTTCACTCAGCTCCACGTCAGTTATTTTAGGCAGGAAACCCTGGGTTGTTGTTTGTACAATGTTGATAGCCGGCTGCCTATAAAAGCAGGCCAGCTGAGCTGTTTGCTGTTCAGTTCTGTTCCAGCTTACAAATAAAGAGCTGCTTTGGAAGAATCGCTGTGTTGTCTGATGTGTTCGCCCACAACTTAACAATACCCCACACTTCTTACTGGTTTTGCCCCAGTCACTCTGGGCAGCTTCTAACATATATAAAAACATAATACAACATTAAACATTAAACTTTTCTGTATGGGATTGCCTTCAAACAGCTCAGCAGTCGAATAACTCCATACCCTCCAACAATTCTCCAATGAAAATAGGGACAACCTAAGGAAAAACAGGACATTCCGGGATCAAATCAGAAACTGGGACGGCTTTTCTAAATCAAGGATGTCCCTGGAAAATAGGGGCACTTGGACAATCTGTCTTTAGATGGTAATGTGTAACCAGGCAGAGGGCCTTCTTGGCAGTGGCGCCTGCCCAGTGGAACACCCTCCCATCAGATGTCGAGGAAATAAACAACTATCTGACTTTTAGAAGACATCCGAAGGCAACCCTGTATTGGGGAAATTTTAATGTCTAATGTTTTACAAGTTTTTATGCGCTACATTGAAATGTGGTAGATCAGCCCTCCTGATTCTGAGTAGAGCCCTGGACTTCTACCCCAAAGTCCACTGTACTTTACACATGCTGAGAGGTACATTATATGTTTCAGGAGCACATCCTGACACTGGGGAAAAATAGATCCCAGGAGCTAACCCTTCTTCAACCCAGGTCTGAAATTCTGTTCTGTCCCACCTCATATGTCCTAACCTTAGTCCACCTGACTTCACATCACCCCTTATTTCATTCCAACTGCCCCTCTATGCATTGCTAAAGAAATGCACTTTCTACAAATATGCAATATTGTAATAAGCATTTTACGAAAGAGGCAACAGTATGAAACATCCCCAATATATTTTGAGCTAATAATAATAATAATAATAATATAATTACTTGTTTCCCGCCCATTTGACTGGGTTACCCCAGCCACTCTGGGCAACTTCCAACATATATAAAAACAATAGGTTGTTCTGTTTTTGAGGGTATGTGTGTATGTTTTGCCTTAGGAATGTTACAGGACTTGCTGTGGTTCACTCAGATTATCCCCAGCCATAAATATAAACTTAAACGTAACAGGATTCGATTAACTGGTGACCCACATTAATTAGCATAGTTTAACTGGATGTGTATGTATATATATATATATGCTTTCGTAGATTTTCACGGGTACAGGAATGCAGGTTTTGGTGTCTTCGGGTGTCTTCCCGTGTAAGAGTCGGGGTGTCTGTGCGACGTTTCGACGAGGTCTCACTCGTCATCTTCAGGCTGGTGCTTTCGGCTTCTTGTTACTGGAACAGAGCAGAATCTGGTGTTTGAGTTCCTATAAATACTGTTGAGGGGTGTGGTGTATAGCCTCCAACGTTCTGGGCAGAGAGGAAGTTCCTAGATTAGTGTGCCTCTTCTTCTTTTGTTCCTTAATTACTTGAGGGATATCTTGAGTGATTTCATGAGTGATATTCTGAATACCACTGGGTGGGTCATTAAGTGTAGATTAGTTGCTAAAGCTTTTGTGTCTTGACCTCTTGAGCTTGTGAAGAGTTTTTCTGAGAAGATGGCTGTGCTGCATTTAGTTGTGCTCTGGCTTGGCTTCGTGTATAGGGGCGAGCTGTGGTTTTGTGCCTTGTGCCAGCCAGATCTGTGTAGGGATTGCAGGGGGGTGCAGCATCCGGAGGTGCCACTATAGTTTGGCTACTGGATGGAGTCTGTAATATGTCTGTGGAGAGGGTCTGGGTTTGGGTCTGGTGTGGTTGATTGGTGACGGCGTTCTGTGTGCCTCTGGTTCTGGTGTCGGTTTTTGTGGGGAGGGCTAATTTCCAGATGTCTGGCAGGCGGGACGTGTCGTCACGCTTGTTCATGTTGTGAGGGTGTTTCTCTATCTCGATGGCTTCCATGATTATTCTCTTGTGGTGATGTTCCATGTTAAAGAGCAATTTGGAATCTGCAAAATTAATTTCGTGTCCTGTTTCTTTCATGTGTTGGAAAAGAGAGGAAGTTTTTTCTTCTTTTTTGACGGCATTCTTGTGTTCTGCGATACGTGCATTTATTCGTCTGTTTGTTTGTCCAATGTACGTGGCTGGGCAGACTTTGCAGGGTATTTCATAGACCCCTTGGTTTTCCAGCTGGATTTTGTCTTTTGGGTTTCTGAGGATATTGGCTATTTTTTGGTTGGTGCAGAAGGCTGTTTTGATATTGTGTTTATGGAGGATTTTGCTGATTTTGTCTGTAGTGCCCTTGATATAAGGAAGGAGGGCCATGCCATTGTTTTCTTCTGTGTCTTGGTTTTTGGGGGGTGTTTCTTTTTGGATTAGCTTCGTAACCCTGTTTTTCTGGTATCCATTGGCGATTAACACATTTGAGAGATTCTGTAACTCAGTTGTCAAGTGGTCTTTGTCAGCCAGGCGTTTGGTTCTGGAGATGAGAGTCTTGGCTACGGAGTTTATTTGTGCAGGGTGGTGGTGTGATTGTGCATGTAAGTAGCGGTTGGTGTGTGTTTTTTTCTGGTAGATAGTGTGTCCTAGGGAGCCATCAGGTTTTTTGTAGATTAGGACGTCAAGAAAGGGGAGTTGGTTGTTGTCTTCTATTTCCATAGTGAATTGTATTTTGGGGTGTAGGCTGTTGAGATGTGTGAGGAAGCTATCTAGTTTTTCTTTCCCGTGTGGCCAAATTACAAAGGTGTCGTCAACATATCTGAGCCAAAGTTTGGGTTTGTGTTCTGACTTGTCTAAAGCATTGGTTTCAAAGTGTTCCATGTACAAATTTGCGATGACCGGTGAGAGGGGTGATCCCATAGGTGCTCCTTCTATCTGTTTGTATCTTTGTCCATTGTGGATGAAGTACGTGTTGGTTAGGCAGTGGTTGGTCAGGTCCAGGATGTATTTGGGGGGGTTGTATTTGTTTTGAATGGCTGTCAAGGCTTCATTAATGGGCACTTGAGTGAAGAGAGATACAACATCGAAGCTCACAAGTAGGTCATCGGGATGTAGGTATTGCTTCTTTATTGTTTCTATGAACTGGAAGGAGTTAGTAACGTGTGAAGCGATGGATTCTGCATAGGGCTGAAGTTGCTTAGCGAGAAATTTAGCGAGATTTTGTAGAGGTGAGCCTATGGAGCTGACTATTGGTCTGAGTGGTGTTCCTTCTTTGTGTATCTTGGGGAGACCGTAGAGTTTGGGGCATCTGGAAGATTTTTCTTCCACAACATGAACAAGCGTGACGACACGTCCCGCCTGCCAGACATCTGGAAATTAGCCCTCCCCACAAAAACCGACACCAGAACCAGAGGCACACAGAACGCCGTCACCAATCAACCACACCAGACCCAAACCCAGACCCTCTCCACAGACATATTACAGACTCCATCCAGTAGCCAAACTATAGTGGCACCTCCGGATGCTGCACCCCCCTGCAATCCCTACACAGATCTGGCTGGCACAAGGCACAAAACCACAGCTCGCCCCTATACACGAAGCCAAGCCAGAGCACAACTAAATGCAGCACAGCCATCTTCTCAGAAAAACTCTTCACAAGCTCAAGAGGTCAAGACACAAAAGCTTTAGCAACTAATCTACACTTAATGACCCACCCAGTGGTATTCAGAATATCACTCATGAAATCACTCAAGATATCCCTCAAGTAATTAAGGAACAAAAGAAGAAGAGGCACACTAATCTAGGAACTTCCTCTCTGCCCAGAACGTTGGAGGCTATACACCACACCCCTCAACAGTATTTATAGGAACTCAAACACCAGATTCTGCTCTGTTCCAGTAACAAGAAGCCGAAAGCACCAGCCTGAAGATGACGAGTGAGACCTCGTCGAAACGTCGCACAGACACCCCGACTCTTACACGGGAAGACACCCGAAGACACCAAAACCTGCATATATATATATATATATATATATATATATATATATATAGCGTTCCAAAGAGATTGGAAGTTCAAAAACACATTCATTACTTCGTGGTTTTGCAACAAGATGCTCTCAACTCCTAGGAGCGAGTTTTGCTTTGCATCTATTCCATATCTGAACATTCATCCTTGCAGTCTTTGTGGAGCAAATGTATTCTTTCGGAAAAATCCCCCGTTCTTATAATTTGAGGAGAGTTCTGCATTTATAAACAGGCAGCCGCAGGAAAACACAGAGCAGCCTAAGAGCAATTTCTTTTGTTGTTTGTCATTATGGGGAGAAAGGGAGAGGGGGTGTAGGCGAGCAATTGTCATGCAAGCACAGTTGTAAGTAATAATGTGGCCTTTAATGACGGAATGATGGACCTGCCAAACACTAGCTCCTGCCATACACTGCTTGCCTCTCCCTGCTGGAGAGCACAAAGATGCCCATCTGGGAGTTATTAACATATCCTCGTCAACTCACAACCGACTTTAACATAATCCATATTTGTTGGAGAGGGTCCAACATCAGCTAGAGAACAGCCGTCACGTGACTCAATGACACATTTCAAGCAGCACACATAAAGCATGCTTGGGCAGCTAAGCAGTTCCAAAATGCAAATGGATAAAAAACACTCTTCCAACTAGATAAAAAGAACAAATCCCTTTTGGCAAGGAATCTTAGATACTCTTAACATTGAGTGAAAACATCAGGCTAGGGAGAATGGACAGATACCCACTTATTTGGGGTGGCAGTTGTTTTTGCTATTTCCGCCCCCCCTTCCTCCCCCTTTCCTTCTCCTTTTTAAGCATGCACTGCCAGAGTGAAAATGAGCCTTAAACATATTCACTTTAAGCTGGCAAGTGCTGCCACACGAAAGATCTGCGCACGAGAAATACAAATTTCTCTTAATTCAGCAGTGTCCTAGCTTTCCTTGTGTAAGCCATGAAAACGTGAGTTGTTTTTGTTTTCCACATTTTCAGTACCACCTTTCGCCAACACAGATCCCAGGGCAGCATGCAACCCAGTAAGATTAAAAAAAGGACACACAAAGCAATCTGGCAAGAAAATTAGAAGAATCCAGCAGGATCAACAGAGCAGAAAGGGCAAGCGGATAACCAGCACACGCTACAATGCTTGAGTGTGCCCGTGCGCAAGCACGTGTGCATCACATTACCTGAAGAACATCATAGGTTCCAGGTGAGCCTCCTTGGGAAGAGAGCTCTACAAATCCAGTTTGTCCATTTCTCATTTTTCCAGATTAAAGTTCAGTTCTCCACATTTTTGCATCTTCAACCTTCATCAACATTTCAGTTAGATTTTCTCCTAACAAACACAACACGGCAACAAGAGAACGAGGCCTTCTCTGCAGTGGCTCCCCGTCTGTGGAATAATAATAATAATAATAAAATTTTATTTATATTCCGCCCTCCCCAGGCGAAGCCAGGCTCAGAGCGGCTAACAACAGTAAAACAATACAGCATTCTAAAATCGATTCATTATAAAATCAGTCCAGATCAAATTGATGGCAACCATTGGGCTAGAGTTCTGTGAAGAATTACCAAAAGAGGGGGTCAGGCTGTGCCTTGGCCAAAGGCCTGGTGGAACAGCTCTGTCTTGCAGGCCCTGCAGAAAGATGTCAAGTCTCGCAGGGCCCTAGTCTCTTGTGGCAGAGCGTTCCACCAGATCGGGGCCACAGCCGAAAAAGCCCTGGCTCTGGTTGAGGCCAGCCTAACCTCTCTGTGGCCCAGGACCTCCAAGGTGTTTTTGTTTGAAGACTGTAAGGTCCTCCGTGGATGCTCTCCCCAGGGAACTTTGCCTGGCACCTTCATTATACACCTTTAGGCAACAGGCGAAAACGTTCCTCTTTAACCAGGCCTTTGGTTGATCCGATTTACATCATATGCCCTTTTATGTGTCGTCTTTTTTGGGGGGGGGTATTGGGTTGCTGTTTTTATTTTTATTAGGTATTTTGTGGTTTTATATCTTTATTTTATTCTGTGAACTGCCCTTTGACCCCCAGGTATAGGGTGGTATAATAATAATAATAATAATAATAATAATAATAATAATAATATTTGCATGCAATTAAGCCTAATACAGTGGTACCTCAGGTTAGATACGCTTCAGGTTACATACGCTTCAGGTTACAGACTCCGCTAACCCAGAAATAGTGCTTCAGGTTAAGAACTTTGCTTCAGGATGAGAACAGAAATCGTGCTCCGGTGGCGCGTCGGCAGCAGGAGGCCCCATTAGCTAAAGTGGTGCTTCAGGTTAAGAACAGTTTCAGGTTAAGTACAGACATCCGGAACGAATTAAGTACTTAACCCGAGGTACCACTGTACATACATCAAGGTTTCCCAACATTGGGTCTCCAGCTATTTTTGGACTACAACTCCCATCATCCATAGCTAGCCAGACCAGTGGTCAGGATGATGGGAGCTGTAGTCCAAAAACAGCTGGAGACCCAAGTTTGGGAAACCCTGACGTACATTTTTAATAAAGTGATTTCTCCTATTACACTGCACGTTTGTGTGACACTTTCACTAATATATGCATTTTTGTACATTGGCTGGAGAAGTACACTGCCAAACTCGGAGAAGTGTGATTTCAAAGGATAGCCATGATTTGGTTCGTGGACTGTTTTTGAAAGTGAATGTTAGGTAGGTTCACCTACCTGACAAAAAAAGAAAAATGTTTTGATTTTATGTGTTGATTTTAAATGATGATAATAATAATAATAAAATATGATTAAAACCCTGCCACAGGGTTCTGTCTTGGGCCCGGTCTTATTCAACATCTTTATCAACGACTTGGATGATGGACTCAAGGGCATCCTGATCAAATTTGCAGATGACACCAAACTGGAAGGGGTGGCTAACACCCCAGAGGACAGGATCACACTTCAAAACGACCTTGACAGATTAGAGAACTGGGCCAAAACAAATAAGATGAATTTTAACAGGGAGAAATGTAAAGTATTGCACTTGGGCAAAAAAAAAAAAATGAGAGGCACAAATACAAGATGGGTGACACCTGGCTTGAGAGCAGTACATGTGAAAAGGATCTAGGAGTCTTGGTTGACCACAAACTTGACATGAGCCAACAGTGTGACGCGGCAGCTAAAAAAGCCAATGCAATTCTGGGCTGCATCAATAGGAGTATAGCATCTAGATCAAGGGAAGTAATAGTGCCACTGTATTCTGCTCTGGTCAGACCTCACCTGGAGTACTGTGTCCAGTTCTGGGCACCACAATTCAAGAAGGACACTGACAAACTGGAACGTGTCCAGAGGAGGGCAACCAAAATGGTCAAAGGCCTGGAAACAATGCCTTATGAGGAACGGCTAAGGGAGCTGGGCATGTTTAGCCTGGAGAAGAGGAGGTTAACGGGTGATATGATAGCCATGTTCAAATATATAAAAGGATGTCACATAGAGGAGGGAGAAAGGTTGTTTTCTGCTGCTCCGGAGAAGCGGACATGGAGCAATGGATCCAAACTACAAGAAAGAAGATTCCACCTCAACATTAGGAAGAACTTCCTGACAGTAAGAGCTGTTCGACAGTGGAATTTGCTGCCAAGGAGTGTGGTGGAGTCTCCTACTTTGGAGGTCTTTAAGCAGAGGCTTGACAACCATATGTCAGGAGTGCTCTGATGGTGTTTCCTGCTTGGCAGGGGGTTGGACTCGATGGCCCTTGTGGTCTCTTCCAACTCTATGATTCTATGATTCTAAAAAAATGTCAGTGCTATATGCTAGCATGTTGTTGTTTTCATTATTTGTGGCAGCTGTTGTACTTAAATCCTCTTCCGTTAGCAGTTTTGAGCACATTGCATTTGTGGCAAATGCGACCTATAAATAAACTGACCGTGACTAAGACACTCAACAGGCAGATACAAAAGGAACGGGGAAAGGAAGCCGGGCTTCAACATGCTCTCCTGCGATGCTGAAGTAGAAAAGTGCCATCAAGGTTTCCATTTCCAGATGATGCAGCTGAAGAGAGATCAGACACCCCCTCACAGGAAGAGATCATGCCACTCTCCCAGGCGGGAGTTAAAATGTTGGCTGCCCTCAGAGACAGGATAGTGGATCAGATGAATGAACAGCTGGATGATCTGACAAGACAGTTTCTCTGCTCCTTGGGGACGGAACTTGGGAGTCCATTCTGAAATTCACTTAAAATATTTCTCCCCTGCCTGAATAAGCAGCATGGAAACACACGCAAGATCCTAAACCCTCCCATGCTGCTGGAGACATGCTGGAATATGGCACTATATGTGAGGGAGCAGGGTTTAGTCTTCATCCGATTTCTCATAAGCACTTAATGGCGGAGTATACGGCTGTCTTCGCGGCATTTAACATGCAGTTACCTGATGAAATGCGTCGTTATTCTTTGCCAGTGGCGTAGCGTGGGGGGTGCAGGGGGGGCCGGCCGCACCGGGCGCAACATCTGGGGGTTAGGGTTAGGGGCGCAAATCCACGGGTTAGGGGGCGCAAATCCATGGGTTAGGGGGCGCAAATTACTTGCCTTGCCCCGGGTGCTGACAACCCACGCTACGCCACTGTTCTTTGCAAAAGAACTTTGGAATACGCGCTGTATGTAAAAGGAGTCTTCCTGGTGGCTGTGTGCTCCCCTGTTGTCCTACAGCAGTACTAGAGAGATGTTCTAATGCTAATAATAATATCTTGCTTTGCAGCTGTAGTTGAACATCCATACCAAGCAGGACCCAGTGATGTGGTGAGCAGCAACTCCTTGATGACCAGGAACTTGAAGTGTCCGAGGTGGGAGCAGGATGGCAAGGGCAGGCACATACAGGGCCGGCCCACCCATGAGGCAAGGTGAGGCAACCGCCTCAGATGGCAGGATCCACAGGGGCAGCAGAACTGGGGTAACTATGGCTGTGGTGTGCTCCTCAGAGGCTAGATCTGCCTCCTCCTCAGCAGCCCACTCTTGCATCCAAACACAATTGATAATAATGGGAGCTTCTCCAACTCCCTTGCAATGCAAATAGCAATCTTAGAAGAACAAAATTAATCAGGACTGCATCTTAAAAAGCAGAGACATCACCTTGCCAACAAAGGTCCGTATAGTTAAAGCTATGGTTTTCCCAGTAGTGATGTATGGAAGTGAGAGCTGGACCATAAAGAAGGCTGATTGCCAAAGAATTGGCGCTTTTGAATTATGGTGCTGGAGGAGACTCTTGAGAGTCTCATGGACTGCAAGAAGATCAAACCTATCCATTCTGAAGGAAATCAGCCCTGAGTGCTCACTGGAATGACAGATCCTGAAGCTGAGGCTCCAATATTTTGGCCACCTCATGAGAAGAGTAGACTCCCTGGAAAAGACCCTGATGTTGGGAAAGATGGAGGGCACAAGGAGAAGGGGACGACAGAGGACAAGATGGTTGGACAGTGTTCTCGAAGCTACCAGCATGAGTTTGACTAAACTGCGGGAGGCAGCGGAAGACAGGAGTGCCTGGCGTGCTCTGGTCCATGGGGTCACAAAGAGTCGGTCACAACTAAACGACTAAACAACAAAGCAGCGGCAGAGTAAAAGGTTAAAGTCCCCCTTACCAGCTGTTGTAATCCAGAAACTTATTAGTAGCCATCCCACCCCTAGTGCTATCAGGATTTTTAATAAATGTGCATGTGAATTTATCATTGTGTCAGAATTAACACTCACCTTATATGCCTACAGGGCCACTATAAGAATGACTAAAATAGTGAACACTCCGAAGCATTAAAACAACACTAAATATGATTTAACTGGTCCAAATTAAAACCTAAAAGATTTAATTGACTATAAAGAATGTCACGTTTCTCTTTTTCTAAATCCATCCCAGCAAAATGGTGCCTGGAACATTGTGCATAAGACTGGACTGCACATTGATCTTGCAACCCGTACCATTGAGTTTGATATGAAAACTAGTTCCCAGCCTTCTCAGTTAAGGAAGGTGCAGCTTACAGGCTGCATATTGTCTGAATTATGTGCTATGGTGTTTTTCCCTTACAAATATCGAAATTGCCAGTGAAGCTGCGCATCTGAGAGGCCCTGGCCATTGTTCCTCCTGGCCCTCTTGGAAGCAGGTGCTGGGGTTGAGCTTGGGTCTGAAATGTAGAACGTGTCCAGTATATGAGCATCAGCTTTCCTTCCATACCTCAAGTCTCCAAAGCATAGATCACATTCCAGAATATTTTGCATTTGCCTCCCCACTCTGAAAAGGGTCAAGCAGGTGTTCCTACCTCAAGCAGACAACTATGTCATAAATATATGTCCCATGCCTCCATATGATTTCTCAATCTTCGAGTTTAATATTCCACTGTGGTTGGTGTATTTTAGAAGTTTTCCTGGATTCCTGAAAGCAGGTGTGGGGGTAAAACGGGTTCACACTTGAAGCATTGAATGTGCACAATGACTATCATTCCAATGCCTGTAGCTGCAATCCTAGAACCTTTTTTCCCTGGTGGTAAACCCCACTGAATAAAGAATAAATAATTTGTTATTGGCCATCATCGCCTCTAGCCAGTCATTGTCTACCTATTTCAATTTCAGGTCACATGGGGCCCCTTATTTGGATCTTTGGACACAGCATTGTCCACTGGGCCCAGGTCCGTGCTATTGACTTCGGTCTTGGGTGTGTACCAGGAATGCATAAGGACGTAAGAGTTTCCTGGATCGCATGGTGTGGAATGCAATGGGACGAGTTTTGCCAGCGGTGAAGCCCTGAGCCGCTTTGGTCTTGCAGCTGGGCGACAATGACCTGGCCTTTTGTAAAGGCGTGGACTTGATGTGGAGTATACTCAAGGACTTTGATGAGCTAGCTTCCTTACTCCCGGACATTATCTTCTTTGGTCGTCTCTACTGGAGAGGTGTGTATGGCACAACAGTTACCGCCCAGGTGCTATTAACAGGGCCAGGAAACTCTTGAATTGAGCAATGGCTCAGAGAGTGGTGGCACTGATGGGTTGGGTGATAGAGCACTCCACCATTACGTTCAGCGACGGGGCCCTATACCGTGAAGATGGCCTATTTTGTGCTGATGGTGTACATCTTTCCAGTTGGGGAAATGATGTTTGGTTGGCCGATATTGCAGAAGGCATGAAATATTGGTTGCAGCTGTGAGGGTATTTGGCGGCGAGCATTGGGCTTGAGTGACGGTTAGGCATTGGTTGATCTTATGTTGGGGGAGGGGAGGTGTGGCCATCACTTGCCCCTCCAATATTAAGGGCATGCCGTTAAAGGAATCCAGGGGTGTGGATCTTGTTCGAAGTCCAGGGAGGGGCTAGGGCCATGCCATGACCCAATCAGGAACCCAGGGGGAGCTCGAGTTGGTTTGTATCGATGGGGCTCCTCCTATTGGTGGCTGACCCTTACAGGACTCCCTTCATGACAGGCAGGGGTCAGATATAGTCGGGTCAGTTCCAATGCCTAAGCCAATACCGCTCACATTCTGTAACCAAAAAAGTTGTGGCCTAAATTTGCCCAATAACAATTAACCTAATATCTGTGTCCTTGTGTCTTATTCACCAACGGGGGGTGGCCTTGGGGTCTCGACACGCAAGTGCAGTGGTTTATAATTCTTTACTCCTTTTTCCTCATGAGATCCCTCTGAGCTTGGCTTGGTTAGGCGGAGATATTGTGGTACCTCCGTGACCTCAATAGCTCAGTAGGACTTTGAACTTGGAGCTTCTACTTCCACACATCAATGTGCAGTGCTCCACACCAGAGTCCTGTTATTAATTGTTTATTTTTTTTTAAAAAAAAACAACCATACAAAACTACCTAACTTCAAAGAAGTATGAAAATGTTTAGACTGCAGTCCTAGAGTATCCTGCAAAGGTCTTTCTCTAATGCAAAAAGATTACTGTAGATCCTAGTTTTGTGACACCCACTGTCTTTCCCCCCAGTAATTTTTTATATTCTTACTTTTGATGCTCCGCCTCATATTGGATATTACCTTTGAAGACCTTACAGAAGAGACTCTCCTGAGCCTGTCTCTCAGTCACACAGGATAGATTCCTGTACATGTCTGCGCACTGGGGGGGGGGGGGAGTTAGTGTAAACAATGCTTGCCCATTAAACTTTAGCTTAGCATTAGGACGGCTGTCCAAAGATTACATTCAAAGATAACAGAAGTGTCACTATATTCTCCTGTGTAGTTCAGTCATGACCCTAATTAATATGTCTAAGTTAGACATGTATTTCTTCAAGTAATGGGTGGCTTTGTTTGGACAATTAGGCAGAGCTGACAAGGAAATTTTCCATCAAACCGGGTCATAAAAAGTACATTATTCAGCATTATTATGAGCAAAGCAGTATTTATTACCTGAACTTTACAATACACCATTATCAATCATTACCTGCCATTAAGGTATGTTAACACGAGATCAAAGGGACAGGGCCAAGTTAAACAAACAGAAATACACAGAAAAAGCTTTCTCAAATGGTTCCTTTCAAGAGAAGCAAGCGCAGCTGAAGGTATTGTTTGATCTCTGCTCCTGTTAACCAAAACAGGAACCAATGAAGAGAGTTGCTGTCTTTGTTTTTGTTTTTTGTTCACTAAAGAAACCAAAAAACCAAACCTCAAATGGCATTGCAACGTATTAAAAGCTGTATTCGATTTCTTGAAATGCATTTAGGAAAAGAAACAGACAGAGCCTGCCCTATCATTAGGCAAAATGAAGCAACTGCTTCAGGCAGCAAATGCTAGAGAGGACTCTTTCTGAGCCCTGACCCTACCTGTTACTACTATTGAAGACCAGATTCAAAACTGGTCATCTTCTGTATATGGAATGTGGGGGACACCATCCTATCCTTCACTTCAGGCAACAAAATGTCTTGGGCCAGCGCCAAAGTCAGGCTCAAATATTTTGCGTTTGATTGACAGGCACATTGAAAATGTTTGATTCTAATAAAATCCACAGCAGGGATGAGAACAGGGAATACCCTGCACCTTTCGGATCAATAACTGGTTAAAAAACAGGAAGCAGTGTGTAGGAGGTTGATTGGGTTCCATCCCTTCTGAAGGCGCAGGTACGTAGCTTGGGTGTACTCCTGGATCCTTTGCTGTTGTTTGAGACTCTGGTGGCCTCAGCAGTGTTGAGTGCCTTCCATCATCTTCAGCAGGTGGCCCAGCTGTGCCCTTATCTGGACCGGGATAGCCTAACTTCTCTTGTCTATGTTCTGATAACCTCTAGGTTGGATTACTGCAATGTGTTGTGTGGGGGGCTGCCTCTGAAGATGGTTTGGAAATGTAAGCAAGTGTAAAGTGATGCACAGTCACACACACACACACACACACACACACACACACACACACTCCTAACCTCACATATGGATTTATAGGGTCTGATTTGGTGGTGACTGACAGGAAAGAGATCTTGGAGTTGTGGTGGAGAGCTTGATGAAAATGTCGACCCAGTGTGCACCAGCTGTGAACAAGGTAAATTCAGTGCTAGGGATCATTAGGGAAAGAATTGGGAATAAACCTGCCAATATTATAATGCTGTTATATAAATCTATAGGGAGGCTGCTCTTAGAATACTGTGTTTTGTTCTGATTGCTGCACCTCAAAGAGGGATATTGCAGAGTTGGAAAGGGCAACCAAAGTGATCAAGGGGCTGGAACAACTTCCCTATGAGGAAAAGCTACGGTGTCTAGGGTGAGTTGTGGAGGCTTGATAAAATTATGAATGGTGCAGAGCAAATGGATAGAGAGAAATGTTCCTCCATCTCTTATAATGCTAGAAACCTGGGGCCATCTAATGATGCTACGTATGGGACTAGTCAGGACAGACAAAAGGAAGGACATCACACAGCACGTAAATTAAACTATGGAACTTGTGACCACAAGATCAAGTAAGGGCCACCAACTTGGATGGCTTTAGAAGGAGGTTAGACAAATTCATGGGGGTTTAGGCTATCAGTTGGACCATAAAGAAGGCTGATCGCAGGAGAATTGATGCTTTTGAAATATGGTGCTGGAGGAGACTCTTGAGAGTCCCATGGACTGCAAGAAGATCAAACCTCTCCATTCTGAAGGAAATCAGCCCTGAGTGCTCACTGGAAGGACAGATCCTGAAGCTGAGGCTAAACAACGACTAAACAACAACAAGGCTATCAGTGGCTGCTAGCCATGGTGGTTGTGCACCACCACCAATATCAGAAGCCATGTGCCTCTGAATACCAGTTACTGGAGAACACAAGTGGGGGTGTTGCATTCATGTCTATGTAGTGGGTTTCCCATATGCATCTGGCCTGCCACTGTGAGAAGAGGGTGCTTGACTAGATGGGCTTTAGGTCTGATCTTCCCATGGCCTTATATTCACCAGGTATAGGACCAGCACCAGGTCTGAGACCACATGAAAATCCCTGATAGGTTAGGCCAGTGTCTCATCTAGTCGAGCATCCTATTCTCACAGTGGCCAACCAGGTGGTCATGGGAAGCCCACAAACAGAACCTGGGTGCAACTTGTCTCTCCTCACCTGCGATTCTCAACAACTAGTATAAAGGTAAAGGGACCCCTTACCATTAGGTCCAGTCGTGACCGACTCTAGGGTTGCGGTGTTCATCTCGCTTTATTGGCTGAGGGAGCCGGTGTACAGCTTCCGGGTCATGTGGCCAGCATGACTAAGCTGCTTCTGGCGAACCAGAGCAGCGCACGGAAATGCCGTTTACCTTCCCACCGGAGCGGTACCTATTTATCTACTTGCACTTTGACGTGCTTTCGAACTGCTAGGTTGGCAGGAGCAGGGACTGAGCAACGGGAGCTCACCCAACCTTCTGATCAGCAATTCCTAGGCTCTGTGGTTTAACCCACAGCATCACCCACAGAGGCGCATTTAACACGAACTCAGTCCGCATGGCTTCCCCAAAGAATGCTGCAGTTTGTAAAAAGTTATGGGAATCATTGCTCCACAAGGGTAAACTGTAGTTCTCCGGGTTCTTTGGGGAAAGGTATTTGAAGTGTGTTAAATGTATTTTAAATGTATGATGTGGATGCAACCTCAGACTCCACTGAAAACATTCTAGCACCTGGCCAGAAGGTAAGAAGCTAACGAGAACCCACCCCCTATCTCCTTTTACAAATCTATAACCTATCAAGCCCAGAAATGACCTAGAGAATCTGCCAGTTCCTCCTCAAACATTGTAAGCTACTCTGTTATTTTGGTTCAACCAGTTACTCTGATTTGGGTTGGGGCACGTATAAAAGTTTCTAGGCTATGTTTACTGTCTCCAGTCCAGTTTTCCATTGCAGTTGACGTGTTTGATATGCCCTTCTAAGGGGAAACTGGAAGAGGGGAGGTTTTACTTAGTTGTTTCTGTTTGCAATGGGACCAATGTAACAACAGATGCACTTGTGTAAAAAAAGAGTCTGCCAGAAGGAGTGTAACTAGGGCAGTTTTCTTTTTTTTAAAAAAAGAAAAACACCCACAAGGCTACAATTACAAAATGCAAATTCCACTTGTATTAAAAGGTCATTCTCTCCAAATTCGCAAATGATCTTTAATAATCACGATATCTGTATTCTGTGAGTGATGAAATAGGCCAACTTTTGCATTCACTCTGTTTTCCAGATTACAGTGTGCATTGTTTAGAAGTGTATTTTGCAACACTCATTCGTTCTCACTACACATAAGGCTCTGGAATAAAGTTGGGTTCACCATGTAGCAACAGGAACACTCAGGACAGTGGTACCTTGGTACTCAAACAGCTTGGCTCCCGAACAAATCGGCTCCTGAACGCCACAAACCCAGAAGTAGGTGTTCCAGCTTGCAAATGTTTTTTAGAAGCTGAATGCCCAACGCGGCTTACGCGGCTTCTGATTGAGTGCAGGAAGCTCCTGCAGCCAATCAGAAGCTGTGCCTTGGTTTTTGAATGGTTTCAGAAGTCGAACAGACTCCCGAAACGGATTAACCAAGATACCACTCTATAGCACACAGACCACCAAGTGCCCATTTTGGAGTAGGTTTTGCTATTTGATGCTACAACACAGGCAAAGACTCAAGGCTCTGACGTAAATTTGCTGTACTAAAATCCTGCAAATTGTTTTGATTTGTCTGAAGAATCAAGATAACTATCTTTTAAGGTTTCTTTTTTTCCAGACACTGAATATAAATGACAGGTTTTTGTCATGTTCGGCTGGTCTGGTCACTGGTCACATTTTATTCCTTCCCAGCATTTGAAATAGCCTGGGGAATATGTTTCACTACAGGACAAAGCATTTTCCTAGGTCTTTGGTCTCCTTATAGCTTATGATACCTTTCCATGGTCTGCCAATTTGGTGAGTTCCCTGCTAAGAAGAAATCTCTCCCCTCTAAACTAGATAGCATTCTAGAAACTAATTCAAGAAGAGAGAGTTAGTTGAGCAGTTTGGTGTGTTAGTCAGAGATGATGAGATTGTCTTGGAAATATACCATCTGTTCCTGAAGCATTACTAATACATATTGATTGTTAAAGGCATCTGGTCAACAGGAACATGAAAGAATTTTAATACACTGTATGTGCCTTGTAATTGTGTCCTTGGGAGTTATGCGATGAGTACAGAAAAGACCTCGACCATGAACAGAAAATGTGTGATAATATAGCAAAGCATAAGCAACAACAAGTCTATCTAAGCAAGAGATGAATATAATGATAAAAATGTCAACTTCATTTCCAGTAACTCTTTTCAGGGACAGTGTGCAAGACTGTATTCTCTTTTCCATGGTGAGTTGAATTGTGGGCCTGTGGTGAGAGTCTGTTATGTATTTTAGATATGCCAAATAAATGGTGATAGCGGATCTCAACATTCATTGGAGCCACCACCAATGCTCTCCTGGATCACAACACAAAAATAAATAAATAGTAGGTCCACATTGAAATGCAAATTGAACCAAATTTCTCCCCATCCCTACTGGTATATATGAACCTAAGCAGCACGACCATGAAGTCAATGCCAAATAAATTGATGGAACTTCTAAATCCACCACAACAGATCTAGAGGGTTGAAGGCTGCTCCTTCCTATTGAAGTACGGACCTAAAGACATTGAGTGGACTTCAAAATCACACTAATATGATCATGCATTCAGTGATGTTGTCGTTGGCATCCATCTGTCTTGAGAGACAACAGAGTGCACTTCCAGGGGTGAAGTCAAAAGGTGTAGTGACCTCTCTGGGGTGCAAGTCTGGGCACTGGATATGGAAGTCCTGGGCTGCCCAGATGACAAGACCCCCTTCTCAGCCTCATTGGAGTGGTCCAAAGGAAAGCAGAATGTTGTGTTTGGCACCAGCTTGGCTTCAGGAGTTGCCAGAAGAAGGCATATAAAACATCATCCAACCATCTTAGGAACTCCACTTCAGATTTGTATAGGGTTTAGCCTTTTCTTCTCCCGAAGGTGTCCTACAAGACAGCAGGTACAGATTTTTCCTCACGGTTTTCTCCCGAAGCCTTTCTGTCACGAATGAGTATGGCTGCAAGGCATCAGAGGTTTAGTATCAGAGTTTTCCTGCTCCTAGATGGGCTACATTTTCAGGTGGATGAGCCCTATCTGCCTCTCACTTCCTTATACAGCACATGCAGAAATCACCTTCTTGACCGCTGGACCCACTATTGGTCTCATCCGCTCAGTCTGCCAGTGCCTGTCTTCGCATGCAGGGGAAGTACCTAACTCACTGAGGGTTAGAGACGCATCAGCTACCCTCACCTGGTTTAGCCAGTCATTTGAAGCTGTTTCCCAGGGTGCGGCCATCGTCGCATGCTGACAGCTCTAGAAGCTGTTAACATTTTTCTTCATATTGATATTAGCAACTTCCAGTCTCTTTCCACTTGTATGAACTTTGCGATTATTCTTTACATCTGAACTATGCCTTCAGGTTGGGTCAAGGGGCAGGGGGAAAGGGAGTATGATTGGTTAGTAATCTGTTTCTTTTCAGTTAATAAAAATAATGTAAGAGATTGTATACTCTCTAACACTGCCTTATCCATAGCCAATCCAGTCTCTTGTATATGAGAGAGAATCTTACATCTTTCTCTTATAAATAACCAGTACAATGGAACCTTGGTTCTCGAACTTAATCCGTTGTGGTAGTCCATTCATCTCCCAAAACTGTTCAAAAATCAAGGCACGGCTTCCGATTGGCTACAGGAGCTTCCTGCACTCAACTGGAAGCTGTGGAAGCCACTTCAGTCGTTCGGCTTCCGATAAATGTTCGCAAACTGGAACACTTACTTCTGGGTTTGCGGCATTCGGGAGCCGATTTGTTCCAAGCCGTTCAGGAACCAAGGTGCCACAGTACTTTTTTCCTGGCTCTTGTGTCCAGTGGCACACCTACAGCCGACTTCTTTCGTAATCGTGGTGGGGAAAGTTTTGTGTGTTGCACCTTCCAGGACCTGCAAGACGGAACATTGTGTGTCCTTAATAAACCCCGTGGGACTATGTTGCATTCCATTTACACACAGCTTATATAATTGAAGCTATTTATCATAAACTCATTGGAGAGGAAATGCGATCGTTCTGTCAGCACAAGTATTTCTGCTTGCCAGATGGATGGAATAGTCTCTCCTTTCCTTCTCATGGGTGTTGTTTTGGGAGATTCTTCTGACCCTCCAGAGTGTATTTGGGGGAGACATGGCGGGTGCACAGGGGAAAGATGTGGGGGGAGTCCTTTTGCGGTAGCAGGAGTCCTGGCACTGGCTTCCGCTAGCACGCCAGTTTACTTTGATGTGGCCTACTGGGTTGGATTCAGTCTTGAACTTGGGTCTATTGAAATCAATGGGACAGGCTGTTCTTGAGAGAAATCCCATTGATTTCAATAGGAGCTAAGTTGGTCTCCTATGGATTCAATCAGCCGGCAGCTGCCTCAGCCAGCAGCTGCCTCACAGGGATCCGCAGTGGAAGACAAACACGGGGCCGCATGCAGAACCCCATTGTTGAGTACGGAAGGGTGTTTTCCAAATGAGGGCAAGTATGCTGAAAGAAAGACAAATCCCAATGAACTGAATGGCTCTAAATGCAAGTTACTGGCCTTAAGTGGCTTGTAAATTGCAGCTCTTCTGAGTTAAATAATTGTTGCCATTTCCCCCTATTTCCTTTTCTAAGTAGCTATTCCTTGACTGTCCTCAACCTGATCCACTGCCTTTGTTACATCTACATGATATTACCTTTACAGCTCATTTTTAATTGCGCGTCACTGCTAACCTCCTTGTAAAGAGACAGGGCTCAGCCATTTCTACTAATTATCCAAATCACCAGTCGCTGTTTGCATGTGTGTGGCCTCACCGAAAGCTTTTAACCACAAGCAATGTCACTAAATCAAAGCAAGTTGGAGTCATTTCCTTGGAGTGACTTACTATTAAATGCTGCTTGACATTCCTTTCAGGCCATTGGAGGCGTTGTTTTTAAAGATTACAATTACTTAAACGGGACAGCTAATTTTGTTGGATGAAAAATGCATAATAGATACCTAATTCTATTTGTATGCCACTTCCACGGTTGAAACCATGCGCAAGGTGGCTTACAACATAAACAAAAGTAGTCTTAAGCACAAAGTATTTTAAAATGCAAAAACAAACAGAACAATTTCCACACAAATCTCAACCAAATCTAAAATAAAGATATAAAGAACCAATAGCAACAACAGCACAAACCCCCACAAACAAAAACAAAAAACCCTAAACAACATCCCAAGCTAAAGACTGCAAAAGACTACTGAAGATTGGAACAGGCGGACCGTGGTATTGGTGAAAACCCTGGCAAAAGTAATTGTTTCCTAAGAGGAGAGGAGCAAATTTTGTTCAAGAATCTCAGGACTCGGTGGAATTGTGCTGTGGGGGAGAGGGAAATCACAACTAATACGCTGTCATCAACTGAGGGAAGTTGAAGGGCTGAATCAATCTCGCAGCTTTAATTGCTCGAAATGAGCAACAGAGTTTACTGAGGAAAATTCGCTGGGCATCTGTAAACAGCAGGGCAAATGCCACCAGGCAAAGTGGACAAGATCTCTTTTACCAGATACAGTGGTACCTCGGGTTAAAGTACTTAATTCGTTCTGGAGGTCCATTCTTAACCTGAAACTGTTCTTAACCTGAAGCACCACTTTAGCTAATGGGGCCTCCTGCTGCCGCCGCGCCGCTGGAGCACAATTTCTGTTCTTATCCTGAAGCAAAGTTCTTAACCTGAAGCACTATTTCTGGGTTAGCGAAGTGTGTAACCTGAAGCGTATGTAACCTGAAGCGTATGTAACCCGAGGTACCACTGTAATCAGGTGTCTGCCTAATCACAATTTTTACTGTGGGGGGGGATTCAATGTCACAGTCTGATCATTCTGTCAGCGCAGATTTTTCTGCTTGCCAGATGGAATGATTCTCTCCTCCCTCCCCATGTGCTGTTCTGGGGGCTTTCCCCCCCCCCCCGATGGATTAGGTGGGTGAGCTATGTGTACCGCCCCCTTTCCAAGTTCCTTGGAGAAAGGGTAGGATGAAAATGTAATGGATAAATAAAAGCAGCTAGGCACCAAGTGAAAACTGGTCCAGGCATTTGACCAGTATGTATTGTGGTGCTTGAATGTTTTTTTATGGATTCTGACTGCTGGATTCTGGTTTCCTGCAGTGTGTTTTTGCTTATAATATTTTTAACCTGCCTTTCTACACAGGGTCTTTTGGGTAGGTAACTCACAACATTGCTTAAAACAGTAAGATGACTTTTTTTCTTTTCTTTTTGCAAAAACAAGATTTTTAAATAATTTCCTAAGTAGAAAAATGCATACAGTTTTGGAATCCTGGCCCTCTTCCCCACTCCCCTTGTCTTGTTTTGGGGTTGTTGTTTTTTTGGTTTTTTTGTTTAGTGAGCTGTGACCTTGCCCAGCTTCTGGCTATCCCACAATTCTGCAGGGATGTCTCAAGGCTTCCCTGATTTCCCCCTTTTAACACCATAGAGCAATGTTAATGGTGTTTGTCGGAGCATGCCGTTGTCTGTGTGGACGTTTAAGTCTACTTAAAGATTAATTATTCTGAACCAAAAGGGGGGAAAGGACATGTGCAAAAGTACAAGAAACAAGGGAAAGGCTTGTCTGTGTTGGTTTAACAATACGTTATAGTTTATTGTTACAGTAAAAGGCCTTGAAACCCACTCCCCCCTTCTCTGGTATACAGTTGCAAGGAGGAGGTTCGATGCTATCACTTCCATTTTTGATTAACCACTGTTCAGTGCTACATCCAAACCTAAACAGTGATTAATCTTAACTAGTTTATTGAAAGAGGCCAGCTTCATAAACCAAGGTTTCAAGATGGCTTATTTCAGTGAACCAGAGTTAGGGCTAACCACAGTTTATTGGCAGTAAGTTGTGATTAGTGAATGTTTCTATCGCCCCACACAGTTGCACCAGGTACAGGTTCTGGGAGACTCCCCAGTGACAGCCCATCATTCAGCTGCTGCTCAGCCTCTGCATGTTCAACGGTAACTGATTCCTGCTCCTCATCTCCCATTATTTCCCAACTCCTCCTCCTCCTCCTCCTTCTTCGGTATGACCTGTATCAAACCACTCCTGTAGCATCTGCCCCTTCCTCCTCTCTGGTAGGTTCCTGGGGAGGTGGCCTCCACCATTCCTCCTCATCTATACAGTCCATGACCCCCAGCCTGCTGCCTGAGGCGACTGCCTCTCTTTGCCTCATGGGAGGGCCAGCCCTGGTTCTGAGCACCA
The DNA here is from genome assembly GCF_965113315.1 of Podarcis vaucheri. Lineage (NCBI taxonomy): Eukaryota > Metazoa > Chordata > Lepidosauria > Squamata > Lacertidae > Podarcis > Podarcis vaucheri. Next base: position 118,841,325 of record NC_138759.1, on the reverse strand, counting down.
TTTTGTATCAATGGGCATTTCACTATCCAAATAATGCATCCCAAATGCCAATAACAGAAAGATCAAAAGGAAGAAAAACTGATGGAGACCCTCACAATGAATTATGAATTGCTTAGTCATACATTGCGTCTCGAACAGCTTAGTTGACAAACAAATCAGCTCCCCGACGCCGAAAACCCAGAAGTAAGTGTTCCGGTTTTCTCACGTTTTCCGAAAGCTGAATGTCCAATGTGGCTTCCCTGCAGCTAATCGGAAGCCACGCCTTGGTTTTCGAATGGTTTTGGGAGTCGAACGGACTTCCGTAAAGGCTTACTGTACTTTTCTGTGTATAACACACCCCCATGTATAAGACACCCCCTCTTTTTGGGGGGGCAATTGCCCAGAATTGTTGAGCTTTTTTAAGGGGGGATTGCCCTCTCACTCACGGGACCAACACAGCCGATCGCATGCACACCAATGAAGCGACCAATCGTCTGATCTCTTGCCAACAGCAAACGCCAATCGGCCGCCCAATTACCACAGCAGCCAATAGCCTGCAGAACTTGCCACAACAACCAATCACCTGCCAAAACGCTGCTGACAATCTCTGGCTCGTGGCAGCCACCAATTGCCCATCCAACCTCACCACTATCCATGTATAAGACAACCACAATTTTTAATCTTAATTTTTCAGGGGGGGAAACTAGCCTTATACGCAGAAAAATACGGTAAGTTTGAGAACCAAGGAACCACTGTACTATAATGCAAAAGTATGCACTGAATAATCATGACTGAGCTTAGAACAAAAATATCCTGCGAACCACCCTGAGACCTGCGGCTATAGGGTGGTATGTTAATAATAATAATAATAATAATAATAATAATAATAATAATAATAATAATAATAATAATAATATACTGTAAACCTTAGTACTATATATCCATGGTAGATAGTTACAGTATAGGTTTCTCCTGCCCCCAGCAGCCCCCTTGTCTCAAAAGGTGACAATGTGACAATCTCCCACCTTCCATTATGGGGAGTTTCCGCTGGATTGAAGATTCTTCCATGCACAGCCAGAGCCCCACTAAACATCCCATTTTCTATACATACTATTTTGGGGGAATCAAAACCAAACCATCTGTAGATTGGCGCTACATACAGAGGAATTAGAAGATGCTGGTGAAGATGGTGGTGATCATAAAATGGAGGTCTTTACTGTTCATAAAGCTTCAAATGTAAAAAATAAACAAATCTTTTTTTAAAAAAAAAATCTAATAAATTGTGTCCGAAAGAGGGAAATGTAAACAATTTTCTCTCCAGCAAATGCTGCAGCCCACAGTCGGCTGGAAGTCGCTTGAAGTTAATGGCAACACAGCTCTTGCTAATGAAACTTTTCATTCATTAAATTTTTAAGAGCCATAACTATAAAAATGGCACTAACTGTCTAGAATGTTCTTTTTCCTCTCTCACTCCTGCCTTGAAATGTTGCAAGGCCTCCCCTCACCCTGGGAACATTCATCATTATTTCTGAAAGTCTGTCATTTTTGTTTTGCTAAGTTGGTGACATTATGAGGACCGGCTGGCCTATGAACTGTACACTCTCCAGTCCCCGGTTTCCATAGTCTGGTATTTGATTTTAGATTCTCAGGGCCTTGGCTGGTTTGTTTGTTTTCCTTTCCCACATTACAAATGTGTTGCAGGAGACCGGACTCCATCCAAAAGGCACAGATACTCTTCCTATTGACTTCCCAAGTCACTGGAGCAAATCTATATTGGCCACAGAGGCGATCTCAGAGATTATTGGGGCATAATCAATAAGATATATACAAACCAGCTGAGGAAGGCCTAGCTTATTGTTAAATCAGTGCGCTATAAGACTCATTCCTAAGTCTTCCATATACTTCTTCTGGGGTTTATGGTAAGCCTCAAATGGTCTGTGAGGCACAGCTTCCTCATTACTAAAATCAATATGAAGGTTTTTGGGGTTTTTCCCAAAAAACAAACAAACAAACAAACATTCATGTAACAAAATTTATCAGCAACAATCAGAACGGACATTCAGTTCCATCACCACTATGCTGAGAATGGCAGCAACATGAATTTTGCAACAGCGAATTCAGAGCAAAAAGATCTTCGGTATATGGCATTTCCAAGTAGCCTAGCTAGGCAGGGCTTAATTTGATGTGGGGTTTCCTAGGCGAAAGGGGAGAGTGGAGCTGGTGTTCAAATAAAAAAAGAAGTTTTTCTACAAACAAACAAACAAACAAACAAACTAGGTACGGTCAATCTCTTGGGGACATTGCTTAAAGGAGTGCTTTGGATCTCAGCCTTTGTTATATCCTACATGAAGAGGAATTTCATTTGGCTCGTGCTTTCCTTTCCCAAATGATTGGATATTGCAAATATTTAGCAGTTCCTTACATATCACCCCCCCCCCTTGGTTCAAAGATAACGGGCAGGATCCAATAAAAATGATACATAATGAGGTCCCATTAATTTATTTAAAGGCTTTAACCCAAGATTATGCTTTCAGCTAAGTACAGTAGTACCTCCGGTTACATAACCCTCTGGTTACGTAAACTTCAGGATGCGAAAGCAGCAAACCCGGAAATATTTTACTGGGTTTTGCCATGCGTGCATGCGCAGAAGCGGTCCTCAGGTTGCAGAAACCTCGGGATTCGACCGGACCTCCAGAATGGATCCTGTCCACAACCGGAGATACCACTGTATATGAACTTCTGAAGTCAAGTGAAACTTCCCCAGCTTTTTCCCAGTCCACTCCTAGCCCGTGTCCTAGGTCTAGTCAACATGATTCCTATTGCAGCTAAGCTCACGTGTTCCTAGATTCATAACTTCAGCACAGAGCACAAAGCTATTTCTCTGTAAGTGAATTCCTGGTCATTCAAGTCTAGACATTAATGAGCAGAGGATATGGTTGCTTTATTACAGCTTCATCCAAGCTGGAGCCAAAGAGATCATTCTGATCCAAAATATTAATATTTGGCTCCGACTTCTTCTGGCATAGGCTTCATTTAGCACACAAAAGAAAGTAACAGGGTTGCCAACCTTTGATTAATATATTTGTTATTATTTCTGTCTGGCGTTGCCGACACATTAGTCCATTTCTGCGTGACCACAGACTCTGACTTAGGGGAACATGTATTCTCAATTCTATATTTTCAGATTATCACACATTGCAAGTGTCTCCCAACTAACTTGGAAGTGATCCTCAAAGATTCCTTGGCTCCGAAACAACTTAACACTGAATCAATAACAGAAGCATCCTGCCTCTAGGTTAACTAGGCTTTCTTTGATGTTTTACAGTTCCACTGTATTCAGGTAAGCAAGCAGTCCATTTACATTTTAAATTACACTATACTTTCATAAATTTATAGTTACATAACTGTTGAAAAGCAGCAAAAGTACTGACCTAGACAAACACCAACAAGTTATTCTTGTCCGGGGGGTATAAGGAATGTTTCTCAAAGCACACCCAGGTAGATGGGGGCTATAGTGGAATTTCCTCCTTGTAGAGAGCAATCCAACATGTCAACTCAGAAAGAAGTCCCATTGGGTCCAATGGGGCTTACTCCCAGGTAAGTGTGCATATATTTAGGTTGCCATTCTAGTCCCACCTTCCCAGGTATTAAGCTCTGCTAAATTCAATAGGGCTTATTTCTCAGAAGATACATATTGAGTTGTGCCGTCAGTCTGTCCTATGTTTGTGTCAAAAAAACAGCCAGTGTCCTTAAGAGGAATATGTGTGTTTTAAACTTTGTGTTCTCCTGTGTATGCAGGTAGATACCACAATCCTCTCTACATCTACTCAGAAATACATCCCTTTGAGTTCAATGGGGTCTACTTACCGAGAAGTGGTTAAGGGTTGCAGCCTAAGGAGAATTTTCAGATGATTTCCCAAGGTCATTATCCTTTTTGCATGAATAAACTTCTTAGATGAGCTGGGCGTGGGGTTGGGGGTGAGAGAGAGGGGGGCAGCAAAATGTTCATTTGTTATATGTGTGAATAGGCTTGAAGGGTGCCTCACAAAAATGTCCTCTGGTGGACTCCCTATGAAACTCTGCAATGCTAACCCCACCTGCCTATGAATCTACACTGCCCCCTCCCTGAAGAATTCAGGAAGAGTGGGGACAAAACGATAATTTGTTGTTAATAATAATAATAATAATAATAATAATAATAATAATAATAATAATAGTTTATTTATTTATACCCCACCCATCTGGCTGAGTTTCCCCAGCCACTCTGGGCGGCTTCCAACAGAATACTAAAGATGCAATAGTCCTTCAGATATTAAAAGCTTCCCTAAACAGGGCTGCCTTCAGGTGTCTTCTAAAAGTCTGGTAGTTGTTTTTTCCTTTGACATCTGGTGGGAGGGCATTCCACAGGGCGGGCGCCACTACCGTGAAGGCCCTCTTCCTGGTTCCCTGTAACTCCGCTTTTCGCAGTGAGGGAACTGCCAGAAGGCTCTCGGCGCTGGACCTCAGTGTCCCGGCTGAATGATGGGGGTGGAAGCGTTCCTTCAGGTATACTGGACCGAGGCCATTTAGGGCTTTAAAGGACAACACCAACACTTTGAATTGTGCTTGGAAACGTACTGGGAGCCAATGTATTTCTTTCAGGACCGGTGTTATATGGTCTCGGCAGCCACTCCCAATCACCAGTCTAGCTGCCGCATTCTGGATTAGTTGTAGTTTCCGGGTCACCTTCAAAGGTAGCCAGCCCTATGTAGAGTGCATGGCAGTAGTCCAAGCAAGAGATAACTAGAGCATGCACCACTCTGGCAAGACAGTCTGCAGGCAGGTAGGGTCTCAGCCTGAGTGCCAGATGGAGCTGGTAAACAGCTGCCCTGGACATAGAATTGACCTGCACCTCCATGGACAGCTGTGAGTTCAAAATGACTCCCAGGCTGCGCACCTGGTCCTTCAGGGGCACAGTTACCCCATTCAGGACCAGGGAGTCCTCCACACCTGCCCGCTTCCTGTCCCCCCAAAACAGTACTTCTGTCTTGTCAGGATTCAACCTCAATCTGTTAGCCACCATCCATCCTCCAACCGCCTCCAAAGACTCTGTCTATTGACTCTATCTGCCATTGGCTTTGACTCCATCTACTGTTGGCCTCCCTGCCTTTCGCCCTACCACCTGGTTCACTATTGTCTACACAGCGTCAGGTTGCAGTTCTTCAGGGTTTCAAGCAGGGGGCAGCAGTACCCAGAGATGCCGCAGATTAATCATGGGACCTTCTGTATGCAGACCAGAGGCTTTATGGCCCTTTCATATATGGGCACCACTAGGCTTGGGTTCCCATGTTGTTGGGTGCTGATATTTGACCTGGAAACGAAACCTCCCAAATATCTCTTGGCTTTCTGACTGCAGCCCCAGGTTTTTACACACAGTGTGTCAGGAGAGAATCTTTTTTCCTGAGCTTTGGTATGAAGGCAGCTTCACTGATGGGGGGGGGAATATTGCACGTGGCCACTGTCTAGCGAGAGCCCTCCTGATTGTGTTGTGCGCCAGTCCATTTTCCTGCCGAATACCATTGCTAATTGCAATCGCCAGTTGCAATTTGTCAGAGCCGGGCTTGTCTTGCTCTTTGTTTTACTTCCGCAGCATCCGTTTCGTTGGCACCGAAGATCAGTTCCCACGTGTAATATTTTTATGGCTTCTCATCTATTTATAATTGCTTCTTGAGAAGTAGAAAATTGTGTTTGTGCCCTACTTTTTCCAACCTACATTATCCCTCTGACTGAAGTAATAACCTGTCATGCTTAAACAATTAGTGTAATGCAAAGGACACAGGGGCCTACTGCATGCTGCTAATGGAACATCAAACGTGGCTTTAGAAAGTCTGATAAAAATATGCTTTATATGGCCAAGGCTAGACATCAGTAAACCATCCCTGGGCATACTCCTTGAAAGGATCTTACCAGAATTATTATTTTTTTTTCTTTCCCTGTTGTAGCTAAGTTTTTTATTCTCTGCTCTCACTAATTCAATGGATATTATACCAGCCTTGTAATTAATGTATCTCATTATTTTTAGCTGGGGAAATATATTCTACTCCTATGACTACTCTGACTACTGTAGTGGAACTTAGGAAGATTAGACAAGTCAGCTGAATCTGGCCAATGACCTATCTGGTCCAGCGTCCTTGTTCTCACAGTGGCCAACCAGATGTCTATGGAAAGCCTGCAAGCAAGTGTTGACTGCAAGAGCACTCTCTGCTTTGGAAGTTCCCAGCAACTGGTATTCAGAGGCAGACCACCTCTGATAGTGGAGATATCTAGCAAGCTAGTAGCCGTTCGTAGTGAATTAAGGTTGCTGGTTCTACAATTTAATGCAATTTTAATAAGGAGCGTCTCGACCCTCATCATTGTTCAGCCCGGACACTGAGGTCCATCTCTGAGGGCCTTCTGGCAGTTCCCTCACTGTGAGACATGAAGCTACAAGGAACCAAGCAGAGGGCCTTCTCAGTAGTGGCACTCGCCCTGTTGAATGCCCTCCCATCAGATGTCAAACTGATAAACAACTATTTGACTTTTGGTCAACTATTTAAATGGTTGGTGCTTGATTGTGTTTGGGGTATTTTTTGGGGAACCACCCAGAGTGGCTGAGGCAGCCCAGTCAGATGGGTGGCATATAAATAATAAAATTGTTATTATTGATGCTACTACTAGCAACCTACAGGTGGCCCTGTTTTACAATGCTATACTTCAAAAGTGGTTCAGTTTCAGTTTAAAAGGTCAAGAAGCAAAAGATGGGAGAAAAGCAGGGGCCTTGAAGTTACCTGTCAACATTTAGCACCTGGAAAACAGACTGAGCTGAGCTGAGCTGATACCCAGTTTTCTCTACTATGGTGAGATGTACTGCATTTCTCTTTAAATTCTGGTAACACATTATAAATTTGCCTCTATACATTTAAAATTAGCACATGCCAATTTCATGTGTCCTCTTTTGTTATGTGTTTCCTCTTTCTTGGCAATGATCTAGGTGAGATTACTGCAAAGCATTATACACGGGGCTGCCTTTGAAGAAACTGCAGCTGGGGCAGAACTCAGCAGTCAGATAGATGACTAGGGCAAGACAGCCGGAACACCAATCTTGGTATGACTGCATTGGCTACCAATGAGTTTCCAGGCCTAATTCAAGGTGCTGATTTTTACCTATAAAGCCTTAGGCAGCTCTGGACCCCAATACTTCAAGGACTGCTTCTCCCCACATGAACCAATGCAGAGCTCATCATCTGAGGTCCATATGCTCAGGTGTGAGGGTGATGACACGATAATGGGCCTTCACAGTGGTGGTCCCTGCTTATGAAATGCTCTCCCTGGGCATAATCAATTATTTGTTTTTAAGTGCCAGGCAAAAACATTTGTATTTACCCAGGCCTTTGAAGCTTAATTTGACATTGACTGCCTGTGAATGCTCACTAAAGCTATGGAGTCTACACTATAATAAAGAAACATAGACTGCATGCTGACTGGTAGTCAAGTCAGTCTATATCCTGGATGACCATACTGGCTGGACTTGTACTCAGAGCTGATTTCTTGCTTCTGTTTGCTTCTTCTGTTCAAGGGGATAATCCATCCAGGACCAGAGGTGGGAAGGGAAGCCAGGGGTAGACCCAGACTAGAGCAAAAAATAGGAAGAGCCACTTTTTCTTCTCTCTCTCTCCACCCCACTCCACCCTCTTTCTCTCTCTTTCTGCCACATCTTCTTTCCTCCTCTCTCCCCCTGTCCAGGGGTAGGACAGCTAACTCTTGCCAGAAGACTCAACTGATTGTTTGCAGAAGACTTTTGTGTTCCTCAGGAATCACCCATCTAGGCACTGGTGAGATCCAGACCTGATTAGCTTCAGAAAGATAGTTGGTTACATGTCTTCAGACCATACCTTTGGTTGCCCACCCCAGCCTAAACATTCGCAAGAACCTGCCCAATATTTATGTTATTCTTCAGAGTGCCACCTGCAGCTTCTGAAAGGAGGTGGGCAGTGCCATGGAAAGGGCCTTTCTGGGAATGGCGCTTTGCCTTTGCAAAACCCCTCCCCTGTTCATTCCCCAGGTTCCCTATCCATTGATTTTCAAGATTGAGGAGACAGGTGATACTGCTTTTTTTCTTTTTTTTACTTTGGCTTCAAGGCTGCTGCTGTAGTTCAGCATGGTGACTTGTTGACTGATGACATTTTATGACTGTGTGTGTTTATATTTGTTAGTCACCTTGGAAATTTCCAAGATTAAGAGTCAGGTTATGATTATTTTAATAGACAAATGTTGCAGCCAAGCAAATAAATTAATATATAATGGAGCCTTTCCTACACGTTACATCATAAAGAAGCTTATCAATTCAATCCTATGCATGTTTACCAAGACATGTCATAGTGTGTTCTTGACTGGACTTAACCATCCAGGGGTCCTTTACCTTTACCTTTACCCCTGTAAAAGTGTTTAGGATTAAAGCCTGTATGGGGGTGCTGATGACAGAATCTTCATGGAAATGACTACATTGAAGGAAACCAAAAATAAGGTAGTTTGGGGCAAGGAACAAGCCAACCATCGTGAACAACTAACCACCCAAACAACCCTCTAAGGATGGAGGAATCTGTCAATTTAAGCTTCACTATATTTCTCTCTTTTCCAATCTTACTTACAATTCTCTACATTTCCACATCAGCAAGTAATTTTTAAAAATGTCATCATGAAAATTCATCAGCATTTGGGTTCAAATTTCTCCTAATATGCATGTTTTTATGCAATTTTGCCTAACGCACACATTGTTTTGCAAAACAGCTTTCTCTAACATTTTTGTATGTTAACATTAACATTTTTGTATTTTATTTTCACTAGTGCATATATTTTTAGGCACACTTAACCCCAGTTTCTGAGTTTTTGTGCACAGTTCTTGGCTTGAGAACTGCATTGCAAAATTCGGAGAAGTGCGAATTCCAAAGGATGGCTGTGTTCCCGTTCTCGTATGGTTTCATAAAGTGCAAATCAGTTAGGTTTGCCTTTAATGTGAGCTGAATTCTCTCTTTTCCCTGCAGCCCTCCCACCGGGAAATGATGGGTCAAATTCTTGTTGCTTTCAGTTGTGAAATCAAGGCTAGATGTTTCCCTAGCTGTCAAAAGAGATGCAGACCTGAGCTGTTATCAGAATAAGTATAATAAGAATATTCTCAAGTTCTGTGATCCGGATTTCAACGCTAAAATGACTGTGTTTCTGAGGGTCTCCTCTTTAGATGCTCACGTCTGCCTCCCTCCACAGCCCACACACTGATTTCCCAGCCCAGGATACCAAAGTGGGTGAGAGCTTTGCAAATAGCATCAGTCGCTTAAGAGTCTGGGAAGTTGCTCGGACCCTGCTGCTCACAAGGGAATCCCAGGGAGCTTTCACAATTCTATCTTTCCTTGAACTGTTAATGTGAAGCCACCACAGTCAGCTTTTTGAACCCCTTAGAGCAAAATGCGACAGGCTAGCTTGAATTGGGGAAACATATATTGGGATATCCAAGCAGTCCCAGATTATGGGGGATTTTAAAGGCACCCTCTGCAAAGAAAGGATGTACAGTGGTACCTCAGGTTAAGTACTTAGTTTGTTCCGGAGGTCCTTTCTTAACCTGAATCTGTTCTTAACCTGAAGCACCACTTTAGTTAATGGGGCCTCCTGCTGCTGCCGCGCCGCCGGAGCCCCATTTCTGTTCCTATCCTGAAGCAAAGTTCTTACCCTGAAGCACTATTTCCAGGTTAGCGGAGTGTGTAACCTGAAGTGTATGTAACCTGAAGCGTATATAGCCCAAGGTACCACTGTATACACTTTATTTTGGGGTGCTCCTGGAACACCATACCAGAAAAGAAAGAAAAGAAAAGAAAAGAAAAGAAAAGAAAAGAAAAGAAAAGAAAAGAAAAGAAAAAGGCTGGGTTTTTGTCAGCCAGATTCAAAAGAACCTAAGTAAGGAAGTTTTTAAAATAATAATAATAATAATAATAATAATAATAATAATAATAATAATAAATTATGTATACCCCGCCTATCTGGCTGGATTTCCCCAGCCACTCTGGGCGGCTTCCAACAGAATATTAAAATACAATAGTCTGTATTTGATGTTTTACTGTGCTTAATGTTTTTATACATGTTGGAAGCCACCCAGAGTGGCTGAGGCAGCCCAGTCAGATGGGCAACATATAAATAAACACATTCTTCGTCGTCTTCTTCTTCTTCTTCTTCTTCTTCTTCTTCTTCTTCTTCTTCCTGCTAGATCAAGACCAATGGCCCGCCTAGTCCCCCATCCTGGTCTCACAAAGCCCAAATCAGATGCCTATGGGATCTGGTTCAAAATGGCAGCTCTTGCCTGGCTTGCCTGAGTTTATTGGACTGAAAATGCTACATTCGTTTTAAGTAATGTATAAATGACTTCATAGTAAGCAAACACCGCCCAGGGTGCTCATCGAGGTAGCATGATTGGTCTCGTCTTGTAACCAGCTGAATGTCCTAAGCCCACCCTTGATTTTAATCCACAGTTTTATAAATACAAATTATTAAAGGTTAAAGGCACGTAAACCTGCCTGCCTGGTTCTGAGAACATTCCTTTCCTTTAAAAAAGGAAGAAGTCATGATTATTCTTATTTAGAGAAGCCAAGGGTCAGTCTGACCTTATTTGCTTATGCTTTTCATTAGGCGAGCGTTTCTGCAGTAGCATACTTCCTAGTACTTCTCTCTGAATACACAGAGGATTTATGCTTCATGTCTGCATGTATTAAGAATGCAGCCATAGCAACTACGAGCATTAATGAACTATTTGCTTATGCAGTAATAATTAACTTCCATTACATTACTTTGTGTGATTACTTTCTTAATTGCCTGAATTATGCATCCATTTAATATTTAATAACCATTCTCAGAAATCAGACACTGGTAAAAAAAAAAATGCTCACAGTTTTCTTGCAATAATTAAGCTAACAAGAATAAATGAAACATTTTTTTGAAAAAAATAAATGAATGCCTTGCGTTTACATCCTTGCATACTGAACAAGATCTTAAATTAGTTATTTATTAAGAATAAATTTAAAGACCAAACAGTACATTTTTCACTAATGCCTGGGGAAATAAACTTAGATGCTACCTGATATCTGCGGCAGAATTAAATGTCATGTATTTTCTTTGAGAGTCACAGATTATTCATTAGTACCGGCGCTTTATCAAACAAGGGTGGGGGAGGGAAATGAGATGCTCCCTTTTTCCTTTTCCTTTTTCAAGAAAACTTTCCCTCAAAATATGTAAGAAGACTGATGTGCAAGCTTGCTTGGGAGGGGGGAAAACGCAATGCAAATTCGGCACACAGACAGGGGCTGGATTTACTGAGGGAGATGAAAATTCATTGTAAACATTATTTTCATATACAACAATCAAGCCCAAGCGATCTGATCTACTTGTTTCTGCATGTTGTCAGCTGTCTGTCTCCAAGCCCTTGTGCCCTTCTGGCACCCAAGCAAAGCCACACGCTGATCTGCAAAGTGATCATGCCATGATGTTACCGCACATCAGCCCCAGCTCCCTAGTGGTGTGCAAAGAAGTCACTTGCTAAACAAATACAGTGTGTTGCTATTTTATCTTACACTGGTTTTTTTTCCAGAGAGAGCCTGCTGAATCCAGACAAGACAGGCAGCTCTCTCTGTCCCCCTGCATGAGGCGCTCAGGCAAAATTGCTCTGCCGGTGCATATTGATTGTGGCAGCCATGTTGAGATAAGTTTATCTGAAGCATGCTAACCGCAGGGATGGCCTGTTGTCCAGCACTTGTTGTTAACCTAGGCAGATATAAAGCAAGGAAAATATAAATGCAGGGGAAAAGGGAATTATCTCTCTGGGGATATTGTTGATCTAATAAAGCTAAATCACATTATTATTATTATTATTATTATTATTATTATTATTATTATTATTATTATTATTATTTACTACCCTATACCTGTTGATCTCAGGGCAGTTCACAACATAAAACAATATAAAAAACACAAAATACATAATAAAAACAAAAACAGAGACTATTCTTTATCTCTCCCACCCCAGCCTCCCCCAAAACACACACACACACACATACACACAGGGAGAGAGAGAGAGAGAGAGAGAGAGAGAGAGAGAGAGAGAGAATAACTACCGTATTTTTTTGACTATAAGACGCCCCCATGTATAAGACGTCCCCTACTTTGGGGGACTCAGATTTAAGAAAATGCGCGGGGGGGGGGGGAGATGTATCCATGCATAAGACGCCCCCCTAATTTTTGACATTATTTTTTAGGGGGGAAACCTAGTCTTACACACGGGAAAATACGGTATTTTTCAACAAGATGCATAAAAGGAAAGGGGAAAGATGCAAGCACATCTGTGCAAAGAAAGTTTAGAGTGCTTTTGAGCCAGCAATGTCTGTGATTCCCCAGTTTGTAAACTGAAGCTAAATTGATGCCAATCTTCCTGGCTCTTGTTACTGGTGGGCGGCATCATTAGGATTTGCTTTTTAAATGATCTCTCAGCCTGTAAGCCCAGGAGCTGCTAGCAAGGCAAGGTTAGAAAAAAAATGATGGCAGCATGTTGATGCTTCACAGACCTCATGATAGTTTCCGTCTGTCATTATTTACGTCTGACTAGATGCGTCGTGTCAGTTACCTAGAAGGCACTTTAATGTGAAGCTCTTGTGTTTTGTTCTCTCTCTCTCTCTCTCTCTCTCTCTCTCTCTCTCTCTCAGCTTTTGCACATCCAGACTGGATACCATTATTATTCTCCTTCCTTGCACCAGTACACTTAGGTGAAGCTTGCTTCAATCTTTTCATAATGGCACACAAAGAGGAAATACTTTCTGTTTTTTTAAATGCCCATGCTGCGGTTACGTATACTTGCATATATATATTTTGGAAGAAAAGAAAACAAACCTAAGACTACATTTTCAATAGGTTTGGTTTTGGTTTTTTTAATACTCCTTCAACATTCTTTTTAGAGCAATCAATCTAAATCAATAAACAGACATCGGTCAAAACCCCACTTAATTTTATCTCCCTCTTCTCAATTTTGTTTGCAAGTGTGATAACAATGCGAAAACGGTTTTATTTTGTTTTTTTAAAGGAATTGAATAAATAACACGCTCCAGAAATGGAAGGCGGACTCTATATCTTAAGGCTGTATTCCTGGACATAATCAGAATGCTTAATTCCCATTGATATCAATGGCAAGATATGTATAAATTTTCTGTTCTATTTTTTACCCTTGTTCTCAAATCCGTTGTTTACATAGTGTTATGAATGTTGCAAAGCATTTTAGGTTGCAGCCCTATATCCTGGGGACAAGGCTCAGTGAACTCCATCTAGTGGGTAGACATGGCTCAGATTTCACTATTCTTCATATATAACACATACCGATTTTCCGTCCAAAGAGTCTATGGCAGAGGTGGGGCTTAAACCCAGGAAACCTTCCAGCCACTGGGTAACCCTGAAGTTCTCAGGGCACATATATAGCTACTTAGTGCTAGCCTAGGGCAGCCTTTCACCCACTGCCAAAAAATAGGAAATGCATCACAGGGGCGGGTGTGTGTGTCACAGATTACCATATACTTTGCATCTGGTATGTGTATAGATGAAAAATTAGAAATAATTCCTCTAATTTAAAATGTAAAAAACCCAATATATAGTGAGGGGGACCTGCTCAGTCTGGTATCTAGGGGCTTGCTATTAATGAGTAACTTCAAGGCTCTTGCTCTGCCTTCTTACGATTTCTGATCTTTAAATTGGGCCAGAAAGCCCTTCAGACTAGTACTGCTTCAAACAGAGGAGTATGCTCTATAAAGACACATGGCCATTCTATCCTAACCGTTTGAAGACAAAAAGAAGAAGAAGACTACAGACACATTTAAAGTGAAGACAGAAAGATAGTCTAAGGATGAAAAGGTGATTTGAATGCAGGCTCTTCGTGTTTTCAAGGCAGATAAAGTGTTCAGCCAACATCCACTCTACTTTAGAATGTTTGTTTTCACCCTTTTCCATCTGGTGTCCTGGGTCACGTCACTTATGTTCGATTCCACAGCACTCTGAAGTCACAAAAACACACCTTGTGTTTCAGACGTGACACAACTCTTCAGGAAGACCTCTATCTCTAGTTACGTGGAAGTTTTTGATGGGTACCTATACCAAATGCTCCCAAAATGCACAGGGTGGAATCCAACATAGTGCTAAGGCAACTGCTCCACTAGAGCATGTCTTTTTGCTTGTGCAACAGAACATTCACCCCATCTCCTTTCCCCACCCCCTGCATCCCCAAATCTGTTATATGAGCTTCTCCAACCCTCTGGACCAGGTTTTTTTTTGGGGGGGTAGAGGACACAGGGCACGCAGGAAAGGGGGGAAGTCTCATCACATAAGGGGGAATTCTTGCATTGATAGAATCTGTTAGTAGAATGCTACCCAATGCTTTTTCAAAAACATGAAAACCAAAGACATTGTTCTTAACACCCCACCCCATATAACTTCATCCAAACTCAATAAAATCGAAAACAGTCTCTAATCCTATAGTGTGTTGTGTTTGACCATCTTTACTTTTGCTTCCTATATGGGACTCACACCATTCAATTTTTATTTTATTTTTTTAAAAAAATTTATTTATACCCTGCCCTCCCTGGCCAAAACCGGGCTCAGGGTGGCTAACACCAATAAAATTGCAATAAAACATAATAGAAAAAGAAAAAAACAGTTAATTAAAATACGGGTTAAAATACAATTTAAAATGCAGCCTCATTTTAGTAGTATACCATAAATCAAAACCATAACGGGAGGGAAACATAAGGGTCAGACTGAGTCCAAACCAAAGGCCAGGTGGAACAGCTCCATCTTGCAGACCCTGTGGAAAGATGTCAAATCCCGCAGGGCCCTGGTCTCTTGTGACAGAGCGTTCCACCAAGTCGGGGCCAGTACTGAAAAGGCCCTGGCCCTAGTTGAGACCAGTCAAACTCCTTGCGGCTCAGGACCTCCAAAGTGTTGTTATTTGTGGCCAATTACATGACCCTTCACCCATGTTTCATCATAATAATGGAGCCTTCAGCTCAAACCGCCATTTCATTCTATGTCCACTTAAGATATAGGAGAAACTTGGTTCCGTTTACATTTAATGAAGCTCTTTGCCCTGACCTTTGACACTTGAGATGTGTGTTTGAACGACCACCCTATTCCTGTGACTGCAATTTCTTTGAACTGTTTTTAATTCTGAATTTTAAATTGCCGTAACCCACCCCATAGTCTGCAGGTGAAAGGCAGGTAATAAATGTATTTTTAATTTCATCATCATCATCATCATCATTAATAGTGAACCTACCTAATTTGTACTTTCTGAAACAATACACTAACTGAAACACTGCAATCTTTTGAAATTCGCATTTCCCTGAAATTTGCCCGGCAGTTCTCCAAACAATATATAACAAACATGCATATAGTGGGGCAAGGTGTACATACATTAGTGAAACTAACATGCAAAAGTGAATTATATTAGGGGAAACTGCTTTGGGGGGAAAATGTACATTTTAGCCAAACTGCAGACACACACACACACACGCGTGCGCGTGCGCGCGCGCGCGCACACACACACACACACACACACACAGAAATTCATACTAAGATACTGATGAATTTTCATGATGACTATATATAACAAAGTGATTTGGAAATGTGAACTTAAGACTGTAAAAATGAGAAAGTGAGAGAAACCAAAATTGACAGACTTGCCCAACCATAATGTCCACCCTGCGGAATTGCATGGGGAAGTATTGCAGCAAACATACCATATATATTTCCACAAATATGAAATATCTTTTTTTTCCCTTTAAAGAAAAACAAAGCTAAAAATCTTCACTCCCACTTCCAGTTCCTTTGAACACTGTTTGAACTCCCCTCTGCTCCCATCCTCTCCACCTCTGCATTGTGGGGTCTGTTGGGGGGCGGGGAGAGTTCAAAGTGTGGGTGGCCGTCTGCCTTCCTCATGATGACAAATTCTGAGGTTTCAAGATATATGGAACACAGCGATTTTTTTTGTCTTTCCTGGGTTGCGTGGAATATGGTTCAAATTTAGGGACATCATCATATTTAAGGAAAGAAGAAGCTTTTCATATGTGATGTACACAAGACCGTATGGTAGAGAGGATCACTATCACTTTCTTGCCATTACACCCTTAATTCACTAACAGCTATCCCAAGTTTCTACAAAAAGAAGAAGAGTTTGTGATATGGATACACCAAGGTGGGGTGTGCCGGGGTCACTCAGCTGCTTTCAGCAAGAAGAAGCACTACCGGGCTGGGGAGGAAAGTAAAAGACACACACACACAGACAGAGCCCCATATTTCCTGATGAAGAAAAAACAGGTGCTTAAACCTGCCAGATGTCTGTGGATCCTTATTTCAACTGTAGATGGTATTTAATGGCCAGACAAATGCCCCATCGTACTTTCAATATTTTCTGGCGAGCACACACACAGAGCAAACAGGGGGCCACCCACCCACCCGTTTGGCACAGGCCTTCCACGGTTTCCTTTGCTTCCTCATACAGTGGTACCTCGGGTTACATACGCTTCAGGTTACATATGCTTCAGGTTACAGACTCCGCTAACCCAGAAATAGTGCTTCAGGTTAAGAACTTTGGTTCAGGATGAGAACAGAAATCGCGCAGCGGCAGGCCCCATTAGCTAAAGTGGTACCTCAGGTTAAGAACAGTTAACAAAAGGCTGACAAACACCCAGCCTTTTTCTTTTCTTTTCTTTTCTTTTCTTTCTTTTCTGGTATGATGTTCCAGGAGCACCCCAAAATAAAGTGTATACAGTGGTACCTCAGGCTACATATGCTTCAGGTTACATACGCTTCAGGTTACACACTCCGCTAACCCAGAAATAGTGCTTCAGGTTAAGAACTTTGCTTCAGGATGAGAACAGAAATCGTCCTCTGGTGGCGCGGCAGCAGCAGGAGGCCCCATTAGCTAAAGTGGTGCTTCAGGTTAAGAACAGTTTCAGGTTAAGAATGGACCTCCGGAACGAATTAAGTACTTAACCCGAGGTAGCACTGTATTTGTATATAAAATTGTTTCCTTTAGTCTTGCCTTTCAGCCCCACATGGGAGCCCTCAAGGTGACTCACAAATGCAGGTTAAAAACATGATATGGTCGTACCTCGGGTTACAGATGCTTCAGGTTACAGACTCCGCTAAGCCAGAAATAGTACCTCAGGTTAAGAACTTTGGTTCAGGATGAGAACAGAAATTGCGCGGCGGCGGCAGCGGGAGGCCCCATTAGCTAAAGTGGTACCTCAGGTTAAGAACAGTTTCAGGTTAAGAACGGACCTCCACAACGAATTAGGTTCTTAACCCGAGGTACCACTGTATAATCAGGGCAATGGAATGGAGAGCTTTGAAGGAGGAGGAGGAGGAGGAGGAGGAGGAGAGAGGGAACCAGCTAAAACAGAACTTTCAGCAGCAGGAGAGAAAAATGTGAATCAACCAAAAAGCTTGACTAAAAATAAAGGTTTTGACAAGAGGAGACTTCCAATTGTGATAGGAAGCTCCTCACTCTAAACATATTGGGACAGATTCAGCTAAGTTGTTGGGGACACAGAAGAAGGTCTGCTTGTGAAATGGGCTCCCCCCCTTCTCTCTCACCAACACAGTGCCCTCAAAATCTGGCCTGGAAAGTTGAGGAAAACCTCAAAAGAGGTTTAGGAGGAGAACAGGAGAAGAGAGGGCAGATAAAATTCACTGAGCAGGTGGATTTTGTCCCCTGCAGACATAGCCCACGTAGCGCTACATTGAATTCTAACCAAAGGGCACTGAACTGCCCCTAAAATTGGGATTTGGGGTTATAGTTACCCAGCTCAAGCACGTGCAAACAGCATCAAATGCTGCCTGGATTCCTTGACTTCCTGTACACCTCACATAATGTTTTAAGATGAACAATATTTAACACCAGTTTGGACATTCATGCTCAATAAATCATGTGAGGGCATCACAGAGCTCTCCTTGGATCTGTTTCCAGCTGGGAAAGTAGCCGTGTTCTCTAAAGCAGAAGGCGGCTGCAAACCTCTTCACCTGCACTGCTCAGAAGAGACTCCTCTAACCCTTCTCTTGTGGCTTTAAATTGGCAGCTGACTAGTGTACCTCGGCCTCAGCCTAGTATACCTGAAGGAGTGTCTCCACCCCCATCGTTCAGCCCGGACACTGAGGTTCAGCTCCGAGGGCCTCCTGGCGGTTCCCTCATTGCGAGAAGTAAGGTTACAGGGAACCAGGCAGAGGGCCTTCTCGGTAGTGGCACCACCCTGTGGAACACCCTCTAGGAAATAAACAACTATCTGACTTTTAGAAGACATCTGAAGGCAGCCCTGTTTAGGAAAGTTTTTAATGTTTGAGATTTTATCGTGTTTTTAATATTCTGTTGGGAGCCGCCCAGAATGGCTGGGGAAACCCAGCTAGATGGGCGGGGTATAAATAATAATAATAATAATAATAATAATAATAATAATAATAATAATAATTATTTACCAGGCCTGTGCATGCCACTATTCTGCCTGAGCTGGCATTTCACAGCTAGACCAGTGCTACTCACTGCTGCATGGGTGACTCACTTGCACTCCAAACCAACAGATTTCTATACACAAATGTCTGTCTATATATGCAAATTTAGAAATAATTATTGCAATTCATACAGCCATCTGCAGCCATCTCAACAAAGAGCAAGCCATTTTTGGGTGCCCACTGCCTCACCACATGGATCAAGTAATTTTCCAAACTTTGGGGGAGTTTTAAAAATGACTTAAATGTAATCTGGAATAAAACAAAAACACACAAAAAACCACACCTCGTGGCAGGCTTCTTGACTGCTGCGCAAGCTCATATCCTCCCAGACTTTGCAGTTTGAATGACAAACATACATACCAGCAAATCAACCTTGCGCCTCTCCCCATGGTTAGAAATGTGGGTTTTTTGGGGGGGGCACCGAGGAACATTGCAGCCTTTTTCCCCGGGGGGGGGGGGGAATCGCAGCATGAAATTGTGCGACATCACAGTGCCCAAAGTGACTGCTGTTCTCTCCTGAGAAAGAATAAGGTGTCCCAGTTCTTCTTGGACTTTTGTGGAGCATGGCAGTGTGAATTTGGTGTGTTTGCCTTTAAATGTGAGCTGAATCAGATTTCTCCCCATTCCTACCCCCAGTCTTCTGAGTGTGTCACCACCTCCTCCTCTTGGGGTCCCAAGGCAGACAGCAAAGCTGGGAGTTTTAAAAACTCTAGAAGGCCTCAAGGCAGGACTGGCAAACTGCATCCAGCATGGTGGGTCCTACAAGCTGTGCAGACTTGATGTTTGTAGACCTCCCTCCATCAGCTGACTTAAAATATATAAGTCACTTGCATCTCCTGTGTTTGATGTTTTTTCAAAAAATGGAAAAAGTTCTGTTCAGAGATGTATGGTGCTGCCCCAGAAAAATATTACCATTACATTCATGTTCAGCATGAGACCTACTGCTACAGTAAAATATGTACTCGGATGAACAGTAGGTGGCAGCCAAACCACTGAGCTATTTTTATGGCTTCATAACACCGAATACAGGGAAGAGCCAAGTGTAAAAGGAGCCCATTTGTCTGATTCGAAGGCATCTGAGCGATAGATTTTATGAACAATGATAGAGAAGAAAAGTTCAAGACTCAAATAGTTTTTAATTCTCAAGCCCTTTGTGTTTTCAAAACGGGGAATTGTGAGCGCTTTGTTAATGGGGCTGTTGTGTATTTGTTATATACTGAGTTGAATAGGATTCAGAATGCAGCAGTCTGATTGGTCCTAGAACAATAGGATTCAGAATGCAGCAGTCTGATTGGTCCTAGAACAATAGGATTCAGAATGCAGCAGTCTGATTGGTCCTAGAACAATAGGATTCAGAATGCAGCAGCCTGAGTGGTCCTAGAACAATAGGGTCCAGAATGCAGCAGTCTGATTGGTCCATAGGAGCCACCCAATCCAGCTCCAGGTGGAAGTGAATCCGCAACCTGATTGGCCTACAGGTGAATCCCAAAATTAGCCAATCACATTGGGCCCATTGTGTAAATAATGTATATAAAGCATACATTCTGGGGGGACTTCCATTCCTCCTCACCACTATGAGCTGAATAAAGAGCATGAAATCCACACTCAACTCCGAGTACATTTCAGTATTGTTTTTACAAGCTATGCTTGGCTAAAGAAGGTATCACCTGTGTAACAGAACTATATTACTCTTCTGAGTTTAGGTAGGCTCAGGGAACAGGTCCACGAGGCAAGCTTCCATCTCATGTACTGTTAGTGCCTCCCTTCTACAAAAGACTATGTTGTTGTTTTATCCTCTGCACTCCACAGACTGCCACCACCTTGCATTTCCCTCGGCTGCTGTGCCCCTATTTTGTAATGAAAGAGGCAGGTATGACTGAGAGTTAAAGGGAACCAGCTAGCAGAACATGCCCACCCCTCCATATGGAAGCAGACACAGATTATTTTTATACCACCATAGCTCTCTGACATAACTGAGCCTAAGGATCCCAGGCAGTGTCCACGAAAAAAAACCAGTATGAAGACTAGGTAACAATCCTTGGTTAAGCTGAATGAGAGCTTTCTCAATGAGAGCTATTGGTAAGAAAATGTTTTCCTCCAAATCTGTTTATTTGCTACATTTATATTCTGGCCTCCCTCCCCAAAGGGTGCCCCGAGGAATTAATAACACAAAATGAAATAAAACAATACCCAGTACAAAACAATTAAAACAACAGGCATAAAACTGCAGAGCCTAAAAATATCTATCAACTTTCCAAAGGTTTGGACAAATAAAAATATACAGTGGTGCCCCGCAAGACGAATACCTCGCAAGACGGAAAACCCGCTAGACGAAAGGGTTTTCCGTTTTTGAGCTGCTTCGCAAGACGAATTTCCCTATGGGCTTGCTTCCGATGTTTTTTGCTTCCCCCCCTTTTTCTAAGCCGCTAAGCCGCTAAGCCTTTAATAGCCGCTAATCCGCTAAACCGCTAATAGCGCTAATCCGCTAATAGGGTTGCTTCACAAGATGAAAAAACCGCTAGACGAAGAGACTCGCGGAACGGATTATTTTTGTCTTGCAAGGCACCACTGTACTCAAATTTCTCCTGAATCAGGGACAGACTCATCTCCCCTATGAGGGAGTTTCAAAAACAGGGTGCCACCACCAAGAAGGCCATCTTACATATTCCCACTCTTCTCCCCATCCTCAGTGGTGAAGCTGTGACAAGGATCATAAACTTTGGGCTAGGACATATGGGCAAAGCTGCTCTTTCAAATAACTTGGCCCCAAGCCAACTGACCAGAGTGGGACCTGAGGCCAGAACTTTGCACGGATGGAAATGAGAAAGAGAAAGCAGCTGGCAGTTTCGAATTTGGGGCAAAGGCTGCGTGCACTATGAAAGCTTCTTAAAGTTGCCTTCACAAATGGCAACCACAAGCCTTATTGGTGGTGGCTTCTCATTTGTGGAATTTCTTCCCCAAGGAGGCCCACCTCCCACTAACCGTGTTATCCTTTCACTGCCAGGCAAATGCATTTTTATCCACCTTGACATTACAGTGCATTGCAATGCAATGCTTGGTTTAGCACCCTGTTGTTGTTTTCTATGTTAATTTCATATTTTGTTTTGTTTTGTTTTGTAAACTAGACTGCAAGATTTGCTAGAAGGCGGTTATAAATCTTTTAAATTCTTTCTGTCTATTATCTATCTCTATCATCTATCTATCTATCTATCTATCTATCTATCTATCTATCTATCTATCATCTATCTATCTATATCATCTATCATCTCCATCTATCTATCATCTATCTCACTAATGTTGCAGCTTAGTTTCTATTCACTATGATTTTTAATTGTTATTCTTATTTAGTACCATCAGGGTGCACATTGCACACTGAAGAGTGTGAGGGGACAATTCCCTGCCCTAAACAAATTTAAATCCAAAATTCAAGTTGGGTAGAACAGTTAAGGGGAAGTTGATTTGAAGCAGGAGAAAAGAATGCTTCGCCCTTCATATCACTGTGCTCTGCAGATACCATCTCATCAGGAGGCCTCTTCTGTCAATGTAGAAACGGGGCCTTTTGTGTGGTGGCAACTACCCTTTCCAACTCCCTCCAAAGGGACACCAGGCAAGCGCTGCCTCTATTGTCTTTTCAGCACCTATTGAAGACCTTCCTTTTCCAACAACAAGCCTTTTAAGAGAAGATCTTTATCTCAGCCTGCATCTGTTTTGGATTTGAACTTGTTTTTAACATTGGCATGTTAAAAACATGTCTTTGATTGTTTTTATTGTTGATGTGAAGTCACTTTGTGATGTTTCCAAAATGGCATCAGATAAATAAATAATGCAAGGAAAGAATGTAAAATAATTTTCAGTTATACATAGGGCCTGCCAACACTATACATTTGAAGCAGAATCATATCACTTTGGACAATCATGTTTCCCCCAGAGAATCATGGGAACTGTAGTTTGTTGAGGGTGCTGAGAGCTGTTGGGAGACCCCTGTTTCCCTCACAGAGATACTACTCCCAGAGTGGTTTATCAGTCAATTCCTCTTCCCAGGAAACTCTGAGAATGGTGGCTCTGTGAGAGGAATAGGTGTCTCCTAGCAACTCCCAACACGCTTAACAAATTTCAGTTCCCAGGATTCTTTGGAAGCAGCCATGACCATTTAAAGTTGAATGATATGGCTTTAAATTTATAGTGTAGATGGGGCCCTACTTAGCCAATGGGGCATGGGAACAATTTCACAACATTTATATATTGCCCAAGTGTAATAAAATCCCAACATTGGGAAATTTTGGAACAAGAGGGAGATAGACTGAAATTGCAGAGTTTTGAGAAATTAAAAAACAAAGTGTGAGACTGGCTCCATTATTATCAGATAATAGAGGCATACAATTTGGACAAGAAAATTGGCTTCCAGGTGGAAAAATCAAATTAGAAACAGAACTGCTAGAACCCAAAACTAAGATTTTGTCAAAGATGTATAACTTGCTGTTGAAATGGAATACTCAGGATGAAACGGTGAAATCTGCTATGATTAAATGGGCACAAGATGTTGGGCATAACATAATGATGTCTGACTGGGAACAGTTATGGACCACAGGTATGAAGTTTACGGCATGTAATGCCTTAAGAGAGAATATTATGAAAATGATATACAGGTGGTACATGACACCAGTCAAGCTTGCAAAAATCTATCATTTGCCCGATAATAAATGTTGGAAATGTAAAGAGACTGAAGGTACATTCTTTCACCTTTGGTGGACGTGCCCAAGGATTAAGGCTTTCTGGGAGATGATTTATAATGAAATGAAAAGGGTATTTAAATATACCTTTCTGAAGAAACCAGAGGCCTTTCTCCTGGGCATGGTCGGCCAAATGGTGCCAAAGAAGGACAGAACTTTCTTTATGTATGCCACAACAGCAGCAAGAATACTTATTGCAAAGTATTGGAAGACACAAGATCTACCCACTCTGGAAGAATGGAAGATGAAGGTGATGGACTACATGGAATTGGCGGAAATGACTGGCAGAATCCGAGACCAGGGAGAAGAGTCGGTGGAAGAAGATTGAAAGAAATTTAAAGATTATTTACAGAAATATTGCAAAATTAATGAATGTTAGAATGATGTCAGAATGAAGTTAAGTGGTTTAAGCAGCAATGTTATAAAGGTGTATGTAAAAATGGATTATTAACAGGTGAGAATCTAAAGTTATAATATATTAAGTTAAAGGATTAAGATAAAAACAAAGAGGGAAAGAAATTGCTGAATTAACTAACTGAATTGGAATACAAAAAAGGGAGGTGTGAGGAGGTCAGGGAAGCAAGGAAACGAATGTAAGGTGGAAAGATTGATGTATTTTTTAAAGTGTTTTTTATCTTTTTTGTATTTTGTATTTTTCTTTTATTCTTATTTCTGTCTTTTCTTCTTTCCTTTTTATTTATGTATTTTTTTTCTTTGAAACTTTAATAAATATCATTTAAAAATAAAATAAAATAAAATCCCAACACAGTTTACAAAAAATTAATAGTAAAAAGAAAAGGTTTTCAAAACATTTTTTTAAAAAAGCTTTGACAAAAGCTAAAACCAGCTGAGAGTAGATGCCAACATTGTACGTGTCTGGATAAAGGTAAAGGTAAAGGTACCCCTGCCCGAGCGGGCCAGTCTTGACAGACTCTGGGGTTTGTGCGCCCATCTCACATCTATTGGCCGGGGGCCAGCGCTGTCCGGGGACACTTCCGGGTCACGTGGCCAGCGTGACAACGCTGCTCTGGCGAGCCAGAGCCGCACACGGAACGCCGTTTATCTTCCCGCTGGTAAGCGGTACCTATTTATCTACTTGCCCCCGGGGGTGCTTTCGAACTGCTAGGTGGGCAGGCGCTGGGACCGAGCAGCGGGAGCGCACCCCGCCGCGGGGATTCGAACCGCCGACCTTTCGATCGGCAAGCCCTAGGCGTTGAGGCTTTAGCCCACAGCACCACCCGCGTCCCCACGTGTCTGGATAGGCTTGCCCAAATAAAAGTGTTTTATCCCTGGAAAGAGTACAGTTCCAAAGGCTGGATGCTGCCACACGAAAAGATTGTTTTCTTACAAATTGAAAATGAGTAGTATGTGGCACCTCTAGCAAGGCAAAGCGATTGAATGGGCTCCTATGGGGTAAGGCAATCTTGCAAGTAAACTCATCACCTAGTGGAGGAATGTCGCTTTGAGAAATGCCAAAGATGGAAATAAATTCTTTATTGTTTGTTGACAGTCAGCTGGCCATTTTAATCCGAATAGGGATGATGGCAAGGCAGTAGATCACCCATAATACGGATAATATACCACCCGAAGAGGACACATTTGTAATTAGATATTGATCACTTTTATAGTTTGGTAGCAGCAGCATGGAAGGCAAACTGTAACGGTTTTTTAATAAGAATACAAAGCAGAGCAGATACAGCAAGAACCCAGGAAACTCCATGTCTGGCTAAATGGCTAGACTGCGCAGGGACAGGAAGAGTGTTCCAGTTTTATGGCTTGTAAATAAAGAAACAAAAGCCGTTTGCAGCAGCTTCCAAGAACTCGCACAGAAGTGATGTCTCCAATATAAAAGTCAGCGTGCAAGTATAGTTTACTGGCCACAGTGGAAGTGCCACTTCTCAGACTGTATGGGGGGGAAACTCTCAAGAAAATAGCTCAGAGCAGAAAGTCAACTTTAGAGATGTACAGATGTGTTCTAAAATGTTCACGGGTATCAACAGTAAAAAATACATTGCTGGTACTAAATACTTTAGTTAATCTCTTTACATAACACCGCACTCTAAAAGGTGGGCGGTTCATTTCTGCGGTACGAACGCAGAACGTTCTGCGGTACGAACGTTTTTTGGATCATCCCCCCCCCCCGTGAAATACCTTTATTGCATTTATAGAGGTATAAAGCATGCTATACGGATGTTTCAATAGTTTGTGGGTGAACAAGTTCTGATTTCGGGGGGGACACACACACAACCAAAGAACAGAAACTGAATATTCCTGGTATTGTGGTAACTCAATCCTATCCCTTTAATTAATTGGGACAGAAAGTGGCTTCACTCCAACAGTCAAAATGGCATTTTTGGCCCCAGGCACACTCCAGCATCCTGCGCCAACTCTTAAGAAGAGATGCAGAATGCTTGGCAATATCAGGAAGAATTCACTGTTGCAAAGGATGTTGGGGCGGATTTCTCTGTACACTCAGATTACCAGCCACACCTGCGGCAACACTGCAATCCCACGAATGCCAGCTCACAAAACAGTCCCATTTGATTCAATGGTGCTTCCTCACTTTGGCTGCAATTGGCTACACATTTGGAAGAGCTACTGAGCTCAGTGGGACTTACGTTTGAGTAAACATGCATGTAGGGTTCATGCCTAATGCTTCTGACATGCCAGACATACCTCATGAGCATCAGCAGCCAATAAATATATCACCAGATTAGACCATTTTGGCACAAAATTGTTCATAACCATATCAGCCAGATTGTCACAGTGATGATGTATTTCCCCCCTTTTTTGCCTTTTAAAGGCCCTTGAAGTGTCTTTATGTGGCTTGGTTGCTGTAAAAGTCATGCCATGTCTTTTCTGACACTGCTTAGCATTTGATGAAATCTACCATGAGTGAGCCAGCACCCTCTGAACTGCTCTCTCCAGCTCCCCAAGTCCTTGTGCTTCGATGCAGGGTTTAAGATGCGGGTGGCGCTGTGGGTTAAACCACAGAGCCTAGGACTTGCCGATCAGAAGGTCGGCAGTTCGAATCCCTGCGACGGGGTGAGCGCCCGTTGCTCGGTCCCTGCTCCTGCCAACCTAGCAGTTCGAAAGCACACCAGTGCAAGTAGATAAATAGGTACCGCTCAGGCGGGAAGGTAAATGGCATTTCCGTGCACTGTTCTGGTTTGCCAGAAGCGGCTTAGTCATGCTGGCCACATGACCCAGAAGCTGTACACCAGCTCCCTTGGCCAGTAAAGCAAGATGAGCGCCGCAACCCCAGAGTTGTCCGCAACTGGACCTAATGGTCAGGGGTCCCTTTACCTTTAAGGCATTAAGATGTCCAACCTAGGAGTGCTGTGTTGCATTCTGGCAAACAAAATGACAACTGGTGACAAACACCACACATTTTTAAAGAACTCATATGCTTGCATTGGAAAATAAATGTATAATAAGTTTGGAAGCTGCTCTCTGAGGAACGTCTCACCACAGTAAAGATAGTACTCTGCACTCTTCAAAAACATCCTTAAGTCCCAGGGATGGGGAACCTGTAGTTATCCTCATGTTGCTAGACTACAATCCCCATCATCACTGACCACTGGGCATGTTCTCTAGGGCAGATGAGAGTTGGAGTCCAACAGCATCTGAAGGACCAGATGTTCCCCATCCCTATGGTATCCCATTGACGTAATACTCAATTGCATCGCTTGGGGCTGCCTCCCTTTTAAAATTAGTTTTGAAATAAAAATACATTTCCAAGCACAATTCAAACTGTTGGTGCTGACCTTTAAAGCCCTTAATAGATTTGACCCTCCATACCCAAAGGAGCGTCACCACCGCCATCATTTAGCTCAGACACTGAGGTCCTGCTGGTGGTGGTTATCTTTTTTATTGTAAAAAATAGATGGACCCATTGCTACTTTAGACATGAACAAGACACACATGTGAATAAGTTAAATGTGTCTGCACCAACACATTTCACTTGGTCCCCAATCTTTGAAGAAGTAGTTAGTCCATGGAAAGTTGACGTCCGGTTACATTCACACTGGGTGGGTCCCAATTTACAGCGCAATCCTAACCTTGCCTTCACAGAAGTAAGTCCTGTTGAATTCAATAGGGTTTACTCTCAGGTTAGTCAGGTTAGGACTGCAGCCTAAGCAGAAAGCAAAGTGGTAGCCGAGTTAGATGTAATGGTGCAGAAAAGGGCAACCCAAATAATCAAGGGTGTCGCAGTGTTTTTGGACTACAACTCCCATCATCCCTAACTAACAAGACCAGCAGTCAGGGATGATGGGAATTGTAGTCTGCAAATGGCTAGAGAACCAGGTTTGGGAAACCCTGGTCTAGAACAACTCCCACATGACAGAAGGTTGTGGGAGGCTGGTTAAGAAAAAAAAGTAGACTCAGGATGGAACATGGTGGCAACATTTAAAATTATGTATAGTGTTGAGAAAGTTGACAGAAAGAAGTGTTTCTCCCTCTCTCGTAAGATTAGGTATCCAGTACTTCTTCACTCAGGGTTTAGCTAAACTACGCAATTTACTGCCACAACATGTAGTGCTAACCACCAGCATGGATGCCTTTGATAATGTTTATTAAAGTTTCACAAACAATAAAAAACATTCCAGAATTTAAACTACTAAGATATAAAAATACAAAAACAAAACACATAAAAAATACACAATAAAAAACAGTTAACAAAAGGAAAAAAAGAAAAAAGAAAGAAGAAGAACAAAGAGAAAAACCAAAAAACAAAACAGAAAACAGATTAGTATTTTCAAATCTTATATTTCATTCACTAGTTTCTTGACCTCCTCACACCTCCCCTTTTGTATTCCAGTTCAAATATTAAATTCAGCAAATCCTTACCCTCTAACATTTATCCTTACTCAAGATATTAACCTATTATAAAAATCAGTTTTCCAATTATCAATCCCTATTTACATTTTCTTAAAAATCTTTTTACCAATACCACTTATTTTCCAGCATGGATGCCTTTGAAAGATGATTAGACAAATCAGTGGAGGATAAGCCTACCAATGGCTACCAGCCATGATTGTTTTGTACTGCCTCCAGTATTGGAGGCAACATTTACCAGCATTCCTAAATGCTCTCTTTCTCCAGAACAGTTGACCTTAAGAGAGCAATCTCCACTCTAAGCAAAGGTATGTGGCCATCAAGAACATATCCGGCAGTGTTTCTGGTTCTCTTAATCCTCTCCTGTACGAGCCCCTATCTTTAACAATGAAAGTTACTTGTTTGGAGGATGTCATCCAGCTTAGCTCCAATCTCATAACAATGCATTTAAACCACTCTTTTAGTGCTAAACCATGGCTATGATGAAACAGGCTTTGGCATGATGTCTAAACAGAGCCGCTGTCCAATTCTGGATAATCTGGAAATTGCAAATCTGGGTAGCACTAAAAAGAATTCCATGTAACAATAGCATCGGCAGACTCATTCTTCTTTTGGCAAACGAGTCAGGCGAGCTTTTTGTTATAAGACAGCGAGTGCCAAAGATCTGAAGAATGATTTGAAATAATTTCGGACTCTGCGGATGGAGAAACGAGTTGGTCATTGTGTGGCTTGTGCAGAGTTTGTGTCCATTGCTTCCCGCTTAATGCTTATTTATTTATTTATTTATTTATTTATTTATTTATTTGTGTTTTGCTACGAAGAAAAACTTTGTTTGGCCTTGTCACTCCCTGTATCTAAACAATATTTTTTTCCTCCTTGGAAGTCATTATGGAAAAAAAAATCATATGAAATATGAACTATGTGAAGTCAAAGCCAGATTCTTAGCTTCTCTCAGCGGAGCACAGCAAGGGGTAACTACCTGTCAAGGTCTGGAAGCCAATTACACGTTCTCAATTCTGCATCTATTCTTGTCCTGTAGTAACTGGCATGAGTCCCCAAGGAACCGTCAGCTGCAGTAGAACTCCACAGTGTGGTTTCCTCTGATCCACCCCCTCCTCTCCGCCTTCCTCTTTTTTTTTGCATTGATAGGCTCCAGCACGAGGCGTTAAGAGGAAGAGATGCTTTAAGGCTGGAGACACCAGCTAGACGTCTGGGGTTCCCCATTAATGATGTATCTCTAACAGATGGCATTAGAGATATTGGCCATAATCCAAAACTCCATAGGGCTTCAAGGTGCACACGTAGCTACACACACACACACACACACACAGAGAGAGAGAGAGAGAGAGAGAGAGAGAGAGATTGTCCAAGTCCCATTAGCCTGTGGGTGCTCTGTGTGTCCAGAGAACTCCCTTCCGCATGCACAGAGTATCCCTCATTTGTAGGAGAAAATGTGGCAGCCTGTGGATGTGCAGAGATGTATGTATGTGCAGGACCTCACTCCTGGTCTATGATGCAGCAGAATCGTAATGATTCTGCACCTCTTATGCCTGACTGCAGCTTTGCTGCTTTGTATTTTACAGTCCATGCCTGTAGGTGTCCCACCCCACCCCTGTGTTGCTTTTACGGACTGCTTGAGCACACAGTTTTCTAGGATTTCCCCCCTCCCTTTCCCTGACTGCCCCGCAATGCCAAAGCCCATCTTCTTCAGCAGGTTCCCTGTTAAGTTGTGGGTGAACATATCAGACGACACAGCGATTCTTCAAACAGCTCTTGTTTATTCACAGGCCAGGACAGAACTGAACAGCAAACAGCTCAGCCAGCCTGCTTTTATAGGCAACCGGCTGTCAACACTGTAGCAACAACAACCCAGGGTTTCCCACCTAAAGTAACTGACGTGGACCTGAGTGAAAACTGTATACACGATACTCCTGGTGGCCAGGGTGAGAACTTCAATACATAACACTCCCCTTCAGAAGAGTTCCCCCCCCCCAGCATGTTTGCATGAGGGCATGGTGAGAAAGTCAACTTCTACTGGCTCCCTTTCATGGACTTTTCTCTGGATTCAAGTCTACGTTTTGCAGTCCACCCTGGGTCTCCGTAAAGTGCTTTAGAAACGCCACAAACCAATAGCATCTGAATGAACAAAACTAAACTCACCTACCACTCTCCTCTTGATAGTTCAAGACAATGGTGGCACCGGGGAAGGGGTGAATTCTGAAGGGCATCAAAGGGGTACAGTATTTTTCTAGGTGGGCAAGTTGTGTTCCATATATTAACATCTCCCTGGAAGAAACATAACAGTATATGTTAATGACAGAGTCCGGCAATGGCGGAGACAAGTGGTAGGGGGGCGAGCTCCTTTGGGGGGGCACTTGCACTCACGCCCCCTCTGGTTCAAGATGGCTTCTCATCTAGTCCAGCGATGTCCTTGTCACGCAGCGGTAAATTAATCAACGCAGTCTTCTTCATAAACAGAATAAAATTGAGAAAATAAAGTTGTTCCTGTTATGTACTGAAGTTCTCACCCTGGGCCAGCAGGGGATACTGTAGATAGTTTTCACTCAGGCCCGCATATGCAAATATGAAAGTGACGTTCAGTGATTGGATAGTTACAGAAAGTTGTTACTGTTGCCATGTAGTTGAGCTCTATATAAGCAGGTTGGCTGAACCTTTCACCCTGTTCTGTTCTGGCCTGTGAATAAACAAGAGCTGTCTGAAGAATTGCTGTGTCATCTGATATGTTCACCCACAACTTAACAGTTCATAAACAGCATAGTTAAAGAGCATACACAGAGTGCTCATAGCAGCTATCTGACTCTTCACAGAGGCACAGTCTTAGTTAGCAGGCTTGAATGACTGTGTAGGCCTTGTAGGCCTTACTGCTTCTGCTCTCAAGAACCTTTGTCTCATAACAGTCCTTGGACAAAGTGCACCAGGCAGAATAAGGTTCTTCTGCTCACTGCAGGAGTGTGTGTGTCAGCTCCGCTATGCTCCTTCCCCCTGTTTCAGGATATATGGAAAGGAAACAGGATCCCTCCAAGTATTAGCTGCTAAGACCATGAATAGCCAATGGGGTGCCTTCCAGCTGTTGCTGGACGTTAACTCCCATCATCCTTGGCCACTGGCTATTCTGACTGGGGCTGAAATCCAACCACATCTGGAAGTCACTAAGTTGACTACCCCAATTTAGACTGTACCCTGACAGATCCAGAGTAATTTACACACCAGTAGACACTTATCCCTGGTACTGTGAGCTCTAAGCTACACATGCACATACAGTCATACCTCATGTTACGTCCGCTTCATGTTACGTTCTTTCAGGTTACGTCCCGCGGCGACCCGGAAGTACCAGAAAGGGTTACTTCCGGGTTTCGCCGCATGCGCAGATGTGCAAAATGACATCGTGTGCATGCGCAGAAGCGGCGAATCGCTACCCGTACATGGTCAGACGCGCAGACGCGGGTTGTGTTCTGCTCATGTTGCGAATGGGCCTCCGGAATGGATCCCGTTCGCAACCAGAGGTACCACTGTGCTGAAGAAAGATTGCCAAGCCAGTTCCACAAAAGAATGAATGCCTCTGATTCTATTTAACAAAGACACAGGAGGCCTTTCAGCCCTTCCCCTTATGGTCAGCAGGTCAGATATCCGAAGGAAGTACACCAGGGCTTTGCAGCAAGTGGAAGAAAACCTCTGGATATCTACTTCTGAATCAACTTCTATGCAATGTTTAACTAGTGCAGAGGTTAAACATTGATTTGACATTAAACTCGACTGCTGTACTTCACAAGTTGCACCCACATTGCCTATAGTCTAAATATGAACATAAATCTTCACAAGTAGAGCTGCCTGAGCACTACATGAGCGGCGCATGCCGGGCAATGAATTGCAGTTAATGTCCAAGTTATATTTTGCTGGCAGGCCCAGGCCTAGTTTAAGAATTTCTTCCTTAGTAAGAAGCACTTTATCTTGATTACTAAGAACAGACCGTCCAGTACATTGCAACTCAGATAGCATCCTGAACTCAGAAAAGACATTTGGTGGTCCAAGTTATTTGAAAGGCTGCTTTACCCCAGCCAATGTTTTCCAATATTACCATAGAGCAAGAAAGTAATAATAATAGGGAAGAACAAACAAACCGTGTTCCTTTTTCTCTTTCTGAATGTCCCTGGAATTGTTTTCCCTTATGAAAGAACTTACAGAACATTTTGGTTCCTGCTCTGTGTTTATATTCCTAACACATAGTTTTTGATATATATTTTTCATGGCTTGATTTTGGGTTCCCCAACTCTTTATTAATAGACTCCCAGGGAGTCTTCACACTTTCTTGGATAGATGCAGTAGAACAGCTTATCTATGAGAAGGCTCCCAGACAACTTCAAATGCCATTAATTTAGCAGTTTCTCTTCACTAAGGCTCCCACATTTTTCATCAGGTTGATTCCATCTGTTGTCTACCCACAACACAAATATTTATCGACTTAATAGTTTTAGATCCCACCCTTCCTTTCATCTGGAACATGGCAATGCTTTATAGAAAGACTTGCACAAGGACATTGTGATGTTTTTGCACCTAATACTGAAAGACAGACGCCAGTTATCTTCTTTGCCACTATAAAGATTTGTTCATAATGCACAGAGCATGCATTTATCTTGTGGACCTCTGTGCTAAGCTTTTGCATTGTCAGTGAGTTCTCCTATGTGCTTCCTGACCACGAGTACCTTCTTTCCATGGGGCAACGCCAGAGGGAGAAGAGACGCCTTTGCAAGATAAGTCAAGTCAGAGGCCCCCAGTTTTCAGAGGACAGGTGGAGTCTCCACAGCACCACAGTGGGTGACAGTCCAGTGGCGTGCAGTGAATTTTTTCGTAGGGGAACAGTTAGGGTGACATTGCAACATCACAACAGCATCACGTTTCCTTCTCTAGGCTGGGCAGAAGCTTCCTGGGCTTTGGGAAGGAGGTGTCAGAGGTCTGACAGAACGCTGGAGCCTTCTTGCCTCCTTCCCAAAACCGGGAGGGCCTTTTGGTCCTGTTGGAGCATCGTAACACCCTCCCTAAGCCAGGTAGAAGCTTCTTGGGCTTTGGGAAGGAGGCACCAGGGAACATTTAGGGGATTAGCCCTCTAGTGCACTGACTGTGCACCACTGGGAGACACCTCAGTTGTACTTAGGCTTCAATCAAATACACACTTACCTGGGTGTCAGCCCCACAGAACTCAGCAGATATGCATAGGATTACTCCTCATGAATTCAGCACCAGGTGGCATTAATGAACATGAAAGCTTAAAAAAGAGAGAGTAAAGGACCCCTGGACGGTTAAGTCCAGTCAAAGGCGACTATGGGGTTGTGGCGCTCATCTTGCTTTCAGACCGAGGGAGCCAGCGTTTGTCCGCAGACAGTTTTCCAGGTCATGTGGCCAGCAGGACTAAACCGCTTCTGGCGCAATGGAACATCGTGATGGAAACCAGACCGCACGGAAATGCCATTTACTTTCCCATGGCAGTGGTACCTATTTATCTACTTGCACTGGCGTGCTTTGAAACTGCTAGGTTGGCAGGAGCTGGGACAGGGCAATGGGAGCTCACCCCATCATGGGGATTTGAACCGCCAACCTTCTGATCGGCAAGTCCAGGAGGCCCAGTGGTGTAGACCACAGAGCCCCCCACTACTCTATGAAAGCTACCTAAACACTATATCATTAGCAGAGCCCACATCATAGTGATTGAGAATAGCACTGTGTTTGAAAACCTGTTATTAGTTGCAGCGGCCATTGTCCACTGTGGCTCTCTGTGGAGGCTTGTGCCACAACAGCTGACAATCCATTACTGCGCAAGGGTGCGGAATCGAGTCCTGCACATGAGCCCTCTGTCAGGCTTTGAAGACTTGAGTAACCTAATGCTTAACTCTCTGAACAGCCCTAATATCTCCCTTGGCACAGAAGTGTGACTTGAAACAGATTGCGCATACCTTCTTTCCATATGGAAACCAACAGCTTCATTAGAATTATGTATCAGCAGCGATCCCTCATCTCAGTCCAAAACTCCCAGCTGCTCTCCATTACTCAGGGTGAAAATATGCTCTGCAATATGAAACCACTTAAATTGTCCAGGTATTTCAAAATAAATGCTTATCCCGCAGGAGGACCTGCAGGCTGATGCGTTCTTGCAGTCCAGTACATTTTTGACTTCTCTCTCTTTTCTCCTTTTTATCGTTCATCGTTAGCATGAATTCCAAAAATACGGCATCTAGTTTATTTGTTTGGTTTCCCACCAGCCATTCACTTACAGTACAATCCTATATTTACTCAGAAGTAAGTGCCATTGAGTTAAAAAAAGGCTTACTTTCAGGCCAGTGGCCATAGGATTGCAGCCTAACATGGATGTTTAGAAGCTATAATGACAATGTATCTTAATTGCCCAGATATTCTAAATGTCTTAGATGCTTATATCATCTTTCAGATACCTCTTATCTGCATTTATTTGGAATATGAAAAGGAAGGAACACAAAACAGCCGAGCATTTTGCAAGCCGAATATCTTATTATTTTGTCATCCTCATTAAAAAAATTGGTCTCTCTTCATGTCTCATATTTAGTTCTCTTTATTTATATTCTTTCCTCACATATAATGTTGATTTTTAAAGTGTTGGACTTTGAAACCAAAAGCTGGGAAGGAGACTTCTCCTTAATGACAGAGGAAGAGGAGGAAGGAGAGATGAAGTAACCTGGCTTGAGAAGCTTGTGTCACTTGCAGAGTTGGAGAAATAAATCTGAGTTCAATAGGACTTACTCCTAGTAAGTGTGTATGGGATTGCACCCTTAGCTAAAGATATTGGTTTCTAGTGGTCAGAACTATGGTGGTCCGGGGGAAAAAGCAAGGAACTATGTTTGAGTATATTAAAAGGGTAATTACCAGACTTTTAGAAGCTTAACAAGGAAACCACTACAAATCATTATTATGTTGCAAAATTAGATTTCCAATCTATCATTAACATGCATTAACAATGCCAATTTTGGATTAATTGGGAGGAGGGGCAGGTTGCTTCAACATGTTCAATCAATGTTATTGATATGCTGTGTCATCCATAGCGTGTTGCACTGCCCAAAGAAATGCACACAGAGAGCTAAACAAAAGAAAAATATTGCTTTGCCATCAGGATTCTCTTCATGGAATCCGTCACTTTCAAATATCAGATATTAAATGATGCCCAGCACTGATTATGGTGTGAACTCATGTTCGTTCACAAGTGTGTTTGCTTTTAGCAAAGCAGTGGGTTTGGGTCATTGATGATGACGATGATGGTTTACGAAATGATTTACAGAGCTTCACTGCAACCCAGCAAGGAGCCATATGCTCCTGCAAGCAGACTTCCACACACACATCCCCAGCTTGATGGGGAATCCAGTGTGTGGCATGGCTGCTTGTGTGTAATTCACTAACATTACCCACTAGCCTGGGGTTCACATATGTAGACTGCCTTAAAGACTCTGATTAGCACCTATCAGCTGTTTAGATCAGGGAAAGGGAAGCTGAATATAACCCTCCCTTTGCTGCCTCCCAGACAAGGAGTGGATCAGCATTATTCAGAATCCCAGACTAAAAATACACATGCATAGCCAAAGCCTATAGCCAGTGTTCAGCTTTGATTGGGATGCTTATCTCAGATAAGTTGCAGTTACAGATAGGTAGCCGTGTTGGTCTGCCATAGTCAAAATAAAAAATTCCTTCCAGTAGCATCTTAAAGACCAACTAAGTTAGTTCTTGGTATGAGCTTTCGTGTGCATGCACACTTCTTCAGATACACTGAAACAGAAGTTGCCAGACCCTTCTATATAGTGAGAAGGTGGGGAGGGGTATTACTCAGAAGGGTGGTGGGAAAGGGAGATTGGCAGATAGCTGAGATGAGCCTGTTGACGACTCTTAACGACTGTAATAGGTCTTATAGGAAAAGGTAATAGGTCTTATAGGTCTTATAGGAAAAGGCAAGGGGTGAGAAGGATAAGGGGTGATCAGATAAGGCAAGGGGTGATCAGATAAGTTGGAGTGGGAAAGGGTGTCAGTTTTGGTCCTCTTGGTTTCTCATTCTTCCAATCTTAAAGTCAGTGCTCTACTCTTCAGCAGCAATTTAAGATTTGTTTTTTTTTTAATCTTCATGAAAATTCATCAGCATTTTCGTGTGACTTTTCCCCAATAAACCTATTTTTAATGCAATCAGGCAGTTTTCCATAATGCAATGCATTTTTATGCTCCCCCCCGCCCCCAAGAACACATGCACACTTTATACCAGTGTGTACTTTACCCTACCATATACATTTTTGTACGCATTATTTGACTGGCGAACTGCATTGCAATATTCAGAGAATTGATGGACGGCTGTGTTTCAGTTTGTGTCAGGGACAGGCTGGATGCCAAAGAGTGGTGGGGGACACCAACTGGGAAACCTTCAAGGGAACCCCCAGGAGAAGAAGACTCAGAGCCAGGGGATAGTTGGTGGAATGCATGGTCAGAAGGAGAAGATGAGGCAGACTAGGAGCAGGAGGTTTCAGAGGCTAGAGCAGACCAGACTCAGAGGCAGGAGAGGAGGGGGGCCAGAAGATGGAGATGAGGCAGGCTGCTGAAGAATCCAGGGTTTCCCCTTCCTGCTGCTACCAGCTCCTCTCCCCTCTGGTCTGCTAGAACATGCAGCTGAAGGCTACTGGGGAAGGTGCCTTAGAGAGTTGTGGGAAGGCAGGGATTTTCAGTCCTCAAAACTGCCGTGTTGGGGCAAGAGCTA
This sequence comes from Podarcis vaucheri, assembly GCF_965113315.1. Lineage (NCBI taxonomy): Eukaryota > Metazoa > Chordata > Lepidosauria > Squamata > Lacertidae > Podarcis > Podarcis vaucheri. The sequence goes on along the minus strand of NC_138759.1, from coordinate 118,804,416 downwards.
CTGGGAAGAGTTGCTGTGATCACCAGGCCTGTTTTGGTTTCTTTGAATAAAGAGGTAACTTCATTGACAACAAGTGTTTTATTACTGACCTACTCCTAACAGTTTGTATTGCTTCAGGTTCACTTACTTGAATTCTTTCTCATCCCTACAGGTCAGGTCAAAGGCGACTATGGGGTTGCGGCGCTCATCTCGCTTTCAGCCAAGGGAGCCGCCGTTTGTCCACAGACAGCTTTCCGGGTCATGTGGCCAGCAGGACTAAACTGCTTCTGGCATGATGGAACACCGTGACGGAAACCAGAGCGCACAGAAACGCTGTTTACCTTCCCGCCACAGCAGTACCTATATATCTGCTGCATTGGCAGAAGTTGGGACAGAGCAATGGGAGCTCACCCCATCGCAGGGATTCAAACCACCAACTTTCTGATCAACAAGCCCAAGAGGCTCAGTGGTTTAGACAACTGAGCCACCCATGTCCCCATCCCTAGAGGTAGGGAATCCCTGCCTCTCCATAGAATACAGGGCTACAACTCTCACCATCCCTGACCATTTGTCATGTTGGCTGGGGCTGGTGGGAGTCCAACAACATCTCAAGATCCTACACCACTGCCCAAAGAGCAGTATTTCCATTTTATAGAACATTGAGCTGTAGGACAGTGACTTGCCTAAATGCATGGAGATCTAAGGTTTGGTCTCCAAAATGAGTTTCATTTTCCACCCACAGTGCTGTACCAGCTCACAGCACATGTGGGGAATATCCCTACATTGCCACTCCAAAATGATGCAATGAATTCAACTCTCAAGCAAGGTATCAAGATGGAAGGAGGGTCCAGCCACCCCCATCTCCCCCAGGCTGTGCTCTGACCCTCTTTCCAAAACTACAGGGACCTACCTAATTGTCTCTGAGAATTATAAATTTCACCTCCATGAACTAGTATTAAACAAAGCTGCCCTTTATGGAACAAAGGTCTTAATTAGAAGCGAAACATTGGAGACTGTCATAATTGGATTGGGCACCTTTTTTAATGCAAACACCTAATTGGCCAATATTGCACACTCAGCATCAGCAAGGATCTCAAATTGGTTTTGGGGTTGACGTCGGTTTTTTTTGTAGATGCCAAAATGGCTAGTTTGCTTCAGGGCTCTCCCACTAGGCTTAGGTAGGTCATCTCCAAGAAGATGGAAAAAAATATGGACAAGGCAAAATAAGAGCTCCTTTTCATTTGTGTCGTATTCACTAAGTGTTCTTTATTGTTTTAAGCAGGAGAGGCAAATTAATCATTGGAAATGTTGGCCTGACAGTAATTAATAAGCACAGATGCAGACGGCCCAGTTGGCTGCAAGAAACACAATCGCTGAACTGGGGGTGGATTTTGCTCTGCCTGCTTCTCCTAGGAGGGGATTCTACCAGGTGAGCTTTGGAAAGATGAGTGTGGGAGAAAGCTGCTGTCTTAAAATGCACAGAGCCTCACTATACTCCACCTCAAGAAGAAGAAGAAGAAGAAGAAGAAGAAGAAGAAGAGGAGGAGGAGGAGGAGGAGGAGGAGGAGGAGGAGGAGTTTGGATTTGATATCCCACTTTATCACTACCCTAAGGAGTCACAAAGCAGCTAACAATCTTCTTTCCCTTCCTCTCCCACAACAAACACTCTGTGAAGTGAGTGAGGCTGAGAGACTTCAGAGAAGTGTGACTGGCCCAAGGTCACCCAGCAGCTGCATGTGGGGGAGCGGAGACGCGGACCCGGTTCACCAGATTACAAGTCCACTGCTCTTAACCACTACACCACACTGGCTCTGAAAATAATTCAGCACTGCTATCACACATTTGTGGACTCTGCTATCATTGTAAACTAGTTTATATAGCTGCTTTAGCATGACAGATTCGAGACCTTTGGGTGCTTCCACACTAGGCATTTTAAGTGGTGGAATCACCCTAGTCACTTCTACCATCCTCATTCCACTTGAACCAACATGACTCCTCCCTAAACAACAACAACAAAAGTCCTGGAAACTCAGATTGCTCAGAGTTGTCAGGATATAGCTATTAATGATAAATTAACATGTCTATTAAGGTAAGATGGGGGAAGGCAGAAAAAAATATTTTTGAGGAGATATGGAAGGTGTCTGTAGAATTTGTACTGTTAAAACGGAAAGGGGTCAAACTATCGCAAGAGGTGTTAGAATTCTGGGAGGTTGGATAGTTACAATGGAATGGTCTCTGGGATGGGGCGCACATTTTTATTTTTATTTATTAAATATTATTATTATTACCTTGTTGTTTTTTTAAAAAAGATACCCCTCCTACAGAACTACACCTCCCTTAACAAACAACAGTTCCCAGCATTCTCTGGGGGAAGCCATGACTGTTATAGTGGTATGAGAGAGTGAATGGTGACAGAAAGAAGATAAAGTCCTCACCAGAGAAGAATGGCAGGTCAAGTTGATGGGCTATGCCGAAATGGCCGAAATGACCGGAAGAATCAGAAATCAGGAAGACCAAAATTTTAATAAGGAATGGGAAAATTTTATAACTTTTCTTAAAAACCATTGTAAACAGTTAAAATTGTTAGTAGGATTGGAATATCACTTGTAGTTTAATGGTGAATTTTGGACACAATGGAGAGGTAAAATATTTTGGACTATCATAAAAGATGCAGGAGGAAATGATTAACAATAGGACCCACGAAGGGGAGGAGGGAAGCCTACGAGATCCCTTGGAATCTTGTTTCCATGTTGTATGTCGGACACGTGACTGTAAAATTTTAATTTGAAAAACCAAATAAATAAATAAAAATTAAAGAGAGAGAGAGAGTGTGTGGTGTGGATGTGACTCCAATCTTATCCACTCACTTTTTATGGGGCATCCAGACAATAATAATTATAATAATAATTTATTATTTATACCCCACCCATCTGGCTGGGTTTCCCCAGCCACTCTGGGCGGCTTCCAACAAAATATTAAAATACAATAATCTATTAAACATTAAAAGCTTCCCTAAACAGGGCTGCCTTCAGATGTCTTCTAAAAGTCTGGTAGTTGTTAGACAATGCCATTCAATCCTTGCCCTACCGTGTTTTTCTGCAACTTCAATCATATTTTCCTTGAATCATATTTTCCTTGAATCATATTTTCCTTCCTTCCTTCCTTCCTTCCTTCCTTCCTTCCTTCCTTCCTTCCTGGAGCCAATCCAGTACTCCTGCTGGCATGACTGCACCACACCCACCAAGGTCCAATGCGTATGGGCATTGGACCTTTACACTTCCTCATCCACAGCATCTGTATCACACCTACAGGTTTGCATGGGCCACAGTGGGATATACAACCAGGAAAAGGTGCAATTGAGTGCAGTGTAATTAGTCAATTGCAGTTCTGCATGTAGCTTACAGCGGAAGAACAATGTTTAGGAGCTACTGATCTGGAAGTGGTCTTTGACCTTTGTAGATACATACAAAGAAGTCCTTATTTCAACGTGTGCACCTCTCTACATGGAACACAGGAAACATAGATGTGGTCTGGGAAGCTTTGGATATTTGTCTTCAACTGAAGCTTCCAGGTCTTGTAACACAAACCACTTTTACGAGTCGGTAGTGTTTCAAAAGCAAATTGTGATCCGGCATACAGTGATCTGGCAAAATGAAGAAGGGAACGCTTTTTTAAGGGGGTGGGTGGGAAATCCTGCTGGGCAGACTCAAGCCCTTAGCACACTTGAAGGAGCTCTTATATTCCAGTTAGGATTACGTACTAGTAATGAACATACTAATGAATGGCCAACTCTGATTCCTTCTGCAAGTTACTCGTTTCATTAAGCTGGAAGACCATTTTTGTTTTCCCATTTTGAATTTGCAAAAATGCATTCTAGGATTTCAAAAGATCACAAACTCCCCTGCAACTTTAGAAACCGATTTGGATGCCACCATTAAACTTCTCGGATGCAATCTGCTGAAGACAAGCTATTATTTAGAGACCATTTGAAAGCACACAAAGCGGAAAGGGCATTTTTCAAAAGCTGAAAGGCTTTACAGTATATCAAATGTCTAACATACTTCATTTGCTTCATGGAGCACTGAATGTTTATACACACCTTCCTTCTGCAAAGCAGTAAATCCAGTAAAAATGCAACATAAACCAAATGTTAATGATTTCCTGGGAAAAGCATGTGCAGTAAACATATGCAGCCAGATTGCTGTACCTCATCGAGGAAAGAAAAGGCCATTTTTATATATTGCAGTGTTTGAACGTTCTGGTTTTAATGTAATTTTAACTTTGTGAAAGCTGCCTTGGAAACCTGCTGAAAGTAGATGGGTATAAACTGAATAAATACATAAGTATGTGTGTACACACACACACACACACTTGACCACATAACCATTGAGGGCAATGACCACAAAATCTTGGTTATGTGTTTAATGCCCTTTTACTCTATCTAGCTTCAGCAACAGCAGGTTTCTGGACTGAGTAGACCTGAAAAGCAGGAAGAAAAACTGTGCCCCAGCCACAAGGGGAAATTACTGCAGTCCCCAATTCTGTGTTTTTATCTACCACCAAAGCCATAAGTAGTTTCTTTGAAGAGACAAGGAGTAAAATGCAGTAGTGACTATGACACTCACATTGCTCTTTAGTGCTTAGAAATCAATATGCCACTCTTTGTGCTACCAATATGCCTACTTAATCATCATCATCATCATCTAAAAGGAAGGATTCTGGGAAAGTACAGAGAATCAGGGGCACCAGCTCCAGGGACCAAGGCCTTTTGCCCCCCCCCCCAATGTTTTTGGGGTCAGGGCCAGGGGACCCCATATCCCCAAAGTGCAGAGGCTCCTTCTTCTCCTGCCTCAGAGGGGGTCAAAGCAGCCTCCCACTGGTAATGGCGCCAGGAGGAGGAGAAGCCATTGAAGACATGCGGCCGTGAAACGTGAAATATGTTGTTTTAACCGCTAAATGTTAGCCTCAGTCCAGTATACCTGAAGGAGCGTCTCCACCTCCATTGTTCTGCCCAGAGACTGAGGTCCAGCGCTGAGGGCCTTCTGGCGGTTCCCTCCCTGCGAGAAGCCAAGTTACAGAATTTGAAGATATTCAAATTCTCATTCACCAAAAAACCTGAGGCCTTCCTATTAGGAATAATGTCCATGGAAATTAAGAAAAATCATAGACCTCTATTCATGTACATGACCACAGCGGCTAGGATTTTGATAGCAAAGAATTGGAAAAGTGATAACATCCCCACAAAAACTGACTGGCAAGCAAAACTGATAGAATATTTACAACTCGCAAGGATGACAGGGAGATTAAGAGGAAAGTCATTACAGAAAGTTAATAAAGAGTGGATAATGTTTAAAGAATATCTTAAAAACTATTGTTTTAAACTCCTGGCAGATCTAGAATGAAATAGAATTTTCTTGTTAAGAAATGGGAAAACTAAAAAAAAAAGAATGAACTGTGTTCAGAATAACAAAATGCAAAACAGTACAATGAGAAGAATCGGAAGTTAGTGTCTAAGGTGTGTTTATCTTGTAATGGGTGGAATGGGTATTGTTTGTATTGTATGTATTGTCTAAGTTTTATGTAAATTAATGTTAACTGATGTATAATAAATGTTATTTTAATAATAATAAAAATAAATAAAAAGAAAACTAAAAAGTCCTGAACGTTGTAACCTCTCTTCATAGGGGAGTCTCACCAAACCTTCAAACATTTTGATTGCCCCTTTCCAAATATGCTTGCATTTCCCCACATTTATGTCAGCACAAGGCTTCTGCGCGCATTTGAGCACAGGATTTTTCCTGGACGGGTGTCTGAGAGGCTAATTGATTTGGAATGACCTTTGTGGTAACCTGAAGTGTGTTTTACACAAGGAATTCTTGGCTGGAAATCCAAGCCAGCCATCTACCGAAAGTGATCAGGTGGGGTGACTTTTGCTGCTGCCGAATTTTAAAGCAGCTTTCGTGTAGCCCTGAGACTGTTTTGGGGTTAGGTGTGGGAGGTTTGGGGGGGGGGATGAAGGAGAAACTGTGAAGTTGATTGCTGCAGCAGTACTTGGGGAAAAGGTGATTAACACTTTCCTTTTAGGCTGTTTTTGGGGTGACAATTACACAATCACACACACACACACACACACACGAGTTTCTCTATCCCCCCCATGAGTGGATAATGAATTAATCACTACTCCCCCCACCCCAGCACTGCTGTGATGAACTTCACAGACTCCCTCTGTGACTGTATAACAACATTAGACTACTTTTACAACATCAGACTACTTTTCAGAGCTGACATAAGCCACAACCAGCCATAGTCTCTCCCCATGTGCAGAACAGGGATGATAACAATGGGATTTGCATGGACAGGGTGATTTTTTTAAAAAAGAAAGTTTAAGAAGTCACCTTTTTCCCCTCATGTTAAGACTTCAGTTTAAAAGAACAGAAAATCCTTTCTTGCTGCTATTTTGAGTTTCTGAGGAGACACACAAGTACCACAACATGAAAGTCCAGGACTGCTACCCCAAGCAAATAACGACTTCAAAATGAATCCAGAAGTCCCTTTCCTAGTTCTGAATGTCAGTCATAGCTGTGATCTCCCCCATTTGCTAAGAAGAATGACAGCCGACTGCTGGCTTGTTTATGGTGAGATCAGGGGAGCTCCACCAGTAACTCATAACTCCTTCACCCCATCTCTGTCCTGAAGAGCGTAGCACAGTGTTTGAAATTCCCCAGGTGCCAAGCACATCTTAGGTCCAATTGCGACCACGTGGAGATTTCTGGGCACCAGGTTGGTGACTGCCATCTCCATCAAACCAGTTGACTCAGGCCCAGTCCGTCACCATCACATCAAGGAAAGTAAGCACAGGGCTGAGTACCCAGGCCACCCAAAGGGAACTCACAAACCACAGTTTAAAAACCTCTACCTTAGTCTATAGTTAATTCCATTTCCACTGTGTGTGTTTCTCCTTCTTGCATACTAGGACAAGTGAATTATTCTAAGAGCTAGCTACAGTCGAGCAATGCAGTTGAGATCATAGAATCAAAGAATCATAGAATTGTAGCATTAGAAGGGATCCCTGAAGGAGCGTTTCCACCCCCATTGTTCTGCCTGGACACTGAGGTCGAGCTCCGAGGGCCTTCTGGCAGTTCCCTCACTGTGGGAAGTGAAGTTACAGGGAACCAAGCAGAGGGCCTTCTTGGTAGTGGCTCCCTCCCATCAGACATCAAGAAGATGAATAACTATACAACTTTTAGAAGACACCTTAAGGCAGCCCTGTATCGGGAAGTTTTTAATGTTTGGTGTTTTATTATGCTTTTATATTTGTTAGAAACTGCCCAGAGTGGCTGGGGCAACCCAATCAGATGGGTGGGGTACAAATAATAAAGTTGTTGTTGTTGTTGTTGTTGTTGTTTTAGTCCAAGCCCCTGGCGAATAGACATTCCATTCCATTGCAGTGACCATAACCTAGGTTTAAGATGTCCTTTGGTGCCTAGCTTATATATCTGAGTTTCTAACATTAGTGCAGCACTGCTGTTTGGGAAGCCACCACCATCTCTGCCCCCGTGATCCACTGCTGGTGGGTAAGCTAAGGGTTTGAATCTGCTGGAGACATGGTTAGAAGATGGTCAAAATGCAGGCAGTGAGGTTCCACGGCAACCTTCGACACAAGAGGTGAGTTTAACACAGAACAGTGCATGCAACTGCCAGTGGGAATTTCTGGGCCCAGTACAAAAAAATGATCCCTCCTTCCCCATTTTTGACCAGAAACTCTGTGAACATCTCACAGATTGATTGATTGATTGATTGATTGATTGATTGATTGAAAGATATCTCACACAGACACATGAACTTCCTCATTGCAACCTGCAAGCATCTCCCACTAACTTTCGTTAGTAGTTCCCCGTCCAAAAACAAACAAACACACCTCTATCTGCCGCCTGGATGTGCATCTGTCCTTTTCTCTATACAGTGTATTAGCATCTTTGTCAGAATTTCAAATGTTACTTCAAAGTTTCACAAATGATGTTCAAGCGCAGGTGACATTTTAAGCAGGCTGCGACACAACACACAAACCTCACATGTTTCCACCCTTAGTTGTGCGCTGTTCTTTCCTAGCTTATCGCACACGCTTTCTCTCGGGCTGTCAGAATTATTTCTGACTCCTTCTTTGTCCACTTTAATTGCATAACATACAAACACAGCCATTCATCTTTTCTTTAACCCCCCCCCCCCCAGCATTTCATTTTATTTTTATCTCCACTTGACAGGCTACTTCCTTTCTTTTAAATTAGAGGTGAAGTACTGTAGGCAAAACAAAGAAAGTACAATTAAGAAATTTTTGGGAACAAAACAAAAAAAAAAAGGAGGGGGAGTAATACTTGGGAAACCTTCGGCTTAATACTGATATTATGATGGAAGTTGGGAATTATGGTTATTAGAGACTTTGCAGTTTATGTTCGCTATAAATCTAATCGCCTCACGCATGATGCCCTCCTTCAGAAATGCTGCAGAGCTATTTATTGCAGGCATCTATGATGACAGACAGCACATTTGAGAAGAGCCAGATAAACAAAATATTTTACATACTCGGGCTTTGCAGTGTCTAATGGATTCATATCATGGAGAGAAAAAGGCTTCATTAGAGGAAATGCACCAGGTGCTGAAAAGCAGATCTACCACAGATATTTCTTTTTAGTTATCTGTTACAGCTTAATGGGGAAGCTTCAGCTCAGCCCTCAGATTTTGGATCACAAAATGGACGAAGGAAAACTGCATGGTCGCTCCTAAACTTCCCTCAGGAAATCTGACACTGCCCAGAGGGACAAGTTGCATAAGCTGACAGGAACCGGCTTCAGAGGCACCCCTGCCTGCCCTGCTTCCGCTGTAGATGTTCACGGATCCCTTTTTCCCTGGTGTAGAGGGAGGCACCATTTTAGAGTCTACCTCAGGGGCTAAAATGCCTAGACTCAGCCCTGCCAACAAGACTCATGGGACATCCTGTTTAGAAAGATAAAATGCAGCAAAAATTTAAGGAATTGCAATATTTTGGACTCCCACTCAGTGTCTTACATCACTTCACGCATGTATTTTTAAAAATAGTTTTAATTACATTTTTATCATCAAAATATCATATCACATAACAAAAAATACAGTTCCCATGTTTCCCCCTCCCCCGACTTCCCTCAACTTCCTCTTCTGTTTTTTTTACATATTAACATCTCCTGCTTGCTTTATTAAATCTTAATTTTGTAATCTTTAAAATAATTATTGTTGCTCTCTTATTTTAGTATCATCATTATATTTTCTGTACTTATTTTGTTAATTGTAAGTGTTTACTCAAAACCTGCTAGTGAGTCCATTTCTTTACATTATTTCTGTAGATATAAATGGTTCCCAATCTTTCTTAAAGTCTCTGTTGTCCTTGTTTCAAAGTCTTTCAGTTGGCTTTGCCATTCCAGCAGTTGCTCTTGTCATTCTTCTTTCGTTGGTATTTCGTCGCTTTTCCATCTTTGGGCTATCCTAGCTGCAGTTGTTGCATACATGAAAAGCTTTTTCTTCTCTTTTGGCAACTCTTGACCTGAAATGCCTAGTGAAAAAGCTTCTAGTCTTTTAACAAAAGTTATCTTAAACATTCTTTTCATTTCATTATAAATCATTTCCCAATATTTTTTAATTATTTTACAATTCCACCACACATGAAAGCGCGTGCCTTCTTTTTCTTTGCACTTCCACACTTATTGGAGCCTGTTCCATACATTTCTGCCATTTTCACAGGCGTAATGTACCATCTATACATCATTTTCATATACTTCTCTTTTAACAATATACAATCGGTAAATTTTAGATTCACTTTCCATAGCTTTTCCCAGTCTTCCATTTGTATGTTGTGTCCTAAATCTTTTGCCCCCACATATTTTCGACCCACACTACTACAACTATAACCAGGATTTGGACCGGCATGCGCAGACCCTATTAATGCTTTGTCAAATTCTGCCCATCAGCTATTTCAGAAGGGTAGCAGGGGATGGATTTGAACCCTTACCCCACTCCCAGAGTCTTCTCCCTTGCCAAGCAGCTCACCTGTGACATAGAAAAGCTGTTTAATAAAGGGTTTCTATGCACCTAGCCATGACTGTTCCACTCATGCTCCTTTGGGCAACAATGGCTATGAGCACACTGTAGCTTTGGAGCACCTTCAAAACACATTCTTTCAAAGAATTCCAGGAAGTGTAATTTCCCCCCTCACAAAGTTCCCAGCAACCCTTCACAAACAACAGTGCTCAGAATTCTATGAGAGACAGACATGATATTTCCAACATGTCTTAAAAGAATAGTTGAATGCAAGCAAACCTTCATTTTATTTTGTAGTTCAAAATCAGGCTTTGTTTGTTTACTTTTGAAGGGACTTTACAGATGCGGCTTCATGCAGTCAAATTGTGGCCATCATATGCAATATATTCTTGTGAAACATACTCAGATAAAACAGTTTCCATGCCATGTAGCACTGAATCTCAGTTCCAAATACAACATCCTAATCATTAGACATTTGTCCCATATATCCCAAGCTGTTCATGGGTTTCAGCTAATATTTAAGTCTTCTTCCAACTGAGGAATGTTTCAGAAATATTTATTGAACTGTAGAATTCATTTTCAATTCAGCAGCTTATATATATATATATATATATATATATATATATATATATATATATATATTGGTATTCATGCACTGGCCAAGCTTTGAAACTTGTCTGCATGATTAGGTCAGCAGAAGCATTCAACGTGGATTGTGTATTCAATCAAATCTGACACCAAATACGCGTATTTGTGTCACGCGTGACTTTTGGTGACCTGCTCCAAAGCAGGGATACCAACATCCTATATTTGTGAATATTCCATAGACTGCTGTTTTGTTTACTTGTGCCATTAGAATCCGGTGTCAGTTTGAAAAGTAACAGAATGGCTTCTGAATACTTCACAAATGCAAAATTCACCTTTGACAAGCTATGACCTCGGGCTCATGTTCCCCTCCACTTAAGTGGGTCAAAAGGAGGGCGGAATTAAAAGGTGTACATACCAGAACGAAGCAAAACATGAAAGGCAGTCCTTTTTATTTTGTTTAAATTAATTTACAATGTGATTTATAGCTCCACTTCCTCTATATGGCAGTCAAAAGCAGCTCACGGGCAACAATGCAGGTAAAAAGAGGTAGACACACATTATTATAAATTACAGGCATAAGGGAAGAGAGGTAACAGAAATCCCAACAGTAGAAATCTGCTACTTGACATTAAAAGCTGCCTGAAAGAGGTCTTCAGGTTGTGGGTCAGGGGGACAAATGGTGGGAAATCTCTGGCCTATGGGTCACTCTTGGCCTGCCAAGGGTCCAATTTGACACATGAGGCCATTTCCCCAAAACCATACTCACCTGTCCATCAGCTGACATCACTGGGTTCAGTTCAATCTTGTTGGGCGATGCTTTGACAGTCCATTCCTTCCAGAACCCAACAGAGAACAGTATGAAACTCTCTGATCAGCAGCTGGTAAACGAGGGAGTTCAGTCCTGCTTCTTCTTCTGCACATTCTCTACAAAAAATGTGCTGATGAACCAGATCCCTCTCTACAGGCCAACACTGATAGGTGGGAGGGACCAGAGAATTGCCTCTGCTGTCTGTGCCCATTTTGGTTGAGGTCACATCCATTTGGGGTGAGATCTTGCCTGATCTCACGGCACGCAAGATCGAATGGTGAAATGGGGCACGCTGCCCCTGTTCATTCCATAAGCAGATTACCATCGTGCAAGCAGGTGAACATCATTGGGTGTCATATTTTGTTATTTGCTGGGGCTAGTTTTGCTGTGGTTTAATTCTACAGCTATTTTTATTCTGCTTTATGTTTCATGTTCATAAACTGTCCAGCGTGCCTAGTTGAAAATCATGGTTTGCGTCTTCATAGAAATGTTCTGGTATTCCTGAAATTAAAACAAACACACTGTGTGTGATTTAATGGTGTCTGAAATAAATTATCTTTCCTGTAATGAAGATCCATAAAACATGAGCATATTTAAATGCACATAAGTTTAAAAGAAAACACCAACTTTGCAATAATATTTCATAATGAGAAGGCATCTGTGGAAAAAAGGTTAAATGGTTCTGAATGCCTTTGTCCCTTTAAAATATGAAAAAGACTAAGGCAGCTTATGGCTGGATAATAATAATAATAATAATAATAATAATAATAATAATAATAATAATAATTACTATTATTTATACCCCACCCATCTGGCTGGGTTTACCCAGCCACTCTGAGCAGCTTCCAGTACATACAAAAATGCCAAACATTAAAAACCTGCCGATACAGGGCTGCCTTCACATGTCTTCTAAAATACATCTAAGTGTATTTGTGTCAGTATTAAAAGCACATTTGCTAGTCTTTGGGAATCCCATGCCTGTTTTCATATATAATTTCAGATGCCTGTTGCGGACGGTTAAACGATCAGGAAGTGATCAGTTACACTACACCATGTCACTCTTTGTAGCTGATCACAGCAAAGTGGGAATCCATAACCGCTAATTCTACTTTAAATGAAATCCTCCCAGCCAGCAAAAGACAGCTGAATTCCCTCTGCTGTTCGTTAAATTAAAACCTTTATTGCAAAGTCAAATGGAAAGCCCCATGATTAAGTTCCACGCGCCTAGATGCCTGATCTGTTATTCTGGGGTCCTTGCCAGAGTATGTCTTAAAAGCAGAGCGTTAGAAAATTGCGGAGTGGAAAATAAGATTTTTGCCTTAAAGATGCCGCAACACATGCGCTCTGGTCTCCCCCTCCAAATTGTGTTGATAGCGGGAGAGAATAATGTTCGCCTCATCTAAATAGATAGGATGGCTGGGAAGATAAGGGCAAGGCACAAAGGCCAGGCAGCATGAATTATGCATGCTGTATCAAATTCCTACCCCTATATATACCGGTAGCTGCAGCAGGTTTTGCATGGAGAGAAAAAAAGAAAGAAAGAAATTAGGATGGGAGAGATATTGAGCAATTTTCTCCATAACTGGTTCTTACTCACCTTAAATGTAAAATTTTATTTAGCTTATTTCATAGGGAGACATCTTTATTAAGGCTGCGCATATACATGGGTCCCTTTGAAAGGATTTAATGCAAACAAGCCAGAAATAATTGAAGAAGAAACACCTTCAGACTGTTCTCAGAAGAGCTTAGCACAGAGGTGGATGGCAGGAAAGAATTACTTTATTATATTGATTTTCTTGGGAAAATCAAAGCGGGATAAGTCAAATAGACCAATTCTCTTTTGCAAAACTCGGCGGAAGCACTCGAAGCAGTGAATTTACATGTCAAAAACTGCCTGTAGTCAGCCAGCTTCACATGCAAACAAGTCCTGCTCCTTCATTATTGCGCTAATAAAGCTGCTAATGCTCCGACGTGGCCTTGGCTCATTTGTGAACCGTCTCTCTCTCCCCCTCTCTCTTATTTGTTTAAAGAATAAAAGCTAAATGCATGACATATATATATAATGTAATGAATGAATGAATGAATAACAGCATCTATTTAAAATACTGTCAATAACCTTTTCATTTGGGTGGAACCAAGGGCAGGAAGACCCAGGCATCATAACGGTAAGTCTTTATGAAAGAAACACAGGATGCGCTAGCAATGTGCTCAGTGCTTCCTTGCCCCTGCAAGAGACAGCCAAGGAATTGGAGCTGGGTGGTGGTTGGAGGTGGTGATAGGAAACATTCAATATTATAGCATCACAAGGCTACAGAGGCATTTGGGCAAATTGGGAGTGTACAGGAAGGGTCAAACACACACACACAATATCTTGGCTGCCTATCCTCCAGTGCAATCCATCCTGTTCCCTCTTCTAGACTGCTGCAGTGGGAAGTTAAACGCTTTTTCCAGGTGCTCTGTCTTTTATCACGGTGTTCTGTTGCACCAGAAGCTGTTCACTCCTGCTGGCCACATGACCCAGAAAGTTGTCTGTGGACAAACGCCAGTTCCCTTGGCCAGAAAGCGAGATGAGCGTCGCACCCCATAGTCACCTTTGACTGGACTTAACCATCCAGGAGTCCTTTACTTTTTACCTTATAGCAGTGGTGGCCAAACTTGGCCCTCCAACTGTTTTTGGACTACAACTCCCATCATCCCTAGCTAACAGAACCAGGGGTCAGGGATGATGGGAATTGTAGTCCCAAAACAGCTGGGGGGGACAACCTGTGTACAATAAAATTAAACGAGGTTCCCCCATCCACCCAAACACTCAGTCTCATTGCATTCGGTGTGCTTATTGAACAACACACCACCTCACAAGTCAATTGTGCTATGTTATTTTCCGTTCAACAGCCTAACAGCCCATGGATGGAAGGGATGTTACTTGTAACACCCAAATAAGGGCTGAAATCTGGAACTATCCTGTGGTTGAGTGTGACTTTGCCATACATATTCACCTGCATGATGCAATTTGGCCATAGGAAATTGGGATAGGAGAAAAACCACCTTCTGACTTGTGTTCCAGCTCAAAACAAGCACATATACCTTATTTGATGTAAAATAGTTACAGGTGTCATATCCCATCCTCAACTCAGGTGTTGTCGTTGTGTGAATAATAGCTTATTGTTCTAAAGGAACAAGCCGGGTGTTAACTCCTTTTTTATGGTAAAAGGCCCGAAAGGGAACTTACAGTTCACATACTTTTTCTTCAAAGGCACCTTCTTCCTTCCAGATGAACCGATTACTGACAGAACAATCAAAACCCTGGAATAAATCAAGCTAAAAATTGTCAGACAAAGAAGATGATGCATTTTTTAGAGTACAGTTTTGTTCAGAAGCATCCTCGGTTTTCTAATACAAAAAAAAAAAAATTTAAGTCAAACTTTTGATTTATGGACCTTGGTTGTTGTTTTTTTAATTCCTTAACTTCTGACTATTTGCTGACCTATTTTTGAAATATCAAATAACCAAATAAATAGTTCTGGCCCACCAGTGAAAGGCTCTGCGTTGTGGAAACCTCAGAGAATCTTTGACATATGCCTTCTCCTAATGAAATTGTCACAAACTTGTTCCTCTGTGAATAAATTCACATTGGCATTGGCATGCAGAAATCAATACCAAATCTAAATTCAAAAACAACACCAACAACCGCTCCACCCACCCTCGGATTTTCTTTTTCAAATTCTTTTATTTAGCGTTCATTGATAAAAGTCTGAAAATGTTTTGGGCTGAGATCCAGAGAACTGCCCAGCTGGTTCTGCATGCCCATGAGAGATATGGACTTGTTCTTCTCAAACAGTGGCTCCAGGAATCCTTCATGGAAAACTGCTTCAGAAACAGAGGAGAGTTTGTGGCCTGCCATTTGAAGGTAGAAAAACGTGAAGGTCTGCTGGGAATGCTTCTAACCCTTCAGCACACCAAAAGAAACTCTGCAGATTCTTGCCTGTTTTAGTTATTATTTATAAAGCGCCTGAAGATTAAAACAAAACACATTCCAGAAGGTTCCTCCCCGCAGGCTCGCAATCAAACAGACGTGACCAAAATGGGGAGAAAAGGAAGGTGAGGGGAAAGGTGTCTGTGGATTTGTGGTTAAAGACTGGAGATGGTAGATCCATTATATTAAATGTTCGCATTGATTTTTATTCATATTGATTCTATGGAATTCAAACCGTAATACAATAAAACACAATGTATAAGAAATGAAAGGAGCAATAAAAACACAATTAAAATCCTACAATATCAAGAACGGTGCACTACAATTGCTACAACTGGCATAAAAGAATATTAAGTGGTCCACCAAGACTCTCAGCCATTTTCAAATGGTTGGAGGGGGAGTTGCTGGTGTAGGTGAAAGCTGGCTGCTTATAGCCTTGTCCTCTGAGGTTAATTTTCTGCTGAACGTCCCACATGGCCTGGAGGAAAACAGATGATTCTATAGAGACCCACAAGCCCTGACAATTAATGGTTAAGGGTGTGACCCATGAGCCAGCAGGTCCCTAGCTCAGATTTTAGAAACCCCCCTCTATGGCCTTCTACCTAAAATCTTTCAGCCTTGGCCCCTAACTCAACAACATGAGCGTAATACTACTGTTCAGTTTCACGGGGCTTTCAAGGATTGACAAAATGCTTCGAACCCTGGATGAGCACAAAATATATACCAATTACTGATGATGACAATGATCATAATAGTATATAAATTCAGTTTCTCCTACCACATTATTCTGAACAGTCTTCATACACGGGAAGCAATTGGGGGGCATTCTTTTCTCTCTTTTTAATAACATGGCATTCCACTCACCACACTGATTTAAGCAGGACATCCCAGAATTCCAGACACCATCCTGACTTCTGATTGGATCCTGGAATGTCCTGTTTTTGGGTCCGGTGCTCTGACATGAATCAGCTGGCTCACACCAGAGCACTGGACCAAAAGACACTCCTCTTTTTTTTTGCTCTTGCATGAAACATCTGGACCAAAAAACCACCATCCCAATTTTGATCAGTGGGATGTTGGAGGATTTTTCATGGCTCACAAACTCTTTCCTCTTTCTGCAAACCATTTTCAAAGAGAGAGTGGAATTGCCATCTTTGTCGGGACAGAGAATGGCATAGACAATGTCTACATCCATATCTTTATTTTTTGGGCCACTACATCATGGTCTGGCAACAGTCCGGCTACAGCATCTAATCTTGCCTGGCCCAGAGTAAAGCATATCATCATCATCATTATTGCAAAATAAAACAATCATCTTGAGTTTACCAGGTTTTTCAAAACAGATACAGTGGTACCTCTGGATGCGAACAGGATCTGTTCCGGAGCCCTGTTCACATCCTGAAGCGAACGCAACCTGCTCCGCACATCTGGGCGTGCACAGGTTGCGATTCGCCACTTCCACACATGCGCGTGACATCATTTTGAGCATCTGCACATGCGTGAGCAGTGAAGCCTGGAAGTAACGCACTCCATTACTTCCGGGTCGCGGCAGAGCGCAACCCGAAAATATTCATCCTGAAGCTACTTCAACCCGAGGTATGACTGTATTGCTGTTTCACAACCAAAGGTTGCTAACAAAAATGGCATCCTCATTCACATTTCGGTCTCTGGTTAGGAACTTGTTATGCACCTCTTAGCGATTTGATTGGATTTCCCCAGAAAATTGAAGCAACCCTCCCCAGCAATGCATAAACAGGGTTAACAGTCGCCACACAGCAGTCGAGTGGAAGTCCCCAACTGCTTCATGTTTATTGCAAAGCCTTCCTCCAGTAGGCATATATGTTCCACTGTGCTAATCTTCTCAGAATGCTGCATTTATCACCTACCAGACAAATGCTAAATGCTGCATTACAAGGCAATTATCACCTCACTTTCCCTCCTTAGCTCAGCAAGCAAGAACAGAGCTGAAGGAGTAAGGAGAAATTCCAAGCTCCTGCTGTTGCTGCAGCTGCTCCCAGAAGAGCCTGAAATCATGTGCCCTAATATCTTAAAAAAAAACACCAACCACCACAAAGCACTGCTGTTCTTCTCAGTGAAGACAGAATAGTGAAAGGCTTTGGCACGGCCCTGGACATAACGCACGAGGCGAGACAGAGTTCTGATGCAGCCCAAAGTAAGCGCACAAGATTTGGCAAAATCCAAGATTTGACCACAGGCCTCCTGCAGCAATTCTGCTTACAATTAAGTGATGGAATTCCATCTCCTTCTGCTTCTCTGTTCACCATGGTGAATGTTCTGTCAGCACAAGGAGTATTTGAATGTTCTCCTGCTCTCCTTCCCCAGCATTACCCCTGTTATGGGGTTTTCCCCAACCCTCTGGAGCAGATTTGGGGACAGCACAGGGTGCGGAGAAAAGAGGAATCCCGTTGCTCTAGTGCTGATCCTTTTCACAGGTGCAAGAATTTAGTTGAATATGGCTCGTGCATTCTCAAACGTCATGCTTTGCCGCCAACAGAATGCACAGCCCCAGAATTCTAGTCAGCAACATGTAGCTCTGAAATTTATTCTATTTGCTACATTTCTATACTGCCAAGTCCTCAGGATGGTTTTGCCATCCTAAATCATCTGAGTGACTCTGAGCATTTTGTAACATTTTATTCCTCCCTCTTCCTCCAAGGATCTCAGTGTGATAAGCTTGTTTCCTTCTCCCCAATTCATTCTTCCAACAAGCCTTCGAGGTAGGCAAGGATGGGAGTCACCAGTTAGTTTTGTGGCTAAGTGGAGGTTTGAACCTGGAGCTCTCCAGTCTAAGACCGAAACTCTCACCGCAACACTGTCTGTCACACGAGCTTGTAGAACGTGGCGGTATGTACATGTACAAACATGTACACGAAAGTTTCTCGGCATAATTGACAGCTGCTATCTTGGTTTTTTGTGTGACTGGGTTGATTAATAATGTTGCATATACGCTAAATATATATAAAAAATTATGCAACAAAGTTTCTAGTATTTTATCCTATTTGGATTAACAGCTGTAAATCAATTTTGTTGTTGTTTAGTCGTTTAGTCATGTCCGACTCTTCGTGACCCCATGGACCAGAGCACGCCAGGCACTCCTGTCTTCCACTGACTCCCACAGTTTGGTCAGACTCATGTTTGTAGCTTCGAGAACACTGTCCCACTATCTCGTCTTCTGTCGTCCCCTTCTCCTTGTGCCCTCAGTCTTTCCCAACATCAGAGTCTTTTCCAGGGAGTCTTCTCTTCTCATGAGATTGCAAATCAATATTCAAATGCAAAAGACTACTTTATTCAATTTTATTACAGTTGCCTCTTGTGTAGCAAGGCAAACTAGCCTTGTATTCTTAAAATTTGCCCTTTCATCAGGGGAAAAAATTGATGGAGCCAAAGTTTATTTATTAAAATATAAGTGTGCAGGTAGGAAATATCTTGTTTTGATTTCGTGTAAGCTGCTCTGGGAGCCTTTTTTACTGAAGAGCGGGGTACAAATTGATTAACTAACTAACTAACTTTGATCTCCCTAAAGTCGGGCTGATTTTGGTCATAAATAAGATGGTGAGGCTCAGCTATTCAGAAAGCATATAGGTCAGACATTACATACAAAGCCAAAGTTGGCACTGATGTCATTTTTCAATAAACAAATTATGGACTTAAAACAACTGTTAGCATTCCTGACAAGTGTTAGCCAGGAACTGGAAATCTGCAAAATATATTTATATAACATACAGTTCAGGAATGGTATAAAGGAGTATGGCCAATTGCTTTGGTAAAGAAATTAACCAAACAGATCGGGGCTTCCCGGAGCCCCAACTGTATAGATGACTTTTTAAGGCACAATGGAGGGAGGTATGGCGGTGGGGGCAGATGTTACAGGCGAAGGGGATCGAGATATGGATACGCTCGTACCCTTTCCAATCTGCGCCCCATCCCGAGGGACGAGGGTAGGGTGAGCAAGGATTACTCACCTCCGTCACTGGTGCTGTGCAATGCCAGGTCTATAGGCAATAAAACCGCCACCCTGCGAGATTTCTTTATCTCGCAGGGGGTCGACCTGGCTTGTGTGACGGAGACCTGGGTGCGCGAAGGGGCAACAGTTACCTTACGAGAGATGGCGCCCCCGGGTTTCTCTGTCCTCCACCAGTCGCGGACTGTGGGCCGGGGGGGAGGGGTGGCATTATTAATCCGGGAAGATTGTCCTTTCAGGGCTCTACCATCGCCATCGATCCCCGGCATCGAATGTGTTGGCCTAGTGTGGGGCTCCGAGGAGAGCTTGGCTGTCTGGCTGGTGTACCGGCCACCTAGCGCACCAGCAGCCACCCTGTCAGGCCTGCTGGAGGCGGTGGCCGGCTGGGCCTTGGAGTTCCCTAACCTATTGGTATTGGGGGACTTCAACATCCATGCCGATGCCACTCCCTCCTCACAGGCTCTGGACCTGGTGTCTTCCATGGCGACACTAGGGCTCTCCCAGTTTGTTTCGGGCCCCACACATCAAGCAGGCCACACGCTGGATTTGATCTTTGGCGTCGGTATAGATGTGATCATGTCTCCTCCGACGAAGGTGCCATGGTCTGATCACTACGCTCTGAAAGCCAGGATTGACTTTCCACCCCCACCCTGCTTAGGTGGCGAGCCAATTTGGGCTCGCCCGCAGAGGCTGATGGACCCCGAGAGATTCCGCCAAGCCTTGCGGGACCTTGCTCCCCCTGGCGACTCATTGACTGAGCTTGTTGAGGGCTGGAATGCCCAGCTCCTGGCAGCCATCGATGAGATCGCACCTAAGCGCCCTCTGCGACCCCGCAGAAACCGGGCTCCCTGGTTTACCGAGGAGCTTCGGAAAATGAAGCAGGACCTCAGACGGCTAGAGCGAGTATGGCGGGGTGCCCGTGACGGAGCCTCAAGAACATCTTATAGGGCTTTTATGAAAACCTACGAGATGGCGGTGAAGGCTGCTAAGAAGTCATACTTCTCGGCCTCCATTGCATCCGCTAGCTCTCGCCCAGCGCAATTATTTAGCATAATCAGGTCTTTAACGTCCCTTGAGGGACAGCCAAATTTAAATAACAAATTGACACACGGCTGTGAGGCATTTGCGAGCTTTTTTGCGGAGAAGGTCTTGTCGCTCCGCCATGACCTCCCTGCCAATTTGGATACAATAAAGGAACTGGAGGCCCCTCGACTGTCCTTGGGTCCAGTATTGGACCACTTCGACCAGATATCCCCAGCCGATGTGGACAGACTCCTCCGAGCTGGAAAGCCCACCACTTGTCCTCTTGACCCGTGCCCGTCCTGGCTGATTAGAGCGTGTCCAGACGAGGTGCGGGCCCCCCTGGGGAATATCATCAATTTGTCCCTTGGCACGGGGACATTCCCAGGGGAACTGAAGGAGGCAGTGGTGCGCCCGCTCTTAAAGAAAACATCATTAGATCCTTTAGATCTATCCAATTACCGCCCGGTTTCGAATCTTCCGTTCCTGGGTAAGGTGATTGAGAGAGCGGTTGCTGAACAGCTTGGTGGGTTTCTGGATGAAACATTGGCTCTGGATCCATTCCAGTCTGGCTTCCGCGCTGGTCATGGGACCGAGACGGCTCTGGTCGCCCTAACAGATGACCTTCGTAGACAGCTGGATCGAGGCGGGTCAGGGCTGCTGATTCTTCTAGATCTATCAGCAGCTTTCGACATGGTCGATCACGAACTTTTGGACCACCGCCTTACCGACGTGGGGATCCAGGGCACAGTCCTTAAATGGCTGCGCTCGTTTCTCTCTGGTCGGGGACAGAGGGTGGCGCTTGGGGGGGAATTGTCATCGCGCCACTCCTTGGTGTGTGGAGTACCTCAGGGCGCGATACTCTCCCCAATGCTTTTCAACATCTTTATGCGCCCCCTCGCCCAGCTTGTTCGGAGTTTTGGGCTGGGTTGTCATCAGTATGCCGATGACACCCAACTCTATCTGTTGATGGATGGCCATCCTGACTCGGCCCCAGACACACTGACCAGATGTTTGGAAGCTGTGGCTGGATGGTTACGTGGGAGCCGGTTGAAGCTAAATCCTTCGAAGACAGAGGTCCTGTGGCTGGGACGGGGCGATATGGGATTGGGGGGGCAACTCCCATCTCTTGCGGGGGCGCAATTAGTGCCAGCACCGTCCGTTAAGAGTTTGGGTGTAATCTTCGACACCTCCCTTTCCATGGAGGCGCAGATTGCAGCTATAACAAAGGCGGCATTTTTCCATCTCCGCCAAGCTAAGCAGTTGGCTCCTTACCTCTCTCGCCCTGACCTAGCCACTGTGATCCACGCGACGGTCACCTCCAGACTGGATTATTGTAACTCGCTCTACGTGGGGCTGCCCTTGAGACTGACCCAGAAACTCCAGCGGGTGCAGAATGCTGCAGCGAGACTCCTTACGAGGTCTTCGCTGCGAGATCACATTCACCCAGTGCTATACCAGCTGCACTGGCTCCCGGTGGAGTACAGGATCAGGTTTAAGGTGCTGGTTTTAACCTTTAAAGCCCTATATGGCCTAGGACCCTCGTACCTACGGGACCGCCTCTCCTGGTATGCCCCACAGAGAAACCTACGGTCTTCAAATAAAAACATCTTGAAGGTCCCAGGCCACAGAGAAGTTAGGCTGGCCTCAACTAGAGCCAGGGCTTTTTCGGCTGTGGCTCCGATCTGGTGGAACACTCTGTCACAAGAGACCAGGGCCCTGCGGGACTTGACATCCTTCCGCAGGGCCTGCAAGACAGAGCTGTTCCACCAGGCCTTTGGCCAGGGCACAGCCTGACTCCCTCCCTCGGCAATCTTCGCAGAGCTCTGGCCCAATGGTTGCTAGTGGCTTGAATTAATTAATTTTTATAATGAATGATTTTAGAATGTTGTTTATGTTGTACCTTTGTACTGTTTTATTGTTGTTAGCCGCCCTGAGCCCGGCTTCGGCTGGGGAGGGCGGGATATAAATAAAATTTATTATTATTATTATTAATGGTATTGTTTCATTACTCATGTCGATCAAAGTCAGGGCAACTCACCCCACCTTTATGGAACATTACGGGAGAAGTTGTTCAGTTAATCATAGTCAGGATCTCTTCTTGTATACATATTAAGAAAGCTTCAAAAAGAAAAATGATGTCTAAGGGGGGGGAGGGGAAATATAGGTTCCAAATGGAGCTGTCTGACTAAGAGCAATGTATAAGCCTTTGATAATTTACAATCAATACCACAGATTAAAACATAGATAGGATGCCAGAAACAACATTTTTGCCTGGAATTGTGATATAGAAAAGACATCAGCTCTTCTTCTCCAGCTCAGCTTGAGAGCATCAAAGCAAGGGGTGAGCTGGACCCCTTTTCTCCTTGGTCCCAGATGTCCTCATGGAAGCTAGCACTAGGCTGAAGAGCAAAGGCCTAACAGTCCTGCTTGACAGCATGAATGCCTGAAGGTGTTCTCCATGTCTGGTTGAAGACTCCTTCCTCCATGGTCTTCCTCCACTGCCAGCATCCCACAGCACCATGAGGTCATTGATTCTGCAGATCCCTCAGACACCCCACTATCCTGAGGGCCAAGGTAGAAAATCATTTTGACTTCCTAAGCTTTTCTGGCAGAGCTGGAAGGTCTCTGCCTTCAAAGACAGCGGTTATGCTGTTCTGGAAATGCATGAATCAACCCAAAGGTATATCATTTGTGGATGCCTTTTAAGATCTTCCAGCTGAATGTGGAAGATAATGAATTCAAAGTCTGAATGAGCCATTCGGAATTTCATGTTTTCAAAGTTAATACAGTACCTGTATACAGCAATCTGGTGATATTTTAGACAATTTCAGGACTGTTACTGTCAAAAGCAATCTGTTTACTTTGCATATTTCCACTTTTTTTGTAAGCTAGTATAGATTCTATCTTTTTGCAATTGGAATGGAAATTTACCAATTCATTTTATCATGCGGTCTGTGGGCGACACAAGGACAGCGTTCAAGATTTGGGAGAATTTAGAGTGGAGGTAAGATCATATACATGGGGTTTCATTATTGCATTGATGCTAACTAATAATCAGTGATTCCACAATAGGACTGAATGAAGGACAAGAAAGATCTGGCAAGGGTCACTGACCGCAAGGAGAAGCAGGATCAGAATAGCATTCCTTTGGAAGTAAGTGGGATAAGCAATAACTTGGAAATGCAGAACTGCTGCAGCTTAAATATAAAAGATCAGAAAAAAGAAAGACTTCCTTGTGTTGATAAGATGTGAGTGAGTTTGTCTCAAATTAGACCTAATATAAATGAGATTACCTGACAAAAGCAAGCTCACTCCTCTCATTCGGTTTGCAAGTGTAAGTGGCTCATTTCTAAATTATTATTTGGGAACGATCCATGTTCTTATGTAGCTGCATTGTTTTATACTTTCTGCATGTCCCGTGATCATATTATAAAGCAGTTGCATTCTGTGTTGTAAATCAAGCACTTCTAGAAGTTGTTTATGTTTTCCTTTTTTATTTTTTTTATTGGTTTTTCACAATTTATGTAAACACAGACAATACACAAAACAATACAAACATACAAACACATAAACAAACATGTATAATTTCGAATCCTTTTTTCTTAAACCTTACTTCACCGACTTCCCCATACCTCCCCTTTCTGCATCCCAATTTCCAAATTAGTTTCAGCAAATCCTCCCCCTTAAGTTTATCTAATTTTCCCTTGTTCTTTTCTTTTACTTAAGCTTTTACAGCTGTAATCCCCTTTTTTCTATACCCTCAACATTTTAACACTCATTGACTTTGCAATATTTCTTAAGATAAATTTTGAATTTCTTCCAAACTTCTTCCACCGCCTCTCTCCCTTGGTCTCGGATTCTGCCAGTCATTTCAGCCAGTCCCATATAGTCTATCAGCTTCGTCTGCCATTCTTCCAGAGTGGGTAGATCCTGTGTCTTCCAATACTTTGCGATGAGAATTCTTGCTGCTGTAGTAGCAAGAAGTTGTTTATGTTTTCCAAGGTATTTCTTATCAATACAAAATTTCAGCAATTTCTTTTCCTGAAAGTGTGGCCCAGAGGAAAAAAGTTAGAGAGTCACTGGCTTAAGCTAACTGACTGATGCACCTGTATATCTGGGTCTGCATGTCATCAACCTCCCTATTAGCATCACATCTGCCTTCTGATGAAAGCATGGCACTGATAATGCCAAGGTTGCAGGTTTGATCCCCGTAAGGGAATGAATTCCCATTTCATGGGCTATCAGCTCCAGTGCAAAGGTCAGTGGCCAGCCTTCCCCAAGTTTGTGTTCCTTGCCCTCCCTAATATTTTGATGTCTTTTTTAATGCAATAAGTAATAGAACATTAATGTAAATAAAAAAATAGAAAAGTACAATGACAGTAAGTAGAATACAGAGTCCTCTCTTTTAGCTAGTTTTTAATCCTTACCACCCACAGAAGGTAGTAGCCCATCCCAGTGGGTGGCGCTGTGGTCTAAACCACTGAGCCTCCTGGGCTTGCCAATCGGAAGGTTGGCGGTTCAAATCCACGTGGTGGGGTGAGCTCCCGTTGCTCTGTCCCAGCTCCTGCCAACCTAGCAGTTTGAAAGCACGCCAGAGCAAGTAGATAAATAGGTACCACTGCTGCAGTGGGAAGGTAAACGGCATTTCCCTGCGCTCTGGTTTCCATCATGGTGTTCTGTTGCGCCAGAAGTGGTTTAGTCCTGCTGGCCACATGACCTGGAAAGCTGTCTGTGGACAAACGCTGGTTCCCTCGGCCTGAAAGCAAGATGACCATAGTTGCCTTTGACTGGACTTAACCATCCAGGGGTCCTTTACCTTTTTACCTTCACCTGGGATTTTTCATTTTTTCTCCCAGTCTCTCATTCTGGGGCACCAACATTTCCCTGTCTCCCATCCAGGGTCCTCCATCCACCATCCCCCATGAGTAAACAATCCCTGGTCCTTAATAAAGGCCCCAAGTGGAGGACGCCAAAGGAAAAGGAGAAGGAAAACCAAAAGAAGGAGACAACCAAGGGAAGAAGAGAAAGAGAAAAGGGAAAGAACTGGCTGGAACAGTTGGGTTTTGTAGTCCAAAATATCAGGGAAGGGGGAGCTCCAGTTTTGGGAAGGCTGGCCAGGGGCCATCACACATCTTGAGCTGTTTATTATTTGCGTCCCACTTAATACCAAGTCTAAACAGACACCGGCAGAAATCCTTCAGTGGTTCTATTGCCCTTCTGGTTAGCAAATTCCGTTTGATAATGCTGTTGAGCTTATCCATGTGCCAGGAACTAACCATTTGTTCCATCACCACCCCATTGATATCTGCTGGTGCCCGTTTTTACAAGCAGCTTCCCTTACACAGTGCCACGCCATTTATCTTCCAAATGTTAATTGCCGTTCCATAGTCCTGGCTTCTGTTATTCACAGCAGTGAGCATGTTCTGGAGAGCCCTACAAGACGAAACAGTGCATTCAAGATCATTAGCACCTCTTGCATGATTTGATCTATGCTGCCAACTAGGACAGCCCTGCTTGGGGGAATCGGCTCTCCTTAAACCGCATTGGCACCAGCCAGAAATGTCACTCTTCTTTCAGACCACTACTAAACACACACACACACACACACTGGTCATGCATTTTGATAATTATTAATTCTGAAAATCAATGTAAGTTGCCTGGTTTCTTTTTGTTTGTTGGCTGTTTGTTTGTTTTTTACTGGTTTTTAAAGGAGTTAAATGTAGTGCTCAATGATCTTTCCTTACAACCCTTTGATATCTCCCCCTTTAAAGCGTATTTTAAAACATAAAGACAAAACAATCAGGGATCAGCATTTCTCGTACTCAGCCATGTAATATTCATTGAAAGGAATAATAGTGACATGGAGCATGTGCAGAGTGAGTTTTCCTCATGAGTAACTATTTGCAACAATTTATACACTGCTTAATTAAAATTAAGTCACCTCTAAGTGGTGTGCAGGAGGCCCAATGCAAGACCAAAAAAATTGAGTTTAATATATAAAATGAAAAATCAATTTAAAAGTGACTTTAGCAATAATAATAATAAAGTCTTCAGTAAGTGCTAGGAGTTCAGTAGGAGAGAGACTGTCTGACCTCAGCTGGGAAGGAGTTCCCAAAAATTTGGCCCACAGTAATAAATGAATGCACAGCTGCTGTGTATCTGCATCATGGGGGACAACTAACAGTGACTCAGATGAAGACTGCAGTGATTGAACAGGGAATATAAGGGATCAGGTGTGTTAAAGTTATACGTTTAATGTGCATAAAATGCAATGTTTCTATGCATTGAAGTTAAAACTTATGTAAAGGTTCGCATTTGCAAGGCAGGGAAGTTTGCAACAAGTGAGAGGTTTCACTCTAGGTGAAAGCGGAAGGCTGGTGGTTCTCCATTTCAGAGGATTTTGGCTACCTGATGACTCATCGTTGGAAACAGGAGACAGGAAGTTGAAAACAGAGGAACTCAGCATCTCTGTGTTGTGAAAAGCCGTCAGAGAAATCACCAGCTCAGTGTTTTGGAAGAAGGAGCTTCCAGCATAATGGAAAGAGAAGTTGTTGGACTATTTTAAAAGGCCTTAAAGGACTGAACTGCATTGACTGCTACTTGAGTGCAATGTGTTATTTTGTAACTTTCCTTTATAACTAGCTTTAAGATTGTTCTGCAGTAAAGCTTTGAAACTCATTCTTGGGGTGGAAAGCTCATTTATTTCTATGCATGGTCCAGATCAGACGTTCCACTAAACAGAGTTGGTGATCACTGAGGTATATTGGACCAAAGTTGTTAAGCGACTTTGAAATCAATACAGGAGCCTTGAAGTTGGCCCAGTACTGTTTGAGCAGCCAGTATAAGTTTTTGTGATGGTGATACTTTGTGCCCTTAACCGTTTAGCTGCAGAGTTTTGCCTCAAGACCAGACCCAAAGGTCACTCACATATTAGAGACCAAGCAGGAGAGGTCAGAAATTATGACTTTCAGGTACCTTTCATATTAGAAATTAACAACCCAACTGTATACATGCTCATTTTTATTTATTTGCTTACAGCATTTCACCCTTAAACCAAACAGAGCTCTTGGAGCAGTTTACAAAAATCAGTTCTAAGACCATGCCTACCTTTAAGACATGACACACAAGGAAAAATAAACGGGAGGGAGGAGGGGCAACCAAGCTCAAACACAAGTTCTTAAACCTGTGTGAGTGTCTGGAGGATGGATGGCGGCTAACAGATTGAGGTTGAATCCTGACAAGACAGAAGTACTGTTTTTGGGGGACAGGAGGCGGGCGGGTGTGGAGGACTCCCTGGTCCTGAAAGGGGTAACTGTGCCCCTGAAGGAGCAGGTGCACAGCCTGGGGGTCATTTTGGACTCACAGCTGTCCATGGAGGTGCAGGTCAATTCTGTGTTCAGGGCAACTGTTCACCAGCTCCACCTGGTATGCACGCTGGGACCGTACCTGCCCACAGATTGACTCGCCAGAGTGGTGCATGCTCTGGTTATCTCTCACTTGGACTATTGCAATGCGCTCTACGTGGGGATACCTTTGAAGGTGACCCGGAAACTACAACTAATCCAGAAGGTAGCAGCTAGACTGGTGACTGGGAGCAGCCGCCGAGACCATATAACACCGGTCTTGAAAGACCTACACTGGCTCCCAGTACGTTTCCGAGCACAATTCAAAGTGTTGGTGCTGACCTTTAAAACCCTAAACGGCCTCGGTCCAGTATACCTGAAGGAGAATCTCCACCCCAATCATTCTGCCCGGACACTGAGGTCCAGCGCCGAGGGCCTTCTGGCAGTTCCCTCATTACGAGAAGCCAAGTTACAGGGAACCAGGCAGAGGGCCTTCTCGGTAGTGGCACCCACCCTGTGGAACGCCCTCCCAGCAGATGTCAAAGAGAAAAATAACTACCAAACTTTTAGAAGACATCTGAAGGCAGCCCTGTTTAGGAAAGCTTTTAATGTTTAATAGGCTATTGTATTTTAGTGTTTTGTTGGAAGCCGCCCAGAGTGGCTGGGGAAACCCAGCCAGATGTGTGGGGTATAAATAATATATTATTATTATTATTATTAT
The DNA here is from genome assembly GCF_965113315.1 of Podarcis vaucheri. Taxonomy (NCBI): domain Eukaryota; kingdom Metazoa; phylum Chordata; class Lepidosauria; order Squamata; family Lacertidae; genus Podarcis; species Podarcis vaucheri. The sequence goes on along the minus strand of NC_138759.1, from coordinate 118,775,934 downwards.
TATTATTATTATTATTATTATTAACTTGCAGTTGTTAAGACAGTTACAGCCGCTGTCCGTGGCAGTTCTGGCTGCCTTGCCTTTGATAAAGAGCAGTCCTTCTCCTCAAGCTCTCCCTCTCTCTCTTCAGATCAGAGCCAGGAGTCCAGCTGCTGACAACATCCAGGCCAGGAGGAAAAGGCAGCTCCTGCCACACAGCTCTTCCGCCAGACAGCTGACTCAGAAGCAAACCCTACGAGGTTCAACAGGGTCTACTTCCAAGCAAACAAGGGTAGGATTGCAGTCTGGAGCACTGATTAAGTCAGAAAAGACTTGATGTTAATAAAAAGAGAATTTAGCATGATAAGCTCTTGTTTTGTATGTTCTGGCAGAGGGAGTGCTGGAAGCCTGTCTACCAGAAGTAGGTATCAAGGAGTCCACTGGCTGCTACCCTACACAATCCCCTTTTAGAGAACTAGGTAGGCTGGGGTTTCTGGAAAAGAGGAGAACCGACAGGGATCTGTATACACCTTATTCAGTTATCCCAGGTGGCTTTCTAAACCCCCATTATAACCCTCCTCTTTGTTCCATCAAAGTAATTTAAAAATGAGCAAGTAGATAAATAGGTACCGCTGTGGTGGGAAGGTAAATGGCGTTTCCATGTGCTCTGGCTTCCGTCACGGTGTCCCGTTGCACCAGAAGCGGTTTAGTCCTGCTGGCCACATGACCAGGAAAGCTGTCTGTGGACAAATGCCAACTCCCTCAGCCTGAAAGCAAGATGAGCGCCACACCCCATAGTCGCCTTTGACTGGACTTAACTGTCCAGGGGTCCTTTACCTTTTTTTACCTTACTTTCACTTAACTGGATACATGTAAGCTTACTGTTATCTTTGCGCTTGCTGATGTGCCATTTCCAGGAAACACTGATGATGTTTCCAAGCTAAAATTTCAATATTCTCATATACCCTCCAACATTTCTTCAGTGAAAATAGGGACATCCTAGTCGTTGTCGTCGTCTTCTTCTTCTTCTTCTTCTTCTACCCCACCCATCTGGGCAGCTTCCAACATATTCCTCAGGTTGAATGTGCTTCAGGTTGAGCGCTTTCGGGTTGTGCCGCTCGCGCATGCGCAGACGCTCAAAATGACATCACACGCATGCGCGGAAACGGCAGAACGCAACCCACGCACATGCAGGCGCAACATCACATCTTACGTTCCATTCAGGACGCGAATGGAGCTCCGGACCGGATCCCGTTTGCATCCTGAGGTACCACTGTATAAAAAACCTAATAAAACATTAAACATTTAAAAAACTTTCCTATACAGGGCTGCCTTCAGATGGCTCACAGGTTGGATAACTCCAGACCCTCCAACATTTTTTTTATGAAAATAGGGACGTCCTAAGGTAAAGTGAAAAGGGATGCGGGTGGCACTGTGGTCTAAACCACTGAGCCTAGGGCTTGCTGATCAGAAGGTTGGCGGTTCGAATCCCCGCAATGGGGTGAGCTCCCGTTACTCGGTCCTGCTCCTGCCAACCTAGCAGTTCGAAAGCACGTCAAAGTGCAAGTAGATAAATAGGTACCGCTCTGGCGGGAAGGTAAACGGTGTTTCCGTGCGCTGCTCTGGTTCGCCAGAAGCGGCTTAGTCATGCTGTATGCCGGCTCCCTCAGCCAGTAAAGTGAGATGAGCACCACAACCCCAGAGTCGTCCATGACTGGACCTAATGGTCAGGGATCCCTTAACCTTTAAGGTAAAGTGAGACATTCTGGGATCAAATCCAGAACTGGGACAGCTTCTGTAAATCCAGGAGCATCCCTGGAAAATAGGGACCCTTAGAGGGTCTGCTCTCATGCTGTCAGAGATATGAAGTCATCTATCAGATTGCACAGGCATGTGCAAACTCAAAGCACTGAGGACTGGATTCTGTTTTCTTTCTTTTCTTTTTCACCTGGTGCAGCATTTCATTTCGTGTGCTCACCCCAGTCTGGAAGACAATTCAAACGAAGGCTGGATATAAATACTGATATCCCCTGCTGTATCACGACACCAATTTGCACCTCATGCAGGGCCAGTCTCCGTATACTTCTAAAAACTGTAATTGGGAACTTGTGATCTTCCCAGATGTTGCCGGACTACATCTCTAATTATTCTTTACACACACACACACATTTTTATTGGTTTTTAACATATTAATTAACATCCATACAACAAAATTTATCATCTTATACAAAATTTTTTTTGGACTTCCGTCAACACCTCTGATGATTTTTCTGTTCTTATCACTTATTATGCATTTTTTAATTTCACAGCACCTTTAATTATCTTTAACTAATAATTCTCCTCATTGTCTTTTTTGCAATATTTCAAATAATTCACCTTACAAAACTTCTTGCAAACCTACTAGCGTAATCTGTTCATCACAATTACTTTTCAAATAGTCTGAAAATTTACTCCAGTCTTCTGAGAATCTCTGGTCATCTGAGAATCTCTAATTGTTCACTCTGACTGTGGTGGCTGGAACGGGGGTGGGGTGGGGGGGGAGAGGAGGCTCTAGGTTGCCCATCTCTGCTTTCAAATATCAACAAGCCCGGCATTTCAGAACCAGTGAGTGCAATGAAGGCACTGTGTGAGTGTCTGGAGGCAGTTGGCGGATGGATGGCAGCTAACAGATTGAAGTTGAATCCTGACAAGACAGAAGTACTGTTTTGGGGGGACAGGGGTCAGGTGTGTGGGGCTAAATGGGGTAACTGTGAAGGACCAGGTACGCAGCCTGGGAGTCATATTGGACTCACAGCTGTCCATGGAGGCACAGGTCAATTCTGTGTTCAGGGCAGCTCCATTTGGAACACAGGCTGAGACCCTACCTGCCCACAGACTGTCTCGCCAGAATGGTGCATGCTCTGGTTATCTCCTGCTTGGACTACTGCAATGCGCTCTACGTGGGGCTACCTTTGAAGGTGACTCAGAAACTACAACTAATCCAGTATGTGGCAACTAGGCTGGTGACTGAGAGTGGCTGTCGGGACCATATAACAATGGTGCTAAATGATATTCATTGGCTCCCAGTACATTTCCGAGCACAATTCAAAGTGTTGGTGCTGACCTTCAAAGCCCTAAACGGCCTTGGTCCTGTATACCTGAAGGAGTGTCTCCACCCCCATTGTTCAGCCAGGACACTGAGGTCCAGTGCCGAGGGCCTTCTGGCGGTTCCCTCACTGTGAGAAGTGAGGTTGCAGGGAACCAGGCAGAGGGCCTTCTTGGTAGTGACGCCTACCCTGTTGAACACTCTCTCTTCAGATGTCCAGGAGATAAAGAACAATACAACTTTTAGAAGACATATGAAGGCAGCCCTGTATTGGGAAGATTTTTATGTTTGATGTTTTACTATGTTTTATATATTCTGTAAACTGTCCAGAGTGGCTGGGGAAACCCAGCCAGATGTGCAGGGTATAAATAATAAAATTATTTCTCATCATCATTATTAATGAACAATGCTGCAGGTTAGTACCACAAACAGGAAGTTGTTGTTGTTGTTGTTGTTTAGTCGTTTAGTCGTGTCCGACTCTTCGTGACCCCATGGACCAGAGCACGCCAGGCACTTCTGTCCTCCACTGCCTCCCGCAGTTTGATCAAACTCATGCTAGTAGCTTCAAGAACACCATCCAACCATCTCATTCTCTGTCGTCCCCTTCTCCTTGTGCCCTCCATCTTTCCCAACATCAGGGTCTTTTCCAGGGAGTCCTCTCTTCTCATGAGGTGGCCAAAGTATTGGAGCCTCAGCTTCACGATCTGTCCTTCCAGTGAGCACTCAGGGCTGATTTCCTTCAGAATGGAGAGGTTTGATCTTCTTGCAGTCCATGGGACTCTCAAGAGTCTCCTCCAGCACCATAATTCAAAAGCATCAATTCTTCGGCGATCAGCCTTCTTTATGGTCCAGCTCTCACTTCCATACATCACTACTGGGAAAACCATGGCTTTTACTATACGGACCTTTGTTGGCAAGGTGATGTCTCTGCTTTTTAAGATGTTGTCTAGGTTTGCCATCGCCTTTCTCCCAAGGAGCAGGCGTCTTTTAATTTCGTGACTGCTGTCACCATCTGCACTGATCATGGAGCCCAAGAAAGTAAAATCTCTCACTGCCTCCATGTGAACTTAAATGATTTCATAGGTGTCGATAGCATTTTATGCTTATACTTTATGAAACCTCCTGAAAGAGGACGGGAGGGGCAACCATTCTCACATGCAAAATAGTCCCATTTTATAAGGCTTTCATGCTGTTTAAATAAATCTTCCTCACAAGAGTATAAAAAACAATAGGTTTTACCACCTGTGAAGAGAAACATGCTTTTGACAAGCATTTCACAGGCATCCACAGACCTAAGCAAATTTCAATAATAGCAGCTATATATTGAATTGGGATTTTGTTTTAGCATTTTGGTTATGTTTAATGACTCAGAATACCAGGTTTCATCCATTTTTGCAATGCCTAACTGAGTTCTGTAACTACATTTGTGACCATTAATGCTAGTGTAAATTTGGCATTGTGTAGTAGATATGACTGCTTAGTAGATATGTGGCTGGCAGCTGTTGGAAGTGCAACAGCAGAGATCATTCAGCATGTGATTTAAAAGCTAATTCTCTTATCAGTAAGTCAGCTAGCTGAGAATCGAGGTGAGGTTGTTGCTTAGCAACCAGGCAGAGATGTGTGATCTTTATTGAGGTGGCTGTGTTCTGATTGGCTGCATAGTTCTGAGGAATCCAACCACCCCTGGCATTTGCTCAAAAGTCTTCCTGCTACATATAAGGCCTGACCTAAGAGAGAAAGAAAACCTCTCTGTTCCTTTCTCCTCAAATTATACACTGTTTTTGTTCGGTTTTCCTAAGTAAAGTGTTATCAAGGCTCTTCTCTCTGAACTCTGCATTATGGAGTGACTTTGAAGTGTCAGAGATGAAAGTAGACAGGACTAGAACCCACATGGATCAACTCCATGAATGGTGAAAGGACTGAGAAATTCTACAAACAGACACTCACAATAGGCCTTCTGTTGCAGATCGCAGCTGAATGACTTAATTTTTCTTAAACAAACCCGTCAAGGTACACATGACAGCAGTACATGTGCTTTGGCTCTTAGGGTAAACTACATGTTACATGAGAATGCAGGTAGCAGGACAACATTGGCACTTTTCTCCAAATCACCTCTTTCCAAAGCTGCTTTGTCTTTTAAACAACAACAACACTCGGATTCTGTTAAGAGCAATATATGCGTAAAATATGCAATGTCCCTACACACTTTGGCCAGTATTACTAACTGCAGGACAGGACTGCAGGCTTGGATAATTCCAAGTATTTTTTTCAGTTCAGCCTATTTTTATAAGTCAGTCATCTAAGCTAAATGCGGGCAGCCTTTTCTTTTAATCTAATGAAAGTAAAATGAAAGCCAATTTGGGACATATTTTCATATATTTCAGACCGGAGATAGCTCACAATTCAAGCTAACAAAAACTGAGTCCCTGGGCAGCTAGAGAAGTGTTAGAACCCGTGTGCTATTTATATGTTTGGCATCTACACACACACACACACACAAATATGTATCAGACTTTTCTCACTCCCCAAAGGCAATTTGCTGACCTCCTGGCTGAAGACGAAGTCCTAACTTTGGTTCACGGACGAGTAATCGCAGTGGGTCCGTGGCGAAACCTCTCCTCCTACCGCAAATCTATCATTGGCAGGCGTTGTAAATCAAAGCCTCAAAGAGCATCATTTAGCCTGGAGCTAAAATTGCTTGTTTATCAGATGGTGTCTAGTTTAGCATGGAGCAGTTCCTTGTAAATCTCAGGGACCTTTTACAGCATCTACTTAAGCAGGCGATTGGCTCCTGGGAGGTTTCCTAAGAGCTTTAATGACTGCAGGCTGCTAAAGAGATCCAGGCCTTGGTTTAGTTAGAGTGGTTGCTCATATTGTTTGGCTCCGTTCTGTAAACTTGCAAAGATAAGGTGTCTGCTTTATCTAAAGAAAGAGCAAGCATTAGTTCCTTAGGAAATCTTTATATCCTAAGTGTTAATGTTCGTTGGGCTTTTGGTATTTTGACCTTTGCCTGCTCGGGTTTTTTGATTTATTGTGGGAGTGGCTCTATTTTCTCCTATGCTCTCCAGTTCCTTTTTAAAGAGAGGCAATTAAATGCCTTTGGCAGAGCCACTAAGGCTCTGCTATTTTGTGAATCATAATGCTTGTTCGACTGGCTCTGGGACACGCTGTGTGAAGTCTATCAACACCCTTTCTCCCACATCGTCGCCAACCCCTCACCGTTTTTTACTTCCTTCAGGGTAATCTGCAACCATCACATGATATAAGAAAATTTCGGGACTGGCTTTTACAGCCCAACATCAAGGGGCCCTGTAGCCCCCAAGTTCATTATCGCTCAGGGAAGAATGAGTGGAGGCTGGAACCAATTGAAAAATGCAAGGTTAATCCTTATTTTCTGTTGCGACACAGTTCCCTGGCCCCATGGCAAGGAGGTGAGGACCCAGAACAAAACTGCGTAACCACTTTTAAAGGCTTCAGAAATTGCCCAGCCCCTTAGCCAAAGACCACCCAAAACACATCGTACAAGCGTCACAGGAAGAGGCGGTCGACAACATAAATTTGAAGGTGTGACTTGTCTCCTGTCAAGATACCTGATAATGTTTGCTGATTGCCTGTTCCTAGAGAGTCTGGGCCATTCTTTTGAAATCGTAAATATAATTCCTGATCTTGAACCCATTGTTACAGACCTACCTCATACATGTGAATCAGTGGCATAGCTAGCCGCTTGGGTGCCTGGGGTGGCGCTCGTGGTGCTGGGCAGGACAGGGCAGGACCTGCCGGAATCCCAGTGCCCGAGCCACATTCTGCTCCAGCATCCTACAGGCCTGTGGTGCTTTTTTGAACAGCCCTCTGCAGGGAGTCCACCCGCCGCCACCTTCTTGCCCCATGCTGTTGTTTCGGGAAATGCGGAGTCTGCAGGCACCCGAGCCACCATGTCACTCCCAGGAGAGACATGTGGCTCGGTGTCAGGGACCGTGCTGAGAAGGGCTGCACTGAGGAGGAATGGTGGGAGCCTCTCCCTCCCCCTGCTCCTGCTCCTGAATCTTCCCAGGAGCAGGAGGACAGTATAGATTTGGAACAGTGGTTTGCAGAGGGGCACAGTTCAGAAGGCAGAAGCTGGGAAATACTGGATGGGGAACAACTAGCAGAAGAAACACTAAGAGAGTTAGTGTTAACAGATTTACAGAGTTAACAGATTTACAGTCTCTGGACATCATTTAGCCCCCTTCCCCAAAGACACAGAGAGCTCAGAAAGTGTTAGTGCAGAGGATACAAGCTCAGATTACAAGACGTAGGAGTGATGTCATTTAATAGGGACGGGGGGGTGATCTTAATTAATAACACTGCTATTCTGGGTTGACGCTTTCTTTTGTCCTTCATTGTGTTTATTAAAGAAACTAACTGGTAAGAATTCGTTTCGTTTGATCTGCTCATTTACGGCCATGGAGGAGGAAGCCAATTCCCCGAAGTGCTGCCCTGCCCCCCATGGTGGGGTGCCCAGTGCAAAGCTACAACCAGCATCCAGAAAATATTTTATTTTGCCCAGCAATGAAGTGATGACACAGGCTTTGTACACACCATACATTCATAGCCCCAAAGAATCCTGGGAACTGTAGTTTGCTAAGGGTCCTGGGAAATCTGGCTCTGTGAAGAGTAAACTACAGTTCCCAGGATTCTTTGGGGGAGGTGCTTTAAATGTAGGGTGTGTACAAAGCCTGTGTCATCACTTCATTGCTGGGCAAAATAAAATATTTTCTGGATGCTGGTTGTAGCTTTCAGACAGTGAAGGAAACTTCTTATAGTTATTTTTTAAAAATAAAATGCCTAAGCACTGAGTTTTCCAAAAAGATCAGTAGTTTAATCTACAGTTCTAACCCCTCTTTCCTGGGAGTAATCCCCAATGAATTCAGTAGAGCTTACTGCTGAGTAGACATGCTTAGGCTTGGGCTGTGACTTTTCTCTTTTCTTTTGTCAAAGATGCTTGTGGCCACTAAATTCTTCCTAATGCATGGGGAAGCCACTTATAAGACAGCTAATTACAAGAGGCTTCTCATAAGTGCTTTTATGATTTCAACTAATTAGAGTTCACCTCAGCGTATGCTGGGTTGCAATGCCTTTTAGAAAATGTGCAGGAATAGCAGGAGCTATTTCCACGAATGCTTTTTGGGCCAAAGCAGCTCCCCTTTGTTTGTTTATTTAACAAAATTTATATACCGCTTGATGGCAAGATAACCTAATACAGTGGTACCTCAGGTTACAGACGCTTCAGGTTACAGACTCCGCTAACTCATCTGTAGAATGGGAATAATCAAAGGACTCCTGAGAAGGTCTTCTCTTTTCTCATGAGCCCTTCTCAGGGGGGAAAGAGCGACAATGTGTCTAAATAATAGCCAAAATGATTTAAGAGTGCCTCCGATATGTCAGGCGGCAGGCAAGAACTTGATCAAAGAGCCTAGCGGAAGAAAACGCAACGAATTAAAAAAGCACTCCCGTTCTGAGAATGTCTTCTCCATAAAAGGGTAGTGCCCAGAAAATGAATGTGCCAATAAGCACAGTAACAAGATTAAGCTTCGCTCCGGTGTCCCTTTAGATAGGTCCAAGGAGTTTCAATCTAAATTATTTTCCGGTTTCAGGCAATGTCAGTCTCATTAAGCAACATTAGTGCCACCAGGTGCAAAGACAAAAAGAGTCAGCAGTAAGGTATGGCGGAGGGATGTTTTGGGGGTTTTTGTTTGTTTGTGTCATGTGTGTGTGTGTGTTTAAATTTAGCCTGAAAATATGTGTCAGGTCATTCTCACCATCTGCTGCGCATTTGTCAATTGACACAGGCAGGGTGGACACCTGGGGACGCCATTGTTTAACTGACATTTAGAAAGGAAACACCAGCTCCAATGGGGAATACCCACATCCCTCCCACCCACCCCCCAAAAAGGGGGGGGAACTACCCTGGTGACGAGAAAGGATTGTCCTATCAGATGCTATTTTTAAAACCTCCCCGGTTTTCCTTTGCTTTATAGAATTTCTAATATCCAACACATTGTAACATAATCAATATGAGAGTTCTCTTGATGCTTGAGAAGCTACTTTGGTGAAAATCGGCACTCCTCACAAGCCATGTGCACAGGGCATGACATGGTCACTAATACTGCATTGATAATGCAAACTAATGTATCGCTAAGAAATCTGTTATTACAATTAGCTTCCCACGCATGAAGCATCCAAGGAACAGAGTAACATTCGAAAGGAGTTACTTTGCCTTCTCCAGGTAGTTAGAACGGGTAACCAATTCATCTCTCTAGAAGATCTCATTGATGGAATATTTGTCCCACTGAGTTCCAAAAAACTGTTTTGAATGCATTATAAGCATGCAACACCAGATGGCACTGGAGAGCAAAAAAAAAAGTTGCTATTTTCCATAGCGGGTTTCCCCCCTTTTGTTATAACCATTTAATTTCTGACTTGTTTATAGAGCTTTTTTTCCTGTGTGTAGATCCAGCCCAAGTGTCCCTATTTTCCAGGGACATCTCCCGGATTTACAGAAGCCATCCCAGTTTCTGATTTGATGCCAGAATGTCCCGCTTTCCCTTAGGACATCCCTATTTTCATCAGCGAAATATTGGAGGGTATGGAGTTGTGTGACCCTCCAGCCATGGAGAAGAAGTAACTATACAACTTTTAGAAGACACCTGAAGGCAGCCCTGTATAGGGAAGTTTTTTTAATATTTTATGTGTTACTATGTTTTTATATAAGTTGGAAGCTGCCCAGAGTGGCTGGGGCAACCCAGTTAGATGGGTGGGATATAATTAATAAAATTGTTGTTGTTGTTGTTATTGTTATTATTGTTATTATTACTATTATTATTCTTGAATAGGATGTCCCTGTTTTCATTGGAGAAAGGTTGGCAAATATGTTGCAGCCTGTATATGCTAAATAATAGGTAAACTAACAGGAAAGGGAGAGAGGAGCAATGGCAGGAAAAATGGCAGCTGTATATCTCAATGGAGCTATCAGTATTTTCCATTTTCCAATAGCTTCTTTATGTTACAAAACCAGAAATGTCCCCCTATTCTGAATGCAAAGAAAGCTCAGGAGAGGAATCACTTCAGCCACAATTTCCAGTATGGAATATCTCCATTGACGCCATATCAGATGCAAGCATGATTGTAAAATTTAAGATGGCTGTAATTGTGCCACGGTGATAATGGTCAATAGCCTTCAAGGGACATAGATAAGACCTTTAAAGCTGTCAGCAACTGGTATGGGAAAGTACTACCTAGAAGAGCACCAGGCCTGAGCTAAAGTGATGGGCAGAAGGGAATATTTTGGCAATTAGCCAGCGCATTATGCTCAACCACATCTAGGGCTTGTGCCCTGCAGTCATCCATATATGAAGTGCTCAAGCATAATTGCAGATTAATTAACAGTGTATACAAAGTGATAGAATCTCTACCATCACAAGGAGCAGTGCCCTCACTTCCTGAAGGGAAAAGAGTCAGTTGTGATACATGTTGTCCCCTCCCCCCCCCTGGCAACACCCCACATCATGTCTCAACTTCCCATGGATGCTCCTGTCAAGCCAGCCTCTTATTGCCACCTCCACAACCTTGGCTCATAACATGGTTCTCTTAACAGAGGTTTATAAGCTGCTTTCAGGCTGGGGGTTTATCCTATTTCCTTCAACGTAGCTCTAGATAACAGAAAAGTTTGCAGAGCTGTTAAGTCTCCCCAGCTTTCTCGGGATTGTATCCAGGGCTTTTCGGATCATGGTGTACATGATCTCGAAAGGCACCTCATAAAAGATGACGGTAAATAAGCACTCAAAATGGAGTTGCTGGGGAAGGAGTCTGGTTGGTTGCATGATAATGGGGCCGACAGACGGTTCTCACTGGAGAGCATGACAGGCAGATGTGGAGAATTGGCCTGGCAAAAGCCTGAACCCAGAGGTTAGCTAGAGGCAGCATCTCTCCAACTGTTTATATTTATGAAAGGAAGTTTGTTCGTTTCATTTCAACACTGGATTTCTTGCTTGATCTACAGCATCCTTAAAAGCAGGAATGAAATTCTGTGTTGGAAAGTGGGGGGGGGGAGCGTGTTGTACAACGTTCAGTTTCCCAGTTTTGCATGCTTAGCCTCTATGGTTTTGTTTTGTTGCTATTGCCAGTCTTGCTGCCCACAGGATATTGGTACAAATGAGATGTATCTAGCATTCCGGTTTTGTAAATGGAATGAAAATAAATACTGCTCATCGCTCTACTGTCTGCTCATTCTCCATCTTATTCTGCTGCTCCTGGGTGTAAAACACAATTAGAGACAGCTCAATATATGTGACTATCATGGTCACTTTTTATTTTTTAAAAATGCTGTGTATCTTGAAATACAGTCTGCGCGTGATAGCTGTAAATTAGGCATTTGTATCTTACTCTAGTGTACTTCTTTCAGAACTAACATCTCAGCCTCACAGATTGCAAATGCAAGCAGGAAGGATGTGAAGGGAGGGAACCCCAAACCACACAACCCAGTTATTGTATGGCACTGGACTTTATCATACAATGGGGCGAAGGGAAGGAGATTTTGACTACATAATCCTATACACACTTCCCTGGGAGTAAGCCCCACTGAACACTTGCTTCTGATTAAATTGTACTTATTGATTTCAAAAATATTGTGCCACCCTTCATTTAATAGATTCCAGGGGGTGAAATTATATCATAACACATTGAAATATATAGTAAAACCACAACGTTAACAAAAATGTGAGGCAGCAGCTACAAAGATACAGCACGCTAAGGGATTGTGCAAATTAAAATGCCTGAGAAAATAGAAATATCTTAGGATGGAGTGTGTGTGTGGGGGTGTAATTTAGGGAGGGGGCCACCACCCAAAAAGTGTTCCACACTCTCTCCTTTCTTGTTACATATATAGGATTGAGCGGGGGTAGGGGGCATTTAGTATTTTATGGCATGAATTACAACAAACATAATGAAACCTCACTCTGACAACAAGGATTGCCGCATCTGCTAGTCTCGTTTTTTTTCGATTCAGTTACCCTTGAAAGCATTTACAAGTAAATGGCAAGCTAGCATTACAGAGACGGGTAGCTAAAGTGAGGAAGCCCATCTAAAAAGATATTTGTGATGCAAAGCAGTGGCGCAACCAGGACTGGGGGCCAAAGTCTCAGGCCCCACAACCCTGGGGGCACCCAAGTGTTGTGGACTGGTTGGATGCAGACGAATTGCAGAAGGAACCAGGTGGGGAACACCCCCCGCCCCCAGGGAAGAAGGCTCAGAGCCACAAGATTGGTGGTGGGACAACAATGAGTGGTCAGAGGGAGAAGAGGAAGAAGGCTGGGAGGAAGAGGAATTGGAAGTTGAGGAGGTAACAGGTCTTAATGAGCAGGGGGAGTCTGTGGCAGAGAGTAGTTCAGATGCAGAAGCAGAAGCAGGTAAGAGACAGAGATGAGTCAGGATGGTGAAGAGGCACAGCTGTCTCCCCCTCCTGCTGCAACAAGCTCCCCTCCCCTCTGGTCTCTCAGAACCAGGAGAGGCATGAAGCGGGAGGAGCCAAGACAGACACGCAGGGGCAGTCTCAGTTTGCTTGGGGAGACTTTGCTCGTGTGCTCAAGACATCGATTCCATAAAACATATTTTGTTGCATTGTGCAAAATATGAGCAAGCCAGGGCTGAACTGATACTACCCTTGCTGGTACCTTCCCCAGAAAATCAGAGGCTCACTATGTCAGGTTCCTACTGGAAGACCGGGCAAGTGCTAGAACATTAGCAGTGGCAAAGTTTTTATCGGTGGTTGCAAGAACAAATGATCCTTATATTCTAAACAAAATGCTTGTTTAACCTGGAGGTAGGCTGTATGAATTGTGCATTGCTTTGTAATGATTTGTTGGGTCTCTGGACCGTAATAAAGATTGATTGATTGATTGGGGGAAAACCTGGGAGAGGATGGGACTTAGGCAAGGTGGGTACCTTCTGCTTCCTGGGGGCAAAACCTACTGGAGGTGAGTTGCTGTGCTCAGCAGGCCTGAGACTTCTGTGCAGATCCTGTTTCTTCTAATAAGGAGTTAACTCCACTCAGTTTGCGTGGTTTACTCTTGACTCGCTCCTGACACCAAGTATGAATGAGGGGGGCAGCGGCAAAAAAGACTTGAGATCAGCATATGGACATTCCAGGGCTGACTCTGTCCTCTGAAACATCTTTTCTTTTTAATTACAAAAGTAATAATTTCAGGTTGTAAATAAATGGAGATGTTCCATGTGGCAATATATATGTTGCATGTCTCCCTGGGTCTCGTATGCCATTGCCCGTGTGTCAACATACATATATGCTGTGTTATGCCTGTGTTCCATAACTAGGAAGTCCTCAGTTCTGCTAACTGACACCCAACTCATAACAGAACGTGACTTCTCATCCAGATGTCCACTTCTGGGCTACACAGGTTGGAGGTGTTCTTCCCTGATACAGTGGTACCTTGGTTCTCAAACGCCTTGGTACCCAAACAACTTGGAACCCAAACATTGCAAACCCAGAAGTAAGTGTTCTGGTTTGCGAACTTTTTTCAGAAGCCGGACATGCTCCATTTTGAGTGCTACGCTACCGATTTGAGTGCCACACTTCCATTTTGAGTGTTACGCTGAGATCTGTCTGCTTTTGCTATTTATTTTGCGTTTTTGTTTTGCGACTCTCTTTTTTTGTTTTTGCAACTGTGTGGAACCCAGTTCAGCTACTGATTGATTGATTGATTGATTGATTGATTGATTGTGTGACTGCAGTACACTGTTTATTGCTTTCATTTTATGGATCAGTGGTCTCGTTAGATAGTAAAATCCATGCTAAATTGCTGTTTTAGGAGTTGTTTTTAAAAGTCTGGAATGGATTGATCCATTTTGCATTACTTGCTATGGGAAAGCGTGTCTTGGTTTTGGAATGCTTTGGTTTTCGAACGGACTTCCGGAACAGATTAAATTTGAGAACCAAGATACCACTGTAAATGAAACGCTTTGGTTTTCAGCATGTGCCTTTTATACAACACACACCCCAAACTTATTTCTCTGTATATATGTGTTTTTAAGACCATAACCCAAGACTACACAAAAGTATGATTTTTGCGAAGCAGCTCTGATTATGGGGAGGATGATTTTTAGCCGCAGGCAGAATTAACAATCTGCGGCTTTGCTTGACCTCTGGATGTCTTGAGAGACTATGCTAAACATACTGAAACTTTGTTGTGTTCCGCAGTGAGGGAATGGAAGGCATCGATTGCTTTGTGATTATTAGCTAGAGTGGGATAAGCCTTCTCCTTATTATGCAGATTAGTGGAGCTCTCAGCTCCAACATATTGTACAGATGCAGGAGAGCAGCTGCTCTTGCAGATGGTAAATACACAGCTCCATTAGTATGTATCTATTGTCTGCTCTTGGCTTGCTTGGAGGATACAAGGGACTGTTTGAAGAGGAATTGTTACACAGTCAAATGTAAAGGAGAACACACACTTGGGGTGGGGGGGGGTGCAAAATCCATGCCCAGGAGACTATTTACTCAGCAAGGTAGACAATAATCAAATTAAAGTCTACCCTAAAAATATGTCACAGTTATGCCTCGAAGTTTTAAAACAAAAACGAATTAAGACAGCAAAGTAAAGAAAAACAGCCAATGTTGATACGTTTGTGAAAGCAAAATCAGTATGCATTTTACGACGCAATTCAGCCAAGTGGAGACTGTTTTAAGTCCCATCGATTGCAAGAATGTGCTCAAACCTTTCCCATTGAAAGCAATGGGACTTAAGAGTTTGACTTGATTCCACCTTTTACAGTTTTGCAGTATGTTGATGTGTGCACAATAACTAAATAGGAGCAATGAATTCAAAGAAGCAGCCTTGGACAGCACAACTTAACAATCTGCAGAGAGACATAAAAAGGTAAAAGTAAATGGACCCCTGACCATTAGATCCAGTCATGACCGACTCTGGGGTTGCGGCGCTCATCTCGCTTTATTGGCCAAGGGAGCCGGCGCTTGTCCAGACAGATTTCCAGGTCATGTGGCCAGCATGACTAAACTGCTTCTGGCGAACCAGAGCAGCACACAGAAACACCGTTTACCTTCCCACCAGAGTGATATCTATTTATCTACTTGCACTTTGACGTGCTTTCGAACTGCTAGGTTGGCAGGAGCAGGGACCGAGCAACGGGAGCTCACCCCATCGCAGGGATTTGAACTGCCGACCTACCGATCGGCAAGTCCTAGGTTCTGTGGTTTAACCCACAGTGCCACCCGCGTCAATTCACCCCAATATTCGCAAGACTACAGATTTCATACCTTCATCGCTCTATTTGATCACACAGCTCAGCGTGGCTTATCACAAAATTGCTTTGTCAGCTTTCAGCTAATCAAATTTTGAATTTGCAAGCCTGGTTTGTTAACACTTGTGCCTTATGGACGTCATAACTACTTCAAAAGTGTGCCCTTGGTTTTTAAATTTGGGGATAGAATTGAATTTCAAATACGAGCAAACCTTCATTTCATCATTAATTGCCTAAAGAACAGTTCACTTCCTGCACTTGGAAACAGCAGGTCCAGCTTGTGTTCTCCGTGCTGACTGCCAATGTGATCAATCAATCAATCAATCAATCAGGATTTATTAGTCAACCAACCCTAATATGATTGTCAATGCAAATACCCTTCCTTAATTGCATTTGATTCTAGTGTCTAAAGCAAGAACAGAACTCCCACAGCTCAGCATTTCCATAATGACCTCCGTCATGAGGTAGACTTTATGAGTTGTAGCCAAGAAGAAGAGAAACAGAAATCGCTTGTGCTCCCTTTCATAAGCCTGCCCTATAGCTTGGTGCAGGGATAACCAATGTGCTACCTCCCAGCTATTTAAGACTACAACTCACATCAGCCACAGGAGCTGGGCACCCCTTGCATGAGCTGAAGTCCAGCAGAGAGCTGTAGTCTTGGGGGTCAACTCTAGGGGCCAAGGTCCCTTTAGCCCCCCAATAAAATATCTGAGGGCGCTGGCCCCCCAAAGTTGATGGGCATTGCCATTCAAATGGTGGGTGGGTGTCATGTCATGTGGTCGATTCTGCAGGGCAGAGCTTACCTGACCACCACCACCCTCAACTTTATTCAAGTTGGCAACCCAGCCTCAATGGAGGGCAAGATCCCTGAAAATTAGAGGCTGCTGATGAAACCAACATCCTGACATCCATCCATGCAAGTCCCCTGCACCCAGTTTTTTGACGATCTGCTTCTCACTGCAGCCCCCTGTACCACACCACAGCCTAGGCCTTTTCTGAGAGGGCCCTGACCAACAGCCGAAACTGTGATGGGATGCAATGGGCTTGAACAGGCACAGGCAGACTCAGCCCTCCAGATGTTTTGGGACTACAACTCCCATCATCCCTAGCTAACAGGACCAGTGGTCAGGGATGATGGGAATTGTAGTCTCAAAACATCTGGAGGGCCGAGTTTGGTATGCACTGCCTACGGGACTTGTCTGCTGTTGCTGTTTTAAAATAATTGGACTCCAAAACTGACTGCCCTTGTTTTGTGGAGGGCTCTAACATTCTTACATTTTGGGGCGCCCCTTTAAAATAAAGAAGCTATATTATTATTATTATTATTATTATTATTATTATTATTATTATTCCACCACTCTTCATCATAAGATAACATGAAAATGTAAAGGACAGGTAAAGGACCCCTGGACAGTTAAGTCCAGACAAAAGCGACTATGGGGGGGTGGCACTCGCTTTTCAGGCCAAGGGAGCCGGCGTTGGTCCACAGACAGTTTTCTGGGTCATGTGACCAGCATGACTATACCCCTATTGGTGTACAGAGGACTGTGATGGGTGCCAGAGCACATGGAAACACCGTTTACCTTCCTGCCACAGCAATACCTATTTATCCACTTGCACTGGCATGCTTTCAAACTGCTAGGTTGGGAGGAGCTGGGACGGAGCAATGGGAGCTCACCCCGTCGTGCAGATTAAAACCGCGGACCTTCCAATCAGCAAGCCCAAGAGGCTCGGTGGTTTTTTAGACCAGTGTTTCCCATCCGTTTTCCAACTGTGGCCCCCTTTCGACCTTGTTTCTTCTGAGTAGACACATAGTTATTTACTAGATGCAAGTCAACAGCACCAGACGACCCCAATCGGCTAGGCACTGGGGTAGATTTCAGCCCTGCAGAACCAGGCTAACGGGCCCTACGCCCCTCTGCAACATCCAAAGGCCCTGATCCACTAGGCCAGACCTAGGCAACCTTCGGCCCTCCAGATGTTTTGGAATACAATTCCCATCACCCCTGACCACTGGTCCTGTTAGCTAGGGATCATGGGAGTTGTAGGCCAAAACATCTGGAGGGCCAAAGGTTGCCTATGCCTGCACTAGGCCCTGGGATGAATTGCACCCTGTTCTTTGCAGAGTCAGGCCCTGGATGCTGGTGGACCCAGCATTGGTGGCAGCAACAAGCAGCTCTGGCTCTCCGAGCCCTACTCATTGCCACCCCACCACATGTCAGGCTTCAGGGACGCAGCTTCCTCCCCACCCTTTGGCAGTAGATAAGCAGAACAAAGTGAAAGGAGTCTCTTACCATTTAGATTTTAATGATCACAGCGAGAGAACAAAGAATCCATTCCTAGGAATGAAGGTGTTCCCTATTAAAGGTTCCAACCACTTCCCCCCTAGTCCCCCCCCCCCATCACTTCTGCGTCTTGCAACCTGATCTCGCAACCACTGTGCTTTCTGTGCTGCCACGTTCTCTGCTCTCCTTGATCTTGGGCTGAGCGGGTGGACGCTTTCCAGCAAAAGTGAGTCTGTTAACTCTCTCTCACCCAGTTCTTCTCCTAGCTGTTCCCCATCCAGTATTTCCCAGCTTCTGCCTTCTGAACTATGCCCCTCTGCAAAACCACTGTTCCAAATCTATACTGTCCCACTTCTCCTGGGAAGATTCAGGATCCTGATCAGAAGCAGGGGGAGGGGGAGGGGAAGCTCCCACCATTCCTCCTCAGTGCAGCCATCCTCAGTATGGTCCCTACCCCACCGCACTTACCGGACCTGGTGGTTCTGGATCATGGGTTCTGCTAGTCAGCGATCTCCTTCTCCTGCCAGAAACAAACCCGGACCACTCCAAGAAAGTGCAATAATTTACTTGGTGAATAAATTTGTACTTCATCACTACGCCCAACAGTATTGCCCACAACTGCTTAGAGAAACGTCAAAACATGGAGCATTATAGATTGGACCTCGAATGCAAATGAGCTTCTCTCTGGACTAAGAGATTATATGGACACACTTGAAGGGTTTTGTTCTCATCCCAGATGGGAGCGGAATTAAAATTTCACCTTCAGCTATAACTTCTGTTCATCGGACGTCGGCAGCACATATACGTTACCGTGATGCTTGTTGGGGCAATGATTTCATCCTAGCTCAGGGGTCAGCAAACTTTTTCAGCAGGGGGCAAGTCCATGGTCCCTCAGACCTTGTGGGGCCCCCAAACTATATATATATATTTTTTAGGGGGGATGAACGAATTCCTATGCCCCACAAATAACCCAGAGGTGCATTTTAAATAAAAGGACACATTCTACTCATGTGAAAACATGCTGATTCCCAGACAGTCTGCAGGCCAGATTTAGAAGGGGATTGGGCTGGATCTGGCCCCTGGGCCTTAGTTTGCCCCCCCCCACACTTCTGCGTCTTGCAACCTGATCTCGCAACCACTGTGCTTTCTGTGCTGCCACGTTCTCTGCTCTCCTTGATCTTGGGCTGAGCGGGTGGACGCTTTCCAGCAAAAGTGAGTCTGTTAACTCTCTCTCACCCAGTTCTTCTCCTAGCTGTTCCCCATCCAGTATTTCCCAGCTTCTGCCTTCTGAACTATGCCCCTCTGCAAAACCACTGTTCCAAATCTATACTGTCCCACTTCTCCTGGGAAGATTCAGGATCCTGATCAGAAGCAGGGGGAGGGGGAGGGGAAGCTCCCACCATTCCTCCTCAGTGCAGCCATCCTCAGTATGGTCCCTACCCCACCGCACTTACCGGACCTGGTGGTTCTGGATCATGGGTTCTGCTAGTCAGCGATCTCCTTCTCCTGCCAGAAACAAACCCGGACCACTCCAAGAAAGTGCAATAATTTACTTGGTGAATAAATTTGTACTTCATCACTACGCCCAACAGTATTGCCCACAACTGCTTAGAGAAACGTCAAAACATGGAGCATTATAGATTGGACCTCGAATGCAAATGAGCTTCTCTCTGGACTAAGAGATTATATGGACACACTTGAAGGGTTTTGTTCTCATCCCAGATGGGAGCGGAATTAAAATTTCACCTTCAGCTATAACTTCTGTTCATCGGACGTCGGCAGCACATATACGTTACCGTGATGCTTGTTGGGGCAATGATTTCATCCTAGCTCAGGGGTCAGCAAACTTTTTCAGCAGGGGGCAAGTCCATGGTCCCTCAGACCTTGTGGGGCCCCCAAACTATATATATATATTTTTTAGGGGGGATGAACGAATTCCTATGCCCCACAAATAACCCAGAGGTGCATTTTAAATAAAAGGACACATTCTACTCATGTGAAAACATGCTGATTCCCAGACAGTCTGCAGGCCAGATTTAGAAGGGGATTGGGCTGGATCTGGCCCCTGGGCCTTAGTTTGCCCCCCCCCCCACAGCACAGCAGAATGCTGCTCTTGCGAGCTAAATGGCGGTGGTCAGTGTATTGAGGCAGAGCTGTGAGGCTGACCTCCCAGCACCAGCATCACTACAGCTTACCTGGCAAGCTTGGGGCTGCACAGATGCACTTGGTGGCTCAAATCTGGTACCCAAACCGGTGTGTTGATACAGCCCTGACCTCCCTATCCTGTGTTGAGCACCACCCAGGTAAAACTGCAGTGTCAGGAGGGTGGTTCATCAATTCTGTCCTATCACACCAGCTGCTGCTGAATATTTCCCATAGGCCTTGAAAAATTAAAATTCATGGACACGTGTTAATTTAAGACTTGGTAAGAGATCTATTGGGGGGTGTTTTTTGTTGTTGTTTTTTGAAAACTAATGCAGAAATATGGAGACCTGAACTGAAGGCTGTAAAAGACTGAAATCAACAGATTTGGCTATTCCTAACCCTCCTCCTAGGTAAACATGCCAAGTAGGAGTGCTGCCTTCAAAAGGCTGACTTTTTAATATAAATTTCTGAAACAATGACTCTGCGGTGCAAAATATATACACATTTTCTTGCACCCCGTTTACTTTTGATGTACAAGACATTTGGTCGCACAAAGCATGGGCTTTGAACATGGAAAAAGAATTCCATTCTGTGCTCACTCCTGTTACGTGAGCCGGTATCAACTGCTGGATTAGGTAAATCTGTTAGTTATGTAGCTTTTATAAACATTTCATGGGGATATCTGTTCTTTCTGTTCCTTTTGGTAATCTTTTCTGTTGCATTTCTCAGAACAGCTTGCTTCATTTGCTACTTTAGGAGTGTATAGTTTTTTTGGGGGGTTTTTAAGCAACAATATCCATGCTTACAGGGATATTTTTTTTCTCCTCCTCACAACCTTTGAAATCTCCTAGAATCCAATTACTAGGATTTGGGAAGGACTGAACTAATCCCGTAACTGTTCTCTCAACAGATTCTATTACCCCGAAACACCCAACTACACTTTCGGAAATGTAAAAATAATAATGCTAACAATCATAGTTATAGAGAATACTTCTGTGGCATTACTAAACCCATTCTGACAGGGAAAACTTCACCTTTGAGAGAGAGGAAATGACACAGTTAAAAGAACAGTGCTATTTCTTCGAATGGACTCCTCAGTTTCTGCGTCCATTTTTGAGCAAGTTGGGGAAATGATGTAACTCAACTGTTTTGGCTTCGCATAAATTTCAGAGATCAACCTGTCAACCTGTATCAGAAAAGCTGGCGAGGTCATGGAACACAACCCAAAGTTTATGGAAATATGTTGGGAAATGTTTTCAGTTCATCTTAACATACCATACACAAAAGCAAGCAAACCAAAAGACTGGCCATCAGATCAACTAGTCACACCTTCCATTTTCCATAGGTCAAATTCGTTTCTTTGTACCTTTTCTACAGTGCCCATCAGCCAAAGTCCTTGCCTTGGGCCATTTGCAAAAAACACGAAAATATATAAATGTGATGCAATCCATAAAACAATATCTATATAAGTATCATAAAAGTCTTGGTATCCAGCAGCATTAAATGAATAAATAATAGAAACACCGAAGTGGCATATAACATTTCTAAAGCAAGGTAACAATGAACCAACATCAATATTGTTTTTAAAAGTGGGGGTGCTTAAAAACAGCAGAAAAAAGCAGCAATTTATCTCCAGATATTAATGTACTAAAAGCCAAGCTCAGTGATATTACAGAAAGCAGTAGAATTATCAGGTGAGCCAGGATCCTGACAGACCCTCCAAGTGTCCCTATTTTTCAGGGACAGTCCTGGATTTATAGAAGCCATCCCGGTTTCTGATTTGATCGCGGAATGTCCCACTTTTCCTTTCACTGGAGAAATGTTGGAGGGTATGGAGTTATTTGACACCCCCCCAATCCATCTGAAGGCAGCCCTGTATAGGGAAGTTGTTTAATGTTTCATGTTGTATTATGTTTTTATATATGTTGGGAGCTGCCCAGAGTAGCTGGGGCAACCCAGTCAGATGGGTGGAGAATAAATGGTAAAATGTTAATGATGGTGATGGAATAGGACGTCCCTATTTTCATTGGAGAAACGTTGATGGGTATGTGTTGTGCCAAGCCATTGTTTAGGATGTGTCTCCCCACCACTTTACTTACCACAAGAAGTCCAGAGTTTCTTTTTTTGGGAGAGAGGGAGTAGGTTTGTTGCACAAGAGCACCAAATGCACTGCAATGGCAAGACGTGAATTTGCCAGTATGCAACTGAATCCCTCCTGCACAATAGCAACAGTCTAAAGCAGGCATAGGCAAACTCCGGCCCTCCAAATGTTTGGGACTACAATTCCCACCATCCCTAGCTAACAGGACAGGGGTCAGGGATGATGGGAACTGTAGTCCTAAACATCTGGGGGGCTGGGGTTTGCCTATTCCTGGTCTAAAACACCCTAAATATATAGTACAGATATGCACCAAGAAATGTTTATGGTCATTCTGGTCTTATTTACTAGGCCATAGTTTTGTTGCCAAATAAGACTACATTTAATCAGTTTTGCAAGGCTAAACTTAATTTGGAGTATTATCATTCCAGGGATGACATACACTTTATGGTTTTGAGTGAGGTCAGAACATTGGTTTGTGATACACACACACACACACACACACACACACACACACACTTACTCACTTTTGCAATGAGAGCATTTTAGGACCTGTTTTTGGAATGTCATAAAGACTGAGAGCTGCCATTAAAAAAACAAAAAACCAGCAGCTTTCCCCACCTTCAGTTATATATTCCTGACAACACTGGAGCCTCAAAGAGTTTATCAGAGATTATTTGTATAGAAACACAGACTGTTTGGAGGGACAGAGCCCTGATTGCAGAGATGCATTGCTTTGGCATCTGTCTAGACACAAGTACTAAAGTCCAGATACATGAAGGTGACTGAATGACTGCCACAATAAAGCTTTTTAATGGTATAAATTCAATTGCCAAATCAACATTTCACAGACAGACAATGGTCTCTGGGGCTTTGTGGCACTCATCCTAAATGGGGCTATGCATTTGTTCAGAAATTACATTGGTCTGGCAACTTATGAAGTTGGCAAAGAAGAGAAGTTCTGTGTTCCGCTACTGGTTGGAAAAGTTTAAGGGAAATGCAAGCTATGGTCTTGTAAAGAAGGCATACTTACCTGGGAGTAAGTCTCACTGAACTCACTTTTGAAAAAAGATGTTTGTTAAAAATTTAAAAAAAGCTTGTTTGTATTTCCAAGATCCCTATCCATAATAAATAAAACAAGGATTATGTAACTGGCAAATGAGTATTGCTTTATTTGTGACATTTCATCTTTTTGTTATTCTGTGAAATAGAACATTATGGCTATTTATATTGTTGATTTTATGAGATTGTTACCTGACTGGGGGTGGGGAGTGACAAAAGGTGGCTTAGAATTTTTTTTAAAATAAGCAAAACAGTAGAAATGATAGTGTTTTCCATCTTTTGTTACATTGTATGCTTGGATGACTTTCAATCATTCTTGCTCTGCATTTCGAAACATTTGACATAACATTTTTTAAAACTGTAGAAAAGCAAAGCAAAGAAAAAAAGAATGTTGCATAGTGATGTTCTGCTTGCTCTGTCTTCTCTGAAATCTAAAAGTGCTGGGTCAGGTGTGAAAATACTCTTTAGACACTAGTGACCTGATTTCTAGTTTCATTTTTAAAAAATAAATACAGTCGTACCTTGGAAGTTGAACAGAATCCATTCCAGAAGTCTGTTTGACTTCCAAAACTTTTAGAAACCAAAGCACGGCTTCCGATTGGCTGCAGGAAATTCCTGCAGCCAATGGGAAGCCGCACAGGACGTTCAGCTTCAGAAAAACCAGAACAATCACTTCCAGGTTTCGATCGTTCAGGAGCCAATTTGTTCGGGAACCAAGGTGTTTGAGATCCAACGTACAGGACTGTAAAACAAATGTTTACAATTACCTAACTAGAAATCCATGATTATACTGTGAGCATGAAAAAGGAAGTCATTGATATCCTACCGCTTTTTAACCCCACGGATGCACTGAATGCCTGGACTGTCCATAATTTGCTAGGTGAAAGGTTAAAGCAGCCCTGATTCTGTTAGACAGCTTTGCTAAACCTACGCAGTGTTAGGCACCTCAAGCATTATTTCCCCAGAACAAATGCTTCGTTCGCCCAAGTACCTTTTAGATTTCCACTTGCAAACTCTCTGATGGGTTAGTAAAATAAATTATGCAAAATAAATGAGAAGATGAAAAGGTCAGTCAGACCATCTGAGCTACATAAAGATTTAAATCTCTAGATACCATGAATGCTTGGAGGGTTTCTGCAACATTAAAAAACAAACAAGAGGGCTCAGAGCAAAACTCCTTACAGGCTTAGCTGATTTACAATCCGAGCAACTTATCAGACAACTGTCAAATCACAAAACTTCCGTTTCGGGCTATAGAATGTAATCTGCATCTCTAAGGTGGCAGGCAATCCTCTCCTTGAGTTCTGCCCACCAGGAGGAATAACATGACTGCTAAGGCCTTTTACAGCTATCAGAGGACAATGGCAGACCCTCCAAGTGCCCCTGTTTTCCATGGGCAGTCCTGGATTTACAGAAGCCGTCCCAGTTTCTGATTTGATCCCAGAATGTCCCCCTTTTCCTCAAGATGTCCCTATTTTCAGCGGAGGGTTTGGAGATACAGTGGTACCTCGGGTTAAGTACTTAATTCATTCCGTAGGTCCGTTCTTAACCTGAAACTGTCCTTAACCTGAAGCACTACTTTAGCTAATGGGGCCTCCTGCTGCCGCCGTGCCGCCGGAACACGATTTCTGTTCTCATCCTGAAGCAAAGTTCTTAACCTGAAGCACTATTTCTGGGTTAGCGGAGTCTGTAACTTGAAGCATATGTAATCCGAGGTACCACTGTATTTGATTCTCAAGCCATCTGAAGGCAAGCTTGTATAGGGAAGTTTTTGATGTTTTTATATGTGTTGCAAGCCGTCCAGAGTGGCTGGGGCAACGCCATCAGATGGGTGGGGTATAGATAGTGTTATTGTTATTGTTAAATGTTGGAAGGTATGCAATGGTGGTGTAGTGGAGGGAAATGACCCCAGCATAGTGATAATAACCACCCAGTGGTGGCAGACTACTTTTGGTGCAGTAATGCAGTGCTACACGGGGCTAACGAAAATAGGTGCAACTGAGCAAGGAGAATCTTAGGTGGGATCTACACACATATTTTAAAAATGCTGTGAAAATGCTTTTTTTAAAAAAACGTTTTGAAAAAAAATCATTGAATTTGACATAGCTCACTTTCACCACCTAGTGTCACGTTTGTATATCACACTTACAACACAGCTGTATAGCTGAGTCCTTAGGCTTATTTGCAGCTGTATAGCTGAGTCCTTAGGCTTCCAAAGAGTTTGTTCCCACCCTGGGACGCCACAAAACCGAGAGCCCACAGTGTGTTGGTTGATATTGCTACAGTGGGCACTCCCAGACTTCCTTTTCCTTCCACATCCATTTGCACATTACAAGTGAGATTCAAGGTAAAGGTAAAGGTACCCCTGACCATTAGGTCCAGTCGTGGACGACACTGGGGTTGCGGTGCTCATCCCGCTCTACAGGCCAAGGGAGCCAGCGTTTGTCCACAGAAAGCTTCTGGGTCATGTGGCCAGCATGACTAAGCCGCTTCTGGCGAACCAGAGCAGTGCACGGAAACACCATTTACCTTCCCACCGGAGCGGTACCTATTTATCTACTTGCACTTTGACGTGCTTTTGAACTGCAAGGTTGGCAGGAGCAGGGACCGAGCAACGGAAGCTCACCCCGTCGTGGGGATTCGAACGGCCGACCTTCTGATCAGCAAGTCCTAGGCTCTGTGGTTTAACCCACAGCGCCACCCATAGCTTAGGGCCTCATCAAACCTAAATCTGACTCTGTGTGTGTGTGTGTGTGTGTGTGTGTGTGTGTGTGTGTGTGTGTTACAGGAAAAAGCCCCCAAGACTCTTTTGGTCTGGACCCTGGGTTATCTATCTGTGACCCTGGTAAAAAGATGCCTGCAGCAGAGATAGCCCCATCCCATTGATGTCAGGAGACAGCCCCAAACAACAACGCTCCCCTGTGCAGCCACAACGGGTATGATTCTGACCAATTGCAGCGGTCCAGCAGGGGTGCGCAAGACCTCCGCAGGCGTGTCCCTTCTTTCTTTTTCCAGAGAACTCTGAACTTATCTTCCAACATGCACAATATGTGGCTACCTCACTTTTCCTTCATGTGGAAACTTGGCAAGGGATACAACAGCAAAAACAACAACAACTGTGCAGCTGCCAAAAAGCCAAGGCCCATCCTGAGGTGGGAGAGGGACCTGTGGCTAATTCTTGCATTCTTGGGATCCCAGCAAGTATTTCAGGACTGACACCTTGTTCATTGCATGGCACACCATGTCCCTTTAAAAACATCCACAGGGCACAACCTACCTTGGTGGTAACGAGGGCTTTTGTGGTTACATCCCAGGGAACAAAGGGAAAATCCACGGACCACCAGTCTGTGCCTGGAGGCTGGGGTCGGGAGGAGTGGCAGCAGACAGCGCGTCAGCCCCTCCACTCGAGCCCCATCTGAACCCCCAGGAGGCTAACCCAGCCCCCAACGCCAACCCCCTCCAGTTACTAGCCCCAAACCACTCCTGTGCTTATGTAAAACTTTCAATTTAACTCTTGATTGGGAAGGTGCTCTATCACAGGGGCTTGTCATTCACTGGGGCATTGGGTGAGCCACTCGAACCGGACAAGAACAATCACTCCAAAATCCAGAATTCAATTTGAATGACTGGCATAGCAGATGCTTGCTAGGATCCGCCATCCGGCTGCAGTTGCTTGCGCAGTTATGCTAATTTGGCCCTGTTTCCCCCCTTCGAGTTAGCTCTGAGCGATTAGAACACACAGCTAGTAGGTCCTTCTGTCTGACTAATAATTGCCTATCATTGATATTAATTAACATTTTTTGCACCTTCTTTCAGTTTTGACCTGGTATCTGTTGGTAGTCTAATCACAGTGCCCTATTAAGAAGCTTCCCTCCCCCTTTTCTCCTTTCTTTTTTTTAAGGAAGAAAAACACAGGGTGTACAGCAGTCGTGAGCCATTTATCAAAAACCAAACAAGGCCAATTAAACAGGCAGCCAGACAGTTGTCTTGATTTCCCACTGACTGTTTCTTGATCACCATTATAAATTGCTAATCGGGCAGAAAGTGCTAAGCAGTGGATCTGCAGGGGGCAGTTATTGCTCATTCCCTGCCTGGTGACAGGTGAGAAAGGCTAGTGATGGTCTTATTGATGTGAACTGCCCATCAGTTGGAAGTTATTGTTAAAGTTCATGATGCTACAGCTGATCTCTTCCTGCTGAGAGTCAATCAAATTAATTAGTGCTAGAAATTCTTCTGTATTATATTAAGGCAAAAGCGATTCTAAGGAACACTTTGCAATTTGGTTCCAAAGGCAAGGAGTTGCCGGGCAGGGAGGGGTCTCCACGTCTTAAAGCAGGAGAAAAGGAGGGAGAAGGGAAACAATCAAATATAGCTTCTTCCATTATTTTATAATAAGGGCTGCGGCTAAAGGTTTTTATAGCCACAGATCAAGAGATCATAATAGAAGCATATTGACAGATCCCCCCCCCGCCCACAATACTCTAAGGAACTGGCTTGTAGCAGGAAAAATATATCAAAACCTTATCAGCAGAGCTGAGATCTTCTGTGTAAAATCAATAAAGAGTTATACATGGTTTGAGTTTAAACAGTTCTCTGTAGTCATTTAAACATAGTGCATCTGTGCAGCTTTTTACCTCTAGAGACCAAGGTAGCCTAGCAACCGCGAGGCTTAAAGCGATTAACTACAAATGAAGTACTGTACGCCTATCAAAGCAATTGTTCATGGTTGCCTTTGTTGCAGAGCCGGAGCTAATTGAACATGATACAGTATGAAGATAATTAACACCCATGAGTTTGTTAATTGCCTGTTAGCATTACAACACAATCTCTTGCTTTGCTTTTAAAAACTTGCTCCAGTTACAGCTTCTTCCACTCCCTGAGAAGAAAGAGTGTAAGGACTTATTTGGCTGGCAAGGATTTCTTGGAGTTTATTAACCCTTTTTTAAAAAATAAAGAGATTGTTTGAGGGCAGGGGGTGTTGTTGCGGAAGTCCTGTGGCAATGAAGCATATTTCATGCCTTTATCCAAACACACTTTCTTACTTAGCCCGCGTGATTTACAGAGAAAGAGAATTTGTTTTACAGATACTGGGGAAACTCTGATTATTTTTAGAGCAGATTTATTCTTAAACAAGTTAGCCCACTGGCAAGCCTCGCTTTGTTTCTTGTGGGCCGTTTTTATGACTCAGCTGCTCTCCCTTCTAAAGTGAGCAATAAATGTCTTTTAGGGTTGGAATATTAATTGAAGGCAGCATCTGGTCAGCAGCTGACCTGGTAGACTTGCCCGCTTTGTTGACTACCCAGTTAAATCTCAAAGCTTATTTTCTCTATTTACTATCTTGGCCATTAGGAGAGTCGCCATGTGTGCCGAGGTCCCGATCCTAACTGTGCTCCTAAATAATCCTCCCCTGAAATCCATGAATATCCGTGCAAATACTTAGATCCTTGGGACCAAAGTTTACTTTTTAGAAAGCTGTTTGGGTTCTCCTTGTAAAACAGCTGCTCACCTGCCTAGCTTTAGACATAGAATGTTTTGATGGGTTTTTGTTTGTTTGCCTCAAAATGGCAAGAACTCAAGGTTAGATAAAACATGACACTCCAAGTATGCAAAATGTAATATTTTAATCTCCTAAAAGCCAGTTGTTTGAAAATGTTGCCGTGCAGAGTGCTGTTTTTAATATATATTCGTTTTTTAATATATCATTTTCAACACTCATTCAACATAGATTACATCTTGGACAGTTTTTTTGGACTTCCATCAACCACATCTGAAATTTTTCCAATTTTTTAACTTGATTTACATTTCACTATTGCTTTTAATTATCTTATCTATTAACTCTCTCATCATAGCCTTCCTCACAATATTTCATATATTCCTCCTTACAAGACTTCTTGCAGTCCTACTAGCGCAGGGGTGTCAAACTCAAATTCATCGGGGGGCCGCATCAGCAGTTTGGTCACCCTCAAAGGGCCGGTTGTATCTGTAGGACTATACATCATATGTACTTACAGTACAGGAGAGAAGGGTTCAGGCAGCCGTTGGATCTGTCACATCACAGGATGGCATGCGCTCAATATAAAAACAAGCGGAGGTTTCCTGAATGCATGTAAAGTGGAGGTTTCCTGTGTAGAACGGCCGGCGCCGCTAGAGGGCAGACGTTCTCTGGCTTGTAGGCTGCCGCGCATGCGATGAAGAGGCGGCTTTCTTGTGTCAAAAAAAAAGAAGCGAGAATAAAAGGTGAAGGCTGGCAGCCGGCGGCGGCTACACGGGCCACATGACGAGGTCTGGCGGGCCGGATTCGGCCCCCGGGCCTTGTGTTTGACACTCGTGTACTAGCGTAATCTGTTGATTACAGTTGCTTTTCAAATAGTTCACGTATTTATTCCAGTCCTCTGAGAATCTCTGGTCCCTCAAGTTTCGAATCCTTCCTGTCATCTTATCTAATTCTGCATACAGTGGTACCTCGGGTTAAGTACTTAATTTGTTCCAGAGGTCCATTCTTAACCTGAAACTGTTCTTAACCTGAAACACCACTTTAGCTAATGGGGCCTCCCGCTGCTGCCGTGTCGCCAGAGCATGATTTCTGTTCTCATCCTGAAGCAAAGTTCTTAACCCGAGGTACTATTTATGGGTTAGCAGAGTCTGTAACCTGAAGCGTCTGTAACCTGAAGCATATGTAACCCAAGGTATCACTGTAGTCCATTAATTTCATCTGCCATTCTTCTTTCGTCGGTAAGAGTGCTAACTGTTTTTAAGCAGGGGTTGGATGGCCGTCTGTCATGGATGCTTTAGCTGAGATTGCAGGAGTTTGGACTAGATGGTCCTTTGGGTCTCTTCCAACACTACAATTCTATGATTGTACGTTCACTATTCCAGCCAGCCAACCAGCCATACCCTCCTACGTGATGCACCATTCCATCTGTCCTCTTCACTGAGTTTTCCATTCCCCTCCTGAATAGTCAGAATTTTGTAGCCATAGAACATGTGACAGTCTGGTTGCTCCCCCCCCCCTAGATTGTACCCATGAATTAGTTCATGGGTACAATCTTATACAATCGTACCTCGGAGGTTGAACGGAATCCATTCCAGAAGTCCGTTCGACTTCCAAAATGTTCGGAAACCAAGGCACAGCTTCTGATTAGCTCCAGGAAGCTCCTTCAGCTAATTGGAACCCTCGGAACCAGAGTAGGACGTTCAGGTTCCAAAGAACACTCGCAAACCAGAACACTCACTTCTGGGTTTGCACCGTTCGGGAGCCAAAACGTTTGAGTCGCAAGGCGTTCGACTTCCGAGGTACGACTGTATATGTTGACTTGGAAGCAAGTTCCAATGCATCTATTAAATGTATAGGATTGCACCCTGGAGGGTGGAGGGTGAGACAATGGTTAGAAACAGAAGCAGTACCATGCCTCCTTCAAGCTTAGCTCCAGAAAACCTTAGAGCAGGTTGCAAATTGGGAACATAGGGTGCCAGGACACAGAGTTCAGGGTGTGCCTAACAATAAAATCTCTTCGAAACAAATTATCACCAATGGGCAATATTCTAACTAACATCCCCTCTCCCTCTCTCTCTCATGCATCTATACGCACACACATATATCTGGGACTTGTTTCCTTCACTCTGCCACAGTTGCTTGAAGCCGAGTTTCCTAAATGGCCATGGATTTCTTAGCTGTTACTGTGTCGTAGTTAAATACTTGCAGAAATGCGGTTCCCTCGAGGGATACCACTAGTGTCCAATTACAAGTGCCATCATCAATCATAAGTGTTATTTATTCAGCAAAATGAATTGCTAATTAATAACTGATGAGCATTATGGCCTTGAAGACGATTACACTATTAATTATGGCTGGCAATTGGGATTCTGCTCATGAAGGAATACCCAGCACACATATTCCTAACAATTAGTATTTGGGAGGTTACAGAGGATTTGCAGCAAGTGCAATAGCTAAGGAAGGGGAAAGGATTGCCTCCAAAGCTGTGCAGATATTAAATGAGAACCTCCCGGAGAATGAGTGAGATGAGACAAGCACCTGGCCTTCTGTGAGAAGTGCAACCCAAAACAAACGATTCTCCTGAATGTCTCTGTATAAGCTGTATGATAACAGGGTCCATAACAAAAGGTGATAGTCTAGTATTAGAGACAGCTTCTTGGCTGATACAACTTGTGGTGATTAGTACACCAAAGAGCAACTGTTGGCCTTTGGCAACTCCTACCTGATTTCCTGTTAGATTAGCCTTAGGGCATGTCCAGATGGCTCTCATTTAGGGGTGGACATATCACTTTTTCTACACATCCAGTCTTCACAGCAGATGCAGGCAGCATGTTCCAGAATGTGTTGGCCCCCTGTCAGGCCGTGCAGCTGGCTCATCGTGCAAGCATCAAGGTGTCCCAATGCAAACTAAACAAATCTCCGCCTTTCCCCAGGACACTTCCAGAGCTCCCACCGTGCTTATAAACGTGGTGCCCGCTGTGATCTGAGTTTTCCAGAAAACTCTGCTTTGAAAATCAGAATCCTTTGCACAGAAACATTTCCAGTTCGCATTGGAAAATTTTCGGGTGCCCTCGAGAGTGATCTAGCTGAGCAGCATTCTTTTGCTTGGGTTTAGTAGACAAAGCAAATAACTTTGGAGCTGCCGCATTTGAAATACAATGGAACCTCGCTTTTCGAACGTAACCCGTTCCGGAAGTCTGTTCGACTTCCAAAATGTTCAAAAAACAAAGAACAAAGGGCTGGCTGCAAAGTCAATGGGGGGGAATGAAAAACGCGCCTCGGAAGCCGTTCGACTTCCAAGGCGCGTTCAAAAACGGAAGCATTCATTTCTGGGTTTTCGGCGTTCGGCTTCCAAAATGTTCAGCAGCCGAGATGTTTGAAAACCGACGTTTGGCTGTATTTATTTGCCGTTGCCATCAGTTCATTGTTACGAATAAACATATTTTTCCCCCTGTGGAAAAATAAAGCATGGTGGGAGTGTGGGGGGAGGATTGCAGGAAATTTCCTTCCCTACATCACTGGGTGGCCATTTGCTCTACTATACAGAGGGCAATCCTCTATTTCAGGGACATCCAACTCCCAAGAGACTGTGATCTACTCCCGGGGGGGGGGGGACTAGCAACAATCTACCCATTTTTTTTTAGGGGAGCAAGCTAAAGTTGTTGCGCTTTTTGAGGGGGGACGCCATAGTTTTGCCTATTATTGGGCGGGTGCACCATAAAATGCTGCCGAGGTACTAAACCCAGCAGTGATGACTCCGTCTTTTGTTTCTGAAATAGTAACAAGCCTGCAATTGACCACGAGTGACCGCTATCACCTGGGGATCGACCTGTCAATCACAGTCGACCGGTTGGGCATTCCTGCTCTATTTGAATGTGTCTTCTACTTGAAAGGCTGCCTGGTCCAAGACTGGTTTAAAGAGAGTCGTAAGAAGGGAGGTCAGAAACATTCAAGTTTCCCATCAACATCAATTGTCACCTGGACAGCATCTTGAGCAGATACATACATGACTCCTCCAGGTATGCTTGCTCTTGTGCATGTCTGAAGATTTGTGCTCATGGTAGTATTAGGGTAAGTAAATGGCATCTCACTTTTACTACTGATTGCACCTACTTTGCTTCCAATCCATCCGATAACTTCCTGCTGAAATGTTTTATGCCACAAATGCTCCGGGTTATTTTTCCGTCCCACTTTTGTTGTGCTATATTGAAAGAGTGCCAGTAATGCAGTAACACTGAGGAAGTATCCAAGAACAACTATTTTTCTAAAAATAAAAACTTATTTATTGATTTTTTCACACACACACACACACAAAGACTTTACAAATTTTAACATAAACCATGAGTTGCTTTATTCATTGACTTCCCTTCCTTTCCTTCCATGGTTTCCAGATTTACTCTTTACTTATTTCACCTACACTATTCAATACGTCCAATTTGTGCTATTGCTCATATTTCAAATCCAACTCCTGCTTTCATCTTAATGTAGTACCTCTTTAAATGCTCCATAAAAAGTCTCTAGTCCTCGAGGAAATTTTCGTCATTTTGGTCTCTAATATTTGCTGTTAATTGTGCCAGTTCTCTCCAATAACAACTAATTAAGTAAGTGGCACGTGTGACTGTGTTATGTGAATCTGGTCCTTGAAGCCAAAAATCCTACAGGAATAACTGAATGTGATGCTTGATAGCAGTAGCGTTTAAACATATTACCGTATTTTTTCGTGTATAACATGCCCCATGTATAAGACACCCCCTATTTCTGGGGACTCAAAATTAAGAAAATGGGGGGAGATTGCTCCTATGTATAAGATTACTCCCCCTTTTTTTAACATTATTTTTAGTAAAAAACAAACAAACCTAGTCTTATACAAGGAAAAGTACGGTAATTCATGATATCATATCACACATTTCCTCTCACCCTTTCTCCACATTAGCTACTGGCAACCCTACGGTCGTACTGCAAAATATCAAAAGGGCACCAGGTTGGCAAAGGGGAGTTTGGGCTGTCTACAGCCACCCAGGGATTATCATGGCTACCTTGATTCCAAGTATCTGACAGGCAAGCCATGTAGTTCACCCTCTTCATCACACCGGTTCACATACCTACAACGAGCAATAGAAGACAGGAAAATCTTCAAGGCTCCCAATCCCAGCTTCAGATAGTTAAAGAAGAAGAAATGGCCCTCCCTTTCATAAACAGGGCTTGTTCTGTGACAGAACACACTGGAACTGAGTACAGTCAAACCTCGGTTGTCGAACGTAATCCGTTCCGGAAGACTGTTTGACTTCCGAAACATTCGACAACCGACGTGCGGCTGCAAGTTGGTTGCAAGAACTTCTTGTATTCAAACGGAAGTTGTGTCGGATGTTTGGATTCCGAAAAACGTTCGAAAACCGGAGCATTTACTTACGGGTTTGCGGCACTCGGGAACCGAAAGGTTCGAAAACCGAGCCCAAGGTTTGACTGTACTAGCACTTCTTTTCTTGCTGCGAAGAAAAGAACCAAAAGGACGTTCCCTGACCGCGCGATTGTTTAAATAGCCCTAGCCACACACTCCAGCCAACAGGACTGGTTCCTGGGGACCGTGACACGACCAGGGCCTTCCCAAAGATGCAGGGGGCATGATCCAGCCCCCTTTGTGAGCGGGAGGCCCCGTGGCCTGCTCACAACACCGCCCCACCCGGAAGTGAAGTGGCCTTGCTGTCCACGGCAGCCATTTTGTGTCAGCACAAACAACCCTTTTCTCCAGATATGAGTACCAACACCTCATATTTTTATATGATAGGTCTTGGTTCTTTTTTGTAATGCCTTTACTTACTGTGATTTCAGCTCTGATTCCATGTTCCTCCGAAAACCTCCCACTCCAGAGCATTCTCTTTGCTGCTTGTTGACGTGATGCTCATCAAAGAGGGATGATGAATCTACTGTTCATAACTGTTTGTGTACTAACGCTCTACGGTGGCATAGATATGCCTGATTTTTCTCAGAAATACCAAAGGCAGCTCCAAGAACGGACACAGGTTTTGAATACTCCTGTGAGCCTTCAGCAACTCATAGCTACAGTGTTGACCTTTATGACATGCTATTTATTATCATGGGACACAGGGTGAGTAATGGTCATCCATTTGCTCAAAATTTGCTAGTCACACAAAGTATAGCTCTAAATTCACGCACCGTGTTGTGTTTGGAAGGCACTTTTCGGAGGAAAAGGAATAACAGAAAGCAGTGCTAGAATGCAAGCCTCTGAGTTGTTTTAAAAAATAAAAAGATCTGCCAAGCAATCTGGGGCTTAAGTCTCACCAAAATTCACCAGAAATTAGGCCCAGAATCCATTTAACTAAAAAGAGAGAGAACATTCTGACAACATTATTGCAGGCTGCAGGTGATAATCTTGTCCCAAGCATAGCGGTCAACTTTTCCCTTTTCTTGCAAGGAATCCTATTCGGAATAAGGGAATTTCCCTTTAAAAAGGGGGGGGGGGAGTTGACAGCTATGGTCCCAAGTCATCAAAATATTTTAAACAGTGACTAACATCAGCAGTTAGTCTAGAAAGAAAACCCCTAGAAAGAAAGAAAAATGCATGAAAAAATACTCAATTAATAGATCTCCAGATTCTGAGAAGGTTTTTCTGATATGTGATAAAAAAGCATGTTTGGTAATAAGGGGAATATGTTAGGCAAACATAGCACACCTCTCATTAGGCAGAGAAGGTAATAATGATAGCAGATTCTGGGTTGTTATGAAGAAAGGACAATACTTAATTTTTTTTTCTACCATAAGGGCTAGAGGGTAGGCTTTCTCCCCCCTCCTTTTTTTTTTTTTTTTTGCCTCCATGCTTTCTCTGTGATCAGTGGAATTAGTTGCAGATAATGCATCCAAAGTAGAATTATTTGGGGAGAGGGGGGTTTCTTGGAAAAGTTAAAAAAAAACCAAGCAAAGAATATATGAGAACATCTAACTGAAGTGTATGGGGGTCAGAAATCTCATGGAGGAATACAAAATCCTGAAGGGAATGCAAGTGAGATTCTACAAGACTATTTGAGGTAATGTCAAGTAGAAGAACAAAGGAACATAAACTAAAGCTAAGAAAGGGTCAGGCCCTCGAGGAATTTAGGCAGAATTTCTTTAGATGGGCAGAAAGGTGAACATATAGAACGAAAGGTAAAGGGCAGCATTTGTGGGGCGGGGGGAGGGGAGAACTGCTGTAAACTAGTCATAAAGAGATGGGAGACAAGCATTAAAGCACGGAGGCCTTCATGCTGCAGTTGCTGACCTTACAGAAGGGGCAGTAGGTTGTTTCCCCATATTCTAACCAGATTTCCTTCCCCTCTTGAATTTCTATATTTCTAAAAGTAGGATATATAATCATAAGTGTCAAAAATCAAAGCCAAAGTGGATTGTCCAATCTATTTCCTCTCTCCCTTCTGGTTACAGACAAATTGCATCTAGGGGCCAAGGTCCCTTCACGCTCCCCCATAAAATATTTGAGGCGGCTGGGTTCCCCAAAGTTGAGGGGAATTCCCATTCAAATGGTGTGTGCGTGCCTTGTCATGTGAT
Organism: Podarcis vaucheri; assembly: GCF_965113315.1. Taxonomy (NCBI): domain Eukaryota; kingdom Metazoa; phylum Chordata; class Lepidosauria; order Squamata; family Lacertidae; genus Podarcis; species Podarcis vaucheri. Next base: position 118,739,920 of record NC_138759.1, on the reverse strand, counting down.
TGATTATGTGGGCTCGCTCGCCTCCCTCCCCCCAGAATATTTTATTTAAGTTGGCACCCCTGTACAGGGGTACCTCTGGATGCGAGCAGGATCCGTTCTGGAGCCCTGTTTGCATCCAGAAGCGAACGTAACACACGACTGTGCATTTGCGCGAGTCACGATTCGCCAATTCTGCATATGTGCGTCACATCATTTTGACCTCCTGCGCATGCACAAGCAGCAAAACCCAGAAGTAACGCATTCCATTACTTCCGGGTCGCTGCAGCGTGCAACCCAAAAATACTTATCCCGAAGCTACTTCAACCCAAGGTATGACTGTATGCTAACATCTGCTCTCCAGAAGTAACCAGCCCTAGGTTTGGAGGGGTTCTAGATAGAAGATGGTGGTCTATCACATCCCAAGAGTAGAATGAATACTGTAGTGTGTTGGGCTTGGACTCAGTGGATCTCCATTCAGACAATAATTTAACTGGATGGTCTTGATAAAGCAATATTATGGATCCGTCTAACAGAGTTGTTGTGAAGATCTATGGGTCTATGCATGCTGTTCTGAGTTCACAGGAGAAAAAGTAGAATAGAGTGTTTTATTTTGTGTCCCACCCCCCACTCTTTCATTCCTTTGTTTCCTTTCATTCTCTGGGTCCTTCCAGACTGGTGGAGGGGGAGGTTGGGGGGAGGGTTTCTGCAACATGCGATTGATACAATAACAACACATTAGCGCTGGATTTATTACGGCACCGTCCACACACCACTCCATTTAATCCTGTGATGCTTCTCCAGTGTTGTCACATTACTGCCATGTGGAAGGACACTTTAGCACTACAGTGTAAACAAAAGCAAAACGTGTTTGGCTGGGGGTTATTGGGTTGGTTTTGTTTTTTATTTTGATTGTGTGTTTTGTGTTTTTATATTGTCATTTTATCCTGTGAATCTCCCCGAAACCTGCGGCTATAGGGCAGTATACATATTTAAACAAACAAACAAATTACACTGTCTACCCATCAGTTTCTGGGCCCAGTTCAAAGTGCTGGTTCTAACCTATAAAGCCTTGAACAGCTCAGGACCACAATACCTCAAGGATTCCCTCTCGCCATAGGAACAAACCCAGATCAATTATCATCTGAGACCTTGCCTTCATGAGCCAGGAAGAGGAAAGGAGAAGAGAGAACATTGAAGAGAAGTCCCATGCAAGGGTTTTGTTGCTCTCTTTTTGTTCAGAAGCTATTGCCTCATGATAAGCCATCCTGCAGGAAAGGTGAACTCATGCCTTGTTGTTGTTGTTGTTGTTGTTGTTGTTGTTGTTGTTGTTCTTGTTGTTGTTTAGTCGTTTAGTCATGTCCCACTCTTTGTGACCCCATGGACCAGAGCACGCCAGGCACTCCTGTTTTCCACTGCCTCCCGCAGTTTGGTCAAACTCATGTTGGTAGCTTTGAGAACACTGTCCAACCATCTCGTCCTCTGTCGTCCCCTTTTCCTTGTGCCCTCCATCTTTCTCAACATCGGGGTCTTTTCCAGGGAGTCTTCTCTTCTCATGAGGTGGCCAAAGTACTGGAGCCTCAGCTTCAGGATCTGTCCTTCCAGTGAGCACTCAGGGCTGATTTCCTTCAGAATGGATAGGTTTGATCTTATTGCAGTCCATGGGACTCTCAAGAGTCTCCTCCAGCACCATAATTCAAAAGCATCAATTCCTCGGCAATCAGCCGTCTTTATGGTCCAGCTCTCACTTCCATACATCACTACTGGGAAAACCATAGCTTTTACTATACGGACCTTTGTTGGCAAGGTGATGTCTCTACTTTTTAAGATGCTGTCTAGGTTTGTCATTGCTTTTCTCCCAAGAAGCAGGCGTATTTTAATTTCGTGGCTGCTGTCACCATCTGCAGTGATCATGGAGCGCAAGAAAGTAAAATGAACTCATGCCTAGCTCTGATCTTAAGGCTGGGGGGCTCCAGTGCCTGTCGCTGATCATTTTGACTCAGAACCTTCAAGAACAGCACAAGCCACGATCTTCTCCCTTTGCCTTTTCCCTTTCTTTCCTTCTGTGATTGCAAGATTAGTGGAAGGCACTCTCTGAGCCGCTTACTGGACCTTGTTAAGGAAGCTCAGCTGGGTTTTGCTATGCAGGACTCGCCCGTCTTCCCTGGTGACATGGGACACAACATGGTTGGAGGAAGAGAAGTGGAACCTTTTGCAAAGGCAGAAGTGTGTGACCTTTCCTTCCAGGATCTCCCTCTGCTCAACGCCTACCTGCTCGACAGCGATGCCTTGTTACGCGGAGGCAAGAAAGGAGGACTAGGCATTTGCAGAGGCCTGACTGCTGCTACAAAAGCAGTCTTTGGGCTCCAGTTGAGTGGAATTAATAATAATAATAATAATAATAATAATAATAATAATAATAATCCAATATTACTGTATCATCAGCATTCTCTGAAACTGCTGCAAAATTAAAACATTCCCTTAAATGTTTAGCAAACTGCCAGACAGAAATGTCAAGGAATTCAAACTTCCACACACAAAATTCTCCTTAAATCCACAGCATGTCCATTTCAGCACTCTCCTTTTTCCTCCCCCGGACTTATATTCAGTTTTCTGCATATTGTTGGGGATGGGTGGGATCCTTTAGCATTGTATTGCAAATTTCTCCTAATAAACTACATTTTTGTAAGCAGCTTTGAATAATGTACACTACTTTGAAAGGTCTGTCCCCTAATATAATGCATTCTGTATGCTATTTTCACTTATATAGCCATTTTGTGTGCACGCGTCCCCCACTGTATGTGTTTTTGTAAATGTTCTTTGGTTGGAGAACAGCGTTGCAAAATTCAGAGGATTGCTGCCTCTCTCTTCATATTGTTTCAGAAAGTGTGGGTGCAATAGGTTTCTTATACACTGGCTGTGTGTGTGGTTGTAAGAGCATTAAGTCCAGCATCTGAAATTACCCAGCCACATGACTGACAGCCTGCAGACCAGCATTTTTAATGCTCTGAATTCAAAATCTATTGACTCTGCCCATAAACTCATTCTCATAAGATGTATTCCAGATGGATTGCTATCCTCATTTTTAGGATCTCCATTAGGCATGTGAAAATTGAGTATTTTGGGGCGAGTTGTTGTTGTTTTTTATTAAAAAACAAATCTTATAGCTGCATACTTACATTCTGGGATTCATCTGAGTGGTTTGTGTTTTGGTTCATCGGTTTCGTCGGTTCATTTCTCTCTCCCCCCACCCCCCCACCCTCTGCCATGCCTTCACTATATTATTGACATATATCTTTAGGAAAACTCAGTCATGGATAAAAATCTGTGTTTGTTTCCTGCAGAATCTCATTTGTTCTCATTTAAGACAAATAAAGGTTTCGAGCTGAAAGGAGTTTTTTCAGCACACCAACGAACTAACTTTTGATGGCAACACTTGGCACACCTGTGCTGGTTCATGTAACCTGCTTCCCTTCATCATTCCTTTGTCCCAGAGACAGACTTGGTTGGCTTACTGCTCTATATTCATGATTATCCCAGTTTCACAAATGGGGCAACTGAGTCTGTGTACACATTACCATTCACTCGGACTCCAGTGTGCTCCCATTGATCACTTTTGAATCTGTGTGCACACAATGTTAGGGACGCGGGTGGCTCTGTGGGTTAAACCACAGAGCCTAGGGCTTGCTGATAAGAAGGCCAGCGGTTCAAATCCCTGCGACGGGGTGAGCTCCCGTTGCTCGGTCCCTGCTCCTGCCAACCTAGCAGTTCGAAAGCACGTCAAAGTGCAAGTAGATAAATAGGTACCACTCCGGCAGGAAGGTAAACGCTGTTTCCATGCACTGCTCTGGTTCGCCAGAAGTGGCTTAGTCATGCTGGCCACATGACCTGGAAGCTGTACGCTGGCTCCCTCAGCCAATAAAGCGAGATGAGTGCCGCAACCCCAGAGTCGGTCACGACTGGACCTAATGGTCAGGGGTCCCTTTACCTTTACCTTTTAGGGATGGAAGGCTCTGTTCATTTCGGTTTTCCATTCTTAAATTCGGTTAAAGTGGTACCTCAGGTTAAGTACTTTATTCGTTCTGGAATGTTATCTGCAATCCAGAGCTTTCCTCTAGTCCAGCTTGGTCACAGCATCCTTATTCATGTCACAGTGAATCCCAGCTGTGCGTCATGTGTCTTGAGGAAACACCTTGGCGGGGCTGGACAAAAAGGGAGGAGGACGAAGTGGGTGGCCCTGGGGATTAATGGCCTTAGGGTAAGCAGGTGGTGCTGATTAGGACGCTGTGTTGGAGATGGTTAGAGGAAAGTCCCTTCTCAGTACTGTCAGACATCCCATGAGTTGAGGAACTGCCTGATGTCAGGGCCTGGCTGGAGGATAAGGAGCGGTGGGTGGCACCAGCCAGGGAACCCCAAGGGAGACCCCAGAGGAGGAAAGCTCAGAGCCAGGGTATTGGTGGTGGGACACCGAGGAGAGGTCAGAGGGAGAAGAGTGGCAGGAGGTACCCGATGCTAAAGGGGAAACAGGGTTTAGTGAGCAGGAAGAACCTGTGACAGGGAGCAGTTCAGATTCCAAGGCTGAAGCAGAGGAGGAGTGTCAAGGGAGTGTTGATGAATCCAGGGAGTCTCTCCTTCCTGCTGTAACAAGCTCCTCTCCCCCAGTCTCCAAGAAGTGACAGAGTAATAATAATAATAATAATAATAATAATAATAATAATAATAATTTATTATTTGTACCCCGCCCATCTGGCTGGGTTTCCCCAGCCACTCTGGGCGGCTTCCATAGAAACCAAAAAAACACTAAAATATACATTAAAAACTTCCCTGAACATAATGAGAAGAGCAGAACAGAGGTCAGAGGTGATTGCCTCTAACTTCTAAAGTGTATCAGGTGAGCATGTGCCTTGGTTTTGCACATTTAGCTGTTGCCAAGTGTGTGTATCATTCTTATTTACGCCATTCAAACATACTTCTAACCTTGTGGGTTTTATATTTGGGGCAGGTGATAAGGAGGGTGATATATCTACATGAACATGAGAGCCAGCGTGGTGTAGTGGTTAAGAGCAGTGGACTCGTAATCTGGTGAACCGGGTTCGCGTCTCCACTCCTCCACATGAAGCTGCTGGGTGACCTTGGGCTAGTCACACTTCTCTGAAGTCTCTCAGCCTCACTCACCTCACAGAGTGTTTGTTGTGGGGGAGGAAGGGAAAGGGGATTGTTAGCCGCTTTGAGACTCCTTAAGGGGAGTGAAAGGTGGAATATCAAGTCCAAACTCTTCTTCTTCTTCATGAACACACACACACTTCTGAAAGAGAAGCAGTGTTGGAGCTATATGTGACCAATAATTTCTTTCTCTGGCTTACAAATATATATATTTATTCTTCCCCTTCACTTCCTTTGCAACCCCACATACTTTATAATATTAAGTAAAATATAGCTGATGTCCAGGAAGGGTCAGACAGGATTCATACTGATAAGCTTCATGTATCTGAGGTAAAAAACGTAACCAGGGACTCAAAAGAGTGAGTCTGCATCAGATAATGCAATGAAGTAGCAAGAATCCCTCGTCCTGTCAAACCATTGTTGATTTGAAACATGAACCTGTGTAGACTAAAAACTACTGAAACTGAAATAATAAGTTTTAGTAACACACCTATCATATCCTACTATATCAAGCTGAAGAATGTGTGACTGAAATAATCACATAGAGTTTGATCCAAAGTATCACTCAGTAACACATCCCATCATCGCAAGGATGTCCACTTGTGCAATGGAATTCTCCCCCTCCTCTTCCCATGTACCCCCTAAGTCTGGTCTAGGAGTTCCCCCAAACTTCCGGAACAGATGTGGGGATGGTGTGGGGTGTGGAGGGGAGAGGAAGAAGGAGACAGGGAAAGTCTCATTACGCATGCATAAATCATTGTGCTGACAGTCACATTAGTTGGACACAACCCATATTATTTCCAGTATGGGTAATAATATATTGCAGAGAGTGTATCAAATAGTACTGATGGTATATATTACAAAGAGAAAACCAAATAGTATTGCTTATCTATTATTTGCTAATATAGGGTTAGATTTTCCTGCTTGGCAGGGGGTTGGACTCGATGGCCCTTGTGGTCTCTTCCAACTCTATGATTCTATGATTCTAGGGTTGCCATACATCCATATCCAGGATTTGGCCGTCAGAAACAGTGTCTGGGCGGAATTTGCTGAAATGTCCAGGAAAATCCGGACATATGGCAAGCCTTGTTGGAGGTGTATATTTTAGCGAATTTCCTTAAAAACAGCTTGGAAACGCTCAACAATTTTGCAAAAAAACTAACCCCAACTTTTGTGTCAGTATTTTCACTTTTTGAAATATGGCAACCCTAGCTAATATTGCCAGACAAATACGAACCATTGTTTGTTATCCATTATCAGAAGGCAAGTGACACCCACAGTCAACGATCTAGTGTTCAGGGTTATATTCTTAGGATTGCAGCCTAAATCGCTTTTATACCTCCTTACAATATTTTACATGTATTTACTCATGTGTAAGTCTCCTGAAATCAACTGGACCCACTGCCCAGTAGATATTGGTTAGAACTAAAACCATTAAGCTGCAATCCTATATCTGCTTACTGGGGAGTTAGCCTCACAGAACACTGTAGAACAGACACTGGCAAACTTCGGCCCTCCAGATGTTTTGGCCTACAACTCCCATGATCCCTGACGACTGGTCCTGTTAGCTAGGGATCATGGGAGTTGTAGGCCCAAACGTCTGGAGGGCCAAAGTTTGCCCATGCCTGCTGTAGAACTTACTTCTCAGCAAAAATGCATAGCAGCATTGCACAGTTGGAGTTTTATGCCCTGCTCAAAAGGTACACTGGTGCCCAGATGTGCCACTGGTCCTAAATTACATGGGTTGGTTATTTTAGTTGAAAATAAAGATAATTTTTGCTTGCTGTTTCTAGTAAAGCAGCCGCACATGACATGATGGTGCGTGTGAACAGATTTCTCTTGGCTCTTTATCACTTACAGTTATTTCGATAACAAAACCAAAATAGCTGATGTTAGCTTAAATGAATGAATGAATGAATGAATGAAGTTGTCGTGTTTTCCCGCAGGAAGCTTCCATTTTCCTATATGCCCTCAGTAGCTTTCCTTATCTGCTGTGCCTTTTCTGTGGTGGCCCCTACCCTCACTGAGTCAGGTCCATGAGGCCCCATCACAAGACTGCCTCAGCCAGTGGATGAAGGCTTTTAAAAAAGTGAATCGTGCATATTATT